>NC_092508.1:101828318-102453318 GCF_047511675.1 Marmota flaviventris | reverse complement strand
ATATTTCTTTAATGCTGTAACTTCAAGTGTCTTTCATATGCTTAATGATAATGTATATCATCACAGGAGTATCTGTGCAAATCCTTTGCCATTTTTAATAGGGTTATGTCCTTAATGAGTTGTAAAAGTTCTTTATTATTATAGATTATAGATATATGACTTTAAAATAGTGTCTACTATTCAGGACATTGTCTTTTTCATTTGCTGATGATGTCCCTCAAAGCATAAAAGTTTTTAAGCATGTTCAATTTATTTTTTTCTTTTGCCACTGTTTTTGATGTCATAGCTTAAAAAGATCATCTAATAATCCTATTGTTTTTTTCTTAGAATCTTATTCTTTGGGCTCTTAGATTTAGGTCTGTGATCCAATTTGAGTCAGTTTTTTTATATGGTATGAGGTAGGGATTAATCTTCATTCCTTTTCATGTAGCTATCCACTTGTCCCAGCACCACTTGTTGAAAGGACTGTTCTTTTCCCTTCTTGGATTGTCTTGGAAACCTGTTAAAGATCAGTTGAATGTAAATATATGGACTTCTTCCTGTATTTTGTGTATATATATATATATTTGTATGCCTGGTGTTTTGATTACTGTCACTTCGTAGTAAGTTTTTGAAATTGGGAAATGAGAGTCCTTCAACTTCTTTTTTCTTTTCCAATTCTTTTGTTCTATTTGGTATCCCTTACATTCCCATCTGTACTTTCTGATCAACTTGTCCATTTCTGCAAAAACAGGTCGTTGTAGTTTTCATGGGCACTAGATTGAATCTGTAGATCAATTTGGAGAGTATTTCTATCTTAATATTTTTTTAAAAAAAGAGTGAGAGAGAGAATTTTTTTAACATTTATTTTTTAGTTTTCAGCGGACACAACATCTTTGTTTGTTTGTGGTGCTGAGGATCGAACCCAGGCCGCACGCATGCCAGGCGAGCGCCCTACCGCTTGAGCCACATCCCCAGCCCCTTTCTATCTGAATATTGAATCTACTAATTTATTAGCAGGAGATGTCTTTCTATTTATTTAGGTCATCTTTTATTTCTTTCAATTATGTTTTATAATATTCAAAGTATGAAATTTTCACTTCTTTTGTGTATCTATTCAATATATTTTATTCTTTTGCTGTTATTATAAATAGCATTGTTGATTTTATTTTCAGTTGGTGCACTGCAGGTGTACAAAAATGCAGTTGACTTTTGTATTGACCTTGTATCCTGCAGACTTGCTAAACTCAGTATTATTTTAGTGTATTCCTTAGGATTTTTTGTATAAATCATGTCATCTGCAAATGTACATTCTTTTACTTTTTCTTTTTCAAACTGAATCCTTTGAATTTCATGTTCTTGCCTCGTTTTTTCAATAAGAATCTCCAGTATAATGTTGCAGAGAAGTGACAAGAATGTGGGGCTGGCATAGAGCACTTACCTAGCATATGCAAGGCCCTGCGTTCAATCTCCAGTCTCACACACACACACACAAACACACACACAGAGTATTAGGCTGGGAGTATAGCTCAGTGATAGAATGTGTGCTTAGCATGCACACACACAAAAAAAAAAGAGTGAATATCCTTGTCATGTCCCTATTCTTAGAAAAGATTCCAGGGCTGGGGATGTGGCTCAAGTGGTAGCGCACTCGCCTGGCATGCGTGCAGCCCGGGTTCGATCCTCAGCAACACATACAAACAAGATGTTGTGTCCGCCGAAAACTAAAAAAAAATAAATAAATATTAAAATTCTCTCTCTCTCTCTCTCTCTTAAAAAAAAAAAAAAAAGATTCCATTTTCTACCAGTAAACATATTTGCTGTGGGTTTCTCACATAAGCCCTCTCTCAGATTGAGAATGTTTTCTCTTAGTCCTAATTTATTGAATATAAGTTGATTTGCTTGTATAGTATGCCCTCATGAATTCTGCATCAGTTAGTTCAATCAACCAAGGATCAAAAAAAATACATATTTTTAATTTGCCTCTTACTAAACTTGAACTTATTTTTCTTGTCACAGTTTCCTAAACAATAAAACTATTCAGCGTTTATATTGTATTAGGTATATAGGTTAGAAGTGATATAGAAGAATGTGCGTAGATTATACACAAACTGTATGCTATTTTATATAAGGGTCTTGAGCATCCACAGATTTTGATATCCACGCAGGTCCTGGAACCAATACCCCAAGTATACCAGGGGACAACTGTATTTTATGAAAGACTATTGTGTCCATATTCATAAGAGGGATACTAATTTTCTTGTGATGTATTGGTCTGTTTGGGGTATTAGGATAATGCTGGCCATATAAAATGAGCCGGGAAATCTTCCTTTCTTTTCTAATTTTAAAAAAAGAATTTTTAAAGTTTTGGTACTTATTACTTTTTGAACATTTGGTAAAATTTACCAGTAGGGCAATGTAGGCCTGAGCTTTAGACTTTTTTTAATATTTATTTTTTAGTTGTAGTTGGACACAATATCTTTATTTATTTATTTTTATATGGTGCTGAGGATCGAACCCAGGGCCTCACACGTGCTAGATGAGAGCACTACCACTGAGCCCCAACCCCAGCCCTAGACTTTTCTGTTGTTGCTCCATTGCTTTCTTTTATTACTTAATTGAATCTTTTGATTTGTTAGACGTGTATTCATATTTTATGTTTCTTCTTGAGTCATTTTAATAGTTTGTGTCTTCCTACGAATTTGTTCATTTCATCTGAATTATCTATTTAAAAGGCATTCAATTACTCATAGTGATCCCTTTTGACCCTTTTTATTTCTAATGTTCTATAATGTCTCATTTTTTCAGTTTGATCAACATAATCCAAATATGCCAATATATTGTACTTGATATATTTGTCTCTTGTATTTCTTTCTTTTAATACATAGATTCCCTCCCTTAGTCTTTCTTTTTTCCTTGATATTTATTTATTGAATAAATAAATATTTGGGGCTGGGATTGTAGCTCAGTGGTAGAGCACATGCCTAGCCCGTGTGAGGCACTGCATTCAATTCTTAGCCCCACATAAAAGTAAAGGTATTGTGTCCATCTACAACTAAAACTATTTTGTTTTTCAAAATGAAGATATTTTTCTTAGAGAATTCCATAGTCTAGATTTTTCTTACTATATTCCTGGTTTTATTTCTGATTGTATTTAACATGTTCTTCTGCCCTCTAGTTACTTGGCAAAACTTTATTCTGATTCAGGTTTTTGTTGTTGTTGTTTGAGGAGGGTACCAAGGAGCACCTAGCCACATCCCAGCCCTATTTTGTCTTTTATTTAGAGACAGCGTCTCACTGAGTTGCTTAGCACCTCTCCGTAGCTGAGGCTGACTTTGAACTCCTGATCCTCCTATCAGACTCTGGAGCTGCTGGGATTATAGGCATGCACCACCACGCCCAGCCAGGATTTTTTGTTTTTGTTTTTGTTTTTGTTTTTAATATATTTGTTTTAGTTGTTGATGGACCTTTATTCGCTTATTTATATGTGATACTGGGAATCAAACGCAGTGCCTCACACATGCCAGGTGAGCACTCTACCTCTGAGCCACAACCCAGCCCCACCCTTCAGGTATTTTTAAATTGCAAAACTATTTCATACATCCATCATAAAGAATATTCTTTCCAGTTTCCTCTTTTTGTGAAGTTAGCAGTCATTGATGACCGTTTCCTAGGTTTATTATAGTTGAAATGTTACAATTAGAACACAAAGAAAGTAGGCACCAATTGATCCAGAAGTTCCTTTGGAACTTCTCTTTGGGTGATCATGAGAACTACGTTCTATACTATTTTTAGAACCTGGGAGTCAGGAGATGGGACCTAGTCCCAACTCTGCCACCAATAGCCAAGAAGCCTCTTTGGATCTCGGTTTCTTTACCTGTAGAATGGTAGAGTACACTAGTAGGACATGTAAGATTCCTTGCCAATCTAATATTTTCTGAGTAAACATCCAAATAGTAGACTTAATCTCTACCCAATATGATTTGGAAAGGTCAATGATGTTACTCTTCCCATTCATTCCAAAAGCGTTCATTTCAAAGCTAAAGTTTATCAATCATTAAGTCTGTTAAAAGCATTGTGAGATCTAAAACCATATGCCAGAAGCCTTGGTTCCTAGATTCTAGTTCTGGCTCTGCATGTTCTCAGCTAGTCACACTCCCTCTTGGGCTTGTCCCTAGAGTAGAAGATTGCATTAGTGGTCTCGAAACCTGTAAGCTTTATGATTTTTATGTCTTTTCTTGATTTTTTTGCAACAGTTTTTAGGATGATATTTTTGCTAATATCTTTGACTTTACTTGTTTTTGTACACATTCTAACTGGCAGAGGCCTTTCCTGGATATCAGTTCATATAGCAGATTCAACTTGGGCATGGTCTTGCCAAGTTGCTTAGGGTTGTAAAACTTTATGGAAACAAATGCCAAAATATTAGCAAGTTTGTATCTCTGGGGGTAGATTAGTAGTCATTTAATTTTGTACTTTATTTAGAGACAGGGTCTCACTGAGTTGCTTAGCATCTCACAGTTGCTGAGGCTGGCTTTGAACAGGCAATTCTCCTGTTTCAACCTCCCAGGCCGCTAGGATTACAGGCGTGTGCCACCACGCCCAACCTATATTTCTTTCTTTTTTCTTTTTTTTTTTAAAGGCTAACAGATATTACCAATTAAATTGCTCAACCAAATAAATAGATACCTTTAAATTTATAAGTCATGATTAAAATGCATGTCTACATTCTTCATTTTATTCAACAAAGTTGTATTTTTGTGTCATTTTTAAAAAGTACTTCTCAAAGGATTTGGAAGCATGTTTTTCATAACATACCCTAACAGAGAGGAATGGTTAAACTCTAGAGAGGAAGATTTCTTTCTCTTCCCACGATTCAGTGAAGCAATATCTTCCAGTCTAGGTTAGCCTAAATATTTTACTAATAGGTACTAACATCTAATTATATAGTCAGCTTTATTTAATCTTAATCTAGATTAGAGGCTCAAAAAGAATATGTGATACCCACAGAAATTAAAATTCAGGAAGACCAGTAGTAGATACGTACTATCGACATCTATGTCATAACTCCTGTGGAATGTGCATTTGCATGACTTGGGAAACAGGAAGTCTCTGCCAGAGAAGTGATGTGTGTTATAGAAACATGGACAAAGGTGGATGTGTCTTTTGCAAATGATGAAACAGGAGATTACAAACTAGTTTGCTAAATCATGTTCATAACCACTCCCTGAAGAGCAATTACTCCCATTACTTGACTTACCAGGCAAGTATCGCTCACTGAAGGAGACAATACAGGTGTTTAGTTTAACTCTCATAGGTTTTCTCACCTGGCAAGGTGTTATGTTGCAGGTATGCCCCTTGTTAGTCACTGAGTAACAATTACTTGTGAACTAGTACAGTAAGAAATGCATTCATAAATTTCAACTCACTGAGCAAACAAACAAATTATTCAGCCTAGTCACAAGCACTGACTTCATTCATCTTTAATGGAGATGATAGCTTTAGTTTTTACGATATCGTCACAACTAGTGAAATTGCTATTACAAAACCCATTTCTCAGTAATAAAGGCAGTTTGAAAGCGAGGGTTCTTAATTTTGAGAAGCATGACAACTTCAGGTTGGCTCTGTGGACAGCACTGATGCAAAATAAATGGTTGAATAGCCCTTTATTTTTTAATTAATTAATTGTTTTTTTGGTTTTTTGGTTTTTTTTTGCAGTGCTAGGGATTGAGCCCAGGGTCCTGTGGATGCTGTGCAAGCACTCCACCACTGAGCTACACCCCTTTTCCTTGAATAGCCCTTTAAACATTACTTGTCACTCAATGTGTCATCTATATCTGTGCGTGTTTGGGGGAGATCTTTCTTTATTACACCTATTATGGACTAAAGGAATACCTCAGAAAATGTTTTGGAATCTCCTTTTGAACTGGCCATCAGTGAAGTCTTTCAAGCAACATTGATCCATGTCAGTTTGCAAATAGACTCTTGTGCCACTGGCCCAATTAGTGTATCAGTATTAGTCCATTTTCCATTGCTATAACAAAAGACCTGAGGGTGGGTACTTTATAAAGAAAAGGTGTTTATTTAGCTCACAAATTTGAAGGATGTACATCCAGGATCCAGCAGCCCCATCTGTTCAGCCCCTTGGCGATGACCCATCATAGAGGATGGCATCATGGTGGGAGTTCATCCAAGAGGGAAGGATCACGTGGTAAGATGAAGCCAGAGAGCCATTCAGGGGTCAGGCTTCTCTACTAGAAAAACTCACTGTCAAGAGATCTAGCTGGGGGGTCCTACAAGAAGTATTTTAATGTCTTCCAAGGGCAGCGCCCCCATGTCCTAACCACCTATCACTAGCTTCCACCTCTTAAGAGTTCCATCACCTCCATACTTCCACACAGGGGATAAAGCTTCAAGCACTGAAAGCTTTGGAGAGCAAACCACATGCAAGGGCTGGGGGTGTGGCTAGATGATACAGTACTTACTAGCATGCCTGAAGCCCTGGGTTCCATCACCAGCACCACAAAACAAACACACACACCATATCATCATCCAAATGCATTTAGAGGATTCAAAGCCAAATGAAGGGACAATTTGCTTTCATTTATGCATTATCTATGAGTTTCTCCTTCAACAAAACCTAACCTGGACCTCCGTATACGCAGCTGAAAAGATAATTTTTACCCTCAAGAAAGTTGGTTTAGTAGGGAAAACCAGAAATAAACCAGCAGTTGCTGGACTACACAGTTCTTACAGTGATAGAGACGTGTGCAGGGCGACAGAAACAAAGGGAGTTCTTAACAGATGTGAGTGAGTCAAAAGGGAGCTGAGGAAGAATAAAGGCAGTGTTCTTGAGCTAAACCAAATAAAACACTGAAACTCACTATTATGACATGTTCAGACTCAGAACTATAACAATGATTTAGACTAATTCTCATTTGAACAGGGTTTATTTATTCTGATTGGGTCAAGCAGCTCTCAATCTTCCCATTTTAACAGGGCACTTGGAATTTTACAGATAATATCTCTAAAAATGGGCATATTTTGACATGTGTTCTCTCTCTCTCACACACACACACATCAATGCAACCTACATAAAACAAAGTTTAAAAAAGCTAGATCAGAATGTGTAAATGAAGCCACCCTATTTCTACTTTAATAAAAATAACAGCCCTGCCTGTATTTGTTCGCTTACATTAGGTATAAAATAATCTCAAGTACCTGTTGCAAATCTCAGGTTATTGCCCCATTGTCATGCATGGGAATCTTTGGTATTTCTTCTTGTTTGGTTTCTGCCATGTTCATTACACCAAGCACTACTTGAAATGGAAGTAAAGTCTGTCACTCTGCCAACTTGCAATTAATAAGTTTAAATGATGCATTAAGAAATCAGATTTTTAAATAATTTCTAAGATTTGCATTTGCCATATTTTCATGCTCATCATCCATTCATTCATTTGCTGGTGCTGGGGATTGAACTCACTGCCTTGCACATAAGCATGTATTCCACTACTGACATACACCCACTCCAACTCCTGATCTTATTTAAAGTTTTCAATTGCTGGGTGAAATGATCTTGTCTTCCACTGTTTGCAGGAACTCAAGTTCTTTTGTTTTGTTTGGGTTGTTTTCTTTTCAGATAATCTAGTCATGCCAGATTTTCTAGTTTTTCTTATCACCTCCTTTAATTTTAAATAAATCATAAAATATATAATACAAAGCCTAGCTTCTCATCAGTCTGTTCACAATCACTAAATTAATCCTCAAAAGTACTTTGACTCTTACCAATTCCTCAAATTCGCCTTTGCTCATACATGACTTATCCAGCACTGTCTTCACTCATGAACTTGAGCACATCGAATGTATCTGCATCATCTTCCATACTGCATTGGCATTCTGAGTCATCTGGGATTAGGCATCCTCCCTGCTATTAACTATGTAAAATTTAACCTTCCCCACTTGCCTGGCTCCTTTGAATTCAGACACCATGTGAATTAAACTGACCTTGGTTGCTTCCAACCTGTAATTCCTGACTGCAATATGTGGTTGTCAGCTCTTGAAACTAACAGGTTTCACTAGAAGCTCTTAACCCTTACTGAACATCATATTTTTCACTTTATATAAATTCAAAAAGCAAGAGTGTACCTTTTTAGATCAATGGACCAACCCTCTTTTGTCTATTGATAACATTTCTCAATCTAAACAAAAATATTTTTCCCCCAGCCCAGAAAACAAATTAGATTCCTTTAAGTGCCAAGCAAGGGAAAAATAGAATTTTTTAGTGGAAAACTTTTACAAACAACCACTTCAAAGGATTTACCAGATAAAAGCTAGAGTAAGTTCCAAAGATAATGCTAGTCTGTACCCAGATAGCAGCCAAGGCATTTGCCTAATGACAGGTGAGATGGCTGGACTCTTTACACTTTGGCTTGAACATATTATATCCCTAAAAGGTGTCTAGGGATCATCAGTGTTTATCCAAACCATTTGATGAAAATGATAAACAAGAGAAACTTCACAACCAAGGAATTTTTGATAGTGCCTCAAGTCTTAAAATAATGGAAGTTAGATTGAGAAGGTAATTCGGATCATTTAATCCATCACCCTTGTTTTACTGCAATAAAAGCTAAAGGCCAAAGCTATTAGGGCTTCACCTGTGGTCATGTGACCCTGCTTAGTGCAGGTTCAGAATTAGAAACAGATAATCCATTTTAGTAGTCTTAGAGCTGGCTACAAGTTTGTTTGACAGCTCACACTTAGAACCCATACTCTGAAAAGTATCTTATATCAATCTTCCACTGCCCCTTTCTTGGGGTAATTAGACAAAAAGAAATATTTTTAAAAGAAACCCCTGGTTATAAAAATGGGAAGAAGTACCTGTTCAGACTTGCTGACTGGAAATAATTGGCTTCCCCAAGACAAAGAAGAATCTTGGTCATGAGATTAAAGATTAAAAACTGATTGTGTCACCAGGGTAAGAACAGACATTGTGTTTCAGAACAGTACACTGAAATTAGAAACTAACTAAAAATGTTTACAGAGAACTGAATTTGGAGCTACTTACCACACTGGGAGCTACTTTGGTTTGCTTGCTTTTAATGAAGTATTTCAGACACACAAAAGAATAGACATAGACACATATAGTGAACAATTTGTGTAGCTCCTCCTGATCCTGTTTCATTCTCTGTTCCTGAATTTGGTGCTGTTATTTCTATGTTAGTTTTCTGTCACTGTGTAACAAAACATCTGAGAAAACCAGCTTCAACCGAGGAAGGTTGATTTGGGCTCACAGCTTCAGAGGTTTCAATTCACAGCTTGGTTGTGTTGCTTTGAGCCTTAGTAGCACAGTATATTGTGGCTCATGGTAGCTGGGAAGCAAAGAGAGAAATGGGAAGGATTTGGGGCCCCCAAAGCACTTTTTAGGACATGTGCCCAATGACCTAACTTTTTTCCACTAAGTCCCACTTAATGGTTCTACCACAGACTGGAGCCAAACATTTAACACATGGGCTTTTGGGGAACATTCCAGATCTGCACCATAGTAATTTCTGTATCTGTTCTTATGATTTTCCCATGTGTAAATGTATCCATAAGGGATATTTACTATTGCTTTCATATTTTACATGTTATATAAATGCTTTCTTATTGCATATGTATCTTATATACCAATAAAATATATCTATTGGCAAATGGGAGCGCCCCAGATAGTTTATTTTAACTGTTCTATAGTATTCCACTATATGAATGGTTTATTTTTATTTTGTTTTTTAATGTTTTGAAATTAAGCTGACTTCTTATTGATCAGCAGCTTATGAGTTTCTAGGGTTTTTGCTGTGTTTTGTTTTGTTTGATAGTTTATGTTTGTGCTTTTTTTAATGCTTCGTTTCTATAAACATTTTTATAAAACCCTCCCCTGATACATGTGTATGTACAAGAGTTTCTCTAATGGCATTTGTGCAGTCTTAATGTGTGCACATCTTCAATTTGACCAAAAAGACCTCAAAAATCACCAACAGAATATGAAAGTGCCAAAACACTAGTACTATGTTTTTTCATATTTTTAAATTTTTTAAATAATCTGAAAAGTGTAAAAATGATAATTCTTTATGGTTTTAATTCACAGTTCCTTGATCCTGTGACTGAGTACAATTCCCAGGTGTCCCTGGCAGTTTTGATCTCCTCTTCTGATTGGGCCACTTTTCTCTTTATTATTTATTTTTTGGGAAAAAACTTTTTTTTTTTTTTTGGTACTGGGGATTGAACCCAGGGATGCTTTACTTCTGAGCACATCGCCAATTCTCTTTTTCATTTTTTATTTTGAGACAAGGTCTCACTAAGTTGCTGAGGGTCTCACTGAATTTCTGAGGCTGGCCTCAAATTGTGATCCTCTTGCCTGAGTTTCCTAAGCTGCTTGGATTATAGGAGTGCAATACCTCATTCAGCTTGATATTTAGAAATTTTTTCATAATCGGGATAGAAACCCTTCATTATTTATACACACCACCAATATCTTTTCCTAGTCTAGAGTTTGACTTTTCCCTTTTATCATGTGTCTTGTCATATTTATCAAGCTTCTATTTTTGATTTATCCTCTTTTTTTCCTTCTCTTTAAAAATCTTTTCCCACTTTAAGGTCATATAGATATTCTATATTCTAATTTTTTAAAGTTTTGCTTTTTATAACCATTAGGTCTTTTATGCACCTGCAAATGATTTTTGGTGTGTTGTGAGATTGGTAACCAACTTTTTTTTTCTCAAATTGACAACAATAGTTTTGAAATCTATTATTGAGAATTCATTCTTTCCCCACATGTGAATAATGCCACCTACATCATGTATTCTGGACTCCCTATAAAGTTCAATAAGGTTATTCTCCCATCCTATATTTTGACACACCTTATTAATTACTATGCCTTAACGGTAAGTCTCAATAGCTGGAAAGTTAGCCCCTACCTGGTGGTCACAATGGATTTGCACTGTGCCTCTTAAGTCCCACTCAAGGGAATGTATATGGAGGGAAGGAATCCAAGGAAGAGACTATGGGGTCTGCCATTATGGCTGCAGCTAAGGGAGAGGAGGGAATACTGTACTGGAGATCAATACCTCAAGAAATAGCCCTTCAAAACTCACATGTGTCTCCTGAGAGATCCAAACCTTGGACATCTGTGCACAGGGGGCCTCTGTGAGCAGTTTCTAAGTAAAACAGCAACAACCAGAAGAGGACTTCAATTGTTCCCAGTGAGGTAAAAAGACATTTGCTCTGAAAATGAAGTTACTAACACAATTATAATAGCATCAAAAAGAATAGGCCATTTAGGTTTATATTTATCAAAAGAAGTTCAGGACTTATACACTGAACACTTTGAAAGAAATCAAAGAATAAATAAATGAACAGACATCACCTATTTATGGATTAGAAGCTTTAATATTATAAAGATGGAGATATTTCCAGATGATCTACAGATTCAATGCAATCCCTATCAAAATCCCAGCTAGCTTCTTTGAGAAAATTCACAAACTAATTATAAAATTAATATTGAAATGCAAGCTACCAAAAAAGGCCAAACAATCATGAAAAAAGAGCAAAATTAGAGGACTTACACTTTCAAATTTCAAAACTACAATAATCAAAACAGTATGGTGCTGGCTTAATGGAATAGAATTGAGAATCCATAAATAAACCTGTACATCTATGCTCAACTATTTTTGACAAGGTTGCCAATTAAATGGGAGAAGGAACAGTCTTTCTAATAAATGATGGTGGGACAACTGAATAGCTACATGCAAAAGAATGAAGTTGGACCCCTAACTCATGCCATATATAAAAATTAATATGGAGTAGGCACAGAGGCACACACCTGTAAATCCCAGTGAATTGAAAGGCTGAGGCAGGAGTATCACAAATTTGAGGCCATCCTCAACAACTTAGTGAGACCCTAAGCAACTTAGCAAAATGATGTCTCAAAAATTTTTAAATAAAAATAAAGGACTGGGATTGTGGCTTAGTGGTAGAGCATTTGCCTGGAATATGTGAGGCATTGGGTTCAATCCTCAGAACCACATAAAAGTAAATAAATAAAATAGAGGTATGATGATGATCTACAAAGAGTTGGGGATATAGCTCAGCCAATGGTAAAGTGCCCTCCTGGGTTTAATCCCAGTATAAAAAAAAATTAATGTGAAGCTAGACATAGTGATGCACACCTATAATCCCAACAGCTCAGGTGGCTGAAGCAGAAGGATTGCAAGTTCAAGGGCAGCCTTGGCAATTTACAGAAACTGTCTCAAAATTTAAAAAAAAAAAATAAGGATGGGGATATAGCTCAATGGTAACGTGCCCCTGGGTTCAATCCCCAGTACCATGCACACAAACTGATGTGAACTGAAAACAGCTCTAAAATTGAAATGTTTAAAAATAAGGAAAGAAGTAAATGACTCAAAATGGATCAAATACCTAATTGTAATACATAAATTATTAAAATTCTGTGAAAAAAACATAGGAGCATCGTCATGTCCTTGGATTTGGCAAGGTTTTTTTTTTTTTTAAGTATTTGTTTATTAGTTTTAGGTGGACCCAATATTTTTATTTAATGTGGTGCTGAGGGTTGAACCCAGTGTCTCACGTGTGCCAGGCAAGTGCTCTACCACTTGAGCCACAGCCACAGCCCTAGGTGATGGTTTTTTAGAGCACAAAAAGCACAGGACTAAAAAAGAGGGTAAAAATTTAATTACATCAAAATTTAAAACTTTTGTGCTTCATTTAACACTATTAAGAAAAAATAGACAACTCACAGAATGGGTTTGCAAAATCATATATCTGAGAAGAGTATAGCATTCAGAATGTATAATGAATTCTTACAACTCAATTATAAAAAACGACCCAATGGAAAAATGGGTAGAAGATCTGAATAGACAGACATTCTTCCAAAGAAGATATACAAATGATCAGTGAGCTGATGAAAAGAAATGTAAATCAAAACTACAGTGAGCAGCAAGGTGGTGGGGCACACCTATAATCCCAACAGCTGGGGAGGCTGAGGCAGGATCATGAGTTCAAAGCCAGCCTCAGCAAAAGCAAGGCGCTAAGCAACTCAGTGAGACCCTGTCTCTAAATAAAATACAAAATAGGCTGGGGATGTGGCTCAGTGGTCGAGTGCCTCTGAGTTCAATCCCTGGTACCTCCCGTTAAAAAAAAAAAAAAGAAAAGAAAGAACTACAATGAAATACTACACAGGCCCACTAGTTTGGATATAATAATTTAAAAAAAATTAGCAGACCATAACAAGTGCCAGTGAAGCTATGGAGAAATTGGAACCCTTCTACACTGCTTCTGGGGGTGCAAAGAAGTACAGCTGCTTTGGAAAACAATTTGGCAGTTTTTCAAAAAGGCAGAGGATTGCAAGTTTGAGGCCAGCCTGAGCAACTTAGATCCTGTTTCAAAATAAATAAAAGGACTGGGGATGTAGCTCAGTGGTGAAGCACCTCTGGATTCAATTCCCAGTACCTGACCCCCCAAAAATGCTAAACATGAATTGCATGTGAACAAGCAATTTCACTCCTTGGCCATGTGCTAAAGAACATTGAAAGCATGCACACAAACTCTTGTATATGAAGGTTCATAGCAGCATTATTCCTAATAGCCAAGAAGTGGAAACAACCTAAATGTTCAACAGTTAAAAGAACAAATAAAGTGTGACATATCCAGATGATGGAATACTATTCAACCATGAATAATAAACTTCAAAAACTTATGCTAAGTGAAAGCAGGCAGAAACAAAAGCCCACTATATTGTATGATTCCATTAATATGTAATTCTTAGAATAGGCAAATCTATAGCCTCAGAAAGTGGATTAATGATTGCCTATGGCTGCGATGGGGGGAGGGTTGGAGGGTGCAGGGGGATCTGGGAGTGACTGTTCATGGGTATTGGGTTTCTTTGGGGGGTGATGAAAATGTTCTGGAGTTAGTGGCAGTGGTTGCACAACTTCGTGAATATACAAAAATGTTGAATTTGCATTCTTGGTATTGGAGAGTTTTGTAATATGTGAATTATATCCCAACAAAAAAATGAATCACCTCAAAAGAAGACATTTTCATTTTTTCACCATCATTTTTCATTCTCCCATACCCAAGAGCTAGGTTTAGAAGTGGGACAAGAGGGACAAGTGGAAGGGCATCAATGAGCAGACCATGACACACAATAGGTCCCTGTAGCCCACTCTATGAAGATGAAGGGTGATTGCTTTGAGCTGGTTATGAAAAATGAAGGCTGAAACTAAACTGATTTATTTTACAGGTAGAACATGACAGAAATGTAATGGCCTGCACCCTAAATGTCAAGTGGGCTTAGGAAAGGAGGGCTTGTCAGCACCATTGACCCAGGGATGATACAAGAAATAAGGCCACTCCACACCTGCGCCTTGCTAAATCAAACTTCTCAATAAACAGGTTATATTAATATGCATATAGAATGTCCTGGGTGATGCTAAGTAAACAAAAACTATTATTGTCATATAATACAATACGCTCCTCCAGTCTCAGCCTCCCCAGATGCTGGCATTACAGGCAAGCACCACCATGCCCAACCTAAAAATACTTTTAAAAAGGTAAACAGGTCAGGCTGGGGTTGTGGCTCAGTGGTGGAGTGCTTGCCTAGCATGTGTAAGGCACTGGGTTCCATTCTCAGCCCTACATATGAATGAATGAATAAAATAAAGGTCCATCAACATCTTAAAACAATTATTTTTTAAAAAAGTAAAGAGGTAAGGTGTCATGTTGTGAAAAGTCATGATAATAGAAAAATCCACAGAATCAATGAACTGCTGCAACTGTGAGGATGTACCACATTTAATTCAGTCAGTCCTCTAATAATGTGCATTTGAGCTGTTTTTAAAATATTTTTAGTTGTATATGGACACAATATCTTTGTTTATTTTTTATGTGGTGCTGAGGATCGAACCCAGGGCCTCACTCACTTTGCCACTGAGCTACTGCCCCAGCCGTGAGCTGTTTTTAATCCTTTGTTATTACAAATTATGCCGGAATTAAGAACCCTGTGCATAGGTTGTTAAAAATCTTGGAGGTAAGCCTTCAGGGAAAGTTCCTAAAAGTGGTATCCTTGGATCAAAGGGTAAATGCATATGGAATTTGGTTAGCTACTGCCAGTTTCACTCCAACTGGTTATTGTTTGCCTGATTTAAGACCCTGCTGGGAGCACACTTGACAACAGAAGCAACTAGAAACATAACAAATGTTTGAGGCTGTTCCTTAGCAGCCTCCTATTTGGCTGTCAGGCAGAAACTTCCCACTGCTTGATTTTTTTGCCCCCACCTCAGACAACCACTTGACTTGTTCTTGACTTTGGCAAAGGCACCACTAAGTTATCATGAAGTATACTGTTAGAGTATGTGCTTAGCATGTGAGAGGTCCTATATTTAATTCCCAGCACCAGAAAACAAAACAAAACAAAAATACCCTAGATTTATACTCATAATGAGAAATACAGATAGGGCTGGGGTGTAGCTCTGTGGTAGAGCTCTTGCCTAGCATGGGTTAAATCCCCAGAAGGAAGGAGGCAGGCAGGCAGGCAAAAGAAAGTCATAGATAAAGGTTGAAATTAAAGGGAAGGCTGGGGTTGTGGCTCAGTGGCAGAGTGCTTGGCTCGCATGGATGAGGCACTGGGTTCAATCCTCAGCACCACATAAAAAAATAAATGAGCAAAATTAAGTTGTTGTGTCTATCTACAACTAAAAATATTTTTTAAAGAAAGAAGTTAAAGGGAAAGAAAAAGAGGTACCAAGCAATTACAAGTAAAGTGAAAATCATAAAAATTAAGGTAGAAAGCATCAACCTCAAGGGAGGAATATTACATAATGATGAAGTACACAATTAATAATAGATGATAAAATTATTATAAACCTTCATGCACTAATCAATTGAAGAGCTAAATATACAAAGAAGAAACTATTAAGAAGACAATGTCTATTAGATAAAAATTAATTAACCATATAGAGAAAGTAAATAATATAATTAATATGCAATTTAATAGACATATAGAGAAATGTCCTGCATATTAAGAATTTTAATAACTATGAAGCATTTGTAAAAAAAATGATTATGTGGCTAGGCTTGGTGGAACAAGACTATAATCCCAGCAAATCGGAAGGCTGAGGCAAGAAGATCAAAAGTTCAATGCTTGCCTCACAATTTAGCAAGACCCTATGTCAAAATAAAAAATAAAAAGGGGCTAGGGATGTTGGGGCTGGAGTTGTGGCTCAGCAGTAGAGCACTCGTCTAGCACATGCAAGGCCCTGGGTTCCATCCTCAGCACCACATAAAAATAAATAAAATAAAGGTATTGTATTCAACTACTTTTAAAAAATAAATATTTTTTTAAAAAGGGAGGGGCTAAGGATGTGACTCAGTGGTAGGGCACCCCTGAGTTCAAAACCTGGTAACCTCCCTGCAAAATTGGTCATTTCCTTGCCAAAAATAACACCAATCATAATCAAATCAAAAGAGCAGAGGTCATATTTTCTGATCATAATCCAACATATTCGAAATAATAAAAAGTAAAAAATTTCAACTAGTTGGAAGTTTAGAAATATGTTCCCTAATTATGGTAAAATCAAAGAAGATCAGAATATAACCCCCTAAAACATAACACTTTAGCATGATTGTTTTGAGTTGAAGGCAATCAGTTCTCTGCCTTTCTTCTTTCAGTCTAAAAGCAGGGCATAGATTTCCCTTTGTAAAGGTAATATAAAGGTCCATCTGCAAAGGTGTGTGTTATGGTTAGGATCTGGAACAGCTCCAAAGGCTAACGGGTTGAAGGTGTGGTCCCTTCAGCAATGTTCAGAGGTGGGATTTGGGAAAAGACATTGGACTGTGAGAAATCTAACCTTATCAGCGGATTAAGTCACTAATGAATTCCTAATCTGAATGGACTCTTGGAAGTGGTGGAAATTGCAGGGGGTGAAACCTAGTTGAAGGGAGTGTCGCCTCTCTTTCTTTTTCTCCAATGCTGAGCAGCTTACCTCCTCCTTACCTTTCTGCCTTAGGTCAGCTGACCATGGACTGAAACCATGAGCCAAAATAAATCTTTTCTCCTTTAAGTGTTTTCTCGGGTATTTGTCACAGTGACGAAAAGCTATGTTAGTACAGTCTCCATACCCTCCACCATCACAGGAAGAAAACTACACAGGAGACAACTGGAGATTCTTCTCTGTATTACAAAGGTTAGTGAACAGTTCTTATATATCATATAGTCCCCTTTCTTAACTCACCCCTTCTGGAAGCTCAAAACCTCCTTTTATTTGCTTTGTCTCCTCACCACACTCCATCACCTGTTTTTAAGATGACCCAAAGACCCCAAATTCTACCTACCTCCTTGAGTCACATTTTTCTGGATGCACTCCCATGTCTACTTACATAATTAAATCCATTTTTTTTTTTCTCCTATGAATCTGTCTTTTATCAGTTTGATTCCTGAGATCCAGTCACTGGATCTAAGAGAAAGAGGAAGACTTTTCTTTCTTTCTTTCTTTTTTAAGTTGTAGATAGACACAACACCTTTACTTATTTATTTTTATGTGCTGCTGAGAATTGAACCTGGTGCCTTGCACATGCTAGGCAAGTGCTCTGCCACTGAGCTCCAGCCCCAGCCCCCAGAGGAAGACTTTTTTTCCCCCATTCCCTATAAAAATAACAACACTGAAATTACAGTGTGAACTTGTAATAAAAAAAGGAGAATATCACATACCAAAATCTGAAGGATACATCAAAAGCAGAACAGAGCAAAAAATATGAGCTATTTTATTATTTTGTTATACAACAAAGAAGGTCACATGTAAGATAATTAAATCATCACATTAAGAAACTAGGAAAAGACAAGAAAATAAACCAAAAGAAATAAAGAAGAGAGAATTAATAAATATAAAACAGAGACTATTGAAGTAGAAAATATAGAAGAAAAAAGAAATATTAAACAGTATTTTGAAAAGACCAATAAAGTACATTAACTTCTTATAAGTCTGGTTTAAAAAACGTGGGAGTGCATGCAAAAATTTACAGAAAAAAAAATGATCACAGAGATAATCACACAGATAGGGTGGCTACAGAGAAATGAATGGGAGAAAAATATAGCAGGAGATGGGGTCAGAAAGGCAGGTAGGGGTCAGACCACCTAAGCCTTATAGGCCATAAGTACAACCCTTGCCTTTTACTCTGAATAAATGAAAAACCACTGGAAGGATTTGAGTCAAATGGTGTTAAGACTTTCCTCACATTTTAACAAGATACTATCCTGTGCTGAGTGTAGACTACAGGAGGGGTCAGCTGCAGGACTAAAGGGAGTTGCCAAGATCCAGGTGGGAGTTTGTTGGGTCGATGTTCAGAGTGGGAACTGGCCAATCTTTCAACATGTTTTGAAGGTAGGGTGAAGGGGATTTGCTGATGAATTGGATCTGGGGTATGGGAGAACGAAAAGTCAAGAACAATTTTCCCAGAGAAGCTGGAAGAAGAGGGTTGACATTAGCCGAGAAGTGGAAGGGGACAGGAGGAGCAAATATGGTGACAGACCATGTGCTTAGTGTTAAACATGGAGTTTGAGATGTCTGTTAGTTATCCAAGTGAAGAGGTCAAGTAGGCAGTTGAATGTCTGATTCTGGATTCAAGTGAGAATTATGAATTTGAGAAATAAATTTGGAGAATAAGGTATAGATGGTATTTGTCTTAGACTGCTTAGGTTGCTATAAAAAAATTCTAGAGACTGGGTGACTGAAACAACAGAAATTTATTTTCTCAGTTCTGGAAACTGGAAGTCAAGGGTCAGGGTGATGAGAGACCTTTTCCTGTTTGCAGACAGCTGCCTTCTTCCTGGGTGTTCATGCAGCCTTTCTTTGGTGCTTATGGTAGAGAAAGAAAGATCATCTTAAAAGGTCATCGATCTTATCAAAAAATTAGGATCCCACCCTTATGATCTTGTTTAATAGTATTTACTTCCTAGATACCTTATCTCCAAATACAGTCACATTGGGATTAGGGTTTCAACAGGGCCTGGGGATGTAGCTCAGTGGTAGAGCATTTGCCCTAGCATGTGCAAAGCCCTGGGTTCAATCTTCAGCATTGAAAAATTAAAGGACTTCAACATATGAATGAGGAAGGGGGTTGGAAACAATTTAGTTCATAGCAGTATTTAAAGCCTGGATGAGTATTTCAGGAGATCCTAGACTTGGGAGGCTGAGGCAGGAGGGATCACAAGTTCAAAGCCAGCCTCAGCAACTTAACAAGGCCCTAAGACATTTATCAAGACCCTATCTCTAAATAAAATATTAAAAAAGGCTGGAGATATGGTTCAGTGGTTCAGAACCCCTGGGTTCATTCCCCTTTACCAAGAAGAAGTAAATGAATAAAGTAAAGAGAGATGGAGATGAAGATGGTTCAGGATTTTGCTCTAGGCAAATGCTATTTAGAGATTGAGAAGATGAGGTGCAAACAGTAAAGGAGGGTCAAGAGAAAACTGGCCATTATCTATTCAAACTGAACATGTGTTCCTCTATGACCTGGCAATTCTACTTCTGGGTATTTATCCAGCAGAAATGAGTGCATATACCTACCACATGGCATATACAAGAATGTTCATAGCACCTTTATTCAAAATTGTTCCATATATAGGGTTGGGGATAGAGCTCAGTTAGTAGGGTGCTCACCTCTTATGCACAAGGGCCTGGGTTCAATCCCCAGCACCTCAAAAAAAAAAAAGTTCCACACTGGAAATAATCAAAGTGTTTGTCAATTAAAGAATGTTTCCAGGATTAGAAATTCATTATATACTCATGTAATAGAATACTATACAGTATTTAAGGGGACAAATCTCATAAACATCATGTTGAGCAACATAACCAGACAAAAAAAGAGAAAGTTTTCTGAAGATTCCATTTATGAGATGTTAAAAAACAGGCAAAACCAACATATGAAGCTAGAGGTCAGAATGGTTGTTGCCTTTGGGAAGATTATGTGTAGTAAAGAACTAACCTGGGCTAAGGTTGTAGCTCAGTGGAAGAGCGCTTGCCTAGCATGTGTGAGGCCTTGGGTTTGATTCTCAGCACGCATGTAAATAAATAACAAATAAAGGTCCATCGACAACTAAAAAATATTTTTAAAAAAGAACTAAACTTACCCAAAGAGAGGTCTTCTTTGCCTGCATTTCCTGGGAGATGATCTCTAACTTTTGGAATGTTCTACCTGATAAGTGTCTTTGAGGCCATGAGCCACACTGGCTGGGCTGACAATGTGATTTGTGGTGGGGGGAGTGGGGTAAGCAATATCATGCTTGCCTGCTAGAGGGACTGGAGGTTAAGGTCAACCATGTAGCTAGTCAGCCATATCCATGTGACCAAGATCCTACAAAATGCTGGACACCAAGGCTCAGGTGAGCTTCCCTGGCTAGCAATATTCAGTATGTGTTGTCACACATTCTTGCTTGGAGAAGTTAGCACTGGCCATGATTCTTCTGGGAGAGGATGACTGAGCCAGCAGTTGGCCCAAATGCTTCTGGTCTGTCACTCATGTACTTCTCCTTTGGCTAATTTTAATCTGTTTCCTTTCACTGTAACAAACCATAACCACTAGTCTAATGCTTTTTGGTGAGTTCTTGAGTCCTTCTGGTGAATTATTGCAACTGAGACCCACAAACTGCAATTGGTATCAGAAGTAAGAGTGGTCTTGGGAATTCCCAAATACTGCAGCTAATGACTGGGATGGGATGGGATGCAGCTTTCTGGATTACTGGAAGTGCTCTGTATCCTTACCTGGGGGATAGATACGTGAGTAAGTACATATGTTGGAAGTCATTGAACTGTACACTTAGTAGTTGTTTACTGTAGTATATGTAAATTATAGACCAATTTTTTTAAGAGAGAGAGAGTGAGAGATACAGAGAGAATTTTTTAATATTTATTTATTTATTTTTTTTTTAGTTTTCGGCGGACACAACATCTTTGTTTGTATGTAGTGCTGAGGATCGAACCCGGGCCACACGCATGCCAGGCGATCGCGCTACCGCTTGAGCCACATCCCCAGCCAAATTATAGACCAATTTTTAAGTTGCCAAAATAAAAACAAAACTCAGAAGAGTTTGGAGTCCTTGGAGCCAAGTGTCACAGGTTAACTGTGTCCCCCAGAAGGATAAGAGGAAGTCCTGATTCCAAAGACCTGTGAATGTGACCTTATTTGGAAATAGGGCTTTGCAGGTGTAATCAAGTTAAGATGAGGTTCTACTGGATTCTCTGAGCTCTAATCCAAAGACTGGCAACCTGAATTTGGACCCAAACAACACAGAAATATCATTATGCAGCCACGGAGTCAGAGACTGGAGTTATGCTGCCATAGGCAAGAATGCCTGGGGCTAGCAGGAACTGGAAAAGCAGGGAAGCACCTCCCTGGAGTCTCCAGAAGGAGCCGGCCCTGCTGACACCTTCATCTCCAATTTCTAAACTTCAGAACCGTGACACAGAGATTTCTGTTGTTCTAAGCTGCCCAGTTTGGGGCACTTGTTGTGACAGCCTGGGAAACAATACAGATATGTGCAACTGCAGAGAGAAGGTTGGGCTGCTGGTGTAGCTCCCAGTAGAACACTGGCTAGCTTGCAGGAGGCCCTGGGTTCCATCCCCAGCACTGCCAAAAGAGGTGGGGAAGAGAGAGGTTAATCCTATTAATAATAATGGTGACCTCAGAGGACATTTGGCTGGGGATAATTCTTATCTTTTCCTTTATATTTGGGTTAGTTTCCTTAAAGAGAGCTTCCTATTTATCTTAAAATTTTGTTTGGCTGGGCGTGGTGGCACACACCGGTAATCCCAGTGGCTCAGGAGGCTGAGGCAGGATCAAGAGTTCAAAGCCAACCTCAGCAACTGTGAGGCAATCAGCAACTCAGTGAGACCCTATCTCTAAATAAAATACAAAATAGGTCTGGGGATGTGGCTCAGTGGTCGAGTACTCCTGATTTCAATCCCTAGTACCCCACCCCCCCCAAAAATTTTTTGTTTAATGCCTTTCAAATTATAATTTAGTCAGACATTCCTACTGTAACAAGAATTCAGTGTAAATATTTTAATTTCAGAAATCAATGAATAATTTTTAGTATAAATATTGTGTTTGGGTCAGTTTTTCTATCCCTGTGACCAAAAGACCTGACAAGAACAACATTGGGGAGGAAAAGTGTATTTGGGGCTCATTGTTTCAGAGGTCTCAGTCCACAGATGGCCAACTCCATGGCTCTGGAGCCCAGGTGAGGCAGAACATCATGGCGGAAGGGTGGTGGGAGGAAGGCACTCAAGTCAGGGCAACCTGTCCTGAAGCAGAGAGAGCCCTGCTCATCAGGGGAAAACACCAGCCACAGAGGTGTACCCCCAGTGACCCACCTCCTCCAGCCACACCCTACCTGCTTATAATTCCTGCCCAGTTAATCCATATAAGTGGATTAATGCACCGATTAAGTTAAGGCTCTACTAGTCCAATCATTTCACCCCTAAACTTTCCTGCATGGTCTCACACATGAACTTTTTTTTTTTTTTTTTGGATTAGTATAGTCTTTATTTATTGAGCAGCTGCTCTGCCACAAATAACTATAGGTGCTTGGGATGTATCAGATAATAAAATAGGCAAAGATACTTGCCTTTGTGGAGGTCACAAAGAGGAAAAACAGAAAGTAAACCTGATAAATAGTGGTGCAGAAAAGAACAAATAATGGGGCTGTGGCTGTGGCTCAAGCGGTAGCGCGCTCGCCTGGCATGCGTGCCGCCCGGGTTCGATCCTCAGCACCACATACAAACAAAGATGTTGTGTCCGCTGAAAACTTAAATACATAAAATTTTAAAAAAAAGAAATGAACAAATAAAGGAAGAAAGGGGGGTGGCCCGGGGGAAGAGGCCAGTGTGGCTAGATCAGGGAGTCAGAGGCAGTGGGTGGCAGATGGGGTGTAGTCAGGAGCAGGGCATCACACATGAACTTTTGGGAGACAACTCCCAAAAGTCTAAGCCATAACACATTCCATGTGACATCAGAGACATACTTACGCTAAAAACTGGGCATTCGGTATTTATTGGATCTGGGCATGCTCTTTCCCCAGTTTGCCCTGTGGCTTGCTCAGTCACTTCCCACAGGCCTTCACTCATCTCGTGAGGCCCTTTCCCAACTGTGTTAGATTTTTGATGCTGTGACCAAAATACCTGGAAAGAACAACTTAGAAGAAGATTTATTCGGGTGCACAGTTCCAGAGGTTTTAGTCCATGGTCAGGCCACTCCAATTCTCTGGGTGGGTTGAGGGGAGGTAGAACATCATGGCAGAAAGGCTTGAAAGAGGAAAAGTGCTCAGTTCATGTCAGCTAGGAAGTAGAGAGAAAGGCAGGAGCCAGGAAGAAGATGAAGTCCCTAAAGGCATTCCCCCAGTGACCTATCTCCTCCAGCCATGCCCCACCTGTCCACTATGACCACCACCTCAGTGGATGAACACGCTGATGAGGACAGAGCCCTCATGATCCCATCCCTTTCCAAAGGCCCCACCTCTGAACATCGATGTATTGGGGACCAAGCCTTCAACACATGAGCTTCCAGGGAATGTTCTAGATCCAAACACCAACAGCGCTATTTGACACAACACCTCCACTTCCACTTCTCCCCAAATTTGCTCTACCACCAGCCCCCTGCACGGTTTCCTGTTTATCTGCTTAGTGTCTCTCTCCTTCGGTATGCAGTGTAATCTCATGAGACAGGGACTTTGGGGTTATATTGACCACTGACTCCCAAATGCCTAGAATAATGCCTGACATGGAGCCGACTCTCAATAAACACTGTTGGGTGAATGCATCCATGATAAATGAATGCTGCCTGCTTGCTTTCTGCAGGGCCATGAGGCAGATGGTTTCTAGTAGCTCCAGGGAAGCAGACCGAAAAAGCAGGCCACAGCCCCTGCCCTCTGGTAGAACTAAAAGAATCAATAGTTTTCACTTATTCATTTAGTGTGCTTTGAACACCCTCTCTCAGCCAACACCAGTTGGCCACCAGGGATGTTGGGTAAACAATCCCACAAGCTTCCTGTGATCTGAGGGAGGAGACATTAACACATAGAATGCAGATGACTATTTGATTGCAGTGGTGAACCATCAATGGAGGAAAGCAAAAAATTAAATTAGAAGAGAATAACCTAATCTAGGCATCAGGGAAGGCTGAGAGACCTGGAGTTGAGGTCTGAGAGTTGAGCATGAATTAAGTGGGTACAGAGCTCTAGGGTGGATAAAAGCACTGTCTGTCTCTTTTTGAGTCTGTGTGGTGCTGAGGATTGAACCCAGGGCCTGATGCATCCTAGGCAAACACTCCGCCACCGACCTACACCCACAGCCCCACACTGCCTGTCTTTAAACTTCAATTTGTGGCCAGGTTTTGTGGTGCACATTTGTAATCCCAGCTATGCAGAAAGCTGAAGCAGAAGAATCACAAGTTTGAGACTGGCTTCAGCAACACGGGAAGACCCTGTCTCAAAAAAACAAATGAAAAAAAAAAAAGGATTGGGAATATAGGGAAATAGCTCAGCAACCCTGGGTTCAATCCTCAATACCTGCCTCAAAAATGAGTAAATAAACTGGGCATCATGGCACACATCTGTAATCCCAGCAGCTTGGGAGGCCCAGGCAGGAGGATCACAGATTCAAAGCCAGCCTCAGCAATTTAATAAGGCCCCAAGCAACTTAGCAAGACCCTGCCTCAAAAAATTTGAAAAAGGGGCTGGGATGTAGCTTAGTGGTTAAGTGCCCCTGGGTTCAATCTCTGGTACCAATAAATAATAAATAAATAAATGAAATTTAAGTTTCCTAATCAAAGAAAGGATTACAAAAGATGAGATCAGGTTAATTTCTTTTCTAGTATTGGGGATGGAACCCAGGGCTCACACTTACTGGGCAAGTTTCCAGGGAAGATTTATGATCCAAACAAACAGTATCATTGACTAACATAAAGTATAACTGGCTTATTGTTTTCCTTTAAAAGTAGGTTTATTCTTGAGTAGGACAAAGTGGCACACACTTGTAATCCCAGTGGCTCAGGAGGCTGAGGCAGGAGGATCACAAGTTTAAAGCCAGCTTCAGCAAAAGTGAGGCGCTAAGCAACTCAGTGAGACCCTGTCTCTAAATAAATCATAAAATAGGGCTGGGGGTGTGGCTCAGTGGTTGAGTGCCCCTGAGTTCAATCTCCAATACAAAAAAAAAAAAAAAAAAGTAGGTTCATTCTTGTTTTTCCAGTTATAAGAGAAATGCTGGGAAAAAAAGAGAAATGCTAGATAATAAACAATTTGCAAACTATAAAAAAGTAGAAAGAAAAAATCTCTGTCCCCACCATTCAAAGGTAACTAGTATTAAAATGTCAGTTTCTTTCTTTCTTTCCTTTCTCTATGTATATATTTCTTTTGTTTTGATATAGCCATCATCAAACCCTGTGTCAAATATTGGGTTTAGTTTTTCTTTCTTTTTTCTTTTTTGTACTAGGGATTGAACTCCGGGGGGCATTTTACCATTGAGCTACATTCCCAGCCCTTTTTATATTTTTATTTTGAGAGAGGGTCTCACTAAGTTGCTGATGGTATCCCTAAATTTCTGAGGCTAGCCTCAAACTTAAGATCCTCCTGCCTCAGTCTTCCAAGTCACTTGGATTATGGGTGTGCACCACGGTGCCAAGCTAGTTGTTTCCATTTATCTCATTAAAAATCACTTGATCATATTATATTAAACTTTTCATGGATACAAATCATAGGTTATTTTCTTATATTTGGTTGTTTACATCATTGCTATTTTTGACATTAATAGGGGCTGGAATTGGCATTTTAGTGCAGAAAGCTTTTATTATATTTAGAATTTTTATTCAGTAGATTTATAGAATTAAATTACTAGGTAATAAAGTACAAGTATTTTGAGGTTCTTTACTTTTACTGAAACATTATGCTGCATAGCATTTGTTCGTGTATACTCCCGCCAGCAGTACATGAGGGCCCTTCTCACTGCTGATTCTCTTCATGAAAATATCTGCAATTTATTGGAGGTGGAAGGTAAGAAAGGGGAGGCATCTCATTGTTTTTCTGATTTGCATTTCTTTGATCTTTGGTGTGAGCATTTTCCCCTGTTTGGAAAACAGTCTGAATCAAAAACCTCAGCGTTGGCTAAGCCCCAGGGGGTGAGTCATTTGGGTTTGGCAGATTAAATGGAACAAATCACCTTCCCTGCATCTGACAAATCCCTGTCTGAAATGCCAAAGGCCAGAAAACTGCCAGACGCCCTGGTAGAAGCCAGGGATACAGTGAGGTCCCTGTGGACCACATTCCTCTCAGCTCTCACCACCTGGGAGAACATTCCCAGCCATGACACCACCGCGTGGGCACTCCCACATTCGGTTCTTGCCCTGCTGGGGCACTCAGGCGAGAGCTGTGGTTTTGATCTACAGATGGTTTGATGATGAACACCTCCAGTGGAAGTGGGCAGTCCAGACCTAGTGAAGCGGCAGTGAAGGGGACAGAAGCAGGCAGGTGGGAAGGTGAGAAACGCCAATGTCAGCGTTACAATGAGCACTCAGTGCCCAAGCAAGAGGCGTGGGGAGTCCTGCCAGCAACAGAAATCTCCAGTGGAACTGGCAGCATCTGAGTGCTAGTATCCAACTCAAGTGAATAGAGAAGGGTTGCTTTTCTCCCATTATTGAACATACACTTAAGGCAAAGGAAACAGCCAGCTGCAAGTAGATTGGGCCACCCATGAAGGGTGACCTTGCTTTATAACTACCCACTTTTGCTAAAACTAGCTCACTCCTGAGACCAGCATTAATCCCTGCTTAGGCAGTGGCCAGCAATCTAACCACTAGGCCCACCTCTTTTATATATATATATATATATATATATATTTTTTTTTTTTTTTTTTCCTATGGCAAAATGTTAAGAGTGATTATTTCTTTCTGGATTTGGGGGATGATGAATGCTCTTTACATCCTTCTTTATACTTTTAAATTATTTGTCATTTTTAAAAAAAATAAACAATTACTATTTTATAATTGAAAATAGCCAAACATAGCCAAAGGCCCTGGGTTTGAGGCTCTGGGTTGAATCCCTGGCACCACATAAAAATAAATAAAGGTATTGAGTCCAACTAAAATATAAATATTTTTAAAAAAAGAATCAAAGCAGATATAAATCCAAAACGGGCCAAGTGTTGACCTGAGACCACTAGGTAAGGGTGAAACAAAGAGAAGATGAGTGTGTCCCATGAAGTTCCATAGGCTGGAAGCTTGCTTGGTCCCAGGGTGGCAGGTTGATGTAGTGGGACTTTCATGAGGTGGGGCCTAGTGGAAGTGGTTAGGTCATGGGACCACCTCCTCAGAAGGGATGGATGCTAGTCTTGGGGGTGAATTCGTTTTTGTAGAAGTGGGGTTGCTATCGAGTGAGGCCATCCCACTTGCTGACCCCTTTTGCATGCAGCTGGTTCCATTTTTGTCCCTCTCTCGTTGTGACACAGTCAAGGGGGCCTAGCCAGCTCATCAGCCCCTTGTTGTGGATTCAGCCACCAGAATTATGAGCCAAATTAACCTCTTGATACCAGTTTCAGCCTCCAGTATTTTGTTAACAGTGACAGAAAACAGACTAAGACACTAGTGTTACATGAAGAAAGCAGGAAGGAAACCTGGTGGGGGAGTCCCGGCACCCAGATTTGGGAACAGGAAGCAACGGGCCAGGGGGAGGGTTTTGTGGAGATGGCAGGAGGGCAGGAGTGAGTCTGCATAAAAGCAGGTTATAGCTGAGTGCAGTACTGCATGCTTGTCATCCTAGCTGCTTGGGAGGCTGAGACAGGAGGATCCTGAGTTCAAAGCCAGCCTCAGCAAGGGAAAGGTGCCAGGCAACTCAATGAGACCCTGTCTCTAAGTAAAATACAAAATAGGGCTGGAGATGTGGCTCAGTGGCCAGTGCCCCTGAGTTCAATCCCTGGTACTAAAAAAAAAAAAAAAAACCCATGAGTTATAAAATGTCTGAAGTGATAGACATGCCTCTTACTCTAATCTGAGCATTACATTTGTATTGAAATGTCAAGCTGTACACCACATACTACAATTTCTATGTGTCAATTAAAATTTAATTTTTTTTTTTTTAATGCAGGCTATGCTCCTTAGAGGGCCTGGTATGTCATCATAGGTGTTTAATAAGTATTTGTTAGTGAATGGGTGAGTGGGTAAAGGATCAGCCTTCCTTTGGAACTGAGGCTTCTGGTTGCCCTAACTTATGGTAAGAAACTACCATAAGAACTTTCCCACATGGAGACACTGAGTGTGGTTCCCCCAGGGCCAAGGCCAGGTGAGGTGAGCATTACAGCTCCATGAACCTGCACCCCATCCTCAGGGTCAATGAGGCTTCTCGGTGCAGCTGCTCTCCCCTAAAGGTATGGGGCAGAACCAGGGCTGGGTGGTGGAAGTGGAAAGGAAGACCTTTGGAAGGGCTGTGTGAGGGAGAAGCGGAGTGCTAGACACCGAGGGGAGGCAGGCTCGGAGGGACCCCCAGGGGAGTCCCTGCCCTCGACTGGGCCAAGACAGGATTTCACTGTATTACCATGTTCTCTTCTGTAATGTGTACATTTAAAAACTCTATGCCTTTATTTCCTATTCAAACACCCTTCCTCTGTGTGTGTGTGTGTGTGTGTGTGTGATACAGGGGATAGAACCCAGGGCCGCTTACATGCTAGGCAAGTGCTCTACCACTAAGCCACTTTAACTCTCTTTTTTAAAAAAAAAAAAAAAATATATATATATATTTAATTTTAGTTGGACACATTACCTTTATTTTATTTATTTTTATGTGGTGCTGAGGATCAAACCCAAGGCCTCACACATGCTAGGCAAGTGCTCTACCGCTGAGCCACAACCCCAGCCCAGCCCACTTTAACACTTTAAAAAAACAGACTAGGGCCAGGGTTGTGGCTCAGTGGTAGACCACTTGCTGAGTATATATATATATATATATATATATATATATATATATAACAGACTAATGAATGTATAAACAAAATGGTATACCCAGGCCTGGTGATGCATACCACTAATCCCAGCAGAGCTCGGGAGGCTGAGGCAGGAGGATCATGAGTTCAAAGCCAGCCTCTGCAGGAGCGAGGTGCTAAGCAACTCAGTGAGACCCTGACTCTAAATAAAATACAAAATAGGGGGATATAGCTCAGTTGGTAGAGTGCTTGCCTCGCAAGCACAAGGCCCTGGGTTCAATCCCCAGCACCAAAAATAAATAAATAAATAAATAAATAAATAAATAAATAGAAATAAATAGGGCTGGGGATGTGGTTCAGTGATCAAATGCCCCTGTATTCAATCCGCCATACCTGCTCCCCACTCCCACCCCAGAAAAAGTTTGAGGCCAGCCTCAGAAACTTAGCAAGACCCTAAGCAACTTAGTGAGACCCTGTCTCAAAGTAAAAAAAAATTAAAAAAAAACAAATAGAAAAAGGGCTGGGGATGGAGCTGACGGGTAGCAGTGAAATATTATTAAACCTAAAAAGGGAAGGAAATTCTGATCCATGCTGCATCATGAATCAACACTGAGGACATTGTGCCGTTTCCAAAAGGCAAATGCTACATGATTCCTCTAGGTACCTCTGTACCAGATACCTAGAGCAGTCAAATTCACAGGGACAGAAGGTTGGATGGTGGTTGCCAGGGGCAGGGGAGGGAGAAATGGGGAATGGGTGCTTACTAAACTCAGAGTACAGAGTTCTGTGATGGCTGCATAGCAATGTGAATGTACTTAATGCCACTTAACAGCACACTTAAAATGGACTAAGATGGTAAATATTAGGTACAGTTTGCTGCAATTGAAAAATAGGAAAGTACAAGGTGTACAGGATAGTACTGCGTTGTTCCATGTGAGCGATGAAGGGAACACAAATGCTGTTCCCTGCTACAGGAAATAGAGGAGGCTGTGCCAGTCTGCAGGGAAAAATGAAGTGAGCTCTGGAAGGTGACAATTCTACTCTTTAAAAAAAAAAAAAAAAATATATATATATATATATATATATATATATATATATATATATATATATATAAAAACAGTGGGATTTTTTTCACAATGCTACTTTTAATCCAGGTCCCCTTGACTGCACTTCCTGTCTGCCACACATGGAAGTTGCTTCCCGCTACCCGGCTCAGTTTCCCAAGGCAAGCACCTTGTTCTCCCTTCCCAGGTGAGCTACCTGAATGTAGCCAGGAGGCCCCCCCAGGCCTGCCATCCCATTGAGCCCAGCGGGGTTCAGAGCGTCCGTGGTCAAGCTTATGATATGGCCAGCAGGCAGGTGGGCTTTCTGGTGATTTGGAAACAGCTGAGAATCAGAACAGCTGCCGTTTCCTGTATGAGATCCTGGAAAAGCCATGTGCGAGGCTGGGCCAGGAAGGGTGAGAGAGGAAGCGGAGGAGGCTGATGTGCATCTATGACGGGCTCTGGCCACGGGGGCTACTGACCACAGCAGTTCCTCTAGGAGAAATACCCATCCCAAGGCCCCCAAATCAAGACCTTGCTCTTGCTTCCCAGCTGACTGGGGCCTCCACTAAATAGGAGAGGAGCCTGCTCAAAGTGACCTCATTTAGATCAGGCTACTCCATGGATCCCTGTCAACACTCTGGACAGCACTTGGCAGTGAGGAGCCAGGCCAGAGGAGAGGAACACAGTGGACTTCCCTGGAGACAGCAGTAGCTCACAACATCTGCAAAAGGGAGAGCCATGCTCTGGAGCAGCCAAATGCGGGAAGGTTCCGGAGGGGGCAAGGCCACTTCATGGATTTGGTTTGGTGAGTTGGAGGCTGCAAGGTCACTGTGTGATTCCCAAGCTGAGCAAAGATCTGGGCAGTTTTTGAGTAGGAGGTCACATCCGAGCTCTAAATAATAGAAGCATCCAGAAGGAAATAACCAAAGGTTTCTGCCAATTGATCTGGAGACTGGGAAAAGGTCCCACAGTTATTAATAACCTCTATGTTCTGGGAACTCATTTCATACTCCAGACAAAGGGATTAAAAAGTGGCTGTTGGAGGCGAAGTTACTTTTAGCCAAAGCTCTACTTTCAGTTCTCCCAATAAATGAGAATGAGCATTTTCCTCCCCAGAACACTGAGAGTCGATTGGCCCCCTGACAGATCTGGTGAGCTGGGATCTGGGCGGTTGATTGGCATGTTTTTTATAACCACTCCATCTTTGTGGTGTGGTTTCTTGGGGGCAATTCCCACTCCAATCTGCTCTGAGTATGGGGGTGAAAACATTTCCTTGTATGGCTTCTGGGAAAGAGAGCCCAGGATGAAGCTCACTGCAGGCCTCAGAACTTAGTTCCACATCTTGGAGATAGTCACTCTGTTAATGTATCCTTGAAACTGAAGGCGATGAACTTCATCTTGTCCAGCAGAGTTATGGTGATGTTGGCTGTGTGGCTGCCCTTTTGTCGTCTTGAGGTCTTCTGCCTACTTTATAGGCAGAAGAGGCTACAAATACATGGATTTGACCTGAGAGTGTTACAGAGACATGGTTTCCTGTGGGGACAGTGTAAGAAATGATGGTGAACGCCTTTCAGTCACTTACTAAATTATGAGCAGCTTGGGGTTAGGGTAAGTGTCTCACCCAGCGCCAGACCCGACAGAGTGCCCATTGAGAACAGCTGCTCTGTAAATTAGTGCTGAACCCATGGAGTGCTGTTGTAACATGGTAATATTTCAGAGGGTGACTAGCCACTACTTCTAACTCATTTCTGGGAGGATTTATTTCAGTGTCCCTGCTAAAGGAGACAAGAACTGTCTCTTGGCCTTATTCCTTTCCTGCTCCCATTGCTGGAGTCCTCAGTCTTCAGACCAGGAGTAATTCCATGCCAGGCTCTACCAATGGCTCTCAGTCCAACCCCAGTCAAGTCCACATCTCCTCTGTGAACTTTGCACATTCAAAGATAAGACTTTCCGGGCTGTGGTTGTGGCTCAGAGGTAGGGCACTCACCTAGCATGCGTCAGGCACTGGGTTCGATCCTCAGCACCACATAAAAATAAAATGAAGATATTGTGTCCACCTAAAAGTAAATAAATAAATATTTTTAAAAAGACTTTCTATACTGTCCTTCTTCCTGCAGCCGTATGTCTATGGATGTGAAAGTTGGCTAGAGGTGTTCTGATTCTATCAAATTGTCCGGCCACCTACATTACTATAACTGGTCTCTTGCTTCTTTCCACCTATTTTCCTTACTGCAGGAAGAGTAAGTATTAAAACATAATCTGAAGAGCTAAAATTAAAAAGCGGCATAACAAGTGTTGGCAGGGATGGAGAGGAACTGAAAATCTCATGCCGTTTCCATGAGAATGCAGAAATGGTCCAGCCATTCTGAAAAACAGTTACCTTCCTCATAAAGGTGAACACCTCCATCCCAGAAATTCACTTCTGAGCATTTATGCAAACTTTGAAACAAATCAGGTGTGGGTTTTTTCTCCGAAGGATATTTTGTTTCTTCCATGTTTTGATGTGAAACCCTGGAACTGCCTCCCCAGCTGTGGCCTCCAACAATACTATGGGTGCAGAGTTCTAAGCTCTGACTCTTCTCTCTCTGATTCTCTGTCTAAATGAGGGACAGGCCAGGTGTGGTGGTGCACACCCATGATCCCAGTGACTCAGGATGCTGAGACAGGAGGTTTGCAAGTTTGAGGTCAGCCTCCACAACTTAGGGAGAACATGTCTCAATAAATTAATTAATTAATTAATTAATTAAGGGCTGGGATGTAGCTCAGAAATAGAGCACTCCTGCATTCACTCCCCATTACCTCCCCCCAACACACAAATAATAAATAAATAGATAGATAGATAGATAAAGGGCAGAAATTAAAACTACACTGAGATATCTCTAAATACCCACTAGGATGGCTAAAATCTAAACTTCTTCAATAGCAAATATTGGCAGGGATGTTGAGCAACTGGGACTCTCACACATTGCTGTCCAATAGTGAGGCAGGTTCTTATAAAGTTTGAATATACTTATCATATTATCCAGATATCCCACTCCTTGGTATTTACTAAAGAGATGTGAAAACATGTTCACCACTTAAAACTATATATATGAACTGGGGTGCAGTGGCGCCTGCCTGTAATCCCAGTGACTAGGAGGCTGAGGTACGAGGATTACAAGTTTGAGGCCAGTCTTAGCAATTCAGTAAAATCATCAGCAACTTAGTAATACCCCATCTCAAAATAAAAAGTAAAAAGCTGGGGACCGGGCACAATGGCACACACCTATAATCCCAGTGACTCAGGAGGCTGAGACAGGAGGATTGAGAGTTCAAAGCCAGGTGCTAAGCAACTCAGTGAGACCCTGTCTATAAATAAAATACAGAATAGGGCTGGGAATGCGGCTCAGTGGTCGAATGCCCCTGAGTTCCATCCCTGGTACCCCCCACCAAAAATAAATAAATAAAAAGCTGGGGATGTAGCTCATTGAAAACATTCCTGGGTTCAGTCCCTAGCACCAAATACATAAATAAAACCTCACACATGAGCTAGACACTGAGATGCATACCTGTAATACCAGTAACTCAGGAAGCTGAGACTGAAGGATTGCAAGTTCAAGGCCAATATTAACAACGTAGTGAGATCCTGTCTCAAAATAAAATGAAATTAAGGTGCTGTAGCTCAGTGGTAGAGCACTCCTGGATTCAACCCTAATACCCATAAATAAATATTTTTAAAAAACTGAGTGCATGAAAGTTCAGTGCTTGATTCATGATAGTAAAAAACCGGAAGCAATTCTGATATATATCAGCTGGTGAATGGGCAGGACTATACTCCATTCCCACAGTGGGAAACTGCCTAGAAATAAAAATAAAAAGAAAGAAACACACAAAAATGAATCCATGCTGCACGAGTCCATTCATATGAAATAAAAGGTCTATAATATCTTTGGAAATGAGGTCAGTGATTGTCAGAACCAAGGGAGGGGAGACTGGGTGCAGAGCATTCTGAAGGAATTTGAGGGGTGGTGGAAATATTCTGTACCTTGATTGTGGTGCTGGACACACAAATGTGTAGATTTGTGAAAATTCATTCAACACTCCACTTAAAAATTTTTAAATACAATCAAGTTTTATTGCATGTAAATTATATTTGAATAAAGCTAATATTTGAAAAATGAGGGACAAAGAGTAATTACATTGAAAACACGAAGGGTAAAATCAATTTACGATTCTTTTCCCTCTACTCTCCCTGATCCCTAGAACTGGGGATTGAACCCAGTGGTGCTCTACCACTGAGCAGCATCTCTAGCCCTTCATATTATTTTTATTTTTTATTTTGAGACAGGGTCTCCCTAAATTTCCCAGGCTGGCCTCAAACTTGCTATCCTCCTGCCTCAGCCTCCTGAGTAGCTGGTATTACAGGCATGTGCCACTGCGCCCAGGTTTTTTCCCTACTTAAATTAAAACTTTTCCATTTCTTGGGGCTGGGGTTGTGGCTCAGCAGTAGAGCATTTGCCTCGCATTTGCGGGACCCTGGGTTTGATCATCAGCACCACATAAAAATAAATAAGTGAAATAAAGGTATTGAGTCAAACTACAACGAAAAAATAAATATTAAAGGGGGGAAAAACCTTTCTGTTTCTTCATTAAAGTGGGAGCAGGTGTCAGGAAGTGGACAGCACATAGGATTTGGGTCCAACAGGCTCAGAGAGGGCTCTCTTGTCCACACACCAGGACTGTGACCTTGAGCCCCTTGCTTAGCCTGTCTGTGCCTAAGTTTGCTTCTGTATTATACTTTGGCATTAAAAAATAAAACAGACTGGGGATATAGCTCAGTTGGTAGAGTGCTTGCCTCGCATGCACATGGCCCTGGGTTCAATCCCCAGCACCACAACATAAATAAAAAATAAGACAAAACTCATGCAATGTTTGGTGGGATCCTGGGGATGGAATCCAGTGCTTCTAGTATGCTAATGCTCTACCACTGAGCTGCACACCCAGATCTATGCATGTAAGTTTTATGGGTCTACATATACAGTAAGTATATTTAAAGTGTCTCTTGGTACCCGGCATATAGTTTAAGTCATGTTATCCTCCCAGGAGCAAGTTCTGTACATAAAGCAACATTAAAATTTGTTTAGTTTTGGAGGAACGCGTGTGTGTGTGTGTGGGGGGGGGGCTTCAATGCATTTGAAAGCAGAATGATCTTTTAATCTCTTGAAACATGGTTTTTGGAAGGAAAAACAATGAAAAATTAGCTACTGGGCTTGAGTCGCCTACTTAAAGGATCTGGCTGCTGAACAAATAGAGAATGGTTTTAACATCAGTGAAAGCCCTACTTCCCGACACATGTAGCATCTGAGCGGAGCAATTAATTGAAACCCTACACCCTCTGCACAAGTGACTTTTATGGCTTCCCCCCCCCATCCCCAGGTTATTAAAAGGAAGGGTCAACTTCCCTGCTGGTTAGTGTGAAATTTTTCACTGACACATACCTGCTCCGTGATTTGTTGGCCAATTTTCCATCTAGCAGGCAGCTGTGAGTAATGTTTAAACAGAAAAAGAGGCTGAATTATGCAAGACATGTTTACAATGTAAAGAGGGGGAGAAACTCCCCCCCCCCACACACACACCGGGATGTATGCATGGGCTTCCTTGCATTTTCCTAGCAAAGCAGGTGTCCAACACCTCCCCCTGGACTTCCGACAGCCCTTGCTCTCAGTTCACTGAGACTCTTGGAAGCTCTGTTTGAAGGCAGCAACACCTGCTAACAGGAAGACACAAGGAGCGAGGTTTCTATTTCCTGACTTTGTTGGGATGAGAAGAATGTTCTGAACCCACGAAAGCCTCTATACCCTGATCACGTCAGTCCAGCAGGACCAGGGATGGCTTTGGCAGCTTGCTTTTTCCCTCTTGAGCTCATCTCTGCCAGTAAAATTAATTTCCAGGGCTATGTGTTATGATCAGACTTACTCTCTTAAACCTACAATTGTTTCAAATCTGCCTTTTTTTTTTTTTTTTTTTGGCGGGGGGAGCAATTGCTTGTATTCGGATATTTTTGGTTTCCTATGACAAATAGGAAACCAAACTTTTTCCTATGACAAACTACAATCTGGTTTTAAGGGGAAATCCGGAAATTATTGGCACATGGGGGTGAAAAGTCAAGGGAATGTCAGGTATGGCTAGATCAAGGCGCTCAAGGGTGCCAGGAATCTAGCTTCTCCTATTGTTTGGTTCAGATTTCTTTGGGGTTAACTTTATTCTGAGGCTAGAGCACCCTGCAGTGTTAAAAGTGATAGAAATCACAAGGTGCTGCAAGTAATCAAACACGTGCTCGAAAGTGGGTGGGGAAGGCAAACCTTTACTTCTGGAGGAAGGGTGTGCAAACGGAACCTGGCTAGCAAGCGAGCCGGAGCTGTCAGTCCGCCGGCTTCTAACTCTAATCTAACCCAGCATAGCCCTTCACTCTGATTGGAGGAGCTTGGGGTGACGATCTACTGGATTGGCCAACTTTAGAATTAGGGCGGGCAAAAGGGAAAAGCTAATGGGATCCAATTAAAGCTGAATACTGTGTTCTGAAAATGGACCGCCAGACTTTCTATTTCTCACAAAAGGACCCAGAGCAGCCCCAGGAGCTGCTGAAGCCCTGTGGAAAGAGTCCCTATTCACAATGTACTACACAAAGTACTAGCAAGAATCCTGGGGGGACAGGGGGTGTCTTGTTTGCTCAAATCCTTAATATGCTGTTCCCTGTGATGTGGGTCTTACAGCCACTTGCAAGACTTGTTGTTGGGGTCACTTTGTACAGTGGTCCAATTTATGCTGTGAATATAGCATATATTGCTGCTCTGCCCCTGCAACTGATTTTTTTCAGTGCACATTTCTTTCTCTTCCTCTCCCCAAGCTCCTCCCTAGTATCTCCCCCTCTCCAATCTCAGGGGAAATAGGATTACCTTTCTTTCCCATTTAAAGCAGATTTATCTTTAAAGGGTGTGTCCTTGAGCACACACCCACCATAGGAACAAAGTAATCCAGACTTTGGGAAGGGTACCAGAAGATCTCAGAAATGACGATCTCCCAAATTAAGAAGTGAATGACCACTCCAACGGAACAAGTGGAATGTAGTCTTTGAGTCACCTCTTTAAAAGCCTGCAGTCCCTACTGAGGGACAGAATCACAGCCTCTGGGACAGGAGTCGCCTGTGTTTCTCCTTTGCTAGCAAAGCAATAAACCTTCTTTTTCCTTTTTCTCAAAACCGTGTCCTCATTATTGGATTAGCATCAGTGAAAAGGATCTAGTTTCTGGGAACAGCTTCATTCCAGTCTCATTGGTTGACAGTGGAGAAAGATGGTGAATTCAAGAAAATTGGGGGACTGATGGACAAGGGAAGGGTCCTGGGCGACTGAAACCACAGACGTCTGCCCCAGCGCTCTTTCCTAGTAATTTCTTAGCATAGTGTTCTGAATCACAGGTCTTCCCTGAACCCCACAGGGGCATCAACTGATTTCCTCCTTTCCTTATTCCTTCCCAGTGACCTAGTTCGGTCACTGCCATTAGTCACTCACAGAGGCCCCTTTCACTTACTGGGCACTTCCTGGATACCTGTTCGGTGCAGCTAATTGCCAAGACGGAGGAGAAATTGAGATGGGCACAGGGCAGGACAAGATACAACTAAAGAGAGACAGACACAGGCAGGCAAACACTAAGCTTCAGTGGGCCCTGCCCCTTGACCCCTCACAGTTTGTGTCCCTGTCCTGTGTTTGTGAATCAGAAAAGCTCTCTGGATGTGGCACCCCAACCTGGTGGGGGTGAGCCTTGAGAGGTGCACGGTGGTGGCATGGAGGAACCAATTGCTCAGACCTGCGTGGTCTCAGAGCTGTCCCTCAGCCCAGCTAGCTAGGGCCGCATCAGAACTTCCTTGTCAGTGAGGATTTGTGATTGTTTCAAATGAAGAATGTTGGAAGTTAGAAGGACCTCAATGAAGGGCCTTCTCTGCCTAATGCAAATATCTAGGCCCAGAGAGGGCAAGGAGCTGTTCCATTGCAACCCAGTGAGTTTCCACATGTTCAGAATAGAGTCCCAGCCCTTGGCTCCCTCCCAACATCTCCTGCCCCCCCCCCCCACCCCCGTCTCTGCTGGAGCCTGGGCTGTATGTAATATGGATTGATTTCACTTCCTGGGATGGGAACAAATTAATCAAGTGAGAGATGAAACAAAGGGCAAAATCTTTGGTTTCCAGAGTGCCAGAAAAGGAAGATGAATTACGGAGAAACATGTTTGAATGGGGGCAATAAGAAAGTAAAGACTAGCTAATACTGATTGGAAGTGGGAGTGAGGGAGTTCACAGGAGAACCTACAGCCCCTAGATAGCAATAGTTTGAATGTGGCCAGTATCATAATGTATTGATTCCAAGACACTTGTGAATTGTAAGGCACTTCATTATTTTATGTACCCACTGTATCCACTGAAGAAAGAAAACATTTTGTTGAGTACACTTTGATACATCATTGGTTAATTTCTATGGTTAAATCCATGGCCTGTAGAGACAAGCTCTCTTCTGGTCTGTTTTCTGATGCTAGATATTATAGACTGAGTAGATTATGAACAATAGAAGTTTATTTGGCTCACAGTTCTGGGGGCTGGGAAGTCCAAGATCTAGAGGTTGCATCTGGGGAAGACTGTATCATATTGTGACAGAGTACAAGAGAGAGGAAAAGGGGACAGGGCCCACTTGGGGACCACCCCTCTTTGTAACTAACTCACTTGTGGGATGGTAGCATTAACTTATTCATGAGAACAGAGCCCTCCTGGGCTTATCACCTCCTAAAAGACTCTGCCTCTCAATACCATTATATCGGCAACTAAATTTCAACATGAAAAAAAAATTTGTTTCAATATGGGTTTTGGAGTAGACATTAAGATCATAGCAGGTTCCTTAGCATTAGACAACCAGAAATGGCCTTCTGTGAGCTTGGATCCTTGGTGCCTCTAATAGAATCCTCTCACTTTTAACCTGTCCATGAATGGCTTGGGTATACAATTATCGATTAGAAAAATGAAAAATTTCAGACCAATCAGCAGCACAAAAATGTTTGCAGAGAAAATAAGCAACCTGCAAGACTACCCAAGAGTACAGTTTCACATCTTCCTAAAACAGAACAAAAAATATAGAAGAAAATTGATTTGGAACTTCTAGAAGTTTTGGTGCTGAAAATATCGTACTCTGTAAAGACATAGCCTGGTGTGGGGGTGTGCACCTGGAATTGCAGCTACTCAGGAGGCTGAGAGAGGGAGTTAGCAAGTTCAAGGTCAGCCTGGGCAACTTAGTAAAACCCTGTCTCAGAATAAAAAAATAAATAAAAATAAAAAGGGTTGGGAATACAGCTCAGTGCTTTAGCACCCCTGGGTTCAATACCCAGTACTATAATATATAGCTAAATAAAATGTAGCGAGGGGAAAGGAACACAGGCCCTGGAGCCAGGTTGACCTGAGTTTCAATCCTAGCTTTAAGCTCCAAGCCCCAAGTTGAATTAATATCCCCAGGAGTGGGGCTGGGGATGTGGCTCAAGTGGCAGCGCGCTTGCCTGGCATGCGCGCAGCCCGGGTTCGATCCTCAGCACCACATGCAAAGATGTTGTGTCTGCCGAAAACTAAAAAAATAAATATTAAAAAAAGTTCTCTCTCTTAAAAAAAAAATATCCCCAGGAGTGATGAGGGTGGTGACAAGTTCAAGAACAGCTGGGGGATCCTGTGCTTCCTACCCTTGCTCTGCAATGTGGGAGGAGCCAAGCTACATGTGATTTGGGGAAGGCTTTAGTTTCTTTTGACTCTTCCTTAATTAATTATTTAATTTGAAGGATGGCAGCTCACAAAAACTAGAAGGATAATTATAGAATTTCAGGGTTGGAAACAACCTTAGCTTTCTGACTAGTGCAAGGTCACTGCCAAAGTGCTAAATTCAAGGGTAACATTCCCAGACTCCATTTTACTTAATCTGCTCAGCAACCTGGGATCCAGCTGGTCACTCTCTCCTCTGTGTCCTGGTTTTCCACCCACCTCACTATTTCTGCCTCTTGTGTCTTTTGCTGGTTTCCTGCTCATTGCCCTGACCTCAAAACATCAGGATGCTTCTTCTGGGCATTTGCTGCTGCTTGTGATCTCATTTTGGCCCCTAACTGAATCCTGAATTGGTGTCTCCAGCTCAGATTCTGCTCTGAACTTCAAGCTTGATCTCTAGCCACAGACTCTATCTTTACTTGATATTCTACAGGCACCTCCAACCCAGCATTTCTAAAACCAAACTACTGATAACTCTTTCTTCAAACACCTTCTTCCTGCAGACTTCTCATCTCAAAGCAGCTTCCTTAGTCCAGTAGCCCACAACTCCTTATATATATATATATATATATATATATATATATATATATATATATATTTTTTTTTTTTTTTTTTTTTTTTAAGTCAGTGGACCTGAGCAGAAGGAAGGCAGCTGGTGAGCTGGAGCAGAGGGAGCATCAGGTAGGGCCCAGACTGCCGGCTCACCTGACTTTTGGAGCTATGGGAATGTCTGCAGTATTTGCCTGTATTAGCTTTCAGGTAGTAAATTGAAGGGGAAAAAGTCACCTTGAAATAATGAGCCCAGTGAGCGACTTACGGCTTTCCAGCACTGATTCTGTGTTAACATTGAATCAGATAATTGGTTAAGTGCAATTTTGCAAAGTAGTAACAGTTATACAATTTGCATGGACTAAACTATTAGAGGCAGTCTTAATTATACCAGGCATGTATCAACAAGAATTTTATTTTAAGTGAATTATAGAGCTGGTGTTGATGCTCAGTGGTAGTGATAGGGGACACACAGACATGAGTGGCTGGCACATGAAATTGGGGGAGTGGTTCTATAGATTGTGCTGACCCCACATGCTCTCACTTTTTTGTTGTTGTTGTTGTTTAATAATTTTTTTAGTTGTAGATGGACACATACCTTATATTTTATTTATTTTTATGTGGTGCTGGGGATCAAACCCAGTGCCTCACACATGCTAGATGAGTGCTCTACCACTGAGCCACAACCCCAGCCCCACATGCTTTCTCTTCAAAAAGCAACTGTCTGGCTTAAGTCCACAGGATGTGTCACATTCCTCAGCAAATAACCTGTTATCTGAAGGAGAAAGGTAGCCCCCAAATACTAATAAGAAGAACACAGAACACAAGTTACCCTGAAAGGGAGGGGTCTTTTGTGATCCTTACACAGACCAGATCCCAGAACTCAGAGAGATAAGGATAATTCCCTCAATCATAAAGTTGGTCAGAACAAGTTCCAATTGGAACTGCTCAGCTCAGGCCAAAGTGACTTAGAGATGCCTTGCACAATGGGGACTTGAAAGTCTGATGTCATACTTCTGTCAGTCAAAAGTCAAGAGGTGATATGACCAATGTGATTCTGCAACCTATACAATCAGAAAAATCAGAAATTATACCCCATTTGATTCAAATGTATGAATTGTCAAGAGCATTGTATTGTCATGTGTAAAAAAAATTTTAAACAACAACAACAACAAAAAAGTCAAGAGGTGAATCTGGGAAAGACTCTCTGAAAATTTCCCTGGAACCCCCCAATATACTGGAGGGCAGGAAGAGTGCACCATCCCTGTTCTCTCTGAAAGGACCCACTCTCTCATTTGAGAGTGTCCCTTTACCCCCTTTTCCATCTCTTCTAATAAAATCATGCCTATTTCTCTGAGTGACAGGTCTGAAGTCTTTCTGCCATGATTGCAAAAATCAGGTTAAAGGAGGACCTTCTTGGGCTGGGGTCGTGGCTCAGTCGTAGAGCGCTCGCCTAGCACGCACGAGGCACTGGGTTCTATCCTCAGCACCACATAAATGTAAAATAAAGATATTGTGTCCACCCAAAACTAAAAAATAAATATTAAAAAAGGGGGACCTTTATGCTGCCTCAGTTTCCCAGGAAGGTCCTGTAACAGTAGAGTACTTGCCTAGTGTGTGTGAGGTCCTGGGATTTTTTTTTTTTTTTTTTTTTGGTGGAGGGAGAATACTTCGATATTTACTATCTAGCTCAGTTGTAAAAACAGAAACAGAAGAGAAATTGACATATTCCTTCAGAAGAAAAAAAAATCAATGATTAACCTATATTGCTGCCAAAATATCTCAACAGTTTCTCTTTGGGTACAAAAAAATTGGGTGCTTTCTTTGTTTCCTCTTGTAAAACTCCGGCTTTTCCCCCAATCCAGTCTTATACAGCACTTTCCTTGTGAATAACCAAGTCACAAAAGATCCTGTGAATGAAACTACCCAAGGACAACAGCATTACTTATGGCACATTTGCTATGGAAACTATGTTTGGCAAGTATCGAATGTCTGAATTTCTTTTCCTGGGCATCGCAGGGTTGACAGCATTTATTTATAACCAGAGAGATTCTAAATTTGGCCACTATCAGCACAGAAAAGTAGTGTCTATGCCACCGCTGCAAATTCATTTCCTTCTGTTAGCACACATGGAAGCAGAACAGGTCACCAAGGCACTTGGTAAACAAATTAATTATAAAGCAGATTGGTTACTGGAATAGGAGAAATTTGTATGCAGGTATGCGAAACAGTCTTTAATTGGATCAATGGGACATTAACTCTGGACTTAAGGTAAGCCCTAACTCCCCAAACAGGGTTTATAAAGTTTGTTTTTGAGAAGAACAAGGCCACAAATATATCACTCAGATATAACTTGAAAAAAGTGGTTTCAAAATGTTGGGATTTACTAACTGAGGTAGGGAAATGCCACACATTCTAAGTGCAATGTTTACTTTGTGCTTCTAATTTAGACTTCATAAATCAGAAAGAAAACCAGAATGAGCACAGCAATTGGAAAATAGACCAAGGGCTAAAGATTGTGTTTAGGGATTATGGCAGTAGAGTTCTCTTGTATGGCAATAATGTTTTCTTTTCTTTTCTTTCTTTCTTTATTATCTTTTTTAATTAAAAAAAAGTTAGGCACCATTGGAGAAAGGCCTCCTGGGAGCCTGCTTGCCTTTGACCTCTACAACATTAACTCTTCCTTGGATTTCAATGGCTTGTACCCTGTTGCTCAATCCAACCAGATTCCAGGCTGCCAGCCCCTACAGTGAGCCAATTCTAAATAAACTCACAAGGAAGGCCAGCATGTATTTTGGAAGGACAGGTAAAATGGTGAGGAGGCAGGTGGAATGGACAAAATCCTGGGCCTCATGGACTCTTATCTATGCTGCCCACCCATAAACAGAACAGGAGCTTCTTGGGGTGGAAGGAGAATACTTTTTTTTTTTTTTTTTAAGAAGGGATCATCCAGGGTACCCTGCCATGAGGACACTGATGTGCTCAATTTGTTGCCTTCTTCTCTGTTTATTCCCAATTCCATTGTTTTGGACATCAATGTCCCACTTTGGAGAATTATCAGTCATAGCTCTTAAGCTACAAAGGGAATTCCGGGTTTCTTACAAACTTTAGATGTTCTCTGGACTATTTCAATGCCAGTTACCCCTGGGCCACTAAAGGGGACTATGGAAAAGTGTTGAGAGTCCCAAAAGCTCAGCCCTTGCTGGCATTGGTATCTGAAAATGGCTCAATGACTCTAGAAGGTGGGGGAGGAGGCCTCATCAGGAAGAATATGTGCTGCTCAATCCACCCAGGGCTAGAGTCTGAACCAGGATAGGTGAGTTGGCAGCGTGCCAGGTCTCTCAAGGTACCAAATAAACATGTGAGTCAATGTCATTTCCCTGTAGCAGCAGAAAGGATTTTTTTGCTGAGTTGAGATACAACCTAAGGCCTTGAGGATTACTTGGCCAATACTCAGCTGTTGAGCTGCACTCCCTGTGGTTTCCATTTCTTTAGGAATGTCACCCTGAGGATTGTGCCAATACACGCTTAGTATTTTGTTATGATCCTTTGCATCCACTCTTGTCACCTATTTTCCCCTCTCTGTACTGGGGACTGAATATAGAGGCACTCTCTCACTGAGCTACTGATGAGATGAAAGTCCTTTCTCCACTTCTGCTGGAGGGTGGGGCTGGCAAGCAGCAGGACTCTAGCTGAGAAAGCCCTTCTTAGTGTTAGCAGCTCATCTCAGAAGAGGATGCTTGCTTGGCCTCAGCTGCAGGGATCGCAGCTCCAGGGATCGCAGCCAGCAGAGCTGGATTCTTCTGGGCCTGTCAAGTACAGTGTTGTAACTCTTAATAGCAAACTCTAGCAGCTCACCACCAATTTCCTTCTGGGTTTTCGTCTTGCAAACTTGAAGAAGGAAATCCAGTCAACAACGGGAAAGCAGGAGTGAAAGAAGCAGCATTTATTTAAGTGTGAAGAAAATAGGACAAGGTAAGAGAACCTGAAAGCAGCTTGCTATTTAAATATACTAACTTCATGGATTGGCCTTTATACATTATTATTTTTTTAATTTTTAGTTGTAGATGAACACAGTGCCTTTATTTATTTATTTTTATGTGGTGCTGAGAATCAAACCCAGTGCCTCACACATGCTCGGCAAATGCTCTACCACTGAGCCACGGCCTCAACCTTATATTTTAAAAGCCTTAATTGGGCCCCATTAACTGTCCTATCTTATTCGCTATATCCTCCATCCTTTTTATTTGTTGAGACAGGGACTCCATAAGTTGCTGATGCTTGCCTGGAACTTGGGATCCTCCTGACTCAGCCTCCAAGCTGCTGGGACTACAGGCGTGTGACACCATGCCCAGCTCTATTTTCCTCTTGATACATTTATTTATTTATTTTGTAGTGCTGGGTATTTAACCCAAGGCCTCACACATGCTTGGCAAAGGCTCTGCAACCATGCCACACTCCCACCTTAAATGTTATTTTAAATAAATCATGTTTTAATAAAACACAAACAAAACAGAGCTGGGGCTGGGAGTGCAACTCAGTGGTAGAACATGTACCAAGCATGGTTAAGGCCCTGGGTTCCATCCCCAGGACCACAAAATATAAATAAGATAAAATAAACAATAGAGCCATCATTCTAATATATACTGAAGGACACTAAATTATAAAATTATTTGCTCGTAAATATTATACAGTTAATCTAAGCTATATTTATTCATGTCTACATACAAACTTTAAGCTAAAGTTTTTCATGGTTTGAGCGGCCACATTCTGTATTGCATATATTTTCAATAATTGGCATATATTTTCAATAACTATCAAAAATGTGTTTTTAAAGTACCCAGTTGTTTAAGGGCCATTTGATCATGGTAGTTTCTGGCTCTACTCATCTAGAAATCGGTCTGCTCTTTGTGTGTATGCATACAGTGATGTTTTGGAGAGCATTGTTTAAAAAAAAAAGTTAAAATTTGAGTATAATTTGATATATTTGATAATTAAAATTTGTTTAATAATTATAATTATAATTTTGATTATCCTTTTCATGGTTTTGCATTTTTCCCCATCTCTGTAAGTGCTGAGTTGACTGAGTTGTCCATTTTTGTGCTTGGGATCTGTTGCCACCTAGCGTTATAATGTGCTTGGTATTTCAAAGCTAAGAACCTAGGAATGGAAATCTTTTTGTCTTCTACCCATGCCTGCCTCTGTGTAATCTTGCCAATTCAGAAAACTGTCAGGTTCATACATGCAAGGCTTCTTCCTCTTTCCTTTCCATTGCCACAACCAATCTAGCATTCATGCTTATCTTATGGAAAATAAATTCTGAGGGCTTGAGTTACTTTAACAGGCTCAACTTTCATTATATGCAGGCAAGTTATCCAAGCTCTCAGACTTTAATTTCCTCATTTTTAATTTATTTTGTGGTACCAGGAATTGAACCCAGAGCCTCACATATGCTAAGCAAGCAATTTGTTGCTGAGTTATATCACCAGCCCTCACTAGCAAGTTTTAAATTTGATTTAAAATTCACTTTATTCATTTTTTTCTCTTATAGATCATGCTTTTGATATTGTATCTAAGAACTCATTGCCTAACCATAGGTCATGGAGATTTTTTTCACCTGTATTTTAAGCTTTCTAATTATATTTTACATTTAGGTAAATGTAAATATTTACATTTTGAGTTAATTATTGTAGATGTGAAGGTGTTTCCTGTCATCATAATCACTTGCAAAGATTCGCCTGTTGATGTTGATTTGCAATAAGATTTTATGTTTTTGATCTTTGAAAATGATCTTTGCACAGCCGGAATGTAATCCTTCTGCTGAGGAGAAGGATCACAAGTTCAAGGCCAGCCTCAGCAATTTAGCAAGACTCTAAGCAACTTAGTGAGACCCTATCTCAAAAAATAAAATGGGTCTGGGGATGTAGATCAGTAGTTAAGTGCCCCTGGGTTAAATCTCAGTAGGAAAAAAAAAAGAAGAAAGAGAAAAGAAAGAAAAATCATAAAACTGATGATGGCCCAAAACAAATTAACTACATTGATCACTGTGATTCAATAACAAGATTCCTTCCTTCCTTCCTTTCTTCCTTCCTTCCTTCCCTCCTAAGGGTTCTCTACCACTGAGCTGTATCCCCAGCCCTATTTATTTCCGAGACAGGTTCTTTCCAAGTTTCTTAGACTGGCCTTGAACTTGTGATTCTCCTATCTCAGTCTCCCATGTAGCTGGGATTACAGGGATGTGCCACTGTATTTCTGCAAAATACCTGTTGTTGAATAATTCAATGAACAATAGACTTCAGGGTTTTTTTTTTTTTGTGTGTGTGTGTGTGTTTGTGTGTGTGTGTGGTGTGCTGGGGATTGAATCCAGGCCTTGTACATGCGAGGCAAGCACTGTACCAACTGAGCTATATCTCCAGCCCAACAATAGACTCCAAACACTTTAAGTTTCACAAACTATTAATTTTTCCAAATAAACCTTAGAAGCCACTTCAGGTGGTACTGGCTCTCTTCTCAATGCCAAAGATATTTTTTTTTGTTATAATTTCTCCACACAAACTACTGATGAGCTAATTATTCAATCATTTCTAAAGCAATGGACTGTTCATTTCCTGGCACTGAGAAGGTTCTCAGAATGTTGGATTCCCAGTGTTGAACCAGAATGTATCTAGACACACCGGGATGACTTGTTCACTCTGTCACTTCGAGTTTGGCATTGACTCAGATAGTCAACTGAGCAGTGTTGATAACACCTGTTAACCCACGAAGCCAAGGAAAAACCTTCCAAATCATTTGCCTTAGCAGATAATGAAACCCAAGCAAGCGTAGACCAGATATTCAGCCGTCTAGGATGTCTGGAGGTTTTGTCCAGCAAGGAATCCCCCAATAAAAGACAGAATGCCAGACTTGGAGCTGGCTAGTTAAAATATGATGTCCACAACCTACAGACTGCTTTTAGAAACTTCCAGCATCCGTGCTGGCTAGGGGACAGCAGGAGAGACAGCTAGAGTAGCTTCTGTCTCGCAACTTCACTACTAATGACTGACACCAACATAGCAATGGACAGTAGCTGCAGTTTAACTCCTTCCTCCACAACATTCACCAGGCATGGAGGACCTCATTAGATGTGGGCACAGTATTGTGGAGAGCCCGAGGGCCAGAGCTGACCTTGAAGGGGCTCAGACAAAGATCCTTGCCATTGCCAACATGCTGCGCTTGTCTAACATGGTGATGGGGCACGTTGAGAAGAGGGCTTTCCAGAAAGTACTTCTTGATAGGCAGGATGCTGCTCACCTATGTGGTCAGTTCCTTGTGGTGCACTACCTGACATGAGCCAGTCACTCCCAGCCACTGGACAGCGTTTTCACCGTGCAAGAATGTGCAAGTGTGTGTGTGTTCAGGCACGCATGAGAGAGAGAAGGGCCTGCAGCAGGAGAGACAGCAAGAGGAGCTTCTGTCCTGCACCTTCACCTGGAGGCCGCCTTTTGAAATGTATGCTCGCCTTAACCGTGAAAACTACTTGGGAGTAATTGTGCTCAAACCTGCTCTGTTTTCCATGACATCTTGGAGGGGGAGCTAGTGCCACCAAGATGCATGGTGCTTAGGAAATAAAAGAAATCCTGGTTCTCTCACCCTCACTCTTACTGGGGGAGGGAAGGGATGGTTTTGGTCGTTTTGTCCACATGACTCGTGCACATCTGGAAAGGCGCTGCAGAGTGCCTTGCGTGCACGACTGTCCACACTGCTTACACCTTGTCATCAGTTGTCTTTGTGTTTCCTAATGGATAGGCTGGAGCAAAAGCAGAAAGGAAAGAGGCCTTCTCTTCCTGCACTGGTTTAGTGTTTCAGTTCCCATGCTCCTGCCCCTAGCCATCACCCCCATCCCCATTCTGAAACAAATAACATGTAGACTACTAACTACTAATGTTCTCATCCTTCCCTGAAGCAGCTACCTAGAGGAAGCAGTTGTTGTGGATAATGGGACAGAGGTTCTTAAACGCTCTTCCTTGGCCTGAGGCTGAGATGGTTGCCTCAGAAGCAGCTAGAGAACTTTTTAAAAATTAGATTTTGCTGGGCGTGGTGGTGCACGCCTGTAATCCCCGTAATTCAGGAGGTTGAGTCTGGAGGATTATAAATTCAAGACCAGTTTCAGCAAATTAGTGAGGCTCTAAGGACTTAGCAAGACCCTGTTTAAAAATAAAAATACAAAAAAGGAGCTAGGGATGTGGTTCAGTGATTAAGCCATCCTGGGTTCAATTAGATTCTTGGGCCTATCCCAGACCTTCTGAATTAGAACATTTTTTTTTGTCTCTAAGGTCATTTTTATGCACTTAGAAGGTTTTTCTTTTAATTAAAGATGATAGCATTTGAAAGTGTGTGCTGAACTAAGAATTCATATGTGAAGGAGCTGGGTGTGTAGCTCAGTAGAAGAGCCCTTGTCTAGCATTTGCAAGACCCTGAGTTTGCTTCCCAGCACTAAAGAACACCTCTCTGAAGAGCAAGACCTGTCAAGTTCAAAATAAAATCTTATTTATAGCCTACCTTTAAAAAGAGTAAATAAACAGAAATAAAAGCACTGGGGAGGGCTGTGGCTGTGGCTCAGTGGTAGAGGGCTCGCCTAGCACTTGTGAGGCCCTGGCTTCGATCCTCAGCACCACATATAAATAAAGGTATTGTGTGCAACTACAACTAAAGAAAAAAATATTTTTAAAAAAAGCACTGGGGATATAGCTCAGTGGGAAAGCATACTTTACTGGTTCAATCCCACTTCTGCAAAACAAAAAACCAAAAACACCTCAAATTCATAGCAGTGTGACACATGTGGCACTTGAAGTGACTGAGTTTAAACTGCACTCTGCCATGCGTAATGTACTCCTCAATAGCAGCGATAAGCAGAGAACCCCATATGATCTATGTCACAACCAAATTATTTTTTCCTCTTTTCATATTTTTTATTGGTGCATTATAATTGTATATAATGGTGGAATTTGTTGTTACATATTCGTACATGCACATGACAAATTGGCCAAATTATATTTGGTCAGTGTCATTCCCTAGTATTTCCTTTCCCTCTCTATAGTCCCCTTCCTCTATTCAACTGATCTCTCTTTAATTTCCACAGAGTCCCCTCTCCCCATGTCTCTTTTTCTTTTTCCTTCTTAACTTCCACATGAGAGAAAACATACAACATTTGACCTTCCGAGTTTGGCTTATTTCACTTAATGGTCTCAAGTTCCATCCATTTTCCTACAAATGCCACAATTTCATTTTTAAAACTTAATTATGTATACATATCACATTTTCTTTGTCCATTCATCCATTGATGGATGCCTAGACTAGTTCCATAGTTTGGCTGTTGTGAATTGTGCTGCTATTCAATTCACACGGATATGCATGTATCACTATAGTTTTATGATGACTTTAATTCCTTAGGATAAATACCAAGGAGTAGTCTAGCAGAGTCATGTGGTGGATCCATTTTGAATTGAGTTTTGTGCAGGGTGAGAAATAAGGGTCTAGTTTCCTTCTTCTACACACGAATAACCAGTTTTCCCAGCACCACTTGTTAGAAAGGCTATCTTCTCTCCAAAGTATATTTTTGACAGTTTTGTCAAGAATGAGATGATATTAGGTGTGTGGATTTTTCTCTCTATCTTCTGTTTTGTGCCCTTGGTGTATGTGTCTGTTTTTATACCAATGTCATGCAGTTTTTGTTACTATCACTTTGTAGTATAATTTGAAGTCAGGTAATTGTGATGTCTCCAGCATTGTTTTTTTGGCTTAGAATTGCTTTGACTATTCTGGGTCTTTTATTCTTCTAAATGAGTTTGAGGATTTTTTTTCTAGTTCTGTGAAGAATGTCATTGATATTTTGATGGGGATTGCATTGAATCTGTATATTGCTTTTGGTAGTATGGCCATTTGAACAATATTAATTTTGCCTGTCCATGAACATGGGGAGGTCTTTCATCTTCTAAAGTCTTCTTCAATGTACCATAGCTTTCATTGTAGAGGTCTTTCACCACCTTGGTTAAATTTATTCCTAGGTATTTTATTTTTGAGGCTATTGTGAATGGAATTGTTTTCCTGATTTCTTTCTCAGTAGATTCATTACTGATACATAGGAAAGCTAATGATTTTTGTTTGTGGATTTTGTAACCTGCTACTTTGCTGCTTTGTTTATTATCTCTAGTAATCTTCTGGTGGAGCTTTTGGGATCTTGTAAGTTATAGGATCATTTCATTGGCAAACAGTAATAATTTCATGTTTTCCTTTCCTATTTTTACCCCTTTTATTTCCTTCTCTTGTCTAATTGCTGTGGTTTGAATTTCTAGTACAATATTAAATAGGTGTGATGAGAGTGAACAACCTTGTCTTGTTCCAGATTTTTAAAGGAAATGCTTTCAGGTTTTTCCCCACTCACTGTGTTGTCTCTGGGATTTTTGTATATTGTCTTATGATGTTGAGATAGGTTCCTTCTATCACTAGTTTCTTCAGCGCTTTTTTTTTTTTAAATCATGAATGAGTATTGAATTTTGTTGAATGCTTTCTCTGCATATATTAAGAGAACTAAGTGATTTTTGTTTTCATTCTATTTATGTGATGAATTACATTTATTGATTTGCATATGTTAAGCCATTCTTGCATCCTGGGATAAATACAACTTGGTCATGATGTACCATCTTCTTAATATGTTGTTGCATACAATTTGCTAATATTTTTCTTTTGCATTTGTTCATCAGGGATATTGGTTTGTAGTTTTCTTTCTTTGGGTTCTTATCTGGTTTTGGTATGAGTATAATACTGGCTTCATAGAATAAATTTGGAAGTGTTCAGTTTCTTTTTATTTCATGGAATAATTTGAGGAGCATTGACATTAGTTCTTCTTTAAAGATCTGGTAGAATGGTTGAGAATTCTTCTGGTCCTGGGCTTTTTTTCCTCTCTCTCTCTTTTTTTGGGGTGGTGGTGGTGGTTACTGGGGATTAAGCTCAGGGGCACTCAACCATTGAGTAACATCCCCAGCCCTGTTTTGTATTTTATTTAGAGACAGGGTCTCACTGAGTTGCTTAGTGCTTTGCTGGCTTTGAACTCATGATCCTCATGCCTCAGCCTCCTGAGCCACTGGGATTACAGGTGTGCAACATTGTGCCTGGCCCTGGGCTTCTTCTGTTGGAAGTTTTTTTTTTTTTTTTGTGTGTGTGTGTTTGTGGTGCCAGGGATTGAACCCAGGGCCTTATGCATGCAAGGCAAGCACTCTACCAACTGAGCTATATATATCCCCAGCCCTGGAAGTATTTTTATTACTTGTTTTATCTCATTGCTAATTATTAGTGTGTTTAGGTTTTTCCTGTACTCTTGACTCAATTTTGGCAGATTGCATGTTCTAGAAATGAATTCATTTCTTCTGGTTTTCCAATTTGTTGGAGTGTAAGTTTTAAAAATATTTCCTAATTATCCTCTGGATTTTGCAATGTCTGGTGATTTCTCATTTTTCATCTCTAATTTTATTAATTTGGGTCTTCTTTTTCTTTTGCTTAGGCTGGCTAAAGGTTTATTAGTCTTGTTTATGTTTTCCAAGAACCAACTCTTTTTCTCATTGATCCTTTGCATTGTTTTTTAATTCTCAATTTCATTGATTTTGGCTCTGATCTTATTTATTTCCTTCCTTCTACTGGTTTGGGAATTGGTTTGTTTTACTTTTTCAAGGGTCTTTAGATGCACCATTAAGTTTTTTATTTGGGATCTTTCCGATTTTCTTACATAGGTATAGATGGTTGTAAACTTTTTTCTTAAAACTGTCTTCAGTCTAAGAGGTTCTGATATTATTATTCTCGTTTGATTCTCAGATTTTTTTCAGTTTCTCCCATGATTTGTTAACCCATTCATCAATTGAAAGTGTATTGTTCAATCTTCATGGGTTTATATAGCTTTTATAGGGTTTTTCAGTGTTGATTTATAATTTCATCCCATTATTATCTGATAAGAGGCAAGGATTTATTTATTTATCTATCTTATATTTGCCAAGATTTGCTTTGTGGACTAACATAATCTATTTGGCAGAAGGTTCCATGAACCACTGGGAAGAAAGTGTATTCAATTGTTGTTGGATGAAATATTCTATAGAATATTTCTGTTAAGTCCATTTTTCAGGTCCAACAAGTCTTTATTGAGTTTGTCTAGATGACCTGCCTATTGATGAGAGAGTTGTGTTAAAATCACCCAATATTATTGTATTGAGATGTGTTTGAGGCTTTGAGTAGTGTCTCTTTTATGTAATTAGTTATACCAATGTTAAGTGCACCAATACTTACTATTGTTATATTTTCTTGTTGGATTGTTCCCTTTACCAAGGTGAAGTGACCATTTTTGTCTCTTCTGATTAATTTTGGCTTGAAATCTGTTTTGGTAGATGTGAGACTAGCAACTCCTGCTTGTTTTCAGGCTCCATTCTCATACCAATTTCCATCCTCTGACTTTCAGCCTATATCTGTCTTTGCCTGTGAGTCTCTTGCAAACACACATTGTTGGGTCTTGTTTTTTAATCCATCTTTCCAGTTTTTACTCTATTAGAAAGATTTTCAACTAAATATTTTGACTTGTGTCTTTCAATTCCAAGATTTCTGTTTGAGTCTTTTCAATATCTCTAGCTCCTTATTGAATTTTTCATTCATATCTTCACTATGTCCTTGAGTCATTGAGTTGTTTTTCAGTGTCCTCTTGGAATTCATTGATCATTTTTATAATCATTCTTTTGAATTTCTTTTCTGATATTTTATCCACTTCCGTGTCTTTGGAGTCAGTTGCTGGTGAACTATAAACTTGTTAAGGAGCATTGTGTCACCTTATTTCTTCATATTTCTTGTATTCCTGTTTTTATACATTTGTTTTTGTGATGGATTTCTCTTTCTCTCTTATGTGTGGGCCTTTTCAGTCTGTGACCTTTTCTTGCCAATGTGTCTTAGAGTGATGAGATCCCCTTGTAGGTGTGGTATCTACAGCCATTGTGTTATTTTTGCTGTAGAAGTTGATGTCCATGAGAGGGACCTTGAAGACATACCCCTAGTTGTTCCTATTTGGAGTCTGATTGTTAGCTTTTTTGTCTCTTCTATTTGTTGTATTTATTAAAGTATAGCTGAAGTTTGAGCGTTGTTAATTTGTATGGAATAAGGTGTGCTTTCAAATAGGTTTAGTTCAGCAGCAGTGCCTCTACTCTGTGAACCTATAGTGTCCTTGTAGATGCCCAGTACCTTATAGAAAAGGGAAAAACAAACAATGGCAATTGATGCGAACAATATACAGCGTTAAAATAAATACCCAGTGCCTAAAATGACATCTAAAATACTAATTAACACAGAAACAGGAATGGCTAGGTCAGTAACCACATCAAAACCAATAAAGAACTGTAAACTAGATCTGGCATTAAAGTAAATAGCAGGGATCACCTGTCATCCACAGCACTAATAACTGCAACAACATAATTGGTGGAGGCAGGTAGTATGCAAACCAAATAGTTCTAAAAGATGGTAAAAATACAGTTCATTAAGAGAAAAGAAAATGTGATAGGAAAGTAGAAGAGTTTAGAATGTTCAAAATGTGAAGAGGGAGAATGCAGAAGAGATATAGGAGGAGAAAAAATAGGAGAAAACAAAGTAAAGGAAGAGAACAAGAGAACTGGGCTGCTTGCTGGAGACAACAGAATCAAAAAACAAAACAAAAACAACACAAAACTCCAAAATAGACAAAGACCCTTACCCTCAAAATACAAGGCAAGGAGAAATATTGAAAGAGAGGAAGGAAAAAAAAAAAAAAAAAGGAAGCTATGTGGGAGGCCATCCTCGCATGTGATGAGTTACCTCCCCGGCTGGGTGAGAGGAGCTTAGACATTTTCACACAGCTGTGTTAGAGCTTTCCTCACCCTTTTCCAGGTCCGAGGGCTTGTCCATGCAGAGGCATGTCTGGCCACTGCCCCCAAGACCCAATCGTCGCCCCTGACCTTGGGATGCTGCCCCCTTAACCTTCATTGGATGGGATTTTCCCCGGAAGTTTCTCTCTCTCTCTCTCTCTCTCATCTCTTCTGTAAACCTCTCCATCGCATTAGGTGGCTGGAGGCGGGAGCTAGGAGAAGCTGTCTCCGAGCTGGTATTAAAGGGGTAATGAGAGTCTTGTCTCTTTAATTTAAAACTCCCTAGCAATTACTTATGAACGGAACCTTCTTTCATGAAGCCAACGTTAGACACGTGGCAGAAAGCTACAAATGAGATAAAGTGTGTTTATATGTCCATGAACCAATCAGCACAACATCAAATAAGTAATAAGAGATTCTTATGAAAGAATCATCTCCAGAGGTGGTCAAAACTGTTTTTAAGAATCACTGTTGGGTAATGATGTCCATTTCATTCCACCGTCTTTTTAGCCCCCTCCCCCTCCCCCCTCTTTGCCCTATCTAGAGTGTGTCTAATCCTCCCATGCTCCCCCTCCCAACCCCACTATGAAATCAGCGTCCTTATATCAGAGAACACATTTGGCATTTTTTTTGTGGGGGGGATTGGCTAACTTCACTTAGCATTATTTTCTCTAACTCTATCCATTTACCTGCAAATGCTGCGATTTTATTCTCTTTTATTGCTGAGTAATATTCATTGTGTATATACCACATTTTCTTTATCCAATTGTCTACTGAAGGGCATCCTAAGAACATACATGAAGACATGCATTGTGTGAATATACTTTGTATACAACCAGAGATATGAAAAATCATGCTTTATATGGGTAATATGAATTGTAATGCATTCTGCTGTCATATATAACAAATTAGAATAAAAAAACAAATTAAAAAAAATAGATTCACTGTTGGGCTGGGGTTGTGGCTCAGTGGTGGAGTGCTCGACTAGCATGTGTGAGGCCCTGGGTTTGATCCTCAGCACCACATGCAAATAAATAAAGGTATTGTGTCCACCTACAACTAAAAATATATTAAAAAAAAAAAATCACTGTCTATGCCCAATTATCCTTTCCATTTCTTGGGTTGCATACTGAGAGACCAAGAACACATAACCCAATTCTTCCAGCACAAAAGTAGCCACAGATAGTATATAAATGTGTGGCTATGCTCCAGTAAACATTTACTTATGGGTACTGAATTTTGATTTCCACCATTTCCCTGCCCAACCATTTAAAAATACAGAAAACAGGTAGTTGGTTGGAGTTGGTCCCACTGGCTATATAGTTTGTTACTATGTGGTCCACAGGATGCCCCATGACATTCAATTTTGGGCCATAAATATTTCTGCCTATAGAAAAGTAGAAATGGCATAATAGTCCAGGATAAAGCAGTCTACAATAGCCACACGGACAGCTGCCCAGATTCTGCCTTTCAATGAGAAACACCCTTTGCTGTATGCAAGTGGTAATTTAGAATCCATATTAGCAGAGACAATCCTTATTTTTCAAGTCTCAAACTGGCCAGATCTACAATTTCCAGTCATAATCATCAGTTGCCTTGGACACTGCTACACACATTCCAAATATCATGGAAGAAAACCCAATCTTGAACCTCTAAGTTTATTCATTTGCCATTTTACCTGCAATCCAAATTTGTTTTATTTAATAATTTATACTTCATCTCATGACATATCTGGCTCTAACTGAACTTTACTTGTGGATTCCTTTTCAACTTTGTTACGATTACACAAACACACAAATGCCAAGTATAGTACTCATGGTTTTTAAGAATTACAAAAAGGGCTGGGGATGTGGCTCAAGCGGTAGCGCGCTCCCCTGGCATGCATGCGGCCCGGGTTCAATCCTCAGCACCACATACAAACAAAGATGTGTCCGCCGAAAACTAAAAAATAAATAAAAAATTAAAAGAAAAAAAGAATTACAAAAAGGGGAAAACCACCTGTAATTCCAGAGCATTATTTTGTGTACATCTTTATAAAAAATGCTTTTGAATTGCTGTGGTCATGATTGCACAATTTTAGTTTTATTCTCGTCACCTTATTTGTACTTGACTTACTATAGACTATTTATTATATTGGCTGAGGGATTTCCACTACCCTTATGAAATGTAATCCATGCCACTTTTGATGATTTTCTGAAGAACTTCATCTACTATTCTGTGTAATTGTATAATTTTAGCTCTGCTAATTAAAAATATCCACCTCACTGCTCCACAGGCAGGAAGTTCTTTCCCATGAAGGGCTAATGAATGGCACCCTACCTGTGGAGTGGGATGAGTGACAGGTTGGTAAGGAAGAAATATTCATTTCATCTTGTCTTTTGTGTGTTTAAATGCATGTAATCCTTGGGGTAATAAAACATGACATGTTTCTGAACAGAGAAGCTTATTTATTTTCACAGAATGGTAATCAAGGAAATTTCGGATCCACAAAGTTCAGAATGCTTCAGAAAGTTGCTACCCATTCACTGGACCATATGAACATTTTCTTGTGCCTGTCACTGTCTATTCTTTGTATACACTTGAAACCAACTGTTTTACATCAGAGCATTTATGTTACAAATTTAACAAATACTGGGTGATAAAATGGTAGGGAAGGATAGATTTTAATGAATTTGGATTAATTAACACAACAGCACATTTCAAGGGTACAAACTTAAAAGGGAAGCAAGAACACAGAAATTTGCCTCCTCCAAGCTCCTTAAGTCTTGTTTACAAATAATGTGTAGAAAAATTTTATTTGCTGTTCATGGTTTGTATCCTGGACACAATTTCATGTTTGATACTGATTCAAAATTGTAGTTATCAATTCATGCTGGCCCACCCAAAACTAACATTACTGGTAAAAAACGAGTACTTGTGAATCTGTATGAACATCTGAACTACATTTTCACTCTCCATATAATCTTCATTTCAGCCACCTGATGCTGAAATCTAAAATACTCTGATGGCTTAAATGTGCACAAGAACCCCACAGATGATAAGCAGGATTGACTGTCTTTATTTGGTGGCGATAAAAATAGCTTCAGATTAGTTGTTAAATGTACAGTTAACAGTGACCCTTTAACACAGGCAAAATAAAGAGGGGATAGGAAAACTGAACCAGGGCAAAGGCAGTGTGAGCCCAACCACTGCAAGCTCTGATGTACCCCTGTACTTCAACAGAGGCAAAAAGGCCAAAGTACTGATTGCTTTCCAAATAGCATGTTTTCTCTTTTGAGTCTATTGATGGTTACATTTCATTGTACCTTGTATAATATAGTCAGCCACTGTAAGAAAACCATCACATTTTGTCAGAAGATATATATTCATATAATACGTTCAGAATCACTGCTTGGTTCTTGTCTTCGTCTTTTCTTCCCTGACTGTTTAGGTGTTGGAGTCTCTACTGCTCCTTCTGCATCATAAACGGGCAGCTTGAAAACTATTTCATCATCTTCATCATCATCCATTCCCGCCACTTCAGATTTTCGTTTCTCTAAAAATGTTGGTGTACAAACTGGTGTGGGGCCCTGGAATCAAGCAGATTATAATACATAAATGTGGAATGATAGTGGAAATGACTTTAGCCAAAAATATCAGCTCCCTTCTCGTTTTAGAAGTTGTGCAATGTTATATTTGGCTTCCATCTATCTTTCAGTAATATAATTGGAGAAAATAAAGGGCGTAGGTGTTTTATCAACTTGAGTATGGAAACTCATTAAGTGGAATATACTCAATTATTTTAGATAACAAACTGCTATCATCAGTTAAGAACTACCAGATGGGCTGGGGCTGTAGCTCAGTGGCAGAGCACTTGCCTAGCATATGTGAGGCACTGGGTTTGACCCTCAGCACCACATAAAAATAATCAAATAAAATAAAGGCATTCTGTCCATCTACAACTACAAAAAAAAAAAAAAGAACCTACCAGAAATGTCACCAAAATGATAATAGCAGAAACCACATTTCTTCGTTGAAATTATTTTGGAATACCTGTGCCCAGAATATGAAGACAGGTTACCTGGCTATCTATAGACTTGTCAGGAGTGGCAGCAGTGCCTTTAGAAACCCGCTTCTTCTTCTTCTTTGGTATGCCTGAAGACTTTTTCTTCTTTGTAGGTTTATCTGAAGGATCCTTGGTCTTACTGGATGATAAAACCTTAAAATAAATTAAGACTTTAACAATTTGCATATTTCTTTCAGCTATTTTTTGATTATGCCTATTTCTTTCTCTACTATCTGGCATATAATATAAATACAATTTTACCTGGTTAATTGTAGATTTCTAAAGATTTTATTATTTGAAACGTGTTCCCCCTTGTTTTGCTAAAATTTCAAACAAAGAAGTTACAAATGCTACCCCTATAGCCCACAGGGCTAAGCTCAGGATTGTGGCAATGAAGCCACACTGCTTTTCTAAGTACAAAGAGGGTACAGAAAAAAATATTTATTTGCCCATTTTCAAGTTTTACAGTCCAACTCCCACACAGTTCAGTTGGCCAAAGGCCATGACGTGAATACTCCAGTACCGTTTAAGACTGTGATTGGGATTGTATTTGGCAAACAATTAACAACCAGGAAGTGGGCTGGGGATGTGGCTCAAGCGGTGGCGCTCTCGCCTGGCATGCGTGTGGCCCGGGTTGGATCCTCAGCACCACAAACAAACAAAGATGTTGTGTCCGCCAAAAACTAAAAAATAAATATTAAAAAATTCTCTCTTACTCTTAAGATGTCGTTTCTTTCTTTTTTTTTTTTTAAATATTTTTTTAGTTGTTGATGGACTTTATTGTCTTTATTTTTATGTGGTGCTGAGGATCGAACCCAGTGCCTCACGCATGCTAGGCAAGCACAGTACCACTGAGCCACAAGCCCAGTCCAAGATGTCATTTCTTAACAACTAATTAATTACTGTGACTGGAGAAAGTAAGATTCAGCAAGGCCGCCTCAGTATTCCTTTACAACCAAGTAGAACTAGATGAACACCTGTGCCAACTCATCTTCCTGTATGTTGGCTTGTGTATTTCAGCACATTTCTGTATGTTTAAATCTCAGAATTGATGCTTACTAAAGAACACGAGAAAATTTTAACTAGAATGGCGTAATAGGGATGAACAATTTACAGTCTTGATATTTACTGAGAGCATACAGTAAACATTTCTGGTAAAGTCACATTTAAGTGGTAATCTAAGAGCATGATGGCTTTTGGTTAAATAGTGGTTCAACTTCAATAAATTAAAAACTAAGGAAAGTCATGCAAGTCAGGGGTGTCAGTACATGCCTACTTTTACCCAGAAGGCTGAGGTAGAAGGAAACACAATTCAAGGACAGCCTGAACAACTTAATCAAACCCTGTCTCCAAAATCCCCAGACCGAAACAAAACAAAAAGGGCTGGAGATATAGCTCAGTGGTGAAGTACCGCTGGGCTCAATCCTCAGTAGGTGTGGGGGGAGGGTAATGCAAATCAAGCAATTCCTTAAAAAAGGATTTTCTCTTCCATATAATGGAAGAAATAAGATCTGTTACCAATTGTTTACGAAGAATCCACAGGCTGTTTAAAAGACAAACTGTGACGGGTGGCACAAGTCTGCCATCCCAGTGACTTAAGAGGTAAGGCAAGAGGATTGCCAAGTTCAAGGCCAGCCTGGGTACCTTAGTGAGAACCAGTCTCAAATGATAAAAAGGGGATGTGGCTAAGTGATAGAGCACCCCTGGGTTCAATCCCCATTAACACAAACACGTAAGTAAATTAGTCAAAGCCTACTATGTGGGGTTAGGAGTACGGAGTGCAGCTCAGTGTTGGAGCACATGCTTAGTATGTGAGAGGTTTAGGCTGGGTTCAATCATCAGCACAGAAGGAGAAAAAGGGAGGAAAAAAACAACAAAAAACTCAAAACCTAAAAACCCAATGTGTGATAAGTACTGGATTACTTTTTATAGTCACAGACACATTTTATAACTAGTGAGGTACAAAGTCTACCCCTAAGAGAAACCACTGAAATAATTTCATGAAGGAATGCTTACCAATGAAGGAAAATCATAATTAATTCCTTTTGCTGCTAATTTTTTCCTGAGCAATTTTTCTTTCTTTTTAAATCGTTCTTCCATTTGCAGTTTTTGAAAAAATGTCCGCTTCCGATTATACCGCTTCACGGCTGGATACGATGGCTGACGAAATGGAGTATTCCACTCTTTAAAAAGTTCTTTGTGTACTTTTTCTGGTGGCATAAAACGACCTATTTTTAAGAAGTAAAAGTTTTCAACCAAGTGGTAGGAAAAGCTTTCCATGTTAGTTTTAGAAATTCCCCTAGTGTTATTTCTCACATCATGATCATGATATGTAATCTCACACTAGAGCAATAGATAAACCAATTATACCCTAATGGAGTGAGTTAATGCTTTGGGGCAGAACAACCAATTGTTTGGGATCCTTTCTGCTATCTTCCACAGTCAGACTCAGTATAGCACAGGCAACATTATTCACTTCCCCTACCTGAACTACTTCCTCCTGGCAAGCCATTCTGTTACTATGAGAAGGAACCTGTGATCTCCCCCAGGCTTCTGGAAGTCCCTCTGTCAGCAACAGGAACTGGGATAGAGATATGCTACCTGGGCAGCCCTGTCAGCTCAAAAACCTGGAAAAGTGGGATGGCCAGAAACTGATCCCTGCCTCCCAAGTGTAGTGAAATCTGGACAGGGATGCTCTTGTATCTCTGGGAATGCAAAAATTACTGTCTCCATTTGCCAATTTTTGTGGAATGAACTTCTAATCTGGTGTTGTTGCTCCTGTACTCCCTATATGGCTTGTGTGAAAGAGTTGCAGTCATTGTCATTTAGACTGATTTTGAAATGTGATTCCTTACCTTTGCTGTTAGCCCATCATAAATCTCTTCAGAGTAAGAAAATTCCCCTACACAACCACAATATCATAGTATATAATGTCTGTCTTTATATTTCTTTAAAAAAAATGTTTGTATAGTTGTAGATGGACAAAATGGCTTTATTTTTTTAATGTGGTGCTGAGGACCGAACCCAGTGCCCCATGCATGCTAGGCAAGAGCCCTACCCTCCTTTATGTTTCTTTAGTCATCTCAAAACTGTCTTTTAGCCAGGCACAGTGGCATATACTTGTATCCCAGCTTCTTGGGAGGCTGAGACAGGAGGATTGTGGGTAATTTTCTCACTACCCACTGAGGATAGATTAGCAGCTTCCCTCAAACATCCCTGAAGTAATTTGTTTAATTCCATCTCAGTGAAAATACTGTTCTCATGCTAGAAAAAATTTTTAAATTTCCACTATAACCTTCCTGGAAAACTTACATCCTTGTACCACTCCTGATAAAGCCATTTAATGTTCTAGTATTATGACTGTTTATTTCAAATAGATCAATGAAACAAAAGTGAGTATGTTTATATAGATGAGGAGAGATAAAGTCAATGTATCAGAACATTTAAAAAAGGGTGAATTCAAGAGAGCAGTATGTTCTTCATGCTGTTCTGTTTCTCTGTAGACCTGAATTCAAAATATAAAGCTAGGAAAACAACAAATAGAACAGAGCGAAGGGTAACAATGACTACACTGCAGTATGCAAATATTCACAAAATAATGTAACACGGAAGCTAGGAAAGAGTTTTTGTGAAAGATATTAAGCCAAGGCAAAAGATATGAACAGACAATTCACAAAAGATGAATTCCCATGGTCAGTAAGTATAATACTCAACTTTACTAAGAACAAGGCAAATACAACAATCATGGCCACTCTATACTCAACAACATGATGTAAAAGCAATATTTTTCAAACTCACAGTGGCCTTTTGGGGCAATAAAATCAATTTAGCTGAAGAGAACGCCAATTCTTAAACAGGGGTTTAAGAATTATGTCACTGGACTTTTTCTTTAGTTATGTTTACATACATCTGTACATGTTCTGGCTTGTGCTGTAAAATGTACTCCTTTTTGCATGCTAGAGTCCCCCAAATACTATTCTAGAAAAACCTGCCTATGCCTACAACTATATAAAGAATGTCAAAGCAGCTTCATCATTCCCACCCCTTCACCTGGTTCCCTCCTGCTTAATCTCCAGGTTTCAATTTAAATAATACCTCCCAAAGGAAGGTTTTCTCACTACTCACTGAGGATAGATTAGCAGCTTCCCTCAAACATCCCTGAAGTAATTTGTTCAATTCCATCTCAGTGTATATACTGTTTTTATGCTAGAAAAAAATTTTAAATTTCCACCATAACCTTCCTGGAAAACTTACATCCTTGTACCACTCCTTACAAGAACCATCCCAGAGATGAAGTGGCATATCCAAAGCAGCTAAGCCATCTGTCTTTCACATCAGTCATGCACCAACAGAAGCATCTCCAGGGTAAGATAAGAGCACTTACACACCAAGAGTCTTTCACCAAAAAGGTAGTTATTCATTGTTTCAGCAACTATCTTGGCAACATCTTCAGACGTAAACTCCACAAAGGCATAGCCTCTGCTATTTCCAGTCTGCAATGGAAATCCACCACAAAAATAATTATACTCTAACAAGTCATCAACCCCTAAATTGCCTTAAATTTAAATAATACTCATTAGTACCTTATCAGCAATTTTGATACCTATAATTCCAACTTTAATTCATGTATTCCAGGGATTGTCTGGGGTGGGGGTGGGGGAATACAAAGTCATCCAAACAGTGGATTTTTAGGTACTCGTATATTTTTATATAAACACATGATTACTATGGCTAGAATATTTTCAATAGCAATGTCCCATTTATAAAGGAAATCTGGCAGGTTCCCACAGTTCTTTGCTAACTGGCAGTCTTACTAGTCATAAATTCCTAATACCAAGCATGTTATATGATGCTTTACCAATAGAAGAACTGTGGCTGGAGATATAACTCAATGGTAGATGGGCTGGGGATGTGGCTCAAGCGGTAGCACGCTCGCCTGGCATGCGTGCGGCCCGGGTTTGATCCTCAGCACCACATACAAACAAAGATGTTGTGTCCGCCGAGAACTAAAAAAAAAATAAATATTAAAAAAATTCTCTCTCTCTCTCTTAAAAAACAAAAAAAAAACCTCAATGGTAGAGAGATTGACTGGCAATGTGCAACACCGTGGGTTCGATCCTCAGTACTGCCGAAAGAAAAAAAGTGTGAAAAACTGTAGAAACCTTAGGGCTTGCCTAGCATGGGTAAGGCACTGGGTTCAACCCTTAGCACCACATACAAAAATAAGCAAATAAAATACAGGCAAAAAAACCAAACCAAAACAGAATAATGCACCAGTTACATGAATAAAGCTCAAAACAGATTACTAAAGGAAACAAAAAACCAAAAAGCAAAAACAAAAAACCCCAAACACACACCTTACAAAATGCTATAGTTTACAATTAATAATAAAAAAAAAAAAACAAGTAAATGAACATCAACATTTATCATTAATAAACATTTAGTAAAGATTTAAAAATACATATAGCATTGAAAACCACTAATTTTATACACACTAATTTCCTGAATGCTGGAAGGAGGCGAGGAAGATTGGAGAAGGGTATAAAATTTCAATTTCACCTATACTCCATTTTTTAAACAAGAAACATCGAAAGCAAATGTGGTATCAATTTGATATTTGATAAAGCTGTATGGTGGACACCTAATTTATTCTCTAGTCAACTTCAGGATATTTGAAATCTCCATATAAGAAACTATTATAAGTAGGTAAATGGAGAAAAAGAAGGCAGAGGGAAACACAAAAAAATGTGATTCTGGTGAGATGGAAATTTAAGATTCCCTTTAAAACCATATGTAAACTGGGTGTGGTGGTGCATGCCTGTAATCCCAGGGGCTCAAGAGGCCGAAGCAGGATTCCAAGTTCAAACTCAGCAAGATCCTGTCTCAAAAACAAAATAATGGAAGACAAAACGAAACATATATAGCACATAGTGCTATATAAGGCAAGTTCTCTACCACTGAGTTATATTCCAGCATCAATTCATTTAATGTTGAGATGTTGCTTAGACAATATAAAATTTATAACCTGCTGTTTTAGGACAACTAGCAGAAAATGGGTATATATCCTAGATGTCTCAGCTACAACCAATAAATGTGTGGAGGAAATAAATGAAGTGGGCCACTCCTTTGCTCTTGAAATAATCTTCTAAGAAAAAAAGACTTATGTGGTTTAAGTATGATAAAACAATAACATTTGTGGTATTTAATTCTAAGAACTTTAAATTCATTACCTCTTTGATCTTTGTTAAAATATTTTTAGAAAATTGTGGGTTTTTAAAATTTTATTTTAGATCACAAAAAAACGAAGCAGGAAGAAGTTATATAATTTGTCCATGGTCAGACGAGCAGTTGCTAGTCACTAGTATAGCTAGGCCTCAAACTTAGGTAGTCCAACTACAGAATACTTATCCTTAACTACTTACTATATAAACTTTTGCTATTAAAGAGTTGGCTCTATGAGGCATACAAGATGAACCCGGTCTTCGAATTTAAGTTCATTTATCCCTGAGCCTAGGAGCCACAAGGTAATATGGCTCATTTACCAAGACTGTCAATTTAATTTGAGGATTTGGGACAATCACTTTGGCAAAATATTTAGAATAACACTGACTTTTCTCAAGGCTGTTTAAATCTCATCCCCTTTTCTGAAATCTGATAAGCAATAATATGTAAGTATGATCTGTAATCTGTTAAAAGTGATATTCAAAAACAAAACTATCGATTCAATTTGGCTTAAGAAAACTTACCTTTTTACTTCTGGATAGTCTAAATCTTGTAATAGTGCCAAACTGGGAGAAATATGCTTTGATTTGGGTTTCATAAAGTGCTGGAGGCAGATGGCCCACAAAAATTACTCCAGGAGTAAGTTTTTCTTGCTTTTTTTGCTGAAGACAAAAAGACCAGATAAAAAAACATTTTAAAAACATGAACACTGCAACAAAACTTTCAAAACTCTAGTGCTCTGCTGAAGAACCTACCCTATATTTTTACTTGTCATAGCAATAATTTAAAGAATTAGTTGTTTGTTGTCTATATCCCCACAAGAACAATCGCCACTGTTTTCTCAGGCCTGATTCCCAGCACCAGCATCAAGTACATGCTTTGGAGGTTAGGCTGAATGGATAGACAAGCAAGTAAATATCTGATTACATCACTTTAGATCTTCCACCCAAAGAATTCCATAGAGTGCGTCCTTCAACTTTCGACGCAAATCACTGTTTATTCCTATCTAATGGAACATTTTTCCAGAAGCTTGTTAACCTTCACATGTAGACTAACCTCTGAGTGTCTCTGTGATCACACCCTTATCTTCTGTAAGAAAAACTTAGTTTTTTCACAATATATATTGTGCTATAAACCAAGGAAAATATAAACTTGATGTCAAGGGCTCCAATCAGCAAAGGTAACTTGGTAAATAATATCTTAACTCTCAAACTACCGGGCATGTAATTTTGGGCGGTAAAGCAGAAGCCTGACATCCCCTAACATGGTATTAATCTGTGGGAACCCCTCGGCTGGTTCCCTTCTTCTCCTGCGTCACCCCATGCCTCCCTCTTGTCTCCACAGGAACACCCTAAAACTTAGTGACCAAACCCCACAGTATTTCTCCATCAGAGTAAACCTCCTCGTCTCGCGCACCGTGGCCTCTAAACTCATAAGGTCGGTCCCCCATTCGGTCGGAGCTCACTGTGGAAGGCCCTGGAGGTAGCAGAAGCCTAGGGAAGGCAGGTCGCGTCGGGGCCGCGAACCGCGCGATCCGGAAAGCTCCCGGCAAGACTCACCGCCTTCCCTCGCAGCCCGGACCGTGCGTCCGCTCACCTGGGTTACGCGATGGCGGACCTGCTGCACCTCCTTCTGAAACTGGACGTCTTCCTGCGGGTTCAGAGAAAGAATCGGCCCGGGTGGGACGACGAACGGAGTCCCCACCATGTTGAGACCCGCAGCAACACAAACCACGCGGCGCGCTCCCGGAAATGCGAGCCCTCGACTCCTCGGAAGCGGAAGTAGAGGCGGGAGAGGGGCGTGGCAAGACCTGAGGGCGTGGCACAAAGTATAGCACCCTTGGCGCTCCCTGCTGGCCGGGCACGTTTTCTTCTCCTCGTACCTTTCACCTGTCAACTTGGAACGTCCAGAACAGTCACGTTTCAAAACCGTTTTCTTTTTCTGCTTTTCATACTGGGGTTTGAATCCAGGGACGCTTTATCTCTGAGCTACATACACAGCCCTTTATATATATATATTTTTTATTTTGAACAGGGTCTCACTAAATTGCTCAGTCGGTTTAAAGGCGTGCACCATGGTGCCCGGTTTCAAAAAGAATTTTTAAAACATAACTACAAAACTATATCTGTGCCCTTCAGATCTTGTTAACTATTCTTCCATTAGTTTGCTCTTTCCTTTTTTCAGTCATGTGTTTTAGTTTTTTTTGAAACAGGGTTTCACTATACCTTCCAGGCTGGGCTCAAACTCCTGGGTTTAAGTGATGCTCCTGCCTGGCCTCCCGAGTTAACTGGTACTACAGACAGATGAGCGCCAATACTGCCCAGCTTAGAGGGTTTTGTTTTAAATCTCCTTTTTTGTTGTTTTGTAAACAAATTAATATTACCATTACAGTCAATTCAGCTCCGTAGAAGTGAACTTTTGAGTTTCAAATGGAAGGAGTTAAGAAAACAAGGAGCATACTAATTTGAGTTAAGGCCACTTCAAAAACAGCAGGTGCAAGAGATGAAACTCTTTGTCCTTGCTATACCAAAAGGAAAGTACCATTCTTATCATCAAGGACAAGAAGTTGAGGCAGAGGGAAATCTGTATAACCAACCTTTTTTAGACTAATCCTGATTCTCCCATCCATTTTACCCAATTAATTGTCCCAGCTCAATTATCTCTGCTTTTCTTATCGTCATTAATTTACTACTCATTATCTAAGCTGGCATATATTTATATCTCTGTGTCTTTGATTCTTCATGTCCTTATGAAGACTCCTGTACCACATAAAACTTGAATTAAATAAATTTATATTCTTTTTCCCTGTTGATTTTTCTTATATAGATTTAATTCTCTTACCCAGCTGAAAAAAAATCTCTTAAGAGAGCAGATGTAAAATTCTGCCTTCCCTACAAAATGTTCTTTATGGCAAGGTTACTCATATAAAATTCCAGATACTGTTCTGGAAAGAGCATCAACTAGAGGACTACCCTTATTCTGTCTAGAAATTCAAGGAAAGAAAACATATGACTCAGAAAATTAACTTCTAAATAAACCATACCTACAAAATATAATCTTAAGAATTACAATTTTGCTGAGCTTCTGTTTGAGCAATTATATACACATTTAACTTCAGCAGTGCAACTAAAAAGGAGAAAATTCAAAATTGCTCTACAAGAAAGACCAAAAAATGCTGTTTTTGGATCAACAGAAAAGTCTTCCTAACCAGCAATAAAAATTTACTGATTTCACTATGTAAAAATCAAACAAGATAGAAACAATTTATAATATTAACATTCCTATAGATGTAAATTTAAAAAACACTGTCCTAGAAATTATCATCTTATGGCATTTCCATTTGAGCTGTTGTATAATCACTTAAAGCAATAAAAACAAATGAGAAAAATTATTTTAGGACATAAAAAATGATTGCCATATTTCTGGATTACTTTAATGAATTTGTTAACAACTTCAAAAATACTATAATTAAGTCTGGTGTGGAGTTGTGCCCCTTGTAATCCCAACTCCTTGGGAGACTAAAGAAGGAAAATTTCAAGTTCAAGGTCAAGCCTGCATTTAAGGAGTCTCTATCTCAAAACAAAACAAAACAGCTAGGGATCTAACTCATTAATAGAGGGCTGCCTAAAACATATGAGGCCCTGGGTCCATCCACAGTACCACAAACAAAACAAACAAACAAACAAAACCCTATAATTACACGATCTACAGATGAAATGGAAGCAATGAACTGTGAGATTCATTTATGTTCTACAGTTGTAAAACATCTTACAAATTGTAATTTTGTCACACATCTATGTGAGCCATTGTGTTATCACGTTAACAGCACCAAAAGGAAGGAGAAAAATCATTTTAATAGAGAAGAAATTATCTTCCTGAGGTTCTAGAGCTTCAGAAATGGTTCCATTACAAGCTAGAATTAACCTGGAAGGTGAGCTGCATCTGTCACCTGGTTGTGTGGACAGAGGCTGGAACTTCTTGCCACTGGAGGGGGCAATGGACCAGTGAAGACTCTCAGTGATTATTCCTGGGGAGGTTCTGCCTCACTTTCTAGAAGTGGGGGAAGGTTTTCAAGAACTGTCTCCTGGAATATCTTGGTAATACCTGACCTCTGACAGAATGCTGTGGCATTCTTAGGCATGTGGCACTCATTTGTGTGGGGAGGGGTTAATAAAGAGGTCTCCTGTGTTGTGTAGTGTGGAAAAGACTGCTCTGTCTTGCTCTTGTGGAGGTCCTGCTGTGATCCTAACCTTGGGTTGGTGGCATCTGGTCCAAATGGGGCACTGTTACCTGGATCCTGGGGTCATCACAGCCTGTACATCCTTCTTCAGGGACTTGATCATCCAGGAGATTCTCTGAGCAACATCTGAGATATGATGATACTCCTCTCCTGCTCCCACCCTGGCCCCATACTGGGGTTTGGGCCCAGAGGCATTTATCACTAAGCCCTCTTAATTATTCAGTTATTTTGAGATAGCATCTTGCTAAATTGTTTAGGCTGACTTTAAACTTGTAATCTTCCTGCTTCAGTCCCTAAATTGCTGGAATTACAGATATGAGTTAACTTGAGAATACTTTTTGAAATATTTGTATTCTTCCTCAATATTTTTTGGTCTGACATAGCATTTTCTTTTCTTATCAAGGTCTCTTTCAGCCAATGCATTCCATCAACATGATGTCATAAGCTTTTCTCTCATGGGACATAAGCTAGCTTTGATAATAGTGGTGCACCCCAATTTTTCTTGAGAAATTTTGTCTTGTCTTTTGTCTGGATCTTTACATACATGGCTCATCTTTTCATCTGCTCTGCAAAGATTCTTTTCTTTCCATGGGAAGTTTTCTCTAAATGGATATTTGGTGAAATTTTCTTCTTCTAGATGAGGTTTGGGAAGATCCTGCTGGAGTTCTCTCTTCCTGTCACTTTTCTGATGGAAGCAGGGATCTCTAAGTTTGGAGACTTAACCACGATCTTCAAGTACATTCTATTCCCTAAACATGTTATGAACCTTGCCACGGCATCCAAACACTTCCTGAGTACTAGTCACTGATGGTAGTGCTGGCATAGAAAGCAGAGACTGCAATTCATCAAATCTTCCAGGTGCTGCTTTCCTGAGAAGGATGGGTGCTCAGTTAGCAAAGCTGCCTATTAAGTATAGGGAGCCCAGGAGATGGCAGATTAACTCCTGGGAAGTCAATAATTCTTCCTAAATTGCCACCTTGCATGTTCAATCACTTTGAATGGAGGGCTACGGTTCGGTCAGTTCCCTTTGATTTCATCATTGCCCTGCTTAAATGCCTATGGCTGCCCTGCCTAGAACAGAACTTGGTTTTCAGAATTCTTGACATGTGTCAATTTCTGTCATACAAATTCTCCACGGAGAATTCTGCTTCTGGAAAGGTGGAGTAGATAAACTTTCCTTTATTCCTTCCTTTAAGTGCAACTAAAATCCCTGGGCATTATATATAAACTAAACATAATGAGACCCTGAAAAGTAGAGAAGGCAGAAAGCTAGGGGCCTCAGGGCCTACGAAATGACACAGTGGCAAGTTCCACTGTTTATTTATTTACTTTTTTTCTTATATATCTCAGACTTGGTGCTGAAGAAGCCGGTCACCAAGAAATGCCAAAAATCTGTTCTCTTTGGCTGAAGGATCAAGAAGGGGGTAGCTATAAAGAAATAAAGCTAATTTAAAAGTTAGTTACTTTTATAGTGCTGGGCAAGTGCTCTATCATTGTGTTACATCTCCAGCCATGTATTTTACCTTCTGCTCTTTCTCTGTTTTTTTTTTTTTTTTGGTGGTGGGGGTGGGTGGGTGGGTGAGTTGGTGCTGGGGATCTAACCCAGGACTCCAATGCATGTCAGGCAAGGACTCATCACTAAGCTACATCCCCTGCCTGACAGAAAACTTTTATGATACTGCCTCTATTCTAGCCAAACACCACAGAAAAAAACTGTGATTTTTTTTTCTGAAAACAAACAAACAAACAAACAACAAAAACAGGGCTTTTTTTTTTCAGATAAAGCTGGGATGCTCTCCATCCCCCCAACCATGTGCAGACAAAGTCTGAGTGGGGAGCCTAGACTTCTTCCTTCAAGAGGCTCGATGATGTGCTCTAACACTCCTGTCATCATGGTGTCAGAGAAGACCCTGAAGGAAGTTGGGACTTTCATCCCATCAGTTGATGATGTCACTTACTAGTAACAGTGTCAGTGGAGATCATGTGTGAGACTGGACATCCATCCCTACACAGTTATAATGAGGAGACCCTGCCCTGGGTGCCAATGGAGGCCAATGGGAGGGGAGATTGGTCTTATTCCCCCAACTGGCAGCAAAAAGCAGTGTTCTCCATTCCTTGCTGGAGCAGAGTCAGAAAAAGCCCTTTAAAACAGATTTAAATAAGATCCAGAGTCTTATAGCATGATACAAAAATGTTCAGGTTTCGACTGGGGTGTAGCTCAGTGATATGGCACTTGCTTAGTATGTGCAAGGCCCTGCGTTCCATCCCCAGCACCCCAACAATGGTGAAAAAAGTTCAGATTTCAGTAGAAAGCCTCTTGCCATACCAAGAACCAGGAAGAGCTCAAATTGAACGAGAAAAGATAATGAATAGATTCTGCTAGTCTGAACACTTGTGTTCACTGCCTCAAATTAGTATGTTAAAAGCCATAATCCCGAAGATGGTGGTATGAGGAGGGACCTTTGTGATGTGATAAGATCACAAGATCAGAGCTCTCAGGAATCTGATGAGTGACTTTTAAAAGAGGCCCAAAAGCTCTCTACCTCCTTCCACTTATAAGGACACAGTAAAAAGATGGTCATTCGTGAACCAGGCAACCGCTCTCAGCAGACACTGAATCTGCTGGTCCCTGAATCTTAGACTTTCCAGCCTCCAGAAGTGTCAGAAGTAAATTTTCATTGTTATAAAACACTGTTTTTTTGTACTAGATATTGAACTCAGGGGTGTTCTACCACTAAGCATACTTCAAGCACTTTTTATTTTTTGAGATTGGGTCTCACCAAAGTACTGAGAGTGGCCTCAAATTGTGATACTCCTATCTCAGATTCTGAGTAACTGGGATCACAGGCATGTGCCATAGCCCTAGTCAAGCCATTCAGTATTTGATATTTTATTATAAAAGCCCAAAAGGATTAATATGATTATAATACCAAGGTGACACAGATGTTAGAATTATATGACAAAGACTTTAAAGCAACCATGATACAAATTCTTCAATGAGCAAATATGAACATACTTGAAATGAATAAAAAAAGTCTCAACAAAGAAACAGAAAGTTCGGGCAATAATATAAAAGATAGAGTAAAATGAAAGATAGATGTGGTGGTATGCATACTTGTAATCCTAGCTACTTATAGGCTGAAGCAGGAGGATGGCAAGTTTGAGGCCAGCCTTGGCAATTTAGCAAGACACTGTCTCAAAGTAAAAAAATGAAAAGGGCCTGGGAATATAGCTCAGTGGCAGAGTGCCTCTTGTTCAAGCCCCAGTTTTGGAAAAAAAAAAAAGAAAGAAATAAAATGGAAATTTTAGAACTAAAAAATAATTCCAGCTACTCAGGAAGCTGAGGCAGGAGGACCACAAGTAAGAGGCCACCCTGGGCAATAAATTTAGTGAAATCCTATCTCAAACACACACACACACACACACACACACGTGCGTAACTATAACTCATTTAATATTAAATAATTTGAGTAGTACTATAAATGGAATTTGCAATAAAAGTTCCCCAAAAGAAATCTCCAATCCCAGTTTTCAATGGAGAAATTTACCAAATGTTTAAAGAAGAATTAATACTAATTCTGTATGATCTTTTTCAGAATATGAAGTAAGAAGAAACACTGTTTAGTTCATTTTATGAAGCTAGTGTTGAGGAGGAAAAACTTTTCCTCTCTTTTGTTCAATGTATAAGGACTAGCAAATTAAACTGATAAAAGATTAACAGAACAGAAAATCAGCAAGGGCACAGAAGAACTCAACACCACCATCAACTTATAGTTCCGAATAAGCTTTTTTATAGAAAACTCCCCCAATCCTAGCATGCATGAGGCCCTGGGTTCAATCCCCACTACTGCAAGTAAACAAACAAAAAACAAATCATCAACAACAAACTCCTCCCAAAGACTTATTTTTATATACGCTGATGCTAACAAAAGGAGGAGCTAGCTTACTAACTGGTTGAAGTTAGAGGCTTAGTAGATATAAGTAGGGAAAAAGGAATGCGGGGGAAGTTTCTATAAGAACAAGAAGTAGGTGTTTTTTTTTTTTTAATTAAGGTTTTGGGAGAAGATAAGAATTTGTGATAACCACTTAAGCGTGTGGTTTTTCAGACTTCTTTACACCATGAAATTCCCCTGAAGAAGGAAATTATGGCAGCTTCAATTCCATGAGGTTGCTTCTTTTAGGTGGATAAAGGAAGCTCCCAGAAGGATTTTTTTTTTTTACATCTTTTGAATTTGCAATGTCTGCAGCTTAAAATAATCTTCAAACCAATTCTATGGCTCAAAGTGGGCTCCCTACACTAGCATTACCTGATGTCCAAACCAGACAAGAAAAGTATGAAAAATACACTTACACCATTCTTAAAATGGAACAAAGAACTAAACATAAGACCAACCACTATAAAACATTTAGAAGAAAACGGGAAAAGCTTCATGACATTGTAATGATTTCTTATATATGACATCAAAAGCACAAGCAACAAAGGGAAAAGTCAGTCAACTGGACTTCATCAAAATTATGAAGCTTTGTGCATGAAGGGACACTATCAACAGGAAGAAAAGGCAAATGCTAGAATGGGAGAGAATGTCCATCATACATCTGATAAGGGACTAATATCTACAATATGCAAACTATTCCTAAAACTCAGCAGAAACAAACAACTCAATTAAAAAACAGACAAAGGACCAGGTGCTTTAGCTTTAGCACGCATCTGTAGTCTCTTGTTACTCCCTACTGAAGTAGGAGGATCATGACTCTGAGGCCAGCCTCAGCAACATAGTGAGGCAAAGCTTGAATGGACTACATATTTATCTAAGGAAGATAAACAGCTGACTAATAACAAACACATGAAAATGCTCAATATCCTAATCATTAGGAAAATGCAAATCAAAAATACCACTTCATATCCATTAAGATGGATGATATAAGCATGTGTACACATACAATCACACAGAAAATAACAAGTGTTGAAGTATGTGAAGAAATTGGAACCCTTGTACATTGCAGGTGGAAATGTAAAATGGTGCAGCTGCTGTGGAAAACATTTTGGTGATTCTTTACAAAATTAAAGACAGAATTACCTTATGATCCAGCGATTTTACTTCTGGATATATACCCATGAGAACTGAAAGCAAGGACTTCACAGATATTTGTACACTCATTTTTAAAGCAGCATTATTCACAATCAAAAAGTGGAAGCAACTTGAATGTCCACGGATGGATGGATCATAAACAAAATGTGTATTATCCAGATTTACAAAGGAATTTCCTTCTGACATGGAAAGACATGGATGAACCCTGAAGGCATTATTTTAAGAGAAATAAACCAGGCAAAAAAGGACACATATTTCAAGACCACGCTCATTTTAAGTATCTAGAATAGTCAGATTCAGAGATAGAAAGTAGTGTTTGGCATATATCATTTAGAAATCTCATCAACTTTTATTTCTTTTACTTTTTTTTCTTTTGAGATGGGGTCTTGTTATGTGGTCCAGGCTGGTCTCCAACCCCTGGACTCAAGTGATCCCTCTGCCTCAGCCTCCCCAGTAGTTGGGACTATAGGCCTATAACCACCTTCGTCCTTCCTCCTAGTTTATAGAGAGAAGGATTAATTCTGACTTGACCAAAAAAAAAAAAAAAAAAAAAAAGAAAAAAGAAAAGAAAAGAAAAAGACAGACTCTCAGGGGATGCTTAAAAAAAAAAAAAAAAACCTTCTTAGGAGTCTGATGCTCCCATGCTTTATGTACCTAATAAATTTTGTATGAATTTTTTTCCGTTTTTTAAAATTTTAACTAATTTAAAATTTCAGGGGAGAAATGATTTGGCAGATTCTTGTTCCTGCTAGAAATTTGAAAGTCCTACTTTTTGAGTTGGCATGGAGAGGCACTCTGAATTTGTAATGAAAAATGTAATTTGGATTTCTATGAAGTCAGTTAATACACAAAGAATATGTTTGGCAGTATTAAGTCTTAATAATATTTCCTACTGCTATCTTCATCGTGTGTGCGAGAAGGAGGAAACTATTGTAAGACTCTACTCTGGAGAATCTTGTACTACAAATGGCGCACGTCTGAGGTACACAGGCAAAACATTTTTAAAAATCCTGTCTCTGAGGAAACTGTGAAAATTGAGACTGTCAATTTATGTAATAGGAGTGTGGGGATTAAATCAGATAAAGTTTGTTTTTGTCTTGGGGATTGAACACCCTGGCGCTATGTGAGCTACTCCAGCCCCTATTTTTTTATTTTGAGATAGGGTCTCACTAAGTTGTTTAGGGTCTCACTAAATTTGCTGAGGTTGGCCTCCTGCCTCAGTCTCCTGAGTGGCTGGGATTACAGGCTTGGACCACCCCACCAGGCTGGGATAAGATATTTTTAAAAACCCGCGACTATTACTGTGAAACAGTAGAGGCAATAATAGCATAGTGATTAAGATCAAGCATGTGGTTCCCAGCTTCAACACTTAGGTACACTAGACTTCAGAGTCCATTAATCTGTAACCACAGTAACGTCATTTGTCAGGTAACTTCCCAGGGCTATTAAGAGAATTAAACATGATCTTTCACATAACGACTTTAGAATAATGTTTGGTACGAAGCAAATAACCCATTATCATTTATTTGATGAGAATTTTTCTAATTCATTTGGAGAATGCATCATACACACCCACACACCACACATTTATTTGTAGGGTAGATGCGCAGAAAAACTCTCAAGGGACAAACGACTCGATTGACAGTACTAGCCTCAGCAAAGGGGATCAGCGGAAGGAGGTGTTAGCCGAAAGAGAAACTTTCATCGCACACACTTAAAAAAAAAGGCCATTTAATTTAAAAACAGGTAATTGAATCAAAGATCTCAGAATAAAAATGATGTACCGAGGAAATTTTCCTTCCCATTCCATCCCCTACTCACTCCGTCCTTTTACTTTTCCGTGTATTTTTTTTCAACGACGAACGCATTAACGCCCTAGCTTCACACGAAGACGGCGCTTTCTCTACCTCAGTCTGCAGGTGGACGCCTTCCCTTTGGCTGTGACGGATTCCACCCCCTCCCCGCCCCGCCCCGTCCGGTCCGCTGTTGTAAATAAAACACACACACATGCACTAGCCGACAGCCCGGCGAGCCGGCACCACCTCCAAGCTGCCCCCGCCTCCCGCAGGCTCACGTGCCCCCTAAGCCCCCTTCGCGGGCTGTTTCCGGCGATGCCTGTCTGAAGCGCCAGTCTGAAGCCCTGCCTATTCTCTCTTTCCCGGTCTTTGGAAGCACCCCTTAGCGCCGGGCACGTCGGGCGGCGCCTCAGGCAGCGCGGTGGACAGGCCGGCCTCCGGCGCGCCGCGGGCTTCGGAAGACCCCAGCGACGGCCGTGGCGTAGAGCCGGGTGGACGCGGCGGTAGCGGCGGGCGTAGCGGCGGGCGTTGCGACTGACTGCGCGGGTTGTCTGCAGGACTCGCTTCCCTGGCCGCCCTCGCCGTGCTGGCTGATTGTTGTGCGGCCGGCGCCATGTCTGTGAGCGAGATCTTCGTGGAGCTGCAGGGCTTTTTGGCTGCTGAGCAGGACATCCGAGAGGCGAGCCCCTCCCTCCTATCCCCTTTTCCTTTCCTTGCCTAGCTGGGCCACACAGCCCGGCCCTCCTGCGTCGCTCAGTCTCGGGCGGTGGGGACACCTCCGAGGGTGGGTTGCTTCCCCTTTAGTGTCAGGTTAGGGCACCTCCCTACCCCGGCCCTGGATTCCACTGCTCCCCTGATTCCGTGTTCCGGGTCTCAGCATCTCAGCATCACCTGCTTCATATGAGTGTCAGTTTTCCTCTTTTTCAGCATTTGTTTATGTCGAAGGCTTGGTTAGTGTCCGGGTCTCTGTCAACACGTTTTCTCTGTTGTTGGTGTCTTAAAAGCACATGTGACCCCACCTTTTAAAATATCTCCTATGACTTCTCTTCCCACGTAGAATAAAAATGCGGACTCGACTCTAATCTACAAGGTCTCTCTCCAATCTCATTTTACAGTTTCTCTTTCTCTATTATGTTCAAGTAATCTCCTTTTTGTTCCTCTAGCGATCGAAATAGTTTCATGCCTCAGGACTCTTGCATTTACTGTTTGCTTTTCTTGGAATTTGCTTCTTTCATCATATTCATCTTTTGACCTCGCAGCCTAATTGGTTCTCCCTTATGTTTTCTAGTAGCACGTTAACTTTTTAAAAATTTGTGTGATAGGGCTGGGGTTGTGGCTCAGCGGTAGAGCACTCGCCTAGCATGTGCGAGGCCCTGGGTTCTATCCTCAGCACCACATAAAAAAATAAATAAAATAGTGATTGTGTCCGACTACAACTAAAAAAATAAATATTAAAAAAATAAAAAAAAATGTGTGATAATTGTTATTTTAAATGTCGTTTTTCCTTTTGTTTGCTAAACTGCCAGAGGGTAGGGACCGTCTGCTTGGTTTCCCAGTATTTATACAGTTTCTAGTACATAAATATACTCAGATATTTGTAAAATATATGAAATAAAAATATCCAACCGGCCTATTGCATTCAATTCTTCATTGCATTCACATCTTTTAATTTTTATAGTGTCTTATGTGAAGAATGATGGATGGCTATTATATATATATTTTTTTCTTTTGGTGCTGGAGATTTAAACCCAGGGCTACTTTACCAATGAGTCACATCCCCAGTCCTTTTTATTTTAAGACAGGGTTTGCTAAGTTGCTTAGGGCCTCAGTAGGCTGGCTTTGAACTTAAGATCCTCCTGCCTTAACCTCCTAAGCCACTGGGTTTACAGGTGTGGGATGCCCAGGGTCTATTATTTTTTGAAGGCCACCTGAGGAATCTGACTTTTTAGTAATCTCCTGAACGTCTCACAGGGGAAATAAATGGAAAAGTCAGTATTCAAACCTGATTACTTACTAATTAGACAAATAAAAAAAATTTATTTTCAAAACAAAACAAAACAAAAAATAAACAAACCTGATTATTTTTTATACAGGTTCTATCTTTGTGAAGGATTTTGTATTTTAAATGCATATGACAGTGTGATAGATCAAATATAGTGTGTTTGGTATGAGTCTGTGATAGTGATTGTGCTGAGTTTATCTGATTTTGATTTTTAATTCTCTCTAGGAAATTCGTAAAGTTGTACAGAGTTTAGAACAAACAGCTCGAGAGATTTTAACTCTTCTGCAAGGGGTCCATCAGGGTGCTGGGTTTCAGGACAGTAAGTTTGTTTTGATTTTGAATATATGTGTCAAAATTATTATTAAAATTTTTAAATTTTAATTAGTTATACATGACAGTAGATTGCCTTTTGACACATCATACATAAATGGAGTATAACTTGTCATTCTTCTGGTTGTAAATGATATATGTATCAAAATTTTTGATTTCTTATTTAGTTAATTTCCATGCAGAATGCATACTTGGTCTGTCTCATTTTATTGTGAAAAATGTCCATTGTGCCTTCTGGTGAATAGAAATTGGAGCAGGTGTTTCGATTAGACTGTAGGTTTGTAATATTTTCTTGGTACCAGAGATTGAACTCAGAGGCACTTGACCACTGAGCCACATCCCCAGCCCTATTTTGTATTTTATTTAGAGATGGGGTCTCACTTAGTTGCTTAGTGCCTCAATTTTGATGAGGCTGGCTTTGAACTCACGATACTCCTGTCTCAGCCTCTGGAGGTGCTGGGATTGCAAGCATTGCAACTGTGCCTGGTCCAATGTGTTTCCTAATATATTCCCTTCACACAAGTTTTTGTTTATTTTTTAATTTGGTTAATTAGTAGGGGAACTAGTTATGAGTTTTAGAGCCAGATGGAAAAGCAGAGATATGTTTGTGAAAGTTTTAAAGAAGTTTAACTTTCAGGTAGACTGCATAGATTATTAAGCAAGAACTGTATTTGAAATTTGGTAAGTTTTTCACATTTGATTATCTTTTGTGATTAGTTCCAAAGAGGTGTTTGAAAGCTCGAGAACATTTTGGCACAGTAAAAACACATCTAACGTCTCTGAAGACCAAGTTCCCTGCTGAACAGTATTACAGGTTTGTTAAAAAAAAAAAAAAAAAAAAAAATTTGTTTTGTAATGTTAGGTAAAAAATACAGGCCAAAAATTATAGGTACTGAATGATTGCTTATGACCACTTAAAAATCTCTGTATATAGAGGAAACAACAAAAAGAATCATACTGATAGTAGTGGCGACTAGATTGATTTTCCTTTCTTCATTTTTGAAAAATTTCTTAAGAAATATGTCTTATTTTTCAGTGGAAAAGTAATTAGGAAAATATCTATTGTATGAAGGTCAAATTGAGAATATATTTTTGCTATATTCATGTTTCTTACAATCAGGTGAACTGTATTTATGCTATGAGTTCAGGTTGAATTAGATATATGAAGTTAAATTTTATCTCAAAACTTGAATTTTGCTGCCAAGGAACTTTTTTTTCTTTTGGGACTGGAATTGAACTTAGGGATGCTCCTCTACCATTGAGCTATACTCATGCCCACAGTCCTTTTTTTTTTTTTTAAAGAGAGAGAGAATTTTTAAATATTTATTTTTTAGTTATTGGCGGACACAACATCTTTGTTTGTATGTGGTGCTGAGGATCGAACCCGGGATGCACGCATGCCAGGCGAGCGCGCTACCGCTTGAGCCACATCCCCAGCCCTTTTTTAAAATTTTAATACAGAGTCTTGCTGAGTTGGTTAGGGCTCCTCTAAGTTGCTGAAGCTGACTTTGAACTTATGATCCTCTTGCTTTAGCATCTTGAGTTGTGGGACTACAGGCATGCACCACTGTGCTTGGCCCAGAGGGCATATTTAGTTAATATTTTATGCTATATCTTATTGAATCTACAACACCTTTATTCTTATATCTACTGTTATTTTATATACCAATAGGGAAGAAAAAGGTTGCTAGTCATGATTGTGAAATGTAGGTCATAAAATATATATCTAGGTATTGTAGATGTTAAACTGGGAAAAATTGCATCTGAGTGTTGATGAGATAAATAAGAGTCAAAAATTTCTACATTCTTCTTTTTTTAACTAAAAAAGTTATTTTTTTGAAACATGTAATTAATAAACGGTTGGGATGTATATGAGGGGTAAATAATGTAACTGCACAAAAAAATTCTTTATGGCAGGGCTTGGCAAACCATTAGTGGCCTACTGCCTCAAAGATAAGGATGGCTTTTATGTTTTAAAGGGTTGTTAAAAGAAAAACTCAAGAGTGTGTGACAGAAAGTGAAAGTGGCTCACAAGGTGTAAAATGTTCACTACCTGGCCCTTTACAGAAAAAGTTTGCTGACCCTTGCTGTAAGGTAATGACTGAAACTCACAGAGGTAGGACAGTAGGACTAGCAGGGTCCTTATATAAACCAATTACTCTTGAGGTCACACATAGGTTGCCTTTTGGCTGGGTTTGCCCTCAGAAAATTTTGTTTGACCTGCATTGTGTTGAGAAACTTTTTTTTTTTTTTTGCTTTTGGAGAACATTTTTAATTATAAATTCAGTTTTAAAAAGAGAAACATTTTTTGAATTTGTTGCAACATTTGAAAATCAGCAGGCTTGGAATTCATATTCAGAGGAATACGTAAAATTGCTATTTCTCTGTCAGGCTTTAGCTTAGTATCCGAGGTTTTTTTTCTGGGTGGGAAGGGGGGTTTCTATGTTTCCCAGTTTGGTTTTGATTATCCTGACTCAAATGATTTTTCTGCTTCTGTTTCCTGAGTGTTGGGATTACAAGTGTGCCATTGTGCCCAGCAGTAGCCTGAGTTTTTAAGTTCTCTATTTAGTGATTGGAAATGATAATTTTGTGAATTAGGATTTTCTTGATGCCCTATACTCAAAGTGTAGGAATAAATTAGATGGTGGCTGATATACAATTGCAGTTTTCATCGGTCTTCAGTTGCAATTTTTAATACTTTATATTCTGTGGTGCTGGGGATCAAACCCAGGTCTTTGTACACGCTAGGCAGCACTTTACCACTTAGCTACTTTCAATTTTTTTTTCTCAGAGCAGTATAGCTTTTTTTTTCTTGGTGCTAGGGATTGAACCTTGGGGCACTTAACCACTGTGCCACATCCCCAGTCCTTTTTATTTTTAATTTTGAGACAGGATCTCGCTAAGTTGCTGAGGCTGCCTTTGAACTTGTGATCCTCCTGCCTCAGCCTCCCGAGCTGCTGGGATTACAGGTGTGTGCCACTGCACGAGCAAAGCAGTATCACTTCTTAAGCACCCTTACCCTTGTCATGGATAATTTTTATTGTAAATTTTGTATTTATCAAAATTGGATCATGCTTCTCATTGATTAAACTTATAAGTAAATGCTATAAGTTTGAATTTAAAAAAGTTTTACTAAATTATTTAATATATCTGAACGTCCTATTGCTCTTACATGTTTTATATATTGGGTTTCACGAAATAAGATTGTAGTTGAAAATTTCTGAACATTTAGACATGCCTGCACTACACTGTCTTTCTGAAGATCCCTCACAACTTGAATGTGCTTACTTTTACACAGATTTCATGAGCACTGGAGGTTCGTGTTGCAGCGCTTGGTCTTCTTGGCAGCATTTGTTGTGTATTTGGAAACAGAAACACTAGTGACTCGGGAAGCAGTTACAGAAATTCTTGGCAGTAAGTGTCTTCATTAGGGGGATTTGCAGAGTCAGGCATGGTAGCTTAGTTTTTGGTGGGAGGAGCTGTTGCTTGTACTTTCTATTAAAACAAAGGAGAATTAAATAGGAAGCTCCTTTCTTGGAAACACAAAAACTGAAAATGCTATGTGGCTTACTCACTTATATCTGAGTAATCCTTTTTGTTTTTAAAATTTAATTTAGAAATATTTCAAGCCTATAGAACAATTTAAAGAGGAGTAAAATGAACATGTGTTTACAGTCCACTTAGATTCACCATTTTTTAAGCATTTTGCTGCATCTGCTTGGTTTTCCCACTGTGTGTGTGTGGAATCTTTTGGAAGTTGATTATAAATATCATGACTTCTCCATAAAGGCTTCATTTTCCATTTTTTTAACAAGAAGAATATTCTTTGACATAACTGGATACTATTCTTTTTTTTTTTTAGTATTTTTTAGTTGTCAGTGGACTTTTATTTTGTTTATATGAAGTGCTGAGAATTGAACCTAGTGCCTCACAAATGCTAGGCAAGAGCTCTACTACTCAGCTACAAATCCAGCCCCTGGATACTACTCTTGATGGTATTACTTTTTCAGAGAAGACTGGAAGGAAAAATTGAACTTTGTTTAAGAGCTTGAAAAATCCACAGTGAGGTCTAGTTACTACAGACGTAAACACCTGAAAAACATAAATTATTTGTCCTTTCTTCATTTACTTTGAAATGAATTTTATATGTATCATACGTTTACATGTATGTTTGTTTTTATTTTTAGGTGTAAGTTGCATTCATATAATGACCTTGTTTTTATTTTGATATGGTTTTTAGTTGAGCCAGATCGGGAAAAAGGATTTCACCTGGATGTAGAAGATTATCTCTCAGGAGTTTTAATTCTTGCTAGCGAACTGGTAAGAAGCTCAGTAATTTGCAGATTGCCTTTTTGATCTTTCTTGCTTTCCTCTCAGTTTTTAAAGTGGAAACAAAACTTAGAAAGTCTTAATTTTGTAAGCCATCTTATCCGTCATCAGGTAGTCATTGATTGTACTGTATGTGTTACAGATAATGAGGTTTTCTTATTTTTTTGTGGTTTTTCTGGGGGTGGAACCCAGAGCCTTGTGCATGCTAGTCAGTTGCTATACCATTGAACCATGCATCTACCCCTGCATTTTTACTAATATGAAGTTTCAAAAGATGCTAATCCCTATTCATTTAGAGTAGTGGCAAGTCATGTATTCCTAGTAACTGTGTTTTAATCAACTTTTGTGTTGCTGTGGCCATTGTATCTGACAAGAACAATATAGAAGAGGAAAAGTCTATCTTGGCTCATGGTTTCAGAGGTTCAGTCTGTGGTCAGCCAGCTCTATAGCTCTGGTCCCGAGGTGAGGCAGAGCATCATGGCAGGTAGGTGTTGGGGGAGGAAGTGGTTCAGGACATGGCATCTGGGTAACAGAGATATCCACTTGCCAGGGATAAAATATAAACCTCAAGTGTCTGCCTCCGTCACCCACTTCTCCAGCTACACCCTACTTGTCTATAGTTACCATCTGGTTAATCCATATTAGTGGATTAATCTACTGATTAGGTTACACCTCTCAGTCTAATCATTTCACCTTTGAATGTTCTTGCAACATCTCACATATGAGCTTTGGGGGACACCACAAATCCAAACCATAACTCTATATTAATTTATATAATCATTTTAGCAATTTACCTGTATAATTGTAAGAGGTATTCTTATACATGATCCCCCCAATCTCTCTTGGGAAATTATCCTGTAAGAAAAGTCTATAAAAGGAAAAAAGCTGTTAATAGCAGAGTTGAATACCGTGACAGAGACAGTGCAGCTTGTAGAGTTGAAAATATTTACTGTCTATCTCATTAAGAAAATTTGCCTGTCTTTGCTCCAAATGATAGGAGCCTAGGGCTGGTAATATTTTTCTTTGATCTTTGACTCTAGATTACTTTGGGGGGTTTCCAGGGACTGAGCCCAGGGGCACCTAACCACCGAGTCACATCCCCAGCCCTTCTTAGGTTTTTATTTTGAGATAAGGTCTTGCTAAGTTACTGAGGTTGGCTTTGAACTTGCAATCCTCCTGCCTCAGCCTCCCAAGTCGCTGGGATTATAGGTGTGCACCACCATGCTCAGCTTGATCCTAGATTCTTGTAGTTTCTAAGCTTCTTTCTTATATTCCAGAACTGTTGCTGTAATTATGGTAATTCACATCTTCATCCCCAATAGTGGTAGGAGGAAATAGGAAAAGGCATATCCCTCACTTTAAGGATATTGGTTTGAAGTTGTCCACATAGTTTCTGTGTAATATTCTAGTGCTGTGGGACTGGGAAGGGTAGTTCAGTGGTAGAGTGCTTGCCTAGTATGTGTAAGCCTGGGGTTCAATTCCTACTGCTGCAAACAAAACAAAAAAGAACATTATAGTGCCTTGTTATTAGGGAAGACAGAAATGGGGTATATGTGTGTGAGGTGAAAATTTGAGGAATTTCTCACTGAGGAAGATGGGGAGAAGGGATATTGGGGCAAACTAGCATGCTGTAGCACTTGACAGGCTTGTTGGAGACACAATACTTGAGTTCTGATACCTTGTCAATATCAGTGATTAGTGTGAGTTGCTTTAAGTCCATATGTGTTGGAAATACACTAAATGGGTACCCTAGGAAAACTGGGGAGGATTTTATGGAGAAGGAAAATCTTGAGTTGGGTCTTGAAATTAGTCTTATCTGTCCTTCAAGACCATGTTTCTTTTTTTTTTTTTTTTTTTTTTGGTGGTGCTGAGGATTGAACCCAGGGCCTTGTGCATGCGAGGCAAGCACCCTACCAACTGAGCTATGTCCCCAGCCCCCTAAGACCATGTTTCAATGACTGGATTTTAACTTCTTGTCCTATCTCTGTCTTACTGATTTTAGGTGACTGGAGTTGCAGCTCTGTAGTTGCACTCTAAGACTGGTCATTTGGCCTGGAAAACATAGGCAGTGCTGCTGAGAGTATTCTACCATTTCTTTCTGCTATATATTAGCTCATGAGTTATAAAGATGACACTTGCTTAACTTTACTGTACAATTGCACAATAGCCAGTTTAAGACATTAGTGAAATTATAGAAGACGTTGATGTTATTAAACCTGTATTTAGCAGAAATGGTCTCATTTCTCGCAGGTTTTTTTTTTGTTTTTTCTCAGAGAAGCTTCTGTTTTATCTGTGCTTAACCTATACCTTAAGCAGAGAACATCAGCATAGCTTTCTAGGCCTGAGGGTCCTCTAATTGTGAGCCACATGAAGTTGTACCAAGGAAGAACTACATTGTTACGTGCCCCTGTTTCTCTTTCCTTGTACAGTCTAGGCTGTCTGTCAACAGTGTGACTGCTGGAGACTACTCCCGGCCCCTGCACATCTCCACCTTTATCAATGAATTGGATTCTGGTTTCCGTCTTCTCAACCTGAAAAACGACTCCCTGAGGAAGCGCTACGATGGCTTGAAGTATGATGTGAAGAAAGTAGAGGAGGTGGTCTATGATCTCTCCATCCGGGGCTTCAATAAGGAGACAGCAGCGGCTTGTGTTGAAAAATAGGTGGCTCTCCCTGCTTCTGGCCTAGCTGACTTCAGCAGTTGCCAGGGATGGCTGAGCACATAGTGCCTCTTACCGTAGTTAGGATACCCAGTTGCTAAACACTGCGCTTTATTTTCTTAACCAGTTGTGTGGTGTGAGTATCAGAATTGAAACACTTTTTTGGGGATTAAAAAAAATAGCCTTTACATGGACAGATTTTTCTTTGTTGTTTCAGTAAATTTGCTCTGTAATTCGTTATATTTCAGTTCTGTCAAAAAGTGTAAATGTCAGTCTCTTGGTAAAGTCCTTTTCTTCCTTACCCTGACTGTGGATGTACTGATTGAGAATTCATTGTCTCGTTTGTGATTCTTCCAGAAGTGACTCGATATTTTCTATATCTAAGTTAGCCATCCATTTCCAGGTGTAGCCTGGATATAGTATAAAAATAGATAATTAAAAAGGATGGTTGGCAAGCAAGAACTTACTTTCTCTTCCTTATTTTAAGCCTGTGAGTAAATGAGGTGTTGAATTTTTTGCCAAGGGAATTAAAGCCCTGGGTTCTCTTTCACTGCCATTAGAATATAAAAGATTAAACTGCAAAGTCAAACTCAACAGATTATTTTGGAAGTTTTTGTATTAAGAGATTTAGTAACATTTCATCTTTTGGTTCTATCACTAGGGAAGTAGGCCTTCGTGTTTTAAAATACTTCTGCTTTCTGATGTTGCCTTAACATTCTGCTGTTGCAGCAATTAAAAATAGTTGTCACACACATCAACTTTATGTGATACATTCCTAAACTATGAAACCTCCTTCCTAGCAGCCAGGTAGGTCATTTGATCTGGAAGTGTGAAGCCACGTGCAAGAATTAGCAATACCCTGGCGAGTGTATCTTAGAGAAAAATGTTTTGTGTGGTCTGGAAGAAAGATGAAGCCTCAGCTTAAAAGGAAATATACATATATGTTTTTTCAAGTAAGAAATTTTAAGTTGGTGATGGCTATCCCAATAGATTTTAAATTTACAGTTTGGGGCAAGTCATAAATTTTGTGGATGCCCCAGTTTTCTCCCCATTTTCAGATGGTATTAAGAATGCTTACCAGTCAACTCTTAATATTGAATTGAAATTATTAAAATAGCGGCTTAAAAAAGGGGTGTAGCTCAGTGGTAGAGCACTCATCTAGCATGTGTGAGACCCTGGGTTTAGTTCCTAGCACAGCAAAAAAAAAAAAAAAAAGACCCAACATCAAAAAAGGTGACTTAATCCACAGCTGTTTGGCACCCTCTGAAAGGAAGTTGCTAATGTTTCCAGAATAATGTGAAGTATTTAGAAGTATTATCTTTTCTTGCCTAATCACCAATTTAGGCTTCCTGTTTGTACTTTGGAGATATCTGGTGTTTATCAGGCTGAATTAAAGGCTGACTCCAATCATGAGGAAGGATGTGGAAACTATGTGTGAGTTACTGTGCATTGTTGGATTTTAGAACAGTTTTCTTGACAGTTCTTTCTGCAGAGAGTTTGTAGAAAGAAAAGGATGTTAGATTCTTAAAAGTGCCTATGATGGTCACTTAGAATGTGTAGTAATATTACTGCCTGGATAAAAGTCTTTTTAGCTACATGACCAGATATAGAGTTTGATAATAATTTTTTCTTGCCTGTAAGTATTGATTCTTTTTTTTTTATTGGTTGTTCAAAACATTATAAAGCTCTTGACATATCATATTTCATACAGTAGATTCAAGTGGGTTATGAACTCCCATTTTTACCCCAAATACAGATTGCAGAATCACATCCGTTACACATCCACATTTTTACATAATGCCATATTAGTAAGTATTGATTCTACTGGAGAATATTTTAAAGTTTTTTTTCTAGAAGTTGTGGATTTCTTTCTCTCTCTCTCTCTCTCTTTTTTTTTTTTTTTTTGAGATAGTGTCTTCATGTTTCCCAGGCTGCTTTTGAACTCCTGGGCTCAAGTGATCATTCTGTCTCAGTCTCTCAAGTGGCTGGGACTACAGGCATGCACCACTTTATCTGGCTCTTGAATATCAGTTTTGATAAATACAGTTTAAGTGAAGAAGTATATTCTGGTTTTTTAATTCCATTTGAGAGTTGAGAAGAGTCATGTTTATAGTTATTCAGTCGTGTTTCTTGCTGGCTTGTAAAGCAATAAAAAACTTTTTGGTCTTTTTTGTAACTTAGTGTGTTACTTTGAGAACTTTTCTGAAGGGAAAAGAAATTCTGCATATTTTTTTGAGGCTGAAGAAGACAGGAATGATGAGTTGATGCTGCTGTATAAGGGTTATGCTAACCTAAAGACCCCAGCCACTCCCAGTGCTTTACTGTAAAGTTCAGGTAACATTTTTGTGATCTACTCTGGTAGGGGATTTACAAGTATTTGAGCTGAAGATGTTGAAAAACCTTGGCTGTGGTTTTAGTACACCAGATTTTTTTTTTTTCTTTTAACAGTACTAGAGATTAAACCCAGGGCCTTGTGCATGCTAAACGTGTTGTGTCACTGAGCTATATCCCAATCTCCCAGAATCACTTTTTCAATTTTAGAAAATCATATAGGTTAGAGAAAGTAGAGTTGAATTAGGGGGTGTTTTTATAGCTTTATTTATATGACAAAAAGAACCAGTTGTAAATATTTGGTGAGATTTGTCCTGTCTTAAATCATAATATGATTATTGTTTAAGGGAATTTAATAAAGAAGGAAAGCTTTGACAGTGTTTTGAGATCTTTCCTTATACAGGTGGCTGAAGACACCAGACAATATGCAGGTTGCTGTTGGCATACTTTCATAATTGTGTACTCAGAAGTTAACTTTCTTATTTCTAGATCAGGACTAAATTCTTTGTCCTCCTTTTCAAAGAGAGTATCATTGGCATTCCTGCACTGAAGTAAGACTGTTTCTAAACCTGAGGTAATTTTCTTAGCATTTACTGTAATAAGCACTAAATAAGAAAAAATAGACAATCTCCCCTCCCTAGACAATAGCAAACAATTCAGGTAAAATTGCCAGGGCTGGTTGGTTGAATGAGGATGGGCAAGGGAGAGGGTGGGGACTAGCATCCCTGCCAGGTCCCTTATTTGGGCGACTGAAGTGAATTTAGGTGTCATTAACTTAGGTGGGAGTGTAGGTCAGCAAGGCGGCTGAGCAACTGAAGCGTTTGCTTTTAGGTGTGCCTAATTTGTGGTGCTGTGTAGCAAACAGGCGTGTAGATCCAAAGTAGGTGTGCTCTCCCTGGAGAGCACGTGAAATGAGATGAATTATGAACTGGGGACAAAACTCTGGTTTTACAGCTTAGGCAGAGAAAGTAGAGAAAGAGGAGAGTGACTTTGTCACAGAAACTAGGAGAATAAAGGGTCTTGGAAGTTTTGGGGTGAGAGATTTGAAATACATAATTTTACAGCCCTAGAGCTCCATGACTACCTATCAGATCAGGCTAGGCTGTGCCCTAGTAACACCCCCTAAAACTCGGGTGGGGAACATGGTTTATTTTCTCCCTCCTGTTCCTGTGCATTGTTGGCCAGTTGCTCCACATTGACCTGGTGGAGGCTGACACAGAGTGCCCATTTGGAACACTGCTAGTTGTGGTGGGGGAGGGAGAGCTGTGGAGGCTCTGGTGTAAACATATGCTCTGGTTGGGAAGTGACATCACTTTCATAATTCATTGCTTAAAACTAGGCACATGGCCGTGCTGAACCACAAGAGGGCCAGAAAGTGAAATGATACCTTGTAGGATGAGGGTCAAAAAATGGAGATTCAGATTGACCAAATGTTGAAGGTGAGGAGAATGTTGAGCTCTATTTGTGAATTATAATAATAACAGTCTTGATTACAAACGTTAGTGAGTTTGGGAGGGAAAAAAGATGTCCTTGGACTACTCTTGCCTTGTGGATAAGGATAATGTGGGGATCTGTGTGGATCCTCTCTGTTACAAAGTTTCTTGAGAGATTTCTCTGGTGTGTGTGCATTTGTGTTGGGTTTGTATATGTGTGTTTTAAACCAACATTAGTGAACTCCACATGTTCCATAGTTTAGAGAAGAGGGTAACTTGCTATGAAGTGGAACAGCTATGATTCAAACCCATTTATTTACTTAGTGGTGCTGGGGATTGAACCCAGGGCCTTGTGCATGTGAGGCAAGCACTCTACCAACTGAGCTATAACCTCAGTCCCCAACTCATTTATTTATTTAAAGAGATGGGGGATGAGGATTTTTTTTGTTACCCAAGCTGGCCCCAAACTACTGGGCTCAAGCTGTCCTCCTGCCTCAGCCTCTGCAGCAGTGGAATTGTAGGCAGCCTGGCTTAGACTCAGTTATACACATTCACATAAATCATTCTTCCTTGACACATTTGTATGACATCACTCTGTAGCCTGACAAGGCAAAAATCAAACCTAAAAGTAGCTGTAAGCACATAGTATACATATGACTTTGGGCTAGGTGCAGTTTGTCATGAAAATTAGCATGAAAACAAGGGGGATTCTTGGTTCTCGTCCTCAACACATTGAGGTCCTGCTAGGGAGGGAATGCTGGGAACAGATATAAACAGATAAGAGTGCTACTATGACTTATTTTTAACAACTTTATTGAACTAAATTTTACATATAAAATTGACCCTTAGCAAGTGTATAATTCAGTGATTTAATATACCAAGTGTAGGAACCATCACCAAGTCCTTGACAACCATGGCTACATTTCTTTTCTATAAATTTGCCTTTTTTGGACATTTCATGTAAATGGAATCATAGTATATGATCTCATGTCTTGGAGGTGGGGGCGTACCAGGGATGGAACTCCGAGCCACATCCCCAGCCCTATTTTGTAATTTACTTAGAGACAGGGTCTCACTGAGTTGCCTAGCACCTTGCTGTTGCTGAGGCTGGCTTTGAACTCACCATCCTCCTGCCTCAGCCTCCTTGTGAGCCACTGGGATTATAGGCATGTGGCACCGCGCCCAGCAGATCTCATATCTTTTCACTTAGCATGATGTTTTTAAGGTTCATCCATGTCAGAATATGTTAGTAACTTGTCCCTTTTTATTGCTGAATAGTATTCTGTTATATGGATAATCTACCCCATAGTGTTGGGGATCAAATTCAGGGTTTCTTATATGCCGTGTAAATTCTACTGAGCTACACCCCCAGCTTGGATATTCCACATTTTATCTATATGTTCATCTGATGAGGAAGATAAGTTTCCACTTTTTGGTTGTTGTAAATGATGCTGGTCTCAACACTAGTGTACCAGTTGTTGGGAATGTTTGTTTTCATTTCTTTTGGGTGGATACCTATGATTAAAAAGGGTAATTTAATGTTTAGTTTTTCAAGAAGCTGCCATCTTGTTTCTGCAAGTAGCTGTACCATTTTGTATTCCCATGGGCAGTATGTGAGGATTCCCTTCTTAATTGAAATTCAAGACAATAATGGTTAGATGTCATAACAATAGTACTTAATTACTAAATAACTGAACACTGCTATAGGTATTTAGGAGGTATAGCATGAAAGAAGCTTAGATAAGCATGGAAGTAGGAGAAGGTCATTGTGGGTGGGCAGAATAATTGAAACGAGAGCAGAGACAACCTATTTATTGAGGATGGGGATGTCACTCATTTGAACAGAAGGGAAAATCTGGCAAGGCCAGATTGTTAGATTTAGAAAAGCCTGAATTGAGAGGTTAGAGAGTTTGCATTTTAAATGATGGGAATTGGAGGACAGTAGTTTTTTTTGAAATGCAAAGGGAGCAGCTTTGGAGTGAGACAGCTCTAGTTTTGAATCCTGTCTTTGTCATGTTATTGATGGGGACAGATTATAGATTGGGAGATTTAGGGGCAAGCTCTTGCTGTCTTTGTGTTTTAAGGGTCAGGTTGGGGAACTGGTAATGGGCATGATTGGGAAAGGTGTGTATGAAATACACTGCAGAGTAAAATTTGACCCAAGCAATTGACTAGTAGGGAGTAGGGAGTAGTCAGAGGTGCCCAGTCTTTTCAAAGAACAAATTTGAGAAAGTTGGAGCTAGCTTCTAGGAGAAGAGAAGTTCAGTTTTACAAGTGTTGAGTTTACTGGGATGATGAGACCTTACACAGTTGGCTGTACTCCTAAAAGTACTAGGATTTTAGTTGCCTTGAGACTAGAGAGCGTTATAGTTAAAGCTTCGTCCCAGGGTTTCATAAACTGACTTCCAGACCACTCACGTATAATTGAATCAAGCCTTTATTGAAACACACTAATGGCGGATGACTAGAACATAAAGATGTTCTCCTGATCAGCCCAATTGCAAGGCGCTCCTTACAAGCCTGAAAACCGCAAAAGGGATGTTCGGGGGTCTAGCCAATGCAAGCAAGCCAGGTTACAGAAGCGGTAGAGTGCAGTCAAGCAGCAGGAAGCCTAACCAATCACAATTAGCCCAATCACTCCAGTTACAGAAACAGAGCCCCGTTACCCGTAGTTACAGAAACAATGCCCCATTAGGTAGTTCCGTTCTTAAAGGTTTCTATAGCAAAAGGAAAAGAACATCTTGCCTCAGTCATGACCCTTCTGCTTGGCATAGTTGTTTTACAGGATGAAGTCATAAAACAAAATGGAGTCACATTTGTTTCTACTATCACAAGAGGAGGGAGTCCTTTAGGTAGAGTGGACAGTTGAGCTTGTGACCACAGAGGAGGGAGGTATGTGAGAGAAGTGGAGAGGTGTTCACTAGTAATCACTTCAGGGAGACCCTGGATGTGATGGAAGACATTGAGGAAAGGATGGGAGGGGACTCAAAGGCTTGTGTCCAGGTTTGCCCAAGCAGGAGCTGGGCTGGGAGCTGGAGCCTCACGCAACATACGCACTAGGAAGATTTTACTGACTGTACTTACTATAAGTTTTTTTTACCCCATTTGGGTATTGGGGGTTGATCCCAGGGGTGCTTTATCACTGAGACAAATCCCCAACCTTTTTTATTTTTTCTTTTGAGTTAGGGCCTTGTTAAGTTGTTGAGGCTGCCTGCAAACTTAGAGTTCTCCTGCCTCAGCTTCCCAAATCACCAGGATCATGGGCATGCGCCATCCTGCCTGGCACTATAAGTTTTGATTGAAGGAAAATAAACCTGTGAAAACAGGTGACATCCCCAAATAAGAAAGTTGAGCTTGTTAAAAAAAAAAAGTCAAAGAAAGCAATTTCTTTACTCTAACCCTTACACCAGTTACTCATACTCATCTGGTGTCATTTAATATTAATTTACATTTATCCACAGCCATCTGCTCTGCCTAGAGTTCCACATTCACCCGTGGCAGCTGTGTGTTTCCATGACAGAATGCTGGCCTCACTGTCTGGACACACCAGCTGGACCTGCCAGCCAGACCAGTTCACAAGTTGGAAAAGATTCCCCTTCAGCTTCGTCTGCCACGTCTCTGCCATCAGACCTCCCACTGACGAATCCCTTGCTCATTCTGATAATTTGAAGCCAGGGGATTTTTCACCGTTGAGAAGAAGTACAAAGGCAGGGTGGTTTTGCTTTCTGGGGAAGAGTTCAATATTGTTATAATCATCTAAGGGCTTGGTTTGGGAACATAGTCCATGGATTGTGCCCTTTTGCTTAATAAACTATTATACCAAGAACCAATTCAACTGAGAGACTCTGTCACTCTCTGTTGAAAGTTAGTAACCCTTCAGTATTTAAAAGCTTTACTTTTCAGTATCCAGTTAACTTTCAGATCAGCAGGGTAAGACCCAGGTTCTCTTATTTCAATTGCCCAGAAGAGTTTGGCCCTCAGGGTTCCCAGGAGAGCTGTGGAGTGGACCCCCTAAGGAAACAGCAGGAGTCCTGCCCAGGAGGGTTGTGTGGCCCAGGGAGCCCTTCCATGTCTTATGTTCAGTCATACCCCTCCAAGGACAGGATGTGGTTTTATATTTTAAAAAACTGGCCTAATGGGCCCCTGGGTTCTTGGCTGCCTGGCCTGCCTGGGTCCTCAAGCAGCCTTAACTTTTCCTTCAGCTGAACACAGTCTGAGAATACCTTCAGTGCGGGAAAACAAGAAAACAGGGTTTGTATGAGCTTTTCTGAGCTGACTTCAGAAAGAGAACTTTGATTTTAATTCTTATTTTTAAAATACACTTTGGAAGGAAGGGAAGGAACAGTTGATATTGCTTGGTATCTATCAAAGATATAGTAAGGGTTGTAGAGACACTTTTTGGAGGATATTTAAGTGTGCACACCATTGTTTCACAATGGAATTTGTTCCTCTCACTTTTTGTAGTACTGAGGATTGAACCCAAGGGTGCTCTACCACTTGGCCACATCTCCAGCCCTTTTATTTATTTATTTTTAATTTTGTGACAAGGTCTTGCTATGTTGCCCAGGCTGTTCTTGAACTTGGGATCCTCCTGCCTTAGCCTCTTGCATAAGCTGGGATTACAGGTGTGAGCATAATGGTTTATTAAAGCCTTCTTAACATTCATCACACTATCTGACTTTGAAAACTGTGGTGTGACCCATTCTGCTTGACTCCTCAGGGATTGAGATCCAGGCAAATGGGGGTGAAGTTGCTCCCAGAAGTTTTATTTTCTTCTCAACCATCCTGTCCCCTCCTCTTTGCCATTGTCCATTCACATGCTGATCAACTTGTTCTCTAGATTTGAATTTTGATTTTACCACTTGATTACCTCAATGTCAGGGGTTCAAAACTGATCATGTCTGCTTTGGAAAACAGTAGTCAGTCCTCAAAGTGTCAGAGTTGCCATGTGACAGCCATTCTGCTCCTAGACTTGTGAAAAATGAAAACCTACAACTATAATAGCATCATTCACAATAGCTGAAGAGTGGAAACAACCCAAATGTCCATCAACTAAGGAATGAATAGATAAAATGTTTGGCAATAAAAAAGGATGCTGTACTGTATTGCCACATGCTACAACAATGATCTTTGAAAACATTAAGAAAAGTCAATCACAAAAGACCACAGCCTCTTACATAATACTATAATTTTAGTGGGCTGCTGTCTAGGTAGGAAAAAGAATCAGGAGAGACTGAAAGGACCCTGTACCTGTAGGAAAGGTAGGTGGCATATTTAGATCATATGTGATCATTTCAGTGTTCAGTTTGAGGCTGACCATGGTGCTGCACTGGAGGCATTGGAAAAGGGGTCACTTGTATGTATTGGAGAGAGAATTAGAGGAATTGGGGTGAGGTGTGGCGTGCAGCTCTCTGTCTGCATTAGGTCACATAGCTTGGAGGTATCTTTGCTCCTGATAGTAAGGGAACTGATGGAGAAAATCCACATAAATTCTGTAATGCAAAGGTTATTGATATCTGGACACATTGGATGACCTTTCTCTGTATTTTCTGCAGAATGGGTATCTAATAACTCCACGATTAGTAAGAGCCTTTAGTTGCAAGAATTTCCAACCATAAATGAGTTGGGAAGATGTGGAGCAGCTTGCAGACATTAAGGGAAAGCTTATAGACTGCAATTTAAAAAATTGTGACTGGGCTGGGGATGTGACTTCATGGTACAGTGCTCACCTAGGCATGTACAAAGCCTTAGGTTTGATCCCAGCACCATAAAAAAGAAAAAAGTGTGGCTAACTATGCATGCATAAAATTAACCATTTTAACCATTTTTTATTGTCATTGTTTTACAATTTCTCCAATTGAAATTGTGTACCTATTAGTCACCTCCTCCTTCCTTCCTCCAGGCCAGTTGACTTTCTGTCTGTGCATTAGACTACTCCAGGTGCGCACTACACATAAATTGCACGATACAGTGTATTGTGCCTAGCTTATTTCATTGAGCATATATCTTCCCGGCTCATGGATGTTGTAGCACATGTCAAAATGATCTTTCTTTTTGAGGCTAAGTAAAATTTATTGTGTGCATGCCTCATGGTGTTTGTTCATTTGTTGGTGGACCTTTGAGTTGTTTCTACCTTTTGGCTAATTGATCTATACTTTTGATAGGGCATATTAATCATAGGGTAATGATTTTCACAGACATCTTAAATATGCAAAAAAGTAATTTAATTTTTCTATAACCGATCCTGATTTTTATCTTCAATCTCTTCTCTATGTTAGAAGCAAATAATTCCAATTAAGTTTTCCTTAGTGACTTCAGGATGTTCTCAAGTGATTTTGGATGAGAATCTTGAGTTAGAATCTCAGTTCTGTGCCAGGCATTGTGGGGGGAGAAAAAGAGGAGAGGGGGTAGTGTGTGTGGTCTGAAGTCATGCTCTGCCTTGGCTGACAGCCTTAGAAGTGTCTGTTTGCATTTTCCTCATTCTATCTTAGCATCCACAAGCCTTCTGCTTTCCCTAGCCTATGAATATGGCCCATACTGTCCTTGCTGTGGCTTCCCCATTGCAAGACCAGCTCTCTGTACTGGCTTTTACACCCTACTGGGGATATGAGGAAATTTGGCTTATACCCTTCATGGGGCCTGAGGGAACTTGTTGGGCTGCCTTTGTATAGAACTGTTTCTGTGATGTAATGGTAAGGCCACTCCCTGGGAGTCTTGACAGGGATCAGGGTGAAATTCCTCTCTTCTCCATCAATCTCTGATTGTGTTGGGGTTTGTCATTCTCCTTCTTTAGAGATGACCTTGGGGGTGTTTATGAGCAGCAACTGTCACCTGCTTCTAACAGCCCTGAATTTTCTCCAACTCTTTTCCAATCCTCATGCTAGAATGTTTCTATCTCTTTTCTTCAGTAGAGTGGAAAACTGGCTAGGGAAGCATTTCTCCAAGCCCCAGGTTTATACCAAGAAATTAGAAGCTGGACTCCAGGAAGGGGCTTCTTTGGAATCTCAAATTTTCTGCAGTGAGCAGCTGTGTCTGAGGCCTGGAGGCTGGGCTGACACAGTCTATGCACCACTGCGCCATCTCCATCTTCTTGGAGGATGCCCTGGAAGTACATTAAAGGACTCCCTTGGTGACAAGAGTTAAGCTTTTACTAACAAAGGGAAACTATGATTTCCTCAAATGCTCTCCATCTTATTACTAAGTTATTCTCAGATAATTCCATTTGGGTGTGCCACTGATTGCCTGTCAGAGGTCTGACTGATAACAATAATCCACCTAGGGGCTGGGGGTATAGCTCAGTTGGTAGAGTGCTTCTTGCACAAGCCCAAGCCCCTAGGTTAAATCCCCAGCACAAAACAAAAACAAAACAATAATCCACCTAGTTTGACAACAATACCGCAACCCACTGACTCCTTTGGGAGAGACTTTACCAAAGCAAAACATAGGAGTTGTTCCCAGTAAGAGGGATGCTTCTGGTTAAGATAGCCAGATGTTGTCTATGTGCGCAAAGTACAGATGTTCTTCAAACATTCGCTTGTTCTCTTAGCCCTCATATCAGGTCCAGGTGAAAGAATAGGTATGTATTCCCTGGCAGTAGAATGGGAGGAGATTGTTCACTTCTTGCTATTGTTTTTAGAAAAAAAATCCTCTATCCTCACAGATTTTGAAAGCAGTAAAATGTCATTAGTAAATTGAAAAAAAATAGTGATATAAAAATTGATTTTTACCTACCCAGAAGAAACTTAAAATATTGTTTTATATCCTTACAATTTTCTCTGTAGAATCTTATTGAAACTGAACAAAATTTCCAGTTTTCCATAATAATAGTGTGATGAATATCTTGGTAAATAATCTTGATTAAGTTATTCCCCCGATAGATTTCTGCAAGTCATATTTTTGGATTAAGGCTGTATTATCTCAGGCTGCCTTAACAGTATACCTTAGATTGGATGACATAAATAATAGAAACAGTTTTGGAGGTTGGGAAGTTCAAGACTGAGATGCTGACTGGTTTGGTTACAGGTGAGGGCTCTCTTCCTGGTTTGCAGATGGCCTTCTTTTCACTGTGTGTCTTCACATATTGGACAGAACGCTGGTGTTTCCCTTTCCTCTTCTATAAGGGCACCAACTCTATTAGAGAACAGTCCCACCCTTATAACGTCATTAAACCTTTACTTATTTATTTTTTTTTTTAGTACCGGGGATTAAATCCTGGGGTAGTCTCCCGCTGAGGTACATCCCCAACTATTCTTAAATTTTATTTTGAGACAGGATCTTGCTAAATTTCCTAAGCTGATCTTAAACTCGTGATACTCCTGCCTCAGCTTCCTGAGTTGTTGGTATTACAGGTATGTACCACCTTGCCTGGCCTCATTTAACCTTTAAAAACTTCCTGTTTTGGTTTAGATATGAGATGTCCTGTAAAAGCTCATGAGTGAGAAAATGCAAGTATTTTTAGCAGTGAAATGATTAGACATGAGAAGTATAACCTAATATCAGTGAATTAATACACTGATGATTAACTGGGTGGTAATCATAGGCAGGTAGGGTGTGGCTGGAGGAAGTAGGTTACTGGGGGGTGTGACTTTAGGTTTTATACTTTGTCCTTGGAAAGCAGAGCTCTCTCTGCTTCCTGGTTGCCAAGTCCTGAGCTGTTTTCCTTTGCCACACTCTTCTGCCATGTGTTCTGTTTCACTTTAGGCCCAGAACTATGGAATTAACCTCTGAAACTGTGAGCCAAAATGAACTTTTCCTCCTTGAAGTTGTTCTTGTCAGATATTTTGGTCACAGCAATGCAAAAGCTGCCTAGAACACCTCCTCGTAGGCCCTGTCTCCCAAAACAGTCACAGTGGAGGTTAGGGCTTCAATGTATGAGTCTTGGTGGGACACAAGTCAGTTCATAAAAAGTCTATAAAAGGCATATATTTTTAATTTTTAAAATTTGTTTTAATTAGTTGTACATGATAGTGCATTTATGTATTTTGATACAGATGGGGTATGATTTCTCATTCTTCTGATGGTACATGTTGTAGAATCACATCGGTCATACAGTCATATATATATGTTGTAGGGACAAACGAGGCAAGGCACCGAAGATAGCAAGAAACAGTTTTATTTGGCTGCAGCCAGGTTCAGAGAGTACAGCCTTTGCTGTAATCAATTAATCCCCCTGAACCCCGAGTTCAGAGAGTTTCAGAGTTTTACACCCAGCGTGTAAGGGGATGGGCTCAGAAGTTCACAGTCTGCAGACGTTTACACAAAAACAGCTTTTTCCTTCACTGTTCTGGGCATGTTAACTCTTCAAGGACAACACCTGAGAAGGGGGAGCTTCATCTCCCCTTTCTTTCCTCCCCCTGCCAGCTGTTACCATGGGCCCATTTGTAACTTATCTTAAAAATGTAGACATCTCTGTGAAGCCCAGCTCAAGGCCAGTTTGCACATTTCTTCAAAGTACTATACTGGATATGTTTGTGAAAAACTAGTAAGGGGGTGTCCAGCACCTGAAGTGCTGGTATCTTCTCAGCCAGTGGCCAAGTAAACAGGGTGACATGAAAATAGGAAGTTTATCTACAATGGACTCTTTTGCTGACAATCTTAAAATCAGCCATGGTGAAGAGGGCTTTTCTGTGGAGAAAGGGGGTACCACTTCATATATATATATATATATATATATATAGTAATAATGTCTGCTTCATTCTACTATCCTTCCTATCCCCATATCCCCTCCCCTCCCTTCCCTTCACTCCCCTCTACCTAATCTAAGGTAACTATATTCTTACCTAGTGCCGCCCACTTATTGTCAATTAGTATCCACATGTCAGAGAGAACATTTGGCCTTCGTTTTTTTGAGATTGGCTTATTTTGCTTAGCATGATATTCTCCAACTCCATCCATTTACCAGCAAATGCCTTAATTTCATTCTTCTTTAATGTATATACCACATTTTCTTTATCCATTCATCTATTGAAGGATACTTAGGTTGGTTCCATAGTTTACCTGTAGTGAATGGAGCTGCTATAAACATTGATGTGGCTATGACATTGTAGCATGCTGATTTTAAGTCCTAAAAGGCATATTTTAAACAGAGTTTGGATATATAATCTCAAAAGTTATACCAGTTTATGTTACCACCATCTGTACTTGAAAGTGGCTGTCTCAATGCACTCTCACTAACATAGCTTATGAGTTGAAAAGTTAACTTACTTTCACTAGTCTTTTTATTATTTTATTGTTTATCTTTTCCTTAATACTATCATCTAAAAATATCCACTGTTAATATTCTATGGTTCTAAATTTCACAAAAAAATGTTATCGTAGTCAACATGCTCTTTGTAACTTGCTATTTTTAAATTTAGAAATATATTGTGAATCTCAGTATTATTATATTTTTTTTGTTTCAACTTAACTATTTAAAAATTTTCACTAGTTAAAAAATTATGTCAGTAGTAACTGTTCTTTATAAAACTTATGACTTCACCTCTTGATGTGGCACACTTCTAAAAAAAACCATGTGGGACAAGAGTACTGTTGGATCCCTCTTCAGAAAATGCCATCTGCCCTGGCTTCCCTCCATGCAGGGATTCTGGAAACTTATCTCTGGTCTTGTTATAAGTTATGGGTTCTAGTTGGGTAGGAGGCTCATGTACCAGCATGGCTCCTCGCCTGTGCTGTGTGGCTTTTCCTTCCCTGCTCTGTGCTGTCCCCTGAGGAGGACAGCTGGGCTGTCCCTCTGTGTGGACTGCCAACCCCAAGGAGAAGGAGCTAGCTGGAGGAACCCCAAGCTGCCTGGCTGGCTGGATGTGGTTCCTGTCACGTGGCCTTCCTGGGGACTAGTTCCCAGTGTGGCACATTGCTGGCTTGTGAGTCTGAATATCTAGCAGCATCTAAAAGACCACAGGAGAGGGCTGCACCCTGAAATAGAGGGTGCCTAGTTTCTACTGGGTTATGTTTGTGTTAGAGCTCCTCCGTGGACACAGCTAGGACACAAATACTTTTAAAAATAGAACAGTGGGCTGGGGATGTGGCTCAAGCGGTAGCACGCTGGCCTGGCATGTGCAGGGGCGCCGGGTTCCATCCTCAGCACCACATAAAAAAATAAAATAAAGATGTTGTATCCAAAAATAACTATTAAAAAATTCTCTCCCTCCCCCTCTCCCTCCCCCTCTCTCTCCCTCTCTCTCTCTCTAAAAAAAAAACAGTAATTCATGAATTTGTTTTGATATTTCCAAATCAGTTTACAGATCACAGGGTTTTACATATTTGACTTTTATACCTTTATCTATTTTCTCTTACCCTGTGCTTTGTGGTTTTGCTGTAATTTCTTTTCTTTTTTGGCCATGGGGATAGAACCCAGGGCTTTGCTCTGTCAAGGCAAATGCTTTACCACTGAGCTACATCTCAGCTGCCACAAGTTTTATAGCCTTATCCTACTATCTCTCTCTCTCTCCATCTCTCTCATCTGTAATGATTTTAAATATTGATTTCAATGATGATGTTAACATTAAGTCCATTGAGTGTGGTTTAAAGTTTCTTTATGATTCTTTTTTGTCCTGATGTATGCATTTGATTAAGAATATACAATTAAATCACTGGGTTTCTATTTTTTTGGATAGCAGCTTCACAGAGTTATAATTCTCATACCATACAATTACTCTATTTAAAGTGTTTAATTAAATGATTTTTAGTATATTTAGAATTTTCAGTCATCATCACAATTAATTTTAGAACATTTATATCACATCAAACAGAAACCTCATACCTCTTACTATTGCCCCCTAGATCCCTAGCCCTAGGCAATTCCTGATCTATTTTTGTGTGTGGGTGTATGCATATGTATTTATGCACATTTATATTTGTTCTGGAAATTTAATATAAATAGAATCATACAGTGATTTTTTTGTGGCTGGTAGCTTTCACTTAGTATAATACTTTCAAGGTTAGTCCATTGTGACATGTATCAATAATTCATTCCTTTTTGTGGCTGAATAATACTTCATCATATACTGGTACACCTGAATATCCTACATGTATTTATCTATCAAATGATAGATATTTGAGCTGCTTTTACCTTTTGGAGATTGTGAATAATATTTCCATGAACCTTTGTGTGTAGATTTTTATGTGGACATATATTTCATTTCCCTTGTGTATATACCTAGGAGTGGAATTGCTGGGTCAGACTCTGTGTTTCACTTTTTGAGGAACTATCAGACATTTTTTCAAAGGGGCTGCACCGTTGTACATTCCTACCTGTGAAGTGTGAGGGCTTCTGATTCTTCATATCCTTTCCAACACTTGTTATTACCTAACTTTTTGATTGTAACCATAATAATGTAAAGTGATATGTCATTGTGGTCTCGGTTTGCATTTCCTTGATGACTGATCATGTTGAATATTCACATACCTTCTTGGAGAGATGTCTATTCAGATCCTTTTAAAAATTGGATGTCTCTTTATTGCAGAGTTTTTTTTTTTTTTTTAAACCGGGGATTGAACCCAGGGGTGCTTAACCACTGAACCATATCTCTAGCCCTTTTTATATTTTATTTAGAGACAGAGTCTTGCTAACTTGCTTAGGGCCTTGCTAAGTTGCTGAGGTGATCTTCCTGCCTCAGCCTTTGGAGCAATTGGGATTTCAGGCATGTGCCACTGTGCTATTGTTAAATTTTAAGAGTTCTTTTTTTTTTTTTTTTAAATATAATTTAAGTACAAATCCCAAACTAGATACATGATTTGCGAATATTTTCTCCTATTCTGTGGGCTTTCTTTTCACTTTCTTGATTTTCTTTTCCTTTGGTTGCTTGAGCTTTCATTGCCGCAGTCTGGCTGGGCACAATCAGGAGCCACTTGTCAAAAGAAACTAACTTTATTTTTAGAACCACACACCAAACAAAACAGCTCCTCAGGAAAAATCCTCAGAGCCTCAACTGCCACCACCGGCTTTTTACAAGCCTCTCTCTCCCCCCCACAAGCTTCTTTCCCCCTCCCACAATCCTCCTGCTCTTGAGGCCGATTGGCTGGGTCACGTGGGCAGAGCCAAAAAGTCCCCCAATGAGCAGCTCCGTGGTCTGAAAGGGCAGGGAAACAGTCCAATGAGCATCACCGCAGAGGAGCCAATCAGCTAGATGTTGCTGGGGCCGAGGAGCCAATCAGCTAGATGTTGCTGGGGCCGAGGAGCCAATCAGCTAGATGTTGCTGGGGCCGCTGTGAGCCAATCATCAGCCGGCAGCTGGATTGCTGGCAGCTGGAAGTTTGCTGGGGCCCCTTCGGCTGTGGCTCTCAACATCTCCCCCTCTCTGTTTAAACAACAAGCATGTGGCTTAGGGACCATGCCTGTTAGGCAGTCCAATTCAACATATGGTCCTTACCCGTCATCGGATGAACTGACCTCTAGGCGTCAGCCTCCTGTCTTAGGTTGGTACCACTGCAATTGGATCATACCCGTCACTGACTACCGGTCCAGCATACAGCTATACTTGTGGATAGGCCTTTGCACCAGTGGGGGGGTGAGGTTCTTTGCCTCACCTCTGTTGGCCCCCAAATTTTAGACCATCACTAGTAGAGGAGGATGCAAAATGCCATGACATTAAGCCAATTGAGGGCTCCTTTGAAAAATTGTACCACCGGTGACATCATCAGCAAAAATACCCCAACACTACCACAAGTCGCTGCACCAACAGATAGTTCAAAATGCATACAGGTGAGCTCACAATGTGTCCAGGCAAGTTCTGCAAGCAGTTCAGTGATGGCTATTGTAGAAGCTGTAGATTGGTTTTATCTTTGACTTCACCAGCACTGGGATGAAGATAGGAATTCTGGCAATAATGGCTAAAGAAAAAATTATGTAACATTACAGAAGGCACTAAAAGAAAACAATTTTCTTAACAATTTACATTATCTTTAAGAGAATTATTAAATATAATGAAAAGGAAAGGTGAAAGTAAACAAACAGATCTGTTAACCTTCTTTTTTGTTTACATATTAAAACAATCCTCAACAGTTGTTTACCCAATTTAAATTAAACCATATAAATCACGTGAAAAAAAAAAATATTTGGATCCATATTATCATGAGCGCTCATCATATATGATATATGGACATACGTACATATAACACAAAACACAAGTGTGCACACATAATATAATACATACAACACATAACATTATAGTAAAGGCCTTATAACTTTTTACAGGTGAAATCTCCATTGCAATGTTTAAAAACTCTATAGTCAAAAAATAGAACTGATCAGCAAAACATTAACCTAGGTCTGTATGAGCTCAAAAAACAAAATAGAACTTCATGATATGGCAAAGGGCAATAATAAAATAGATATTGAAAAAAGCATCCTGGTTCTGTTGCAGATGTAAGAATAGCCAAACTGGAGTTTTGGATATCAGTTGTTATGGATTTGAGCCAAATCATCTTCTTTTTGGTCTGTAGAAATCGCTTTAGTTAATCTTTCTGGAATCCAAATCGGCTGCTGTTCTCCCTGTGGAAACACATAAACAGACCCCCGACTCCAGACAATCACTGGGTCAGGACCTTGGTTAATCTCTCTGGAATCCAAATCGGCTGCTGTTCTCCCTGTGGAAACACACAAACAGACCCCCAACTCCAGACAATTACTGGGTCAGGACCTTTCCATTGTCCTGTTAGAATATCCTTCCAATCCTCCTGCTTGATTTTCTTTTCCTTTGGTTGCTTGAGCTTTCATCTCTCTCTCTTTTTTTGTGGTATCACGTCTATTTTTGAAAATATAAAAACATAAAAAAATAAAAGTGTTCCTCCTATTCTTATTCAAAATATAGACTACTATTCACCTTTTGTGTACTTTGCTCCTTTATTCTTTTTTTTGTGGTACTGGGGTTTGAACCCAGGGCCTTGTGCATATGAGGCAAGCACTCTACCAACTGAGCTCTATTTCCAGCCCGGATCCCTTTTTCTTAACATTCTTAAGATTATACCATTCAGATTATCCTCATTTCTTTCTGCAGCTGAATAGTACTCCATTGCATGCTTGGAGTACTCCAATCCTATACTTGTTTGAACCAATTTCTCACTGATGAATATTTGGAGGTTTCTGTCTTTTGCTCATATAAATAGTGCTATGATGAATAGCTTTGTGGGAAGATATTCCCCCCATTTTGTGGTATTTCTTAGGAATAAAAGTAGGATATCTGGTACAAAGGGTAATTCATATGTAATTTGCTAGATATTGCCAATTTTCCCTCCATCAAGATTATATCATTTTTTAAAAATAATTTTTTAGTTGTCGATGAACCTTTGTTGACTTATATGCAGTGCTGAGAATCAAACCCATACCTCACACATGCTAGGCAAGCACTCTACCATTGAGCTACGACCCCAGCTCAGGATTATACCATTTTGAATTCTCCTCAGTGAGAGTTTCTCTTTCTCCATGGCTTTATCATCAGTGTCTTTCATTAAGTTTATGGATTTTTGTTTATTTGACAAATGACAAATGGACCTCCCTGTAGTTTAAATTTGTCTTTCTCCTATTGTATGTGAGCCTGATTGAGCTTTTCATATATTCAAGGGTCATTTATGCTTTTCCCCTATGAGTTGCAATGTGTCTGCCTTGATTGCTCTTTTCTCTGCTCTTGTACCCCATCAGAGGCTTGCTAGTTTTACATAAAAAATGATATCAAGTCATCCCTTGTTCTTCACCTTTGCTGCATGCTACCACTTAGTTCATTCTGCCATGATCTTTTTTCCTGATGACTTTTCTATTATGCGCCTTTGAAATCCTTTAAAGCGTCTCCATCGCCCTTAGGATAAAATCACTGCTGAGGCAATAAAGTTACCTGCAGACACATTGCCTCTGTCTCTAGCTTCAGTTTGAGTCAGTGTCTCCCTTCGTTGCTGTGTTTCACAGTGGCTGCTTAGTTATTGGAACACACCCACCCCTTACCTGCCTTAGAGCCTTCCCCATTCCCTTCTGCTGGAATACTGATTGCCCACTTACGTTCTGTTCATTCTCAGATCTCAGGAAGGGGAGAGAGATTATGTCTGTTTTGTTCACGTAGTAGATGCTCAGTGAATGCTCGTTGAATGAATGTTTTGCGGGTGTGGAGAGTTACACAAAACAGTATAGGGAGGCCCTTTCGCACACACAATGGAGGAAGAGAAAGGGACTCATGTTTTTGGATTGGTAAGCTTTTCCTGTGCCCAAAATTCCAGGTCACAATTCAGAAGTACCTGCCCACTCTGGCAGACATAAGGCCAGCCACAAAAGGGAGCTCATGGAAACAATAAGATTTTCACATCTGTAACCAATATTTGCTCAGAGGCTTTGTCTTCTCTCTCTTTCTAAATACAGAATGGTCAGCAGCAGCAGCATCAGTAAAACGAGCAACCAAACCCCAAGCTCCAGTTGTAAAGGGAACCTCCCCTGCTGTTAGGCAGGAAGGTGTACTGAACAAGGTTTGGCTAAAGGTCATTTCAGGTTCTAGTCACAGTTAAATCGCCCATTGGGATAATACTGATTCTTTTGGTTGCTTTTCTTTCACTACTCATTGCTTCTGTGATGATGACAGGTAAGCGGAAAATAGTAGATTATAAAATATGTGAAAGCAGAAAGACACTGACCTAGTAGTTTAGGGCCTCTGGTGGGCCTACGTCTGGTGTGCTGTGTGTAAGTCAGCTCTTCATTTCAATGACCAAGATACCTGACATCAGCATCTTAAAGGAGGGAGACTATTTTGGCTCATGGTTTTGTAGATTTCTCTCCATGGTCAGTGACTCAAATGCATTAATGCATAGCAGAAGGCTGTGGTGGAGGAGAGCTGTTCAGATCATGGCAGCGGGAAGCAGAGATGGAAAGGGGCTGGGAAGAAGATATAATGCCCCCAATGATCTGCTCCCTTCAACCAGGTCCTACCTGCTACAGTTTCCACCACCTCCCAGTAGTCCATTCAAATTATTAATTCACCAAGTGGATTAATCCACTGGTGAGGTTAGAGCCCTCATGATCCAATAATTTTGTAAAAGCCCACCTCTGAATGTTGCCGCACTGGGGACCAAATCTTTAACACATAAGTGTTTTTGGGGGAAACTTCATATCCAAACCTTAACATGCTGTATCCATTTAACTTCATGTATTATTCCAGAACTTAAGGCAAGCTCATTCTTTCTATCTATCTGTCTATCTATTTGTCTATTTATCTGTCTATAATCTATGTACCTCCCTATCAATCAATCATCTGCTTGCACATACATATGTACTTTCACACACACACACACACACACACACACACACATATGCAGAGAATGCCATCCTCATTATTTGCAGATTATATATTTGTGAATTTGCCTTCTTATTAAAATTTATTTCTAAACACAAAATCAATCCTTGTGGTGCTTTTGTGGTTTTCCCTGGATATGCTCAGAGTGGTCAAGAATGGAGTTCTCTGTGCACATGTTCCTAGATTGGGTGATTCATTTTGGCTCCCATACCTTAAACAAGTTCTTTTTATGGTGTATTTATTGTCACATTTTTCACTTTTTGTTGGCAATTTCACTGTTTGAAACGATTCTGAGCTCATTGCTGAAGGGCTATCTGGTGTCTCTAAGTGCAGAGGGCTGTGATGTGTCTCATCAGGAAAGGTACATCAGATAAGCCTCATTCAGAGAGAGTTACAGTGCTGTCGGCTGTGAGTTCTATGTTAGTGAGCCAATATTATATATGAAATAGATGTCTTTAAACGGCAATATTCATAGAAGAAGGATGTGTATTAATTGGTTGATGAAACTGTGATTAGAGACTTTCAGGAATTGAATTCTGTATTTTTTCCTAGAAGCAATGGCTCTGTATTTGGTAATTCAGTGTTTGTGGTGATTTTAGGAAGATAACTACTGTGAATAATGAGAATCTGTGGGGTGTGTGGTGTGTGTGTGTGTGTGTGTGTGTGTGTGTGTGTATTTCCCTCCATGCACTACTCTCCTCTAATGTGGTTGGACTGTAAATTTGTATAGTTTGAAAAGCAGTGTATTGAGTGTCCTAAGAATGGATAATAGTTTGAATCTAATTATTCTTTTCCTGGGATTATTGCCTTGGGGAATAATAATAACTATTGAAAAACTCTAACTATAAAGAGGGTCATTGAAGTGCCAAATAGAGTGTGGTGTACTCACATAATGGAAAATGATGAAATTTATGAAAATTTTGTAAGATGGAAAATCCCTGGTGAGATGATGTTGTGTGAATAATTAGGATTTGCAGTTATGTAGACTCTGATAACCCCTTCATGGACTGGGTGTTTCCCAGATGCTGTCTACCTGTGGGGTCAGCTGGGATGCTGGACACCTACAGCTCCTTTGTCTTTTTTCCCCACCTCAGTCCCATCAGAGCCCCACGGAGATCACTTCCTGCAGTCAGGGAGGGAGGTTGGTTTTGGAGATAAGCATATTTCCCATTGAGGGGAAAAAATGGCACTTTGATATGTTAATGTACACTCTGGTGTAAGTTGAAGGCACTTAAAATACAGCAGGTGCCAAAAGATCCCTCTGACATCTGTGCTGTTTCTTAAAAGCAGACAAAATTCCAATGTGAAAGATGCCTTCCCTGTACCAGGGGGAATAATATATCCTGATCCTCAGAGATGAGAAGGTGGGACTGAGTGAATTCTGGACAGAACACTCTCATCTTTCAAGTACCCACATGATTTAGTTGCTTCATCACAGATTACTTTTCTTTGTCCAGTTCTGTATAAGTAACCAAATAACTCTTGTCTTTGGGTCTTCATTTCCAAATGAGGTCTCCTTATGTAAAACTTGTATTAAATAAATTTGTCTGATTTTCTCCTGTTAGTTGATCTTAGGTCAACTTGATTCTCTGACCCAGCTGGGACCCTAAGAGGATAGAGGTGGAGTTTGCCCATCCCAGTGTCGTTGATCCAGGAGGGCAGTGTGGTCTCACCAGCATGTCTACTCAGTCCCTTGAGGATCAAGCCCAAAGGCTGAAGAATTCTCCTCCCTGTATTCTTTCTAAGACTTGAATGTCTTAAATTCATTGGAATTGGTGAAAATGGTGCTGTTGGGTTGGATAGGGTCTATGTTGCCTGCTAGGACCGATAGCTTGTCTGGATTCTTCTCCTCAGGTCCACCTCTATCCAGAGAGAGCCAGCCCCTGACAGCCACAGTGGATGGCAATGGCCACCTTATTTTGTCATCTCTACAGTCCTTATTAGTTCTTGCTTCTTCAACTGCCTTTCTAGGCCACCAGCTACAGAAGCTCTTGAGATTTTTAATACTCTTTCTTGGGGGGAAGAAGGTGGTCTTTCCTTACATGTGTGAAAGAGCAAAGTTTAGGCATAAAAAGAAGGCAAATCTAGAAGTGCTAACAGCGATGACATGTAAAGAGTGGTTATAACTGATCTTTTCTTCTATTTTTTTGCACTTTTCAATTTTTCTGTAATCAGTATCTATTGCTTTTATAATCAGAAAAGAATAAAAAGGGGCTCAGAGAGGTTTATTAATTAGCCCAGATGGACTTATGATTTATTCATAGATAGGTATAGTTGAGGTTCAAAGGTAAGAATTGTTTTCTAGAGCCAACTGCCCAGGGAGGAGGGATGCTCAGCAGTGATTCTGATTGATATTCTTTTTTTTTGGGGGGGGGCTGGTGCTGGAGATTGAACTCAAGGGCACTCAACCACTGAGCCACATCCCCAGCCCTATTTTGTAATTTATTTAGAGACAGGGTCTCACTTAGTTGCTTAGAACCTTGCTATTGCTGAGGCTGGCTTTGAACTTGAGATCCTCCTGCCTCAGCCCCCCCCCCACCCCAAGCTATTGGGATTACAGGCGTGTGCCACTGTGCCTGGCTCCACTGATCTTCTTACCCATCCTCCTATTCCTCCTTGAAAGAGAAATGTGAACAGGTCATCAGAGCATTGCACTCACTCTGTGTTCCTCCCACACTCAGGATCAGAAGGAGAATTTTAAGCTTTGTGTTTTTTTTTCTGGCTAGTCAAAGGTGAAATAGTGAATATATGAAATAGTCATTTCATATGGTATGTTTTGAGGACAAGACTGTCTTGCAGAAGTCAGTGCAAATGAAAATGTAGGAATCCATGTTCGAAAACTACTGGGAATTTCAAAACATTGGCAGTGGAACTTTAGGCTGAGTGCAGGGACTTTCCTAAGTGCTGGGCCTTGTGTGTTGGTCCAGGTCACCCCAGTGAAACTGGCCTTCCAGGGACACTTCTACTAGCCACCTGTAGGGAATGCCCAGGGAAAGGATGCAGAAGGGTCCTAGAAGGCAGGGACAGAAGAAAGGCTTGGGTCTGGGCGGGGAGTAACAGAAAAGAGAGAACCTGATTTGCCTTCAAGTGTCTGGCTAGTTTGGAATCCAAAACGGGGCCTATTTGAGACATTAAGAAGTTAGGAGGTTTGAGTTCTATTCCCTGTTTGTGCAAACATAAACAGAGTACTTCTCTTCCTTTGGCCTTAGTTTCCTTATTTCTCTATTGAGGGTGATGGAATTGATCTCCACGGTCTCTGCCAGCTCTAAGATAATTCTGTGACTTGGACTTTCAATGCACACACAGTCTTTGTGACAGCAACTGTACACATGTTCATTGAGGTCCTGAGTAGAACCATTCAAAGAGCAGGTTAGAGCTGCTAAGCAGAAGTGTCATGGTGGCCTTGGAGATGGCGATGGTGGTTAAAAGATGGCTAGAGAGACAGTGCCATGGAGGGAGGTGTCTTTTCCTTAGACCCTAAAATGGAAGTTACCTTTGGGTATCTGACAAAAAAGTCAAGGCTTAAAGCTCTCACTCTCTTCTGTTGCATATGGGCAGAACACAGAGTAATTATGAAGCTATCCAAGAGGGTGGGTAGCCAGTTTTGAAGGACATGTAAAGACTGAGAACAGGTCGCTTAGAGGAAGCAACCCTTAGCTTTACAATCACATAAAACACTTGCTATGTAAGGTGAATTTTTGTTATACAACTTTGGCAGTAGATTTCTGGCAAGTAACAATAGGGACCCTGATTTCAAAGGGAGTTGTATCCTTGTGTGGAAAGCATATAATGGGATGATCCCTTTAGGATTTTTACCATTCCCTTAAGTGGAAGAGTTGAAGATGAATATCAGGATCTTGCTATGTTTAATTTGTATTTATTGATGCTCAGTTTCATGTGGTTTCCACGTCATAGTGTGAGTTCAGTTATTCATAACTCACTGAATGGTTGTCTTCCTGGTCTTGTGATAATCAGCTCTTCCAAATATTGTTCTAGAAATGTATTTGGAGTGGCTGTTCAAGATTCCTCTATGCAGAGAGCCAGGGTTATGGGCATTAGGAATGTTGAATTTGCAAATCAATTTTATGAGATTCTTTGATGCCATTTTATATGAAGACAAAATAAAGGAAAAAATATCTCAAGCTGTGCTACAGAGAAGCATGAGACCAGCGATTTACAGGAGGAAATTGGAATTTTTGGAGAGATTTTTGTTGGCTACATGAATACATTCATTTATCAATATTTGGAATTTCATATAAAAGAATATATCTTTAAAATACCTTTAAAATATTCTTTTTTTGAAAAATAAGATTTTTTTTGTTATGCAATTGGGCTGATGCAGGGGTACCTTACAAACAATGGCCTTCTTATTTTGGGGTGGGTCAGTTTTCCCCTACCATCTCCTGTAACTCACGTCTGTTTGGTTTGACAATCCTGTAGCCATCTATCTCTTTTCTTTGATCTAATGTAATTTCCCTTTTTTTAAATATCAGTTTTATGTTTCCCCCCAGAAATTCTGAGAAAGGTTCTTCATATTTAACTCATCATCCACATTTTCCTTTAGGTTAGTAAAGTTTGTGTCAGGAGAAATTTGAGGAACAAAATTTAGTGCTTTGATGGTTCTGACATTACTGTGGAATTACAAGATCATACACTTAAATTTAAGGCCTGGTAGGAGAAGGGAACCGGATTTCTTACCTCTTTTGGGTCCTGAAGTTTAAAGAACAATTAAGAGAATTTGTAATTGAAAGTATTTTTGAACTAGTATAAGTCACAGACTCACAGTTTTGGAAGGGAATTTTATTTTTTGATTTTTGTGTGCATGTGTACTAGGGATTGAACCCCAGGGCTTTGGGCATACCAGGCATGCATTCTACTGCTGAGTCCCTCACATAGTCCTAGAAAGGAATTTTAAAAGACCATCCTATCCAGTTTCTACCTTTGGTCAAACAGGCACCAGCATCTCCAATTCACTAGTTAGAAAATCAAGGTCATGTAGGGTAGGTGGTGCGTTCTTTGGTACCTAGACAAAGTGGGTCTGTTTTGAAGATTAGATAGCTGTGCCCGTGTACTGCAAAGATGGTTCCTATTATCTGTTGCTAGGTACACACTGTTTCTCTCATCAAGAGGAGGCTGCTGTTTGTCCTCCTTGCTATGCAGACCTGGTGGCATCTTTTTTAAAATTCTTTTTTCTCTTTAGTACAGGGGATTGAACCCAGGGGTGCTATACCATTGAGCTATATCCCCAGCCCTTTTTATTTTTTTATCCTGAGATAAAGTCTCACAAGTTTGTCTAGGCTGACCTCAAACTTGCAATCCTCCTGCCTCAGCTTCCTGAATCACTTATAGGTGTGTGCCACAGTTCCTGGCTCTGGTGACATCTTTTGAGCAACAGAATGCAGCTGGAGTGTCAAAGTGAAACTTGTTGGCCCAGACCTTCAGCAGTTTTGCAGTTTCCAATTGGGCCATCTTGATATCTAACGTCCATATTAAGAAGCTGAGCTCAGCTGGGCACGGTGGCACACACCTGTAATCCCAGTGGCTCGGGAGACTGAGTCAGGAAGATTGCAAGTTCAAAGCCAGCCTCAGCAAAAGCAAGGTGCTAAGTGACTCAGTGAGACCCTGTCTATCAATAAAATACAAATTAGGGCTGGGGATGTGGCTCAGTGGTTGAGTGTCCCTGAGTTCAATCTCTGGTACCCAAAAAAAAAAAAAAAAAAAAAAAAAAAAAAGAAGCTGAGCCCAGTTAGCTCATAGAATTATGAAAAATAATAAAATAATAAATTAATTTTTAAGCCAACAAATTCCAAGCTAGTTAGTTATGTAGTTATAGATAACTGAGAGACAGTTCAGCTTTTATTTGGAAACTATGCATTTTTGGATTGCTTTGCTGTGTAATCCTGTCTGAAGTTTCTGATAATTAGAGAAATCTCCTATAATAATACAGGATGTTAATAATAATGATAAACATAAAATTAGTATTAACAATAATTTAGTATTAATAATAATGATAAACATAAAATTATCATGACACAGACAGTTAGGACTTGACACAGATAAAGTTTGTAGTGTGATGAAAATCATAAAAATGATATCCCATTTTTGTAAACTATAAATCCCATACAGATGTTATTTTTTCCTTATGTTTTAGGTCCAGAAAACAGTGCCCATTTTTTCCTTAAGAAATGTGGACTGAAATAATATTAGTCCTTCCCTCTAAGAACACAGAAGTTTCTCATTCCAGGAAGCTCTTCAGGACTTGTGAGGAGGGTGGAATTGGCTGGGAGTCAGGGTGTCTGGTTGGTTCCAGATGACGTGGGATCTAGAGCTCCCTCCACAGGAGCATGATGGGGGGACCAGGGCACCCAGGTGATGGTGGTGGGCATGGTCTACCCAACCTGATGCTGGGTGAGTGGGGTTGGGGTTACACTCTCGTTGTTACCCCACTCTCTGGTAATATACACCATTGACATGAGTTGGTGGATCCATGGCAGATTTATTGCCATTCTCCCTTCTTCATGGGTCTAGTTTTAATTGGCATTCATGCAGAAAAGGCTTTGACTCTGGGTTGTGAATACCATTGTTAACCAAGGGGCAAGCAGCTTGCTGCCACCCCATTGCATATTTCTGTATTACTAATGCCATAAGTTCCCCCAGGACAATGTCTCAGCCCCTCAAAATAAGGGCTTGCCTTCTGTGAACTCGGGCTGTGGATGGGCTAGTCAACCCTGGAAGGAGCAGTGCCATGGGCCTGTCAGGGAACCTGCACCTTGAGTCCTGACTCTCCCTAGCCCCACTCCCCTCATGTCTTCCTGTGTGTCATCCATGGGGTCATCTTGAGGGAGTTGATTGCATGGGGTGGGGGAAGAGGACTCAGGAAGTTCTGTCTGCTTTTAGGTGTCTCCCGTGTGAATCTGTGAATTTGTCTGAGATCCCATTATTGAAAGACTGTCAGGCAATGCAGCAATGTCCAGAGGTGAAAATATTGGATTCTGAGAGTTGTAACCTCATCAGTGGATGAATCCATCTGATGGATTAATGATTTGGATGCACTACTGGTTGGTAACTCCAGGCAGGTGGGGTGTGGCTGGAGGAAGTAAGTCACTGGGGGTGTGCTCTTAGGCACCATCTCTTGTCCCTGGCTCCTCTCCCTCTTTGCCTCTCTGCTTCCTGGTTGTCATGAGGCGTGCGGCTTCCTCTGCCATACTCTTCTGCCTTGATGTTTCTGTCTTGGAGCCAGCTGGCCATGGACTGAGCCTCTAAAACCCTGAACCAAAATTAATCTATTCTCCTCTACATTTTTCTTGTCAGGTATTTTGGTGATAGCAATGAAAATCTGACTAACACAAAGACTCAATTAATTTGAGTCCTGAAGTTACTTCGACCTTCTGGATTTTTACATTAAAAGGCAAATATCTTAGGAACATCAGAGGACATTAATTTATTTAACATATTTACTGAGCATCTATTATGCTCCAGGAAGTGGGAATATGGCAGTGAACAAACAAAATCCCTGCCCTCATGGAGCTTCAAGTTGAAGAAGATAAACAACAAACAAACATGTAAAATGTGCAGTGTGCCTGATGGTGACGAATACTGTGTAGGACAGGAGGCTGGGGAGTGTGTAGTTGTGGGAGGATTTCCAGCTAGAGAAGTTGGTAAAAAATAGCTCTTTGGAAGATTCTTTGTAGGGCCAAATAGAGATGATCTAGAGAGGGCAGACTAAGGGCCACTTCTCCATATATGATGGCTTCCTCTTGTCTAGGTCAGGAATCAGTGGAAAAAAGATCTCAGGAAGAAATCTTATTTCTTTCCAGCCAGTGACGTTCCCTTGTGAAACTGAGTGATAGTTGGGGCCCCCAGATCTATTGGCCTCTTTAGTAAGAGGTCTATTAAAGACCATCACATGGTCCTGGGGATTCTTACTGTCCTGCTTCAAGTTCCCAGACTAGACTTTGAGCAGACTCTGTGTGGCCACTGTTGGTTTTGACATGAAAGTCAATGCCTCTTTAGAGTGACCTAAAAATACACTCCTAAGAAGACATTAATGAGTGTATTAATTTTCCAAGGTTGCCATAACAAAGTACCACAAAATGGTTGGCTTCACAGCAGAAATTTATTTCTCACAGTTCTGGAGACTGGAAGTTCAAGGTCAAGGTGTCAGCAGTGTTTGGTTCCTTCCAAGAGCTATAAGGGAAGGCTCTCCCAGGTCTTGTAGATGGCCATCGGCTCCTTCTGTATTTACACGATCTCTCCTGTTTGTGTTTGTGTTTTCATTTCCTCTTATAAACATGCCAGTCATCTAGAATTAAGGCCCACTCCAGTGCCCTCATTTTAATTTAATCACCTCTATCAAGATCATCTCTCTCTAAATATAGCACCATTCTGAGGAGTTAGGGAATAGAGCTTCAACATATGGATTTTGGGAGTGCATACCAGCTCAGCCCATACAATAAGCAATGTGGCCTTTGCAGAAAATCCAAGATGAACGGGAGGGCTTTACCTTGCACTTTCCAAGGCTGCTATTTACGCTTGGATGATTTGGTTCTCCAAAAAGTCCCATCGTGTCCCTTTTGCCACCAGAATTTTCCTTTTAAATTTTTAATAGCTGGTCTTTGTCCCCCTGACCATCAAGCTGCACTAATTTCTCTCCTTCTTACTCCCTTGTTTCCCAGAGGCTATTGCTCACCTCACTCCAGTTAAAAATGCTCATCTTCCAAGGCCCCCTTATAGGTAGAGGTAGCCATGTGACACTCCTCTGGTCAGTAAGATGGGAGTGAAAGTCACTAGGTGGTGCTTCTGGGACATATTCTAAGTAGTATAACCTTTGGCTCTTGGCCATCTGTGCCTTCCTGCATGGGCTGACAGTGGTGGCCATCTGTCAACACTTGGAGGTTAACACCAAGTGTTAGGGCTGGTGGGGCAGGAATGCAGAAGGAAGGGGTCTAGGACGACATCTGTGAGCTTTGGGCAACTGCATCTAGACTTCTTAGATAAGAAGAATTGTTCCTTATTTGTTAAGGTAGAGCTTTTTGTGCCATTTGACTAAATATAGCCCTGACCAATATACTACTATTTTGGATTCAGATATCTGTGGTTCGGTGGGGCAAGAATCAGCTACAGAAACAATAAGAAAAGGTCTGGAAGATAGTCTGGGATTAGGTCCAGAATGGGATTATTTCAAGTGTTTATTCAAGACGGTTCGAGGGCCTAGGTACTTGGTTCAGGAGCTTCATCTCCCTGGCCAAAAGCTTTTCATTTCCATTTCCAGAACTTGTAGTTGCTATGTGATCATCTGACACTCTTCTCAGCCTCCAAGAATGTCCAGACATTCATCTAACAACCTTGCTGGGCTGATGGACCAAGCATGGTGCCTGACATGCACAGGGGTTAGCATTTGATAAATGGACCTTAATTGAGTCAAAGACTAGCAGATAACAATGGGAACTATTACCAAGTAACATATACATACTTACGATGCATTCGATAGTCATCAATTTAAGGAAAAGATTATTTTCTCTCATTATAAAAATTCCATTAATGGACCTCTTAATGTGTGCTAGGCACTTTATTAGGTAATTTACTTTCATTATTGCTTATCTTTACAAGAAATCTGCAAGGTGGATACGAAGTCCTATTTATACACAAGGAAAATGAGATTTGAAAAGCCAGTGGCACCAACTTAATAAATGGTGAAGCAAATATTCAAATGCTCCCAAGTGCATGCTCTTTCCAATATAATATGTTGAATACATCAGCTGCTGCTCAGAAAAGAATATTCTTATTAGTATAATATAGCTATATACCTCTCTATCTTAGCACACATTAAGAGGCCCATTAATGCAATTTTTATAATGAGAGAAAATAAACTTTTCCTTAAATTGATGACTATTGAATGCATGGTAAGTATGTATATGTTACTTGGTAATAGTTCCCATAGTTATCTTCTATGTGTATATATAGAATACATACACATATATGATGTATAGAGAGAACATATGTATATAGTTTGTACAAAAATGATAGAAAAATAGCAAGAAAGAAAAAACTTAATACCTCTATATAGTTTGGTTTCTACATATGTGTTTCAGATAGTTGAAGTCAAATTGCAGATAGTAATTGTCTTGTGCCCCTGCTAGGTACTAGACACTGTTGTAAGTTTGACTTTTATTCACCAATCACTGAGCATGAGCATTTTTCATTGCCCATACATTTCAATGCTTTAATCAAGTAACCAGTGATTAATGCATTAATCCCAGCTCCTGCCTTTGTGTGTATGCCATTAGTGCTTGTAGGGGTATGCACTGCAGTCTGCTGCAGGAGAAGTTTGGAAGCCATGGGCCTTTTGAGCCTTTTAGTACATATTTATTTTATGGAGGGCTAAGATGGAGCATTTTCACATTTGAGAGGGGACTTCAAGAGACCAGGGCACTTTCAGCTCTCATAGTTTGCTTTTCTGAAAAAGTTACCCCAAGTTCTAGTTGATCTGTTAGATTTTCGAGATGGTTTGATTTGTCCATGTAATGAAATGGAACATATTATTCCACCGAATTCCTGGGGTGCCACCCATGGTGAGAGGAACATCCAGAGGGGACTACACACCCCACTGTCTGGAGGCAGAGCAGGTTGTGTGCTGCCGTCATGGGTTAGGAAGGAAGCAAAGTTGCATGAAGATTCCGGGCTGTGGTGGAATATCATGGAGCATCATAGCCTGAGAGGGCGGGAGCCAGACCTCATGGGGTGTGAAGAGGGCCCGCTGTGTGTATCCCCTGAAAAGTCCCCAAGCTGGCCCACAAGGAGATCTGCAGGGAAGTTATTTATTATTTTTTAAATGTACCTGGTCCCGGTAACTAAACCCATACTTCTTAGACAGTAGTATCATGCTGAATCTGACACGAAGCTGCAGATTGTGAAGGACTTAGAGTCCAGGAGTTTGAGTTGAGCCTGGGCAACATGGCAAGACCCCATCTCAAAGATAACAAATGGAAACCAGCAAAACAACAAAACTTGAGTCAAAGAAAAAATCTGAAGACAAAAATATCTTGAAAGAATCTAGAGAGACGAGGAATTATCTGTAAAAAAAAAGTGATTAGAACAACTGTTTTAGTTAGCTTTTTTCCTGCTGTGACTAAAAGATCTGACCAGAACAGTTTAAAAAAATTGTTTTTGTAGTTGTAGATGGACAGAATGCCTTTATTTTATTTGTTTAGTTTTATATGGTGCTAAGGATGGAACCCAGTGCCTCACATGTACTAGGCAAGTGCTTTGCTGAGTACAACCCCAGCCCTGACCAGAACAGTTTTAGGGGAGGAAAAGTTTATTTGAGGGCTCACAATTTCAGAGGAGAAGGCTGTCTCCATTTCTTAGAGCTCGAGGTGAGGCAGAATATCATGGAGGAAGAGTGTGCAGAGGGAAGTGGCTCACATGATGATCAGAAAGCAGAGAGACTTTACTTTCCAGATACATATATATACTCAAAGTCACACCCCAGTGCCCACCTCCTTCAGCCACACTCTACCTGCTTACAGTTACCACTCAGTTAATCCCCATCAGGGCATTAATTCATGGATTGGGTTAAGACTTTCACAACCCAATCACTTCTCCTCTGAATCTTCTTGCATTGTCTTACATGTGTGCTTTTGGGGGACACCTCACATCCAAATCATAACAGTGACAGAAGATTTCTCATAAGTTAGTGGAAAGAAGAATGCTAACAATTTTCAAGTGAGAGGTCATCTTTCTCCAAATTATCTTTTTTTTTTTTGCTGCTTTAAACCCACACCACTCTTACTTCCTTTATTTAAACATTTCCTTCTCCTTCACAATGTACCTAAAATGCTAGGTCTCATCTTTGCATTAATGCGCTCATGCACTCACACGCGTGCGCGTGCACACACACACACACACACAAACACACATATAATTTCGGTACTGGGGATGGAACCCAGGGGCACTTAACCACTAAGCCACATCCCCAGATCTTTTTCTTTTTTATTTTGAGATGGGGGTCTTGCTGAGTTGCTTAGGACCTCGCTAAATTGCCGGGGGGCTTGCTTTGAACTTGCCATCCTTCTGCCTCAGCCTCCTGAGCCCTGGGATTATGGGTGTGTGCCACTGTGCCATGCTGATTCTAGATAAATTTAAAAAATAATTATTGTGATTTAGATACTGTAACTTTCTAGTTGGTTATTATTAGGCTATGGAAAATCTATTATTTTGAAAATTTAAGTTGCATCCTAGCTACATTGTTGAATTTCTACTAGTTCTGATAGTTTTAAAGAGTTTGTTTATTTATTTTTGGTAATTTGAAGATAAACAAACTTGCAATCACGGTTCTTCTGCCATTCCTAAAAGTTTCAATTCTTGTTTCTATTTCACATATTTATAGTATTGGTTAAAAAAAATTTCAGAAAGGGATAAGTGATAATTGTCAGAGCAGATATTTTGTTTTGCTTCAAATTTTACAATGTTTTAGTGTTTTCTAAAGTGTGTTTCATGGAATTCTGGGTTTCAAGGATGTCTTGGCAATGCTTGTTTTAGTAAACTAATTTTTTTTTTTTTCATTTTTACACTGCATAGCCTTGAGTTTCAGGTAGGAAAATGTTCACTGTGTATTCTGGGAGGTGGGGTGGCAGACTTCCTTCCGCCCCTTCCTGTTTTGGTAGCACCTCTTGTGCTTCAGTTGTCCAAAAACACACTTAAGGAAGTGCTACTGGGATGTATGTGAGTCCTGGGTTGAAATAAAATGTTAATCAACATTCTGTTGCTGTGACAAAGACCCAAGATAATTAGCTTAATTAAAGAAAAAGTTTATTTTGGCTTATAAAGTCAGAGATTTCAGTCCATGGCTTTATGATCCTGAAGCTTTGGGTCCATGGTAGTTGGGTGGGGTGTGTGTGAGTGCACACACATGTGTGCGCAAAAGGATAGTCCTGTAGGTAATGAAATAATGAATTATTTGGTCAGAAAGATGGGGCTAATTCAAGAGGAAATAAAATGGTAATGCCTCCAGAGCACTCCCATCCTTCAACTTGTTGTCAAGGTTATCTGCCTTCAAGGAGTTGATGAATGCCCCCTGGGCCACTCCCTTCCTGTTTGCACCCACTTGGTTTAAGCCCTTGGATCACTCCACCTTTTGGCCCAACTTTTGGTCACTAGTCAAGTATGTAGGATCAGAGAAGGAGAAAGCATGAGAACAAAGGAAATCTAAAATGTATAAAAGGGGCAGGACACCCCCACTTCTTTGGACACCCAGCTCTGGACATTCCATATCAAAACTATAGCAAATGTGTGTTTTTATATTAGGAAAGTATCTTCTTAGTTCTAAAGTATTCACTTTAGTTCTCTCTGGAACTCATAGAATTGGATTGGGGAAGGCAAATAATTAAATAATTCCATTTATTCTTATATTACAAAATTGTAATAATCACATATTAGCTTTAAAATGGAATAAAATCCCATAAAATGAAAATACTTCTGGAGAGAACATCTTCTGGTTGGATTTGATTAGAATTGTTACACTATGAGGAAGAAAAGTGCTATTGGGCAGTCTGTTGTGTGTAAGAGAAAAGTGGGGCCTGAGAATGTCTCTGTCACATTGATGTGGGTGACATGGCTGTCAGCTAGAGGTCATCAGGGACCTGAGCTTTTATTCTGCTCATTTCAATTGTGGCCAGATTCTCTCTCAGCAATTTGAATGAATTTATCTTCCAGGCCAGTTGCCAGCATATTTGTAGGTTGAAATCAAATATTCGAAACACTTTTTTTCTGACATTAAACAAACTCAATTTTCATGTAAAATCATCTCTTAACTCTTCAGAAATGTTTATTTTGTTTTCTAAGAAGGTACAAGTTCAACACTATTTTTTTCAAGTGGATTTAAGTCTTTGAAAACTCCAAATTATACTACTTTTTAAGTATAGAATTATTATTTTTTAATATGTCAGTGGATTTTTTTTATTTATATGTGGTGCTGAGAATTGAACCCAGTGCCTCACACATGCTAGGCAAGTGCTGTACCACTGAGCGACAGCCCCAATCCCTCCAAATTATAGCTTTTGGTGGTGTTTTCTTTCCTCATGATTAAATCCCTTTCATCTTGGGCTATTCTAGTGGCAGGATTGAGTTTCTTCCTCCCTCTGTCTTCCCTTCTGCCCTCTTTTCCTTCTTTATCCCCCCCCCCCTTTTTTTTCTCCTTTGAGGAAGGTCATTTGAAGGGGGAGACTTTCTCTCCAGATGTGGTATATTAGTCAGCTTTCTGATACTAATGAAATATGAGTCAATTAACTTGTAAGGATGAAAGGTTTATTTTGACTTTCAGTTCTGGATGTTCCGGCCTAAGATTAGCCCTATTTCTTTGGCCTCTGGCAAGGACAGCACAGTAGGGCTGGAATGTATGGTGGAGCAAACTGCTTACATTATGGCCAGGAAGCAGAGTGAGCCAGGAAGCGATGGGGTCCCCTGATCACTTTCAAGGACACTCCCCCAATGACCTAAGGGCCTTCTCCTAGATCCCACTTTCTAAAGGTTCCACCACTTCTCAATGGTGCCACCTTGTGGATCAAGCCCCTTATCACATGAGCCTTTAGGGGACACTCATCTAAACCATGGCAGATGGTCTTTTCAAAATGTCTTTATTAAAATCATCAATAGGCAGAATCTAGAGCACCCACCAAAGAAAAGGACTAACTGCCGCAGTCTGGCTGGGCACGATCAGGAGCCACTTGTCAAAAGAAACGAACTTTATTTTTAGAACCACACACGCCAAACAAAACTGCTCCTCAGGAAAACCTTCAGAGCCCAACTGCCACCACCGGCTTCCCCCAAGCCTCTCAACCTCCTCCACTCCTCCTGCTCTTGAGGCCAATTGGCTGGGTCGCATGGGTGGAGCCAAAAAAAGTCCCCCAATGAGCAGCTCCATGGTCTGAAAGGGCGGGGAAACAGTCCAATGAGCATCACCGCAGAGGAGCCAATCAGTTGGCAGCTAGAAGTTGCTGGGCCGCTGTGAGCCAATCATCAGCTGGCAGCTGGAAGTTTGCTGGCAGCTGGAAGTTTGCTGGGGCCCCTTCGGCTGTGGCTCTCAACACTAACAACAACAACGGCCACTAATGATCACAATAATGAGTAATGCTGATTCTTATTGAGAATTTGCTATATGGGAGGGACTTTTCTAAATGCTTTGCATGCATCAACTTGTTTCATCCTTACAACATTCCTGTGAGCAAGAATTATCTGTATTTTAGAGTTTGGGAAACAGGGAAGTTCAGTTATTTGCTCAAGATCATGCAGCTAGTATATGACAGAGCCAGAGTTGGAGTCCACGGTCCTTCACCATCTACACTTGATTGTAGTGCACTATTTTTTAAAACAAGTTTTTGTATTCAATTTGCCAGAATTTTATTGAGATTTTTGCATCTATGTTCATTAGAGATATTGGTCTAAAGTTTTCTGCCTTTGATGTGTCTTTGCCTGGTTTTAGAATCAGGGTGATATTGGCCTCATAGAATGAGTTTAGAAGTGCTCCCTCTTTTTCTATTTCACAAAATAATTTGTAGAGTATAGGTATTAGTTTTTCTTTAAAGGTCTTGTAGAACTCAGCTGTGTATCCATCTGGTCCTGAGCTTTTCTTGGTTGGTAGGCTTCTGATGGTGTCTTCTATTTCATTGCTTGAAATTGATCTGTTTACATTGTGTATATCATCCTGATTCAGCAGCCTACCTCATTAAAAATTAGAGATAATAAGTGATTTCAAATTAAGGAGATGTGTTAGGTTTTATTCTCACTGTGACCAAAATACCTGATAAGAACAATTTGGAGGAGGAAAGGTTTATTTTGGGTCACTGTCTCAGAGGTTCAGTCCATGGTCAGCTAATTCCATTGCTCTGGGCCTAAGAGAGGCAGGATATGACGGCAGGAGGGCGTCTGGGAGGAAAGCAGCTCAGGTCATGACTGCCCAGAAACAGAGAGAGACTGAGGACCAAGGAATAAGATAAATCCCCAAGCTTTTACTTTAGGGACCTACTTCCTTCAGCCACCCTGACCTGTTATAGTTACTGTTATGGGGAGCCACTTCAGAAAATGCTGAAGTCTGAATTCAAATGAAAGAGAGCTTTATTTACCTGACCAGGGACTGTCACCCACTCATAGAGACTGCAGCTCTGTGGGAGAACAAAAATTTCCTGGCCTATGTCTTGGGAATTTGAGGATGAAAACCATAACTTGGGGGATTTTCTCAGCGTCATGCAAGCAAGCAAGCAAGTTACAGAAGCTAAAGGAGCAGTTAGCTTAATCGCATCTCCAGTCCGAACAAGTGTTAGACAACAGTATCCTGAGTTTCAGCTGAGCAGGGGTGATAGTCTATTTTAAAGTCATGTGGACCCATAAATGTACTCAAATCCAGGATGTAGCTCACCATGACCACTACCAAATCCTAGAGTTGGGTACATTCTGTGGGGTATAAAGTGCAGAAAAACAATTTTTAAAAAGAAGACAGCTTTTGTTTCTGGTTCTCGGAAATGGGTCCTGCAGTTCCCTCTTGACAGGAGCAGTAACAGAAAAACTAGGATGGGGTTTAGAACAACTAAGATAGAGTCCCTATGGCCACACTTCTTGTTTGTATAGCCACAGTGACTCCATTCCCGCTGTCCCAGTACTAGGAACTTATTTGATGCTTATCTCATTTACTCATCATTTAACTACTGATATCTATAAACCTTATGTTTACATGATCAAGCTAATGCAATTGTTCACAACTATATTGATTTAACCTTGTCTATATCTATATTAACCTATCAGCCTATATTTATCTATAACTATACTGGCATACTGACTTATCACCTTTCACTGTTCCATATCTTTTTCCTGTGGTTTAAATCCTATGTCTTATAGTTACATGATTTTATTACTATTATTTAGTAGTAAAATTACTATTATTTATAATATAATTATATTTATAATTATTATTATAATTACTATTATTTACCCCGATGAACTATGAACTTATGTCTTACTGATGCTTACCTATGTTATCTTACCTTATTCCTATAATCTGTAACCTACATCTGTGACTTATTGATTATATTGATCAGTTCATACCACAACATTACCACCCAGTACTTCACCTTACTGGGTCCCCCCCACCCCACATGTGCACCACCAGCTCAAACTTTTACCAGCCTTGTTATACCAATGTGGACATGCAGAACAGAATCCACATGGATGCACTTGGATCCCACTGTCCTACCAGGCTCAGAGAGGACTTTATTTTTAAATTTTTTTTGGAAATAAAATTGACTTATTTGCTGATCGTGTATCTTGCAACCATGATAAACACACTTATTAGTTATGACAATCATGCTCTGCAAAACCTGTTTGCCTTTTATTTTCTTTCTTGCCTTATCTGCACTGGCTAGACCCATCAGTACAATGTTGAATAGAAGTGATATCAAACACCCTGTTTGTTTCTGCTCTTAAGGGAAATCATGAAGTCTTTCATCACTGAATATGATGTTAACTGTAGGTTTCTCACGATGCCCTTTACCAGGTTGGTGTAATTGCATTCTGTTTCTAGTTTGCAGAGAACTTTGATCAGAATGGATCATGGACTTTGTTGCATGCTTTTTCTAACTCTCTTGAAATAATCACATGATTTTTCTGTTTCAGAATATTAATATGGTTAGTTTGTGTTGATTAATTCACCAATCTTGAATTTTTACCAGGCTACATCTTTTACTAGTCTTTCGTTCCTGGGATAGACTTCATTTAGACATGATTAATTATTCTTTTTATATATCATCAGATTTGATTGACTTAAAATTTGCATATTTTTATAAGGAGCATTGGTCTGTAGTTTTATTGTTTGCAGTGTCTTCGATTTTGAGATCAGGGTAGCACTCTGACAGATGAGTTGGGAAATGGTCTCTCCTTTTCAATTTTCTGGAAGACTGTGTACCACTGATAGTCGTTATTTCTTATATACTTGGTAGAATTTATCAGCCATCTGGAGCCATCTGAAGTTTCCTCTGTGTAAAAGTTTTTAACTGTACATTCAATTTCTTTAATAGTTATAGGGATATTTTTATGCTCTATTTCTTCTCGACTGACTCTTGACAGTTTTTTTCTGTCTTTAAAAAAATTATGGGTGCATATTAATTATATAGTGAGTTTCATTGTGGTATATTTATGCATGTATATAATATAATTTAATCAGTCCACTCCCTAGCACCCTCCCTTGCCTACTTCCCCTTCCTCATTATCTCCTTCCTCTGCCCTAATGTTCTCCCTTCTATTTTCATGAGATTCCCGCCCCACTCCCTGCACCTTTTTCTCTTGGTAACTTTCACTTATGAGAGAAAACACACAGCACTTGTTTCTGGGCATGGCGTATTTCACTTAACATGATGCTATCCAGTTCTATCCATTTTTATGCAAATAAGATGCTTTTGTTCTTTTTTTCTTTTTTAAAAATATTTTTTAGTTGTAGGTGGACACAATATCTTTATTTCATTTTTAAAAATGTGGTACTGAGGATTGAACCCAGTACCTCACATGTGCTAGGTGAGCGCTCTACCACTGAGCCACAACCCTAGTCCTCATCTATTTAAAAAAAATTTTTTTTAGTTATAGATGGACACAATACCTTTATGTATTTATTTATTGGTTTATTTATGTGTTGCTAAGGATTGAACCCAGTGCCTCACACGTGCTAGACAAGTGCTCTACCACTGAGCCACAACCCCAGTCCTCCATCCATCTATTGAAGGACACCTAGGCTTATTCTATAGCTTGACTATTATGAATTGTGCTGCTATAAATCCATCAAGGCATTTGTCTCTAAAGTAGGTTGTCTTTGATTCTTTTGGATAGATACTAAGAAATGGTGTAGCTGGATCATATGGTAGTTGCAATTTTAGTTTTTTTTCCTCTTCCCTACATTTTTTTTGTTGGTGCATTATAATTGTACATAATAGTGGGATTTGTTGTTACATATTAGTATACACATACAAGATAACAATACAATTTGTCCAATATGCCTCCCCAGCCCTTCTTCAGGGAGGACTTATAATCTTCCACTTGTTGCTTCAGTACTATCTAATCAAGTGTCAGTTTAGACGTGAGTCAAGGGGCAGGGCTAGCGGGGGAAGCAGGGACAGGAATTTTGAGAGAAGTTATCAAAGTAGATACATATGCAGATGTGAAACTTTCCTGATCATATAAGGACTCTATGTTCATTACAAAATATGGGAATGTATTCATGCTAAATGATAAAAGACTCCCATCCTCTTACCACTAGAGAGAATCATTGCTAATATATTCCATCACTGCCTTTCTGTGTGTATGAAGACTGTGATAGTCTTGTGCCTTCTGTTTTTGCCGTTAGAGTCACACTCTGATCACATTTTCATTCCATTAAGTCTAATTCAGAAGACACTTTTTTATTAGTTCTATAAGATATTCTATTTCTATTCTGTTCTCTTTATATCATTCACTTTGTAGCTAGATGAATGAAGACAGGGATGAACTCACTAATATTTTAAATACTTCCTAAAACCTTCTTGTGATTTGGGTCCATTTGTTGAAGACAGCAAGAGCCTGGCAGGATTCTTATTTCAGTGAGAGCAGAAAGTTGGAGAAAGTCAGTCTTGTTCAATGGAATGTGTTTGTGAAAACGTTTGTGTGTTTGTATGTGTGTGTATGTATGTGGTGTGTGTATGTTTTTGTATGTGAATGCACATGGTGCATGTGTGTGTATGTGAGGGGTGTGTGGTGTATGTGTGTGTGTGTGTGATGTGTGTGCTTTAAATATGGTATGTTTTGGTGTGTGCATCTTGTGTGTGTTATGGTATGTGTGTGTCACTGTGACACATGTGTATGTCTGTAATGTGTGTTTGGGCTTTGTGTAGAAGTAATGGCCTCGATACTCAGAAGTCTGCCACATGCCCTTCAGGGACTTCTTCCTTTCCACATTTATACTGCAGAAGCTCCTCAACTTTGAGCTTCACAAAGCTGGTCTGAGATATGTTTTGTGGCCAGATGTCTTTCTAGCGTTGTATGAAAGAAGCTAGGTTTACAATCTTTCTTATGGGTTTCCTCATTTTCCTAGGCTTAGGAAACATAAATATTAGTCTTCCAAACCTCCTTTTTCAAAAGCACAAAAAGGTCAGGTGAGGTGGTGCACATCTGTAATCCCAGCAGCTTGGGAGGCTGAGGCAGAAGAGTGCAAGGAAAAGGTCAGCCTCAGCAATTCAGTGAGGCCCTAAGCAACTTAGGGAGACCCTGTCTCAGAAAAAGAAAGAAAGAAAAAAACAGGGTCTGGAGAAGATGTGGCTCAGTGGTTGAAGGCCTCTGGTTTCAATCCTGGGTACCAAAAAAAAAAAAAAAAAAAAGTAAAAGGACTTTTTGGAATGAAACATTCAGAGCTTGTTCCAAACAAGCTCTGCAACAGAGTATCAGGGTAAACGTCTGAGTTTCTTTGCAACCTGTACTTGTCTTTATCTTAGCCTACAGTAGTCATTCTCTAAAGATGACTCTCCATCCAACCAACAAGGCTCCCAGTATTCATGCCACAGGGGCGAGGGTTTTAATCAGTAGAGTGCAGGGAAGTCATCTGCATGATTTCTGAGGTTAGGACATTAGAAGACTTGCAGCTTTTGGTAGGAGTCATTCACTGTCTGTGGTAGTCATGAGGAGGCCAAACTAGGCACGTGGAGAGTCTGCGTGGAGTGAGATGCAGGGTAATACCTGCTGTGGGGCAGGCATGTGGGTGGAGAAGTCATCTCTGATGTCCAGTCCAGTTGAGCCTTCAGATGGCTGCAACTCCAGCCATCTTCACTTTAGCCACATGAAAAATTCCAAATAAAAGCCATCCAGCTGATTCCTGCTAACCCACAGATCCAAAAGTATAATGATAAATGTTTGTTTTAAGTCACTGAGTTTTGTGGTGCTTTGTTGCATAGCATCAGGTACCCAAACTAGTCAACTGCAATGTTTTCTAAGTGTCTCCTGACCTTAGGACCTGGGAACTCCTTGAAGGCTGGAAACTTGTCTTGGCGTTTTTGATACTGTGAGAGCTAAAACTTGCAGCATGGCTCACATGACTGGACAAATAGTCCTTTTGCTGAAAGACCTGGAATTACAAAAGAAGCAAGTGAAGATGCTCCTCAACTTACAGTGGGGTCCCCTCCTGATAAACCCATCATAAGATGAAAGTATCCTTAGGTTGAAAATGCATTCAAAACTGATGAACAAATCATAGAGGAGAATACTCGTACCCATCATTAGTCAGGAACTGGACAGAGAAATGCATGCAATCTGCTAGTCTATCTTTTACATTTTCTGCTTATGCTCTACCATGGGATGCTTCCCTTCCAGGCTTTCATCAGAGAGAAAAAAAATTGACAGAGGCCAATTTTTTTTCTTTATAAACTTTAAAAAAGTAAATAGGGTTATCTTTCAGTATCTACGGGAGATTGGTTCCAGTACTCCCCACCCCCCACCCCTGCTGTGGATACCAAACTCAAAGAATTCTCAAGTCCCTTATATAAAATGGGACTTGTAATATAACCTATTCCCCTTCTCCTGTATGCTTTAAGTCATCTAGATCGCTTATGGTATAATGTAAATGATATGTAAATAGGTGTTACACTGTATTGTTTAGGAATATAGGCAAGGAAAAAGTCTATATGTGCTCTGTGTAGACAATTTTTGAGTGTTTGTGATCCACAGTTGATCCAATCCATGCATTTAGAACCTGTGGGTATGCAGGGCTAAATGTAACTCCCATTTAAAATAAATTTGTTTAGTCAGGTGTGATAGTGCATGCCTTAATCCCAGAAACTTGGGAGGTGGAGACAGGAGGATCCCAAGTTTGAGGCCAGCCTCGGCAACTTAGCAAGACCCTATCTCAAAAAAAAAAAAAAAAAAAAAAAAAAAAGAAAGAAAGAAAGAAAAGGGTGGGGGGAAAGTTTAAAGATGGCGGCGAGGGGAGTGCATTGCCCCCGTGTGCTGCTTCACTGTGTGGGAGTATGACAAGTCAGGACGGCTAAAGGATATCTTGTTAGGAATTTCCAGCAATAGTGGGGTGCTCCGGAACCTGGAGGAAGGATTTCCATCGCACGAGGATCAGCTACGGGGACTCAAATGCGAGAGGTTTGTCGCACTGCTTATTCAGCAAATCGGCCCGAGGCTAGAATCTGCAGCGTGCGCTGGGATAGAGACGCAGGGTTACAGCGCTGCAGTTTCTGCCAGCCGCGCAAGCACCGTACTCAGGGCTGAATTCTGGGTTCGAGACGGGGGAAGGAAGCGGTCCATCTCGGTTCTCCACACCGGTCAGACCACAGAGGAGGCCAGCAGCCACCATGTTGGTAAACTGACGTCACCACCGCTGTTTTCGACTGACCGCAGCTCATTCAGCCATAGAACAGGTAATTTCAGGCTGCAATTCGCCTGCGGCTTGCAGACAGATTGCTAGGGCTCAGCGCCTGGGTGCTTCTTAGAAGCTGATCTTATCGGAGTGAATACCCAGCGCGGAGCGGCTGCTGAGCCCGCGGAGGCTGCTTCTTGGACCCTGCGCCTACCAGAGCATACAACAAGCACTAAGCAGCCGAATTACGGCTCCCGGAACTGAGCCCGCGGGGACTGCTTCTTGGAGCTTACATTTATAGGAGCTTACACCGAGCACGGAGTGGCCGAGTTCCGGCTCCCGGAACTTCCCTGGCCCGGGGCTAGGAGCCCGCGGAAACTGCTTCTCGGTCCGGGTCCTGCTGAGGGCCGGTCAGGACTCACCCGGTGCTTTGGTTGCCCGGCAAGGGGAACGAAATGCTGCCATTCGCATAGGATACCAACATGGCAGAGATCTGATGTCTGCAGAAAGCGGCGGAGGAGGGAACTTCATCAATACCAGTGGTGACATAAGCAGTTGGTCTCCTGGTAGGGGGGGTGAGGCACAGTCACCCGAGTCTCCTCAATTTGTCGTCGAGCCAGAGGGAAGGAGCCGGGCCGCCGCCAGCACCCGGAGCAGGCCCAGCGGCTTGCCAGCGTGGTGACCGCGTGACCCCAATTGGAGAGGGGGCGGAGCGGAGCCGCCACCCGCAACCGCAAGGTGGGCAGACCCGCGACCCAGTGGTACATGGGCGTGGTAGGAGGGGCAGGGCAGAGCCGCGGTTCGCGCTGTGACGAATGAGCGTGCAAGGTAAACAGACCTGTGACAGCCTGGCGGGTCAGGCCCAGTGGCCTGCCAGTGTGGTACACACGTCACCCCAACTGGAGTAGGGGCAGAGCAGATCCTTCTCCCACGCCCGGATCAGGCCCTGCCGGTGTGGTGGTCACGTGACCCCAATCGGGGGCGGAGCAGAACCGCCACCCGTGCCCGCAGGGTGAGCAGACCAGGGATCAACCTGTAGATCAGGCCCAGGGGTCCGCAGGCGTGGTAGGAGGGGCAGGGCAGATCCGCCGCCCGCGCCTCCAAGGTAGGCAGACCTACAACAGACCTGCGGATCAGGCCCAGGAGCCTGCCGGCGTGGTACAAACACCACCCTAATTGGAGTAGTGGCAGAGCAGAGTCGCCGCCCGTGCCAGGAACAGGCCCAGTGTCCTGCAGGCGGGGTAGTCACGACACCCCAATTGGAGTAGGGGCAGAGCAGAGCCTCCACCCGTGCCCGAAAGGTGGGCAGATCTGCGACCGACCAGCGGGACAGGCCCAGTGGCCTGCCGGTACGACAGACAGGTCACCCCATTTGCAGTAGGGGCAGAGTAGAGCCGCCGCCCGCGCCTGCAGGGTAGGCAAACCTGCAACCGACCGGCGGATCAGGCCCAGTGGCCTGCCGGCGTGGTACACTCGTCACCCCAATTGGAGTAGGGGCAGAACAGAGCCGCCGCCAGCTCCCAGAACAGGCCCAGTGACCTGCCGGCGTGGTAGCCACGACACCCCAATTGGAATAAGAAGAGAGCAGAGCCGCCAACCGCACCTGCAGGAAAGATACGCAAGCAGTATGAAAAGACAAGGAAAGAAAGGACCACAAGCAATGCAGGTCAACGCAACTTTAGAAGAGGTAACAGCTGCAGCAGATGGAATGTCAGATAAAGAATTCAGGATATACATGCTTCAGATGATCTGGAGTATCAAGGAAGACATTAAACAGCAAAATCAGACAATGAAAGATCACTTCGACAACGAATTACGCAAACAAATCCAGGAAGCAAAGGATCAACTATACAGGGAGATAGAGGTTATAAAAAACAAACAAACAGAAATCCTAGAAATGCAGGAAGCAATAAACCAACTTAAAAACTCAATGGAGAATACTACCAGCAGAGTAGAACACTTAGAAGATAGAACATCAGACAATGAAGACAAAGTATTTCAACTGGAAAAGAACATAGACAGCTTAGCAAGACTGTTAAGAAACCATGAGCAGAACATCCAAGAAATATGGGATAACATTCAGAGACCAAATTTAAGAGTCATTGGGATACAGGAAGGTACAGAGCTCCAAACCAAAGGAATGAGAAGTCTATTCAATGAAATAATACAAGAAAACTTCCCAGACTTGAAGAATGAGACAGAATCCCAAATCCTAGAAGCCTACAGGACGCCGAATGTGCAAAATCATAAGAGATCCACACCTAGACACATTATAATGAAGATGCCCAACATACAGAATAAGGAGAGAATTTTAAAAGCTACAAGAGAAAGGAAGCAGATTACATTTAGGGGTAAGCCAATCAGGATAACAGCTGATCTGTCAACACAGACTCTGAAAGCTAGAAGATCCTGGAATAACATATTTCAAACACTGAAAGAAAATGGGTTCCAACCAAGAATTGTGTATCCAGCGAAATTAAGCTTCAGGATGGAGGATGAAATTAAAACCTTCCACGATAAACAAAAGTTTAAAGAATTCGCAGCTAGAAAACCATCTCTTCAAAACATCCTCGCCAAAGCATTACAGGAAGAGGAAATGGAAAATAACAATGAAAACCAACAGTGGGAGGTAGGACAGTAAAGGGGGGGTGATAATCAAAGAGGAAAACAAACCATGTTTAGTAACAGAAATAAACAAATATGGCTGGAAGAACAACCCATATCTCAATAATAACCCTAAATGTTAATGGCTTAAACTCACCAATTAAGAGACACAGGCTAGTAGAATGGATCACAAAACAAGACCCAACAATATGCTGCCTACAGGAGACGCATTTGATAGGAAAGGACATACATAGGCTGAAGGTGAAAGGTTGGGAAAAATCATATCACTCATATGGACTTCGGAAACAAGCAGGAGTGTCCATACTCATATCAAATAAAATAGATTTCAAGCCAAAGTTAATCAAAAGAGATAAAGAGGGACACTACATACTGCTTAAGGGAACCATACACCAACAAGACATAACAATCATAAATATTTATGCCCCAAACAATGGTGCAGCTATATTCGTCAAACAAACTCTTCTCAAGTTCAAGAGTCTAATAGACCACCATACCATAATCATGGGAGACTTCAACACACCTCTCTCGCCACTGGACAGATCTTCCAAACAAAAGTTGAATAAGGAAACTATAGAACTCAATAACACTATTAATAACCTAGACCTAATTGACATATATAGAATATACCACCCAACATCAAGCAGTTACACTTTTTTCTCAGCAGCACATGGATCCTTCTCAAAAATAGATCATATATTATGTCACAGGGCAACTCTTAGACAATATAAAGGAGTAGAGATAATACCATGCATCTTATCTGATCATAATGGAATGAAACTGAAAATCAACGATAAAAGAAGGAAGGAAAAAGCATACAACACTTGGAGAATGAACAATAGGTTACTGAACGATCAATGGGTTATAGAAGACATCAAGAAGGAAATCAAAAAATTCTTAGAGATAAATGAAAACACAGACACAACATATCGGAATCTATGGGACACATTGAAAGCAGTTCTAAGAGGAAAATTCATTGCTTGGAGTTCATTCCTTAAAAAAAGAAAAAACCAACAAATAAATGATCTCATACTTCATCTCAAAATCCTGGAAAATGAAGAGCAAAACAACAGCAAAAGAAGTAGAAGGCAAGAAATAATTAAAATCAGAGCTGAAATTAATGAAATCGAAACAAAAGAAACAATTGAAAAAATTGACAAAACTAAAAGTTGGTTCTTTGAAAAAATAAACAAAATCGACAGACCCTTAGCGATGCTAGCGAAGAGAAGAAGAGAGAGAACTCAAATTACTAGCATACGGGATGAAAAAGGCAATATCACAACAGACACTTCAGAAATACAGAAGATAATCAAAAACTATTTTGAATCCTTATACTCCAATAAATTAGAAGATAGTGAAGGCATAGATAAATTTCTTAAGTCATATGATCTGCCCAGATTGAGTCAGGAGGATATAGAAAACCTAAACAGACCAATATCAATTGAGGAAATAGAAGAAACCATAAAAAGACTACCAACTAAGAAAAGCCCAGGTCCAGATGGGTATACAGCAGAATTTTACAAAACCTTTAAAGAAGAACTAATACCAATACTTTTCAAGCTACTTCAGGAAATAGAAAAGGAGGGAGAACTTCCAAATTCATTCTATGAGGCCAACATCACCCTGATACCTAAACCAGACAAAGACACTTCAAAGAAAGAAAACTACAGACCAATATCTCTAATGAACCTAGATGCAAAAATCCTCAATAAAATTCTGGCGAATCGGATACAAAAACATATCAAAAAAATTGTACACCATGATCAAGTAGGATTCATCCCTGGGATGCAAGGCTGGTTCAATATACGGAAATCAATAAATGTTATTCACCACATCAATAGACTTAAAAATAAGAACCATATGATCATCTCGATAGACGCGGAAAAAGCATTTGACAAAGTACAGCATCCCTTTATGTTCAAAACTCTAGAAAAACTAGGGATAAAAGGAACATACCTCAATATTGTAAAAGCAATCTATGCTAAGCCTCAGGCTAGCATCATTCTGAATGGAGAAAAACTGAAGGCATTCCCTCTAAAATCTGGAACTAGACAGGGATGCCCTCTCTCTCCACTTCTGTTCAACATAGTTCTCGAAACACTGGCCAGAGCAATTAGACAGACGAAAGAAATTAAAGGCATAAAAATAGGAAAAGAAGAACTTAAATTATCACTATTTGCAGATGATATGATTCTATACCTAGCAGACCCAAAAGGCTCTACAAAGAAACTATTAGAGCTAATAAATGAATTCAGCAAAGTGGCAGGATATAAAATCAACACACATAAATCAAAGGCATTCCTGTATATCAGCGACAAATCCTCTGAATTGGAAATGAGGACAACCACTCCATTCAAAATATCTTCAAAAAAATAAAATACTTGGGAATCAACCTAACAAAAGAGGTGAAAGACTTATACAATGAAAACTACAGAACCCTAAAGAGAGAAATAGAAGAAGATCTTAGAAGATGGAAAAATATACCCTGTTCATGGATAGGCAGAACTAACATCATCAAAATGGCGATATTACCAAAAGTTCTCTATAGGTTTAATGCAATGCCAATCAAAATCCCATCGGCATTTCTTGTAGAAATAGAGAAAGCAATCATGAAATTCATATGGAAAAATAAAAGACCCAGAATAGCAAAAACAATGCTAAGCAGGAAGTGTGAATCAGGCGGTATAGCGATACCAGACTTCAAACTATACTACAGAGCAATAGTAACAAAAACAGCATGGTACTGGTACCAAAACAGGCGGGTGGACCAATGGTACAGAATAGAGGACACAGAAACCAATCCACAAAACTACAACTATCTTATATTTGATAAAGGGGCTAAAAGCATGCAATGGAGGAAGGATAGCATCTTCAACAAATGGTGCTGGGAAAACTGGAAATCCATATGCAACAAAATGAAACTGAATCCCTTTCTCTCGCCATGCACAAAAGTGAATTCAAAATGGATCAAGGAGCTTGATATCAAATCAGAGATGCGCCGTCTGATAGAAGAAAAAGTTGGCTACGATCTACAGTCGGTGGGGTCGGGCTCCAAATTCCTCAATAGGACACCCATAGCACAAAAGTTAATAACTAGAATCAACAAATGGGACTTACTCAAACTAAAAAGTTTTTTCTCAGCAAAAGAAACAATAAGAGAGGTAAATAGGGAGCCTACACCCTGGGAACAAATCTTTACTCCTCACACTTCAGATAGAGCCCTAATATCCAGAGTATACAAAGAACTCAAAAAATTAGACAATAAGAAAACAAACAACCCAATCAACAAATGGGCCAAGGACCTGAACAGACACTTCTCAGAGGAGGACATACAGTCAATCAACAAGTACATGAAAAAATGCTCACCATCTCTAGCTGTCAGAGAAATGCAAATCAAAACCACCCTAAGATACCATCTCACTCCAGTAAGATTGTCAGCCATTAGGAAGTCAAACAACAACAAGTGCTGGCGAGGATGTGGGGAAAAGGGTACACTTGTACATTGCTGGTGGGACTGCAAATTGGTGCAGCCAATTTGGAAAGCAGTATGGAGATTTCTTGGAAAGCTGGGAATGGAGCCACCATTTGACCCAGCTATTCCCCTTCTTGGTCTATTCCCTAAAGACCTAAAAAGAGCATGCTACAGGGACACTGCTACATCGATGTTCATAGCAGCACAGTTCACAATAGCAAGACTGTGGAACCAACCTAGATGCCCTTCAATAGACGAATGGATAAAAAAAATGTGGCATTTATACACAATGGAGTATTACTCTGCATTAAAAAATGACAAAATCATAGAATTTACAGGGAAATGGATGGCATTAGAGCAGATTATGCTAAGTGAAGCTAGCCAATCCCTAAAAAACAAATGCCAAATGTCTTCTTTGATATAAGGAGAGTAACTAAGAACAGTGTAGGGACGAAGAACAGGAGAAGAAGATTAACATTTAACAGGGATGAGAGGTGGGAGGGAAAGGGAGAGAGAAGGGAAATTGCATGGTAATGGAAGGAGACCCTCAGGGTTATACAGTGGAGGAGGTAGAGAGAGAGGAGGGGAGGGGAGGGGAGAGGTGGGGAGGGGGGAGGGTGGAGGATGGGAAAGGCAGTGGAGCACAACAGACACTAGTATGGCAATTTGTAAATCAATGGATGTGTAACTGATGTGATTCTGCAATCTGTGTATGGGGTGAAGGTGGGAGTTCATAACCCACTTGAATCAAAGTGTGGAATATGATATGTCAAGAAATTTGTAATGTTTTGAACAACCCACAATAAAAAATTAAAAAAAAAAAAAAGAAAAGGGTGGGAATGTAGTTCAGTGGTACATCATCTCTGGGTTCAATTACCAGTACCATAACACAAAATAAAATAAAATAAGGGAAAAATTGATTTAAAATGAAGATACAAAATCTCCCTCTTTTCTCTTCCACTGCTATTAGGTTTCCTCCCCAAAGGCTTCAATAGTACTAGCTTCTTGTGCACCCATCTAGAAATATTTGATTGCATTTGCAAGCAAAAAAAAATATATATATGTGTGTGTGTATATATATATATATATATATATATATATATATATATATATATGAACACACACACATTTTATACACACATGTGATATGCATATGACACCCGTGATCTGTGGCGAAGGTGAAGGGCCAGCAATATTAATATACTCAGATGTTCACTTTAGCTACACATGAAAAAAGAAGAGGACTATCAAATACAAAGAAGGAAAATATACATCCACATGCATACATAACACTTGTGCTTTTGCACATAACAATATATCTTGAAGATTTTTCCATATCATTTAAAAAAATGACTACCTAGAATTCCATTGTACCATTGTATCACAATTGATTTAACATTCTATTGTTGGGAGACATTTAGTTATTGCTGATGTTTTATTATAAAAACAACAGTATTATGAATAACTTTATACAAGTACCATCTCACTTGTGTGTTTTTCTCCAGAGGATATATTCCTCAAAGTGGCATTGCTGGGTCTGGCTGTCTGAATTCATGGTTCTCTAGTTTTGTTGTTGACATGGGTCCAGGCACATTGCCTAGTCTGGTCTTGAATTTCTGGATGAAAGTGAGCATCCAACCTCAGCCTCCCAAATGCTGGGAAGACAGGTGTGAGCTAGTCAGTGCACCCAACTCCGAATTCAGGACTTTCATGGGAGACAGGCTTTTTCAGTTGAAATTCCACTGGGCACTAAATGTCCATACACAGTTCAGTTTCTAGAAACACTTCAGTGGTGTAGGATCTGAGCTGTGATCTTTGCTCTGACAGTCCATAGCTGGAAGCTTTAGAAGGATGCGGCTTTCAGAGGGTGCTGGCCACAAATGGTGGACCAGTGAGCTGTTCCTTAGGGCAAAACCTAGGGAGTCCATCCTTCCATGCTTCCTTCTCTCACTTCCTTTTTTGGTACTGGGACTAGAAACTAAGGTCACTTTACCCCTAAACTACATCCCCAGTCTGCCCCACCCCTCCTTTAAAATTTTGAGACAAGGTCTCCTAAATTGCAGAGGCTGACCTCAAACTTGCCATGCTCCTGCCTCAGCCTCCCAAGTAGATGGGATTACAGGTGTGCACCACCATGCTGGGGTTCAGGGAATTATTTTTCACAAGCAAAATTGATTCATCTGGGTACTAGTATAAAGTAAGGATTGAGCTACTTGCTAAATCTTACCCATTAAGAAACTTTCCAGTTTTCAACAGTAGACCAGCCCCTGGCTTTGATTCCTGGTTCTTAAAAGCTTTAAAACAATCTGGGACAGACCAGATTGTTTGCCAAATGAAGTCTTTTTTCCTAAACTAGAAAAAAAGATGTTTGCAGCAGGCGCGGTAATACTTTCGCTCCTTCAGCTGCAGTTCTCCAAAATGACCAAAAGAGGGCACTAGACACAAACGAAAATTCCAACCCAGCTCCAAGACCCCTGCTGCTTCCAATGTTGCCTCAAAACCTGGATTCCGCTTGAGCTTCTTGGCCTTTTCCTAAGCTTCTGAAGCCCATAATCCTTAGTAGAACACGATGTTAATTAGGAAGCCAAAAATGGGAAAGGAAACACAATGAAAGCAAGCCAACAAACAGAACAATACTGAATGAAGGATAAAAATGATTTTGTGTGACTGGGCAGACTATCTCTGACTTGGGAAGAACTGGTGTTAGGTAGCTTTCTTTCCTTGCCACCCCCCACCCCCCACACCAGCTCAGTTTCGAAAGGGCATCTTGGGCATAGTGGTAGGTGGTGGTGGCCTAGGTTTCCGATCTCCTAGCTAAGACTTTGCAGACTCCAGCCCTGGGATCTCCTAACTAAGGCCAGTCGCCAGCCCTGGAGGCATCTTTGCTAGGGTCTCCCCATCCCTTGCATGGGTCTGGCCTGGGACCGGGTCTTTCTCTCTGCAGCATCCCCATTTACCCTGCTGTTAGCCTCCCTCATACTCAGCCCTGGGCTCCTCCCCCATCTTTCTTAAAAGAGCTTCAGGCATCCAGGAAGGATCAGGGACACTCCAGAGTCATTATTGACAAGTGAGGGCTGGGGACCCTCCAAGATACCAGACTCCCCACCCACAAAGCCATGAAGGTGACAGTAGTGGGGACAGCACTGCTGTGACTGTCATAGTGTCAGTTCTTCATAAGTATCTGTTTATAAACCAAATAGCAAAGAGTCTGTGGAGGGGCAATGGAGCTGTAGAAGGCTATTGGAAGACGGCAGATGGGGGCAGAGGCCAGGTCAGCCATTTTTTTTTTAGATTTTTAAATTAATTTTATTCTTTAGAACAGTTTTTAACTTATGGAAAAAATGCAATGCTGTCACAAACCTCTCATCCAACTTCCATCATGATTCATGTCTTCCATTACATGGTGCATAGGATATACTGACAGAGCTAGTACGGATACATGAGTGTATCTAAAATCCACATATTATTCAGATTTCCTTAATTTTTATCTTTTTCTATTTCAGGACCCCAACCAACATACCACACTACATTTAGTTATTGTGTCTCTTATGTCAATATAGGCTCTTCTTGGCTGGGGGAGTTTCTTAGATTAGCCTTGTTTTTCAGGACCTTGACAGTTTTGAGCAATACTGGTCAGGTGTTTTATAAAATATCCTTCTTTTGGCATTTGACAAATGTTTTTCTTTTGATTAGACTGGGATTGTGTATTTTGGGCAGGAAAGCCACATAAGACTTTTTATTTTTTTATTTTTATTTTTGGTGGTACTAGGAATTGAACCCAGGGTTTCTCAATGCTAGGCAAGCACTGTACCACTGAACTACCTCGCTGGCCCCATATGACATTAAATTTTTTTTTTTTAGCTGTAGATGGACATAATATCTTTATTTATTTTTATGTGGTGCTGAGGATCAAACCCAGTGCCTCACACATTTGAGGCAGGCACTCTATCACTGAGCTACAGCCCCAGCTTCCCATATGACATTTTTAATAACATGATCTGTTATATAAAGAATGGAAAGAAAATCCAGTCTTTCAGTCTTTCCTCTAACATGATGGATGGAAATCTTAGAATTTTGGTTAGATATTGTTGAGAATGAAATCCATTGCTTTCCATTTGAAATTCATGCTGATTGGAAGAATTTTCTGGCTATGCACATTTCACTCTGCATTTCTCTTCCCTGACCACATACTTCCAGATGCCTTAGGACAGGTTGATTTGGAGATCCGAATCTCTGACCTTGAACCTCCCGCCAGGATGCTAGGTAAAGAGCAGGTAGAATCATCCTAAAAACATTCCTGTTGATGCCAATTTCATAAGTATAGCTCCCCAAACCCAAAGGAACATATATGGCCAGTACCAATCTCCTTAGCTGGGTTCCAAAAATGACCTCAGCATTACCAAACAAGAGGGTGGTGACAGAAGAGACAGAGTAGAGAGTGAGGGCTAGGCCAACTGATAGTAGCTAAATCATCTTTTGCAAAGACTAGAGGAACATTTAACTATGAGAGCATGTTGCTAGGGCCTATCCCTAAATTTCATGGGGCTGCTGTAAATGATTGACTCTGAAAATTAAATGATGTTAGCCTAAAAGTTAATCTATCTCAGTTGGCAAATCTTTTGGTACTGTTACTGTGCCACCATCTGGCATTTGCAAGTACAGCTCTCTCGGGCTTCTGGCAGTGGGGAAGAAAAAGTGTTGCCACCAAACCAACACTGTTCTGTAACTACTGATGACTATCACATGGTCTTCAATGGCCCTAATTAAGCCACAGTCCTCTCTTTATCCGCAACCCTTGTAATTTTTTAAAAATATTTGTTGTTGTTTTTGTTGATAGACCTTTATTTATTTATATGTGGTGGGTGCTGAGAATCGAACCCAGTGTCTCACACATGCCAGGCAAGTGTGCTATCGCTGAGCCCCAGCCCCAGCCCAACCCTGATAATTTTTAAATACAGTTGAGCCATGGCTTCAATGGCTCCTGTACGCTGGGGAGGGGGGTGTACTTTCGCCTTCTGGGTCAGAGTCCACCAGCTCCCCCAGCCTTGCTGTTCAGGCCCTTTCCTGCCATTGCAGTTCTGCCCAACCTAGAGCAAGAAGCCAAGGCTTCCAGACCCCACCATATACCCCGACACCACTCTACTTCCTGTTTCTTGGTATGAAGATTTTAATTAGCCAATATCAAGATTTTATTTATTCCCCCATCTTTCTAACTCAACTGGCTTCTCATTCTCAACCAGTAGAATTCAAACTCTTTCCAAAGCAGGTTGCCATCTTTATTCCCTTCTGACCACCGGGCTTGCTGAGCATTGCATGCATGCAAACCCCCTGCAGATTTTTGACAATAGCTTCCAAGAGCTGCTCTTCTACTACTAGACTTACTCTCTTTGCTTCCTTTCTTCTTTTTTATCTCTTCCTCTCTCCTGCAGAGTGTGGCAAGACCACTGCTGCTGGGCATGAGTGGAGCTTTGTTCTCTCCCACATATGGGTCAGGTGTGGCTATGTCTGCATTTGTCTCCTGGAGACCTGTTAGCCGGAGGGCTTCCTTTACAGAATCTAAGTGACCAGGGGCTTGTAGGGAATGTATACTGACCAAATAAAACTGACCCAGGGCACAGGCACTGGTCTCAAGATGCTGCCCACGGTAGAGCACTGTACGCTGTACGCTGGGAGAGGGGGGTACTTTCACCAAGGAAGAGGATGCAAATGGAGAGATTTTAGATTTAGACAAAGGTCAGGGGTGGTAAAACTCACTGGATCCCAAGGAGGGCTGTGGCCTCCTCCACCACTGTGAGACTGGTCTCATCACTTTGCACCTTGCTCCTTCACGTTTGCTCTCACTAATTATGGCTCACGTCTGGTTGCTTCTGATTCTGCTCAGTGTTGTGTGAGCCATGCTAGACGCAGGGAGAAGTTTGAGTGACATCCTGGTTATGATATTTCGACACCCCATGCTCTGTGGAGAAGGTGAAGGGCCAGCAATGTTAATAAGACTCAAGTCTTCACTTTAGCTAGACATGAAAAGAGAAGAATATGAAGTCCAGAGAAGGGAGAGCAAAGCAATAAAGAAAATGGAAATCTTTAGATATTTGGTGAGTCTACTTTCTAAAACTGGCGAAGCACCAAGGAAATGAATTGGAGAACTGCACAAAGCCTGGCTTTCAAAGGCCAGAAATTTCCTTGGGGCAAAGGAAGGGGCAGGAAAAGGGCAGAGCTGCCCTATGAAGCAATCCTGTTTTTATTTTTGCAGATACCTAGAATATTAACTGAAAGGATGAGAAAATAGTTCAGCTTCACACATGGCTTCTCCACCCGCTGACCCTGGTCCTGTCTCACCGACTTCTTAGGAGATAGAGAAATGGTGGAGCTCTTTGGCTCTCTCCACTAAAGTGGGCAATGACAGTCACTTACTGGCCACATAGAAAAGGCTAATTTCGGTGCTAAGTGCTGCCTAGCATCTCGTCGTCGCCGGTTCGTATCCCCGGAAGCTGGCTCTACTGCCACCTCCAGTTCATGGAAGAGAACGCTGAGGCTCTGTGAGGTTTTGTCATGTGCTGGAAGATTCCACACTGGTGTGTGGGCTGGATTCCATATGAGTGCAATGGTATCATGTTGCTTCTGCTCTAACCCTTGGGCCTAAGGGTCCTGAGAAAAACCAGGCTCCTAAATTTTAAGGAAAGAAAGTTGGGAAAACCATATTGCCTCCATTCCCTCTTCCCATTGCATTCCGTGCTGCCTCCATTCTTCCTGCCACCCCATATCAGATGGCTGTGGGTAGCTGGCAGCCCTCTAAGTTTGTAATTGGAAGCAGGTAGAAGGCGGGCGCAGTGGCACACGCCTGTAATCCCAGCAGCTTGGGAGGCTGAGACGGGAGGATTGCAAGTCCAAAGCCAGCCTCAGCAACTTATCGAGGCTCTAAGCAAGTTAATGAAACCTTGTCTCAAAATAAAAAAATAAAGTGAAATAAAATATAAAGGGCTGGGGTGTGGCTCAGTGGTAAATTGCCCCTGGGTTAAATCCCTAGTATCTCCTCCTGCCTTCTCCCCCGAAAAGGAAAGTAGATGGAGAAGTGAACTGTGATTGAGAGAAGGGATTGCTTTCTGCAGTGCCCCTGTGGCACCTGGGCCACTTGCCTCAACCTAGCTCCTCTGAAGAAGGACAGGAAAGAGAGGGTGGGCTGTGCCTCTGCTGCATGCAGCTCTCTGCCTCAGTTCTGAGATGTGCTTGCTCCTGGGTATCTACCTGGGAGCAACTTACCTGAAGGGTACTGATGTCACTGGAAGTACCTGAGAAACCAGAAGGGCTAAGGACCTTGATCTGGGAAGGCTGAGCTTTATTCTCTCCTCTGTTCCTTTCCTACCTACATCTGCCCTGTGACCACTGAGAGGATGTGGGCTTTAGAAAGCAGAATTACTAGCAGTCAGTATGAACGAGAAGTTTCAGCTTTGACTGTGGCAGAGCTGATACCTCTCTGTTTTGGGATCCTATCAGGACTTCCTAAAAAACTGCTGTGGTGTCGTTATGTACTGTGGGTGGTTTGTAACCATAGATGAGGATTGGAGAGCTTGGTAAGTGGGCTAGGAGAAAGGGGTGCTGAGGCAGGTACTGGAAAGTCACCAGAGGGAGAGAAGCAGGGGCAATAAAACTTACCTAAAGATCGTTCTCAGTCTGGGGACATTTTTAAGGTCAGTTTCAAAGGGGAAAGGAAAATCAGGCTATAAATGCGGGGCCTGGGCTTGGGAGACATGATTGGAGGAAGGGCTGTGTCTCCAGGGTTGATCAGAAAGAGGACATTTAGATGAGTCTCAGTAGGGTGAGCCTGGAGACACGCAGGTGTCCTCTGACCCAGGCAGTCAGGCACAGGGTGATGTGCACTGATTCTGAGGAAAGGAGGATAGGATGAGAGACCAAGGCTGGGTCCCACTGAATTTAAGTAGAGATACCCACCCTCCCTCTGCCTGCTCCCTTGTGATGAAAGACCTTTAGGGGCGATTCCCTAAATCTCCGGACATTTTGTTCCCATCTGGCTGAGCCCCCTGTTTGGGTTGGGTAATGATGATTGGGTCCACTGGTTGGAAATCAAGGTTCTGGGGCCTGCCTCGTGTCCTGCAGTGTTAGGGGGCGGGACTTCACCTCCTACCTGGATTTACCTGTAGGCAACCCTGGAGAATTTGGGAGAGAAACCTTCTGTCTGGGCCGACTCACCTCCCCCTTCCACAAAAGCAGGAGACACCTGGAAAAGCTCACCTGTCCTTTGTGGGCCTTCCCATTACTGGAAAATGGGATGGGGCTGTACTTGGTATTTGGCATGTAGTTCCACATTTAGGGCTCACTGCTGTGGCCTTAGGTGGCAGGACTTCCTCCTTGGTGAGGAGAGAAGGCCTTTCCCGATTCAGACCGTAAGCACTGAGGTTTGCTTGCTGCTTGGGGAAGACAGAGCGTTTGATGGGAGAAGGGATCTAGGCAGGCAGGAGCCTGTGGAGCTCTCAGAAGAGCTCGCGAGGCAGGCGAACAAGCAGCAGAGTTCTGGGAGTCCTGGTGGAGTCGGGGAGGGGTAGGGCAAGCACTCGGTAGCTTGAGGTAGTGCAGCAAAGAGGCTTTGCTGTACCTTCCAACTGGACCTTCTCACAGGATGTCCCTTCCAGGTTCCAACATGGGAGCCTGCATCAGAGCACACATGGGATGCGGTGGGGGCAGAGAGATGGTGTGAATTGGCACTCTTGGGTGCCTGGCTCCCACATGGCTGGGCAGTGACCTCTGGTCTTGGATCCCCTTGGCAGGGGCAGCTGAGTGGGGAGCAGTGGAAACATACCTCGAGTACTCTCTACTTCCATGGCTGCAGCCAGCTTGCCAGTCACAGGCAAACCTGAACCTGCTTCTGGCTCTGTCCCTTCCAAATCAGTATCCTCTAACTGAGACAAGTGCTGCTGGCCAATATTTTTGGGACAGGCTCCCAGTTCCCATTTCGGCCCCACGATTACAAATTAACTAGAGAATCTCCTCTTTCCCCTGTTTGCAGATCCATCCTAGGTTTCTGCAGCCAGGAATTCAGTCTCAGGCATCATCTCTGGGGATGCCCTGGAGGAGGGCACAGTTGTTTTCCACAACATCAACCTCCGAGAGTCGGGGCTGCTCCTTAACTACCTGCTATGGATTGACCATGAATTTATTGAAGCCCTCCCTGAACCTGTTTATGTTTCATTAAACTCTTTTATTGATCCTGTTAATTTTCCCTTTGCTGATTTACTCTGGGCCTTGACTTCACTCCCCTCCCCCTGGGGCTCAGTTTCAAGGGTTTCCAACCTGTTTTATTGCCCTGGGGCTCCCAGCACGTGCCACACTGGCCTTCCGCAGCCACTGGTCAGCTCTTATGCTCCTCCCTCCTCCTCCTGCTCCTCTGGAACCCAGAGGAAGGTCAGGTCTCCTCCGCCCCCACCTCCATTCTCTATTTTCTTTTAAAATGCTTGACCCCAAACAATGAATCTTTGATAGTGGAACTTCAGGCTGCCATTATCTAGTGGTGGAGATATTTTTGGACAGGAAGTCCTTTAAACTCCACTTTCTATGTGGCTCTCTATTTTACTTTTGGCAGAAAAAACGTTCATTAAATCCACAACCCACTGGGGGGCTGAGAGGTGCTCATTTGCAGAATGATTACTGGATCAGCTTGGGTGATTTTCACACGGCTTATTTCATCCCATTCTCCCTCGTGCGCTCAAGCTTGATTCTATTTAACAGCACTTAAAAAAAAAAAAAAAAAAAGAGAGCGGGAAGGGGTAGGGAGAGGGTTAGGGTTAGGGGGAGAGGTAGGGGTCCTGCCCCTCTGGGGTGGCTACTTACCTGTCCTTGGTGTATTTCTTCCTAAGCAACATTTGGGAATTGGATTTCTAATTACTACATATCTGAATTATGGGAAAAAATTCAATTGATTAAAATTTTTTTTGGCATTAATTTATCTAGAGTTTTTTTTTTTTTTTCTTCCTGACCTCCTACTTGTGATCTTCCTGCCTTATCCTCCTGAGTAGCTGGGATTACAGATATGCACCACCATGCTCAACCCTGAACCTTTGTGTGCAGTCAGATGCTGCATAATGATATTTCAGCCAATCACAGGCACATACGTGACAGTGGTCCCATGAGATTATATCACCTAGTGATGCTGTCTATTATGCATCAGTGTACTCCGTGATGTTCACACAGCATCAAAATTGCCTGAAGATGCATTTTTCAGAACGAATATCCACGTGTCCCTTAAGCGATGCATTCAACTGTATTTGTGGTAAAAGGGTTTATGTTAACTTATTTTGCCATTTTGCTAGAACCAGAAATTCTCTGCTTCTGTTTTTTTCTAAGGAGAGATATGTATAAAATATTCTGTAAGAAAATTCTCAATTCACAGGCTGACCAACCTGTGTTACTTTTTTCTTACACCTTTAAATTTAGAAAACTCAAACAGAAAAAGATAAGACCTTTGGAGAGGTGAACTGATCCTTAGACAGGGGCCAAGAGGGCCTGTCTGAACTCCTCACTCCTTTCCGTGTTTGCAGCTCTGTGGCCTATGAGCTTTTGTCTGCTGTGGGCACCTGGCAGTTGCTGCAGTCCTGAGGGAGTCCTGACCTTTGCTACCTGACTATGTACTCCCTCCCATGGTCACTCACAGTGTGCATTGGTGCTTAACACGGCATACCTCTGGGGGCTGCTCAGGAGGCTGGCAGTGTTGAAGATCTGGGGAGTTACTGTAACAGTTTTTTGGCAAATGATAGTAATGTGTCTTTTGAGAATCCTTTTCTAATTTGCATCAAGTCCCCATTTGGGATTGTTAGTTGGGGCTGCTCAAATATTTCTTTAAGTGTGATCTTTATGGATTCCTATGGAGTTTTGTTCTGTCAGATATGCTTTGAAAATCATCCCTATGTGGTAGGAGTGGGTGCAACAATAACAAACATTTATTGAATTAGTAATAACTCCTCTTACTAATTGTTAACATTTACTGAAGCCTTTCTGTGGACAAGGCATTGTGCTAGATGCTTTTAAAATACAGCTGGATCTCTGTATTTTGGAAGATTCAAGCATTCAGATTGAAAACATTAAAAAAGATTGCATCTGTACTGAACATGCACAGACTTTTTTCTTGTCACTATTCCCTGAACAATACAGTAAGACAGCTACTTATATAGCATTTGCATTGTATTAGGGATTATAAGTCATCTAGAAATGATTCAAAGTCTTCAGGAGGATCTGTATAGGTTATATGCAAATAGTATGCTATTTTTATATAAGGGATTTGAGTGTCTTCAGAGTTTGGCATCTGAGGCTTGTCCTGGAACCAAGTCCCCGTGGAAACAGTGGTACAATTAACAGCTTTGTTAAATTCAACCTTCGGGGTAGGACCAGTGGGAGTTCCTTTCTACCCCTAAGGAGCTTAGCCTTGGTTAGGTGAAGTAACTTGTCAGTCAGTAGTCCCAGAGTGTAATGATGAAGCTGGGACTGAACTCTGTCCTGTTTGACTCCAGACCCATGCTCTATTCCTGGTGTTCTGGGTTTCTGGAACTCACAGATTGGAGACGCTGATAATGATGCTGGACACATTGGAGCCGATGGTTCTCATGCACCAATCTAGTGGCTATGAAGGGGTCCTGGGGCAGCGGGATCCAGGAGAGAGGGAGCTATGGGAGCCAAGGGTAGTCCAGGGGAGCTTCACAGAGGTAGGATGTGCTCTTTTCCATTGCTCTGTGGCCCTGCATCTCTGTATCTCCTGCCTCTGTTCCTGTGCATGGTCCCTGTTCAACATGGATGATGCTAAGACAGGTTGTTTTCATTTTCAACTGGCTGGAAGGATGAGGTCCTGATAGGGATCCACAGTGAAAAGCGAGCTCTCCATTAGATAGAAAATGGATGTGTAAAGCTTGTCATGTTATTAAAGGTCCTGGTTACAGTTTTCCCATTTAACGTTACCTGGTAAATTTTCTTTAATGAAGCAAAATTTCTTCACAGCACATCATGAGTAATTGGATAAATGAATTAATTCATTGTTTACCTTAATGATATGATTAATTTAGTAGAGTTCCTTTTATTTTTTTAAAATATTTTTATTTATTTTTATGTGGTGCTGAGGATTGAACCCAGTGCCTCACATGTGGGAGGCAAGCGCTCTACCACTGAGCCCCAGCCCCAGCCCCTCCTTTAATTTTGGTGTATTCTTTATCACCAACTGTAAGACACAAAGGTTCATGAAAATATGAACATTTCTATTGGATTTGACAAAATGTGGCAATTTAATAAAGTTGAATTCTTAGATACACATACACACAACACCAAAGAAAAAGAAAATGGATACATAGTGTCATAGTGCTGCTGCTTGAAAAAATATTGTTCAATAGCTTCCTGGGATCCAGTACCCAGGGTTTTACTAATGGTCTCTTTCAGATGAGTCCCCTGTGCTCCTCATGCTGGCCCTAGCTGTACCTTTAAACTCTATGATTCCACAATTAAGAAAACAACAGCTTTCTTTCACTGAAACCAGAGCAGTTAATTTTTTTTTTAATGCTACCAGAGTCTCATCAGTTTTCAATCAGGGAAAATTAAGTTTTTAAATTTTTGATTCCAAGGTCTTCTAACAATTTCAAGTAATTGTGAGCTACGGAGCTATAGGCTGCTGTTTCCTTCCCAGTTCTCATCCTCAGTGCGAAAACACTCATGAAAGAGAAATAGTTGGCTGTCCTTGAACTCTGGAGAGCATTACCAAGGAACAGTATGGCTCTTTGTCACTGGGATTGGTGCCTCTTGGGAGGGTGCAATGTGGTGGAGGTGGGAACACCACCTCATCAGCGCTGTGTTCTATTGGTAATATATTGGAAGGTCCCTGGGGCAGGAGAGGAATGGAGCCAGGGACCTCGGCAGGAGAGCACTGCTTTAGGTGCAGCCCTGACCTGGCATCCCCCATACAGAAATGGGTTGGAAAGAGCCCTGGCCACCTGGGTTCTGGATGCTGTGCTGTCTCTATGAGCTGTCGTGTAGCATAGGGGGCTTCTGCTCTTCCACCTGCGAAGTGAGACACCCTGATCCTGGTGCCCTTTGGATTTGTTAGTGCTGACTCAGCTCTCACTGTTTACAAGCTCATAGGCTATTTCTGGGGATACAAAACTCATTTGACAGGAGACAACAGAATAAGATGGGGGATGATCTACTATTAGATAGGATGAGGCTGATGGAAGATGTAACTACTTTTCAAAAACACAACTTCTAAAGTATTTCTGGTAATCTCTAAGCAGTGATGCTTCTTTTCTTTATTTTTTTGTGGTGCTGAGGATTGAACCCAGGGAAACACATTACCAACTGAGCTATATCCCCAGCCTGATGCTTATTTTCTTTATCACATAATTTTTTGTTTTCTAAAATAATTATAATCATATGTCATATCTTTATAATCAGAATTTTTTTTTCTTTTTAAATGTAAGCAAAATGTTACCACAAAAATCAAGATTGATTTAAAAGTAATGGTTGTTGAGCTTTTCTTGTGTGCACTTGGAATGATACAACATGTTGAAATGACCTACTCCCATCAAAACATCTTCAGAGTGCCTGATTCTGAAGGTCTGGGCCAGGCCTGGGAATTTGCTTTCTAATAAGTTCTTAGTAATGCCGATGCTGTGGTCTGGGGACCACACTTTGGAAACTGCTGGTCTAGCATTTCTCAATCTTCCTCTGATAGTTCTTAGAAGTCTAATCCTGCTTTTTCTCTCGGAATTTTTTGACTTTTACTCATAGTGGATCATTTTCTTATGCGTTTTGTCATTTGGGATTCTCAAACAATTTCCACTAGATCTTTGTTTTTAGCAGTCCTGCAGGGGAAGTGAAGAGAGCATATCTTTGCAAAAAGATTTAAACAATTTTCTAGGTAAACATTTTATCGAACTATAACATCATACCAAACAGTGCACACATTATAAATATGTAACAATGTATTTTCAAAAAAACTTCTTAATTTGTGCGTGATTACCCCACCCATAAAGAAATAGAATATCACCTACTTCCCAGAATCTCCCTTCCAACCTCTCCTAGTCTCTACCTCCCAAAGGGAAACAATATTTTGACTTCTATCAGCAAAGATTCATTCGCTTCTTTTTGAACTTTAGATACATGGAATCATACAATATCTACCCACCAGTGCTTGGCTTCCTTTCTCAGTTATGTTGTGAGACCCACCAGTGCATGTGGCAACAGTTCTGATTTTTTACTTTGTCATTATGTGATTTTTCCATTGTATGAATGGATTTATCTCCTTCATGGATGATGGACATTTGGATTCTTGTTTTTGTTTGCTATAAACAGTTCTGCTCTGAGCACTCTTAGACATATGCTTTGTGGCACCCATGAAGCATTGTGTGGGGTATATCCCTAGGAGTGGCATTGTTGCATTCCAGGGCCCACATACGTTCGTTCAGCTTTGGTAGGTACTGTTAGCATTCCAAAGTGGCTGTGCCAACTCACATTCCCACCAGCAACGTGCCGATGTTCCTTCTACTGTGAATTCTACCACCATTTGGTATTATCTTTCTCACTTTAGCCACTCTTATATGTGATTAGTAGTATTGTAATGTGGTTTTAAGGTTTATTTCCTGACAACTAATGAGTTTAGCAGTTTTTCTGTGTACTGGAATCTCAGTACCCTCTTTTGTGAAGAAGGGGTTCAAGGTTTTTGTTCACTTTTCAATTGAGTGGTCTTTATTTTTCTTATTGATTTGCAGGAATTCTTTATATAGTCTGCTTATAAATACTTAGAGAGAGAGAGATATATGTGTTGCAAATACCTTCTCCTGCTGTGTGGCTTATCATTTTTTTTGAAGTACTCAGGCCAGGGGCACTCCACCACTGAGCCACATCCATAGCCCCTGTTCTTTTTCTTTTTTGCTGGTAATGCTGTGGGATTAAATCTAGAACCTTGCACATGCTAAGCAAGTGCTCTACAACTCAGCTGAATTCCAAGCCCTCCCTAACACTTTAAAACTTTTGAGACCAGGTCTCTAAACTGCCCAGGCTGACCTTGAACTTGCAATCTTCCTGCCTTTGCTATCTTCCTGCCTTAGCCCCGTCAGATGGGAATTACAGGTGTGTGAAACTGTACTTGGCTGTGGCTCACCTTTAACTCAGTATAGAAGTTCCTAATATAGTTCAATTTATTAATTCTCCCTCTTACTATGGTTTAAATGTGTTGCTCAAATGTTCATCTGTGGAAAACTTAATCCCCATATTTGTATGTTGAAGGTATTTAGAGGTGGAGCCTTGGGAGGTAATTAGGGTTAGATGAGGTCATGAAGATGGAGCCCTTGTGATGGGATGGCTTCAGTTCTTCTGGGTCTTTGTGATTCCAAATGAATATTGTCATTTTTAATTTTTTCGCTATTTCTGTGAAGAACGCCATTGATGTTTTTGATGGAGATTGCATTGACTCTAAAGACCACCTTAGGTAGTGTGGACATTTTAACAATCCATGAGTATGGGATAGTTTTCCATTTGGTGGTGTCCCTATGGTTTCTTTCACCAGTGTCCCCTCATCCCCAATGCTGTAGATTGAACTCAGGGCCCTGTGTATGCCATGCAGGTGCTTTGCCCGGGAGCTACACCTCCCAGCCCTCATCAGAGGTTTATAATTTTCACTGTAGAGATCTTTTACTTCATCGATTAGATTTATACCAAGGTATTTTATTTTGTGTGGAGCTTATGAATAGGTGGGACTGAGGTTTAAATTTCTTTTTCAGCTAGTTTATTATTGGTGTATAAAAATTCTACTGAGTTTTTTTTTTTTTTTTTGAGAGAGAGAGAGAGAGAGAGAGGGAGGGAGGGAATTTTTTGATATTTATTTTTTAGTTTTCGGCAGACACAACATCTTTGTTTGTATGTGGTGCTGAGGATCGAACCCGGGCCGCATGCTTGCCAGGCGAGCACGCTACCGCTTGAGCCACATCCCCAGCCCCTCTACTGAGTTTTAAATGTTGATTTTGTATGCTGCAACTTTATGAGTTGATCACTTTCAAGGGATTGTGGATGGAGTCTTCAGGTTTTTACCTGTGTAGGACTGTATTAATTTGACTTATTTTTTTAATATGCATATTCTTTTTTTCTTTTTCTTGCCGAATTCCTCTGGCTAATACTTCTAGTATTGTGTTGAATAGGAGTGGTGAAAGTGGATATCCGTGTTTCAGATCTTAGAGGAAATACTTTCAGTTTTCCCGCACTATCTATCTTTTTTTAATTTATTTTTAAAATTTTTTATTATTAGTTGTTCAAAACATTACAAAGCTCTTGACATATCATATTTCATACATTTGATTCAAGCGGATTATGACCCGCACTATCTATCTATCTATCTATCTATCTATCTATCTACCTACCTACCTACCTACCTACCTATTTCCTTGCATAATGTTAGCAGTGGGGGATTCTAATGAAGTCTTGGGTATGTTCTTTCTTTTTTTTTTATTGGTTGTTCAAAACATTACAAAGCTCATGACATATCATCTTTCATACATTTGATTCAAGTGGGTTATGAACTCCCATTTTTAACCCCAAATACAAATTGCAGAATCACATCGGTTACACATCCAAGTTTTTACATAATGCCATATTAGTGACTGTTGTATTCTGCTAGCTTTCCTATCCCCTACTATCCCCCCTCCCCTCCCCTCCCATCTTCACTCTCTACCCCATCTGCTGTTATTCAATTCTCTCCCTTGTTTTTTTTCCCCTTTCCCCTCACAACCTCTTATATGTAATTTTGTGTAATAATGAGGGTCTCCTTCCATTTCCATGCAATTTCCCTTCTCTCTCCCTTTCCCTCCCACCACTCGTCTCTGTTTAATGTTAATCTTTTCCTCATGCTCTTCCTCCCTGCTCTGTTCTTAGTTGCTCTCCTTATATCAAAGAAGACATTTGGCATTTGTTTTTTTAGGGATCAGCTAGCTTCACTTAGCATAATCTGCTCTAATGCCATCCATTTCCTGCAAATTCCATGATTTTGTCATTTTTTAGTGCTGTGTAATACTCCATTGTGTATAAATGCCACATTTTTTTTTTATCCATTCATCTATTGAGGGGCATCTAGGTTTGTTCCACAGTCCAGCTATTGTGAATTGTGCTGCTATGAACATTGATGTGGCAGTATCCCTATAGTATGCTCTTTTAAGGTCTTCAGGTAATAGTCCGAGAAGGGCGATAGCTGGGTCAAATGGTGGTTCCATTCCCAGCTTTCCCAGGAATCTCCATACTGCTTTCCAAATTGGCCGCACCAATTTGCAGTCCCACCAGCAATGTACAAGTGTACCCTTTTCCCCACATCCTCGCCAGCACTTGTTGTTGTTTGACTTCATAATGGCTGCCAATCTAACTGGAGTGAGATGGTATCTTAGGGTGGTTTTGATTTGCATTTCTCTGACTGCTAGAGATGGTGAGCATTTTTTCATGTACTTGTTGATTGATTGTATGTCCTCCTCTGAGAAGTGTCTGTTCAGGTCCTTGGCCCATTTATTGATTGGGTTATTTGTTCTCTTATTGTCTAATTTTTTGAGTTCTTTGTATACTCTGGATATTAGAGCTCTATCTGAAGTGTGAGGAGTAAAAATTTGTTCCCATGATGTAGGCTCCCTATTTACCTCTCTTATTGTTTCTCTTGCTGAGAAAAAACTTTTTAGTTTAAGTAAGTCCCATTTGTTTATTCTTGTTATTAACTCTTGGGCTATGGGCATCCTATTAAGGAATTTGGAGCCCGACCCCACAATATGTAGATCGGAGCCAACTTTTTCTTCTATCAGGCGCAGAGTCTCTGATTTGATATCAAGCTCTTTGATCCATTTTGAGTTAACTTTTGTGCATGGTGAGAGAAAGGGGTTCAGCTTCATTTTGTTGCATGTGTATTTCCAGTTTTCCCAGCACCATTTGTTGAAGATGCTATCCTTCCTCCATTGCATGCTTTTAGCCACTTTATCAAATATAAGAAAGTTGTAATTTTGTGGATTGGTCTCTGTGTCCTCTATTCTGTACCATTGGTCCACCCACCTGTTTTGGTACCAGTACCATGCTGTTTTTGTTACTATTGCTCTGTAGTACAGTTTGAAATCTGGTATCGCTATACCTCCAGATTCACACTTCCTGCTTAGAATTGCTTTTGGTATTCTGGGTCTTTTGTTTTTCCATATGAATTTCATGATTGCTTTCTCTATTTCTACAAGAAATGCCATTGGGATTTTGATTGGTGGCATTGCATTAAACTTGTAGAGAACTTTGGGTAATATCGCCATTTTGATGATGTTAGTTCTGCCTATCCATGAACAGGGTATATTTTTCCATCTTCTAAGATCTTCTTCTATTTCTCTCTTTAGGGTTCTGTAGTTTTCATTGTATAAATCTTTCACCTCTTTTGTTAGGTTGATTCCCAAGTATTTTATTTTATTTTTTTGAGGATATTGTGAATGGGGTGGTTTTCCTCATTTCCATTTCAGAAGTTTTGTTGCTGATATACAGGAATGCCTTTGATTTATGTGTGTTGATTTTATATCCTGCCACTTTGCTGAATTCATTTATTAGCTCTAGTAGTTTCTTTGTAGACCCTTTTGGGTCTTTAGATATAGTATCATATCGTCCGCAAATAGTGATAATTTAAGTTCTTCTTTTCCTATTTTTATGCCTTTAATTTCTTTTGTCTGTCTAATTGCTCTGGCTAGTATTTCAAGAACTAAATTGAATAGAAGTGGTGAGAGAGGGCATCCCTGTCTTGTTCCAGATTTTAGAGGGAATGCCTTCAGTTTTTCTCCATTTAGAATGATGCTAGCCTGAGGCTTAGCATATATAGCTTTTACAATGTTGAGGTAAGTTCCTGTTATCCCTAGTTTTTCTAGTGTTTTGAACATAAAGGGATGCTGTACTTTGTCGAATGCTTTTTCTGCATCTATCGAGATGATCATATGATTCTTATCTTTAAGTCTATTGATGTGGTGAATAACATTTATTGATTTGCTTATATTGAACCAGCCTTGCATCCCAGGGATGAATCCTACTTGATCATGGTGCACAATTTTTTTGATGTGCTTTTGTATTCGATTCGCCAGGATTTTATCAAGAATTTTTGCATCTAAGTTCATTAGAGATATTGGTCTTCTTTCTTTGAAGTATCTTTGTCTGGTTTCGGGATCAGGGTGATGTTGGCCTCATAGAATGAATTTGGAAGAGCTCCTTCTTTTTCTATTTCTTGAAATAGCTTGAAAAGTATTGGTATTAATTCTTTGAAGGTTTTGTAAAACTCTGCTGTATACCCATCCGGTCCAGGGCTTTTCTTGGTTGGTCGTCTTTTGATGGCTCTTTCTATTTCCTCCTTTGTTATTGGTCTGTTTAAATTGTGTGTGTCTTCCTGACTCAATCTGGGCAGATCATATGACTTAAGAAATTTATCGATATCTTCACTATCTTCTATTTTATTGGAATATAGGGTTTCAAAATACTTTCTAATTATCTTCTGTATTTCTGTAGTGTCCGTTGTGATATTGCCTTTTTCATCCCGTATGTTTGTAATTTGAGTTCTCTCTCTTCTTCTCTTTGTTAGCATGGCTAAGGGTCTGTCAATCTTATTTATTTTTTCGAAGAACCAACTTTTAGTTTTATCATTTTTTTCAATGTTTTTTTTTTGTTTCAATTTCGTTGATTTCTGCTCTGATTTAATTATTTTTTGTGTTCTACTACATTTGCTGTTGTTTTGCTCTTCCTTTTCTAGGGTTTTGAGATGAAGTGTGAGTTCATTTATTTGTTGGTTTTTTTCTGTTTTTGAGGAATGCACTCCAGGAAATGAATTTCCCTCTTAAAACTGCTTTCATTGTGTCCCATAGATTCCTATATGTTGTGTCTGTATTGTCGTTTATCTCTAAGAATTTTTTGATTTCCTCCTTTATGTCTTCTGTAACCCATTGATCATTCAGTAACATATTGTTCATTTTCCAGGTGATGCAGGATTTTTCCTTCCTTCTTTTATCATTGATTTCCAGTTTCATTCCATTATGATCAGATAAGATGCATGGTATTATCTCCACACCTTTATATTTACTAAGAGTTGCCCTATGGCATAATATATGATCTATCTTTGAGAAGGATCCATGTGCTGCTGAGAAGAATGTGTATCCACTTGATGATGGTTGATATATTCTATATATGTTGGCTAAGTCCAGGTTATTGATTGTGTTATTGAGTTCTATAGTTTCTTTATTCAGTTTTTGTCTGGAGGATCTGTCTAATGGAGAGAGCGGTGTGTTGAAGTCACCCATAATTATTGTGTTGTGGTCTATTTGTTTCTTGAACTTAAGGAGAGTTTGTTTTATGAACGTTGCAGCACCATTGTTTGGTGCATACATATTGATAATTGTTATGTCTTGTTGGTGGATGGTTCCTTTTAACAGTATATAGTGTCCTTCTTTATCCCTTTTGATTAACTTAGGTTTGAAGTTTATTTTATTCAATATGAGTATGGTCACTCCTGCTTGCTTCCGAGGGCCATGTGAGTGGTAGGATTTTTCCCAACCTTTCACCTTCAGCCTGTGTATGTCTTTTCCTATCATATGAGTCTCCTGAAGGCAGCATATTGTTGGATCTGTTTTTTTAGTCCAGGTTACTAGCCTATGTCTCTTGATTGGTGAATTTAAGCCATTAACATTTAGGGTTACTATTGATATATGGTTGGTACTTCCAGTCATGTTTATTTATTTATTTATTTTAATTTGGCTAGTTTTTCCTCTTTGGTTATTTTTCTCCCTCTTTACTGAGATACCTCCCACTGTTAGTTTTGGGTGCTATTTTTCAATTCCTCTTCTTGTAATATTTTGCTCAAAATGCCTTGCAGTGCTGGTTTTCTGGCTGTGAATTCTTTTAACTTTTCTTTATCGTGAAATATTTTAATTTCATTGTCAAATCTGAAGCTTAGTTTTGCTGGATACAGTATTCTTGGTTGGAATCCATTATTTTTCAGCGTTTGAAATACGTTGTTCCAGGATCTTCTCGCTTTCAAAATCTGTGATGAAAAATCAGCCATTAACCTAATTGGTTTACCCCTGAATGTAATCTGCCTCCTTTCTCTCATAGCTTTTGATATTCTCTCCTTGTTCTGTATGTTGGATATCTTCATAATTATGTGTCTTGGATTTGGTCTATTATGTTTTTTTATGTTTGGGGTCCTGTAGGCTTCCAGGATTTGGCAATCCATTCCATCTTTCATATCTGGGAAGTTTTCTAAGATTATTTCATTCAACAGATTGTTCATTCCTTTGGTTTGATTCTCTATACCTTCTTCTATCCCAATGACTCTCAAGTTTGGTTTTTTTATGACATCCCATATCTCTTGTATGGATTGCTCGTGATTTTTTACATCTTTTCTGCATTGACTATATTCTTTTCGAGTTGATAAACTTTGTCTTCATTATCTGATGTTCTGACTTCTATTTGATCTATTCTATTTGTAATATTCTCGTTTGAGTTTTTAATTTGGTTTATGGTTTCCTGCATTTCTAGGATTACTGTTTGATTTTTTTTTTAAAATCTCTATCTCCTGGTAGAGTTCCTTCTTTGCAATTTGAATTTGCTTATGCAATTCGTTTTCAAAGTATTCTTTCATTGTTTCCACTTGCTGTCTCATGACCTCTCTAAGATTCCATTCCATCTGAGTCAGGTATGCCTTGAGTTCTTTCTCTGTCCATTTTTCTGATGCCTCTAGGTTGTCCTGTAGATTTAAGTTGTCCTGCAATTGTTTGTAATCATTTTTTCCCTCGTTTTTTTCATGTTGTTCATGTTACTTTCCAACTCTGTTTAACTGCTGTGTTTCTGTTTTCTCCTATAAATTTGTTTTGGTTTTGTTTATCTCTGTGGTCTCTCCTTTGTGGTGGAAGACTATGCCTAGAAATGTTGGGCTTTATTATACTTTAAAGCTGATTCATTCAATTCATAAAAGGCTTCCGGATTCTGTATGCATATAGTGATTTGTTGTTTGGTCTTAGGACTTTATGTTTAGGTTAGGTGCTATGATGGTATGAGGGTTAGTATGTCTTGGCTACTTTGGAAGATTGCTCTACTGAAGGGGGATATTAACAGGCGATTGGATCAGGGTGTTTGGTAATAGCTAGGTGTTTAGGAGCCCTAAAGACAGCCTCGAAACATTCACCTGTTTGCATTTAGACAATTACACGTAATGGAAGACATAATGCTTGGGATGAAAGTTGGGGGGTAGGGGAAGGAAGGTGCTCTTAAAAAGAAAGATGGACAGAGAGATAGATAGAATAGAGGAGAATGGAAAGAACAATAAAACTTGAAAAGGGAAAGAAAGAAAGAAGGAAAAGGGGAGAAAAGAAAAAAAAAGCTAATAGAATAGAAATTTAAAAAAAAATGAGGTCTTAGAGATCCATTTTCTTCTCTTCCAGTAGGCGGACCTGTGCCCTCCGAGCCGAGCTTCTACCCTCTATGTGTCGACAGCAATCCCTGTAAGGCGGCTCCTGGGAGTCTCTCAATCCCGTTAGTCCAGAGCCATTTCACTTCTCCGGCCCCTCCCCACCTTCCTCCTGCCAGCCAGCCAGGTCCTGTTCACCGGAGGCGGTTCCCCAAGGATCTGGTTACACTTGCAGCCCCACCGTGTGCCCTATTTCCCGAATGACTGAGCGCTCTCTCTGTCATTCATCTAAGCCCCAGTGCTGTGGAGCGGTGATCTGGGAACCAACAGTTTAATTTTTCCGGACCCCTTTGGTGGGCACGCCCTTGGAAACTGGCGGCTAAGACCTTGGGTGTCGCCGCTGGTGGTAAGGGGAGTTGGGGATTGAGAATCCCCTCTGCTTCCCTTGGCCCCTACAGTCACGCCCACGCTGATGGCGGTAGGGGGAGTTGGGGGTCGGGAGTCCCTCGGCCCCTACAGTCACGCCCACGGAAAAATTTTTGAGGTTTCCCGGCTGTTTGTATCTGGTGGGGGTGGGAGTCACACACCTGCTAAAGTGGATTCCGCTGGGAAGGAATCTCGTCAGCCGAACTCTGGTGACATCACCTCTCTGTTATGGCGGGCCCCAGGCTCCTTGCCGGAGTGTCCAAAGGGAGGGGTGGAACTGGCCTGTCTCTGGTCTGACCCAATCTCGGTTGGTTTCGGTTCCCAGTTCGCTATTTCATGAAGTCTTGGTTAGAGACCTCTTCATAGGGTCCCTTCGCCACGTCTGCTGAGCCGCACCTCAGAGGCTGGTCGCTGAGCCGCGCGGGCGGCGACCGGCAGGTCTGGACCTCCGCGCCATGTGGCAGAGATTCACTCGTCTGGGGCAAACTGTTACCTTCAATAATCCTACTAATTCCCGGCAGGTCTCATTTCAGCGGAATTTTGCTAGAAGTTTCTCAGCAGGTAGAATCTAAGCGTATCCATGCGTCTCTCTGACCCCTTAATGAGGAGGTACTGAAAGCGCTGCCTCCCCGCCTGCCGCCATGTTGGGTCCTGGGTATGTTCTTTCAACCTAATTTGTAATCAGAACAAATGAATAAGTTGTAGTAGTAGAAGGAAATAGCTAATAACACTCAAAAATTAATTAAATATCTAATTTTTAAGTTTTTATTATGGAGGGATGATGTTGAATTTTCTTGAGCGCTTTTTTGAGATCAAATGATCATTTAGTTTTTGTCTTTGAGTCTTTTTGTTGTTGTTCTGTATTATGCTTACTGATTGTGTCTGTTGAACCAAACTTGTGTCATTGGAATGAATCCTACTTGTGTATAATCTTTTTTGATGTGTAGTTGGATTCAGTGGCTAATGTTTTCTTCTGAATTTTTGTATCTATGTTGATCAGGAATATTGGTCTCCCGTTTTCTATTTTGCTGTGTCTTTATCAGTTTTGTTATCAGAGTAATGCTGGTCTTATAGAATGAGTTTGGTAGAATTGCTTCATTTTCAATTTTCTTAGAATAGGATTTTTTTCTTTAAATATTTTGTAGAATTTGGCAGTGAAGCCAAAACTCCAGGTTCTGGACTTTCATTTGTTGGGAAATTTTATTTCTGATTCCATTTGGTGGTTTATTATTGGTTTATTCACTTATTTTATGTCTTCATGGTTCAGTTTTGATAGTCTATGTGTGTCCTGAAATTATTCACTTCTTTTCTAGATTTTTCAATTTATTGGCACATTTTTTTCAATGGGCCAATGGGTATCCAGAGTGGAACTGGTGGTGGCAGTGGGGGACATGGAATGTGCACTCTCATGTCTGGTAGCAGTGTGGGTGCCATCTACAGTAGTGTGAGCCAGTGGAGGAGTGGAGAACAGGACCCAGGGCCCCGGGGGCAAGCACCTTGATTTCTCAGGTGCTGGGGGTGGTACTCCTCGGCCATGCTGAACCACCTATCCCCTCTAGTACAGGGCACTGTGTGGGCTTCTTTGATGGGGTCTTAGTTGCACTTCTGGATTTTTGTGTTAACATGGTGGAATGTCTGTGGGGCCCAGTGATGGGGATATGTAGAACTTTCTGTCCTCTAGGGCAGAGTGAGTTCCAACAGTGGCTCTGTTCTCAAGATGTCACTGTGCTGTGGCAACCTGGTCTCTGGGGGTTGGGTTGGGTGGGGGACAATGTGACTTTCTTCTCTGAAGCAAAGCTACTGTGAGAACTCTGGGAGTCTGTGGTGACCACAGAACTTTCTGATAGCTAGGATTGCCAGCATCTGTAGCAATGGGGTCTTACAGGACCCTCTTGCTTACCCTTTCTCCTGAAGTGGGGAGTCCCCCTCAGCCAGGGAGCTTTATTTTTCTATTCCAGAGTACTTTGTTCTTCTGTATCGCCAACCCAGGTCTCCATATCTCACAGGGGTCTGTCTCTGCCTGGCTGAGTTCCTTTGCTCTCCCTTGGCCACTCACCTTGAAATGCAGCAATTCATTTGTTGTTTTGATTCTTCTTTATAGAGGAGGCCGTGAATGCTGGTCATCTCTATTTGGCCATTTTGATCCCCTATTTTGGTTATTTAATCCCCTATTTTTTGGCTATTTGCATTGGCATAAACATTTTAGAATGAGCTTATTAACTTCCACGAAAAGGCTTGCTAGGATTTTGACTGGAACTTTATTGAATCGATGAATCTATTTGGAGAGAATGGAGAAGTTTATAATATTAGATCTTCCAATAACATATCTGACTCCAGAGCATTTGCTTTTGCAAATCCTCTGGGGCATCATTAGCTGTGAACCAAGTTGTATGTGCCTTTTTTTTTTTTTTTTTAGCTTGGGGGTTCCCAGACCAACTTGAATTATATAAATTTGAGCCCAAAATCTATGTAAAGGCAGGTTTGTGTTTAGGAATCTGCTGGGAAATATCTCTTTGTCTATCTAATTATTTATTTTTCACATTAAGTGTAAGAGTTTTCTTTTTATCATCAACCTGAGTTGGTGAGAATTTTTTTCTCCAGTTCATGCCTTCTCTCTTTATCAGATTCACTCTATGTGAGCATCAGGCCTAATCCCCCTAGGTCTTGACAGTTCCTCCCTCCTACCTTCCCCCATCCTCCTGACCAGTGGTCACAACAGCAACTCATGCCCTTTTTTGTCCTATGAAAGATTTCATTTTCTACCCTAGGGGCTCTGTCATGATTTAGAAGGGTACTTATATTTATCCAGAGTTTCTTGGTATTTATGCTCAGAGGTAATGTTCTCGGATCAAAATTTCAGGTGTTGTTTCTCTTAGAGTTTAATATAATATAAACATAGAGATGGGACTCTCTCTCAGTTTGGGATAGTCTTCTTTGCTTGCCTGAACCTTGTCCTCATTTCCAACCTGGAGGGAATAGTCATCAGGCCAATACTCCTTAAACACTCCACAATCCTACCAGATCTGAAGCTATCAAGCGGGAAATTGTTTTCCAGATAGACGGGACCCAGCCATGGGCTTTTTCCATAGGACATTTCACTATAAGTTGCTCCCCCACCTCCATTCTACTCATGATTTCTGTCTTTCTCCCTATTTCACTGCCCACAGCCAACCACAGCTTTGTTTATAGATGAAATTGGTGGGCACCAACATGGCATTGATGAATTGCTTTAAGCAATAGGTACAAGAAACCCTACTCTGTGTCACACACTCTGCTCACAGTGTATGAGACAGACGGGGTATACAAGGGAAATTATTCTGACACTTGTTAAAAACAGCAAGAAAGACTTTATTTAAAACTGTTGCATTAGGGAAGAGAGACTCTTGCAACAGGGGAGAAAGATAGAATTCACTCTAAAAACTACAGGGACAAGAAGAATCTTGAGTCAAGGAGCAGGGCGAGGGAATGGATGGAAAACCAAGGGGAACATGAATAGATATCAAGGATGAAGGACTGGGTATCAAGAATGGGGGATTCTTTATACAGTGAATTAGAAAAATTATTTGATAAAACTGGAATCAGCAGACCAGGACAAGGCTTAGTTGAAAAGCAGGTTCAAGGAGCCAGACTAAAGTTTGGTGAAGGAGGAGTCCTTGTTGGGGGTAACTGTCCTTATGGAAGCATGAGCCAGTCGGATACCCAGGATGATCCTGGCACCATCTTGGATCCTGGTGAAGCATTGTCAGTGATGCCTTGACACCAGGTCCTGGGGTTATTACTGTGGGCCATCTTGCTCTTTCCCCATTGTCTCTACCTGGGGTATCGGCCCTACGGGGAGCCCTGTACTGCTCATTCGTAATTCATTCTAATGAGGGTATAAGGAAGAGGTTGATTTAAAAACAAAACACAACATAAACTGTTTCATCCAGATTGTCTGTCACCTGACCCTATATTCTGCTTAAAATCAAAGGTATTATGCCATTTCATCTGAAAGCTTTAGCATCATCCTCACTTAGTCTTCCAGGGACTCCTAGAGGGAACTTTCAATATGTATAATTTGACAATTCCTGACTTAGTCCCTAAACACCCAAGATATCAAAAAATGATACCTGTTTCTTCCCAAGACTGTAAACATCGATTCCAGCCTGTTCACTCCCTGTGCCAGGGAAGGGAAGGTAAAATGACAGTCAGCTGTTCCTCAGTGCCAGTCCAGAGGACCTCACACCTCACACACACCTCTTCCTGGGATGCCTCAGTTATCTGGTGTAGAATATGGGTACTGTTGCGCATTCACACCTTGGGTAGAAATAGTCACTTATACTGGCTTACAGGAAAGCCACTCTGAGGGAGTAGGGTATCCTGTGAAGCAAAGGTTGGGATAGGCACATACCGACCCAGATGTAAGTGAGATACACTGGGCATGTGTCACCCTTTCTGTTTTTTTCATGGGGTGAGAGAGTATGGAGAGGGAATATAGAATGGGTTCTTTCATTCATTCATCAAACATATGAATGCCTGTTCTGTACCTGGTGAGAAGGAGGAAGGAGACAGGGCCACTGCCCTGGCAGGACTCACCATACATACTGGAGCAGGACAGACAGATGAGTAGATGAGGAGAGGCATAGTATGCTGACAGAGACCTTGCAGGGCATTCTGGGTGGGGTTAATTTTGCCTGGGCGGTGGGCCAAGAGGTGCTCAGCCTCTGCATGAAACTTTCAGCCTTATAGTGTTTGCCAGGCAGGTAGAGATGTCAATGGGAAGGGTGTTCCTGTGCAGGGAACTGTGTGAGCAGAAGTGTGGCCACATGGTTTGCTCTTTGGGTGTGAAGGCTGAGATGGGAGACTCAGTTAGGGAGGTGCAGAGCCCTGGAGACCTGGCCCAAGGACTCAGACTTGATTACCCTGGGAATGGCATCTGGTATCCGGTGCCTCCTGAAGCTCGGTTCAGGATTCTGACCCAAGGGCATAAGCTGGCTCATCTGGAGGCTTCTGTCTTTGCTCCCTGTGGTCATCCCAGGGATACTGACTACTTTTCTAGGGTCACACACATTTCCCAGACACTTGGCCAGAGCTGTTCCAGCTATGGAAGGTGTAAAGACCCTTAGTTACCTCACAAGAGAAGGTGGCAAGTCCCTGAAATAATGAAGCTGTTTCTCCTTACCACACACTTTCTAAAGGGCATGCCCCACCACTCAGAGAGCAAAAGCTTCTGGGGAGACTTGCACTGACCTCTAACTTAGTTTGCCTTGCACCAGAATTTTTCAGCAGCTCCCCAAGCCAGTCTTTCTGAGATGGGGGCACTTGCGGGTCCTCAAGTGAGGGATAGTGTAGGCAGAGGGAGAGCCTTGGAGTCCAGGCCTGTCTTTCAGCCGTTGTACCTGTCCTTGATATTTATGTCACGATCAACTTACCTGACCTATTCAATATACCCACAGCAGTGGTCACTGAGCCTTGCCAAACTGTGAGCTCCAGGGAAAGCCCCGGATGTTATGGCCCCAGGACAAGGATGTCGATTCTGCTTTCCCACTGCATCCCTTCTGCCCCAATTTTTCTGCCAGTGTTAGAGCAGGAATAATATTTGAAGTGGTGATTCTCAAGCTGGGGTGATTTTGTTCCCTAGGGGACCTTCCAATGCCTGGAGATGTTTGTGCTGGTTATAATCCGGGTGCTGGCACTATTGGCATCTAATGGGTAGGGGCCAAGGATGTTGCTGCATAGCCTACAATGCATAGGAAGGCATAATTAACAATGAATAATTATCCAGCCCAAAGTGTTAATAGTGCTGATATTGAGGAGCCATGATCTAAAGCACCCTGGTACTTTCTCTGTGGAAGCTTGCACAGAAAGTTTAATTTTATTGTTTTTTTGAGTTGTTTCTTCATTACTTGCTATTCCCTTTTCCTTTGAATGGACTTTCAATCTGAGCTCATCTGGAGAACTCCTCTGCATCCTTCAAAATCCATCTCAGGTATTACCTGTAGGGAGGCATTCCTGATCAAGAGTTCATTTCTCCTGTGTCCTACTTCTCTATCTGTATGTATTTAGAATGATGCTGCTTTTAAGCTGTACAGTTATTAGTTTCTATGTCTGTCTTTCATATTCTCTTTGAAGAGAGGAACTCTCAGTCTCAAGTTATTGGGAGGACAACCCAGGGGGTCACCATGTTCAGTAGCCAAAGGTTAAAAAAATAAAATAAAAACATTAATGAAAGTCTTCCTAAATCGGATTGTACAAACCCCAGTCTTTCTAAGCAGAATCGATTTCTTTCTCTTTCCTGGGCTTCCAGCTGTAGCATAGAACCTGACATAGTAATTATTCAAAAGTATTTCTCAAATGGAATTGATAATGAGAGAAGGTTTTACAAGATGGAAATGGTTCACAAATAGAAAAAGCTCTGGGAATCATTGGTGGCTTTCCTGCCTTCTTAAGGATTTGAAGCTAGGGTCATCTGAGCAAGATGAAGAACTCTAGCTTTGGAAGAGCTCTGTAAGTGGAGGTCTGAAAGGGTCAATAGGGCCAAGTGGCCCCTTTCTTAGGAACTAATCATTCATGTCTTTCTTTATGCCAAGCAGGTGCAGCAAACGTGTTTACCCTGAAGAATGTGCAACCCTAAATATAGGTCTGCTTAATGAGGGATGAATCTTGCTAAGTAAAGAAGGCTATGTTTCAGATTCCATAATTCCTGAATCCCCAGCCCACTGGTACCCTGTAAGAATCATGGGGCTTTGGGATAAGGGGGTGATTGTCATCCTGCTTAACTCTTTCTAAGGCATACCTGGAGCAAACTTTGCCTCAACACCTGTTTCTTTGCTGAGAATTGAGGTGAGGCCAGGCAGGCGATTTCACAACAAAAGAAGACAGTCTCAGAAGTATAAGAAATCCTCAAGGAAAATCCTGTAGAAGAGCTTCAATTTGGGGCTTAGGATGGGTGATTTGGTGGCTCGAAGAACCTACACTTTCCACCTTGTTAAGCTGTTCTTTGGTTATAAATGTCCCTAGCAATGATGCTTGGAGATGTGTCATATGGTATTTAAAAAAAAAAAAAAAAGAAAAAAGATAGGTGGTGGGGATATGGCTCAATAGAAGAGTACTTGCCTAGCATGCATGTGGCCCTGGGTTAGGCACTAAAAAAAATATGGGAAAAATACATGACACCCTGGATCAGTTTGTATTTGCATCAGATTTTAATTCTGATGCAGTTGATCTGTGTTGGATTCAAATATTCTCAAGGACCACCTTCTCTCCTCTCCATTGCATGAGGATCTTTAAATTTTTTTTTTATTGGTGCACTGTAATTATACAGAAGAGAGGGATTTGTTATTATATAACTGTACATGCACACAATATAACAATATAATTTGGTCAATTTAATTTCCCAGTTCTTCCCCTTTCCTTCCTCTCCTGTCTCCCTCTGGTCCCCTTCCTCTATTCAAAAACTTACTTCTTGAAGGAGGAAGCTCAAGTCTCAGAGATGAAGCGTGTGAGGATGAACCATCAGTGAGGCTGGGAGCATGTTCCCTTAGGTTGGTACTGTTGTTATTGGGGCTCTAGTTATGACAGCTCTTTCTTTCTTTTCTTCCTTCCTTTCTTCCCTCCCTTGTCTCTCTCCCTCTCTCTCTTCTTTCTTTCATCTTGGGATTGAAACCAGAAACACTCTACCACTGAGCTACTTCTGAGACAGGGTGCACTATTCAGGGCCTCACCAAGTTTCTGAGGATGAACTCAAACTTGCGATCCTCTTGCCTTAGTCTTCTGAGTTGCTGGGATTACAGGTGTGCACTGTCTTTTTCTACAGATATACCAGGTGCATTGTAGCCCTTTCTTAAGGACCCAGTGGATTAGTCAGCTTTGCATTGCTATTACCAAAAGAACTGACAAGAAAAACTTAGAGGAGTAAAAGTTTGTTTTTGCTCATGATTTTAGAGGTTCAGTACATGATTGTCAGACTATATAGCTCTGGGCCGAAGGTGAGGCAGAACATCACAGCAGAAGGGTGTAAAGCAGGTCAGATCATGGCAACGGGGAAGCAGGGAGAGATCTCTGTTCACCAGGGACAAAATATAAACCCCAAAGGCACAGCCCCAGTGACCCACCTCCTCTAGCTACACCCTACCTGTCTATAGTTATATGTGGTTAACCCATGTCAGGCCATTAATCCACTGATGAGGTCACATCTCTCATAATCTAATCATTCATCTCTGAACATTCTTGCATTGTCCCACACAGAGCTTTTGGGGGACACTTTATATTCAAACCATAATACCCAGGGACTTCATTGTGAGCTCCCGGGATGGTGGCCATCAGTAAGCAGTGCAGGGCCAGTTTCTGAGGTTTGGGATCTGCTGTGTCATTGCTGCTCTCCGAGTTCCTGGCACAGCATCTGACACACAGTAGGTACTTCATGAATACTCATTGAAATACAGGATCACGTTGGTTGTTTTGCTGCAAGATGGTCATACTGTGTGATTCACAGTAGCCAAGTCATGGATCTAGCCTAGGTGACCATCAAAAGTTGAATGGATAAAGAAAATGTGTTTTTAAATTTATATATATGTATATATAGTAAATGATACATAATATATATATGACATATGTAATATATATAATGTGATATACATATGTTGGTGTGTGTATATATGCATACATACAACATACATATCAGTTATATGTATTATATACATCACATATTATGTATCATGTATTATATATATATACAGATATATACACATGTGCACAACATATATCACATTATATAATATATATCACATATATTATACATATGCATACACACAGTGGGATTTTATGCAGTCATAAAACCAAATGAAGTTGTGTCATTTACAGGTAAGTAGGTGGACCTGGAGAACATCATGTTAAGTGAAATAAGCCAGGTTCAGAAAATCAAAGGTCATATGAGTTTTCTCATATGTGGAAGCTTGAGAGAAAAGAAAAGGACGAGGGAGAGGGATTTTCATGAAAGTCAAAGGGAGACCAGTAGAATAAAGGATGGGGTTTGGAGGGAGGGAGGGAGAGGGGAAGGGAAACCGGAGGTACTGAGCAAGGAGATTGACTAAATTATGTGATGTGCATCTATGAAAATAGCACAATGGTTTCCACTATTTTATATAATTATAATGCACCAATAAAAGTAAAAGAATGATCTGTACTGCTAACCTGTCTTTAATGAGGGCCTGGACAAAAATGAAGGCAATAAAAATGAAAAAGAGGAAGACATCTGAGAACTATTCAGAGTAAGGTATGACCGAGGTGATGGATTAGATCTGGAAGGTGAAAAAAAGTGAAAAATGAGTATTAATTTAAAGAATTTTAATTATAAAAACTTCAAACATACATAATGAGGCTGATGTAGGGAGATCCATCACACAGACTTACCAATCATTAACATTTAACCATATTTGCTTCATCTGCTTTACTGAAGTATTTAGAGTAAATTACAATCATTGTGACATTTCAACTCTAAATAATTAAGCATGTGTGTCGAACAGATTCTTTCATATCACCAATACCATTTCATAGGAACATCTTCCCACTCATCCCCCAAATGTATTTGATAGACTTTGTTCAAACCAGGATCCAAACAAGGGCTCCCGACTTCCCAGAGTTTCTATAAAAGTTCAGATAATAACTGTTTCAGGCTTTGTGGGTCTTGACAAAATCAAAATAGGCTAAAGTCTTTTACATATTACATTTAAAAACCCCAAAACATCACTCTTAGGTCATGGACCAAACAAAAGTAGATAGTTGGCTGTCTTTGGATCACCAAACCCTAACTTTGTGACCCCTGCTCCACAGGAGCTTCCTTTCACAGAATGAATTGGGAACTTTCTGGCTCATTCCCCTTCACTGTCTGGCTTCCCTTGCTCCCTAACAGGTGCATTTCCTCAATAATCCACTTGCTCACAAATTCCCATCTCAGTGTCTGTTTCTGGGAAACCCGACCCATACTGTTGCTGGACTATTGAGCTGAGAGCTTGGTGGGGCAGCTGGTGGGCAGGGGCCAAGACTCCCTCTCCGAGTGCTGTAAAGACTGGGCACTGGCTCCTGATCATGGCTGTTGTCCCTGGGGAATGGATGGGATGGGCTTGGCTGGGCAGGACTTCTGCATAATGAACTGGAGTGTTGTCATTGTGGGAATGTGGAGGGAGACCCATAATTGGGACTTAGCTGGAAGACATGGTGCTTTTCATGAGGGGCTTTGAGCCTCCTAACCGAAGCCATGTGAGGACAAGAGAAGAATACAGTCCCCCCAGGACAGTCATGCAAGGGGCATTTGTTCCCCAACCCTCCTGGGACAAATGTTTGGAAAGGGATGGGGAGTTCAGCATTTCAAATCTGCCCCTGGCTCCCCACTCTTCAGCCCCAAGGAGGAACATTGTGAACTTGGCCTCTGCTGGAAGTAAGTGGCAGTGCTTTGGAGCAAAAATTAGATTGAAGTTCTAAAAATGGATAGGATCGAACCCTTAAAACTAGGATGAGATTGCTTTAATTAACTGAAAGTGACCACCAAATTATGGATCCAGCTGTCATTAAGAGAGCTGCTTCCCAGTGGGAAGTTGGGGGTGGAGTTATGAGTGAGCCTGGCTGGCAGCAGGTCCTGGGAACATGAATGTTTCCTGTCTATATCCCAGTGCACTGAGAGGCCTCACTAATCCAGTTACCAGAGAACCTTCTGCCATAGCTTTGGAATGCTCTCATCCCGAAGCATGCAAAGGAGCCTTCAGAACACTAACCCAACAAAGATCAGATCTCATCAAATGACAGGTCCAGAGGGTTGTCACATTGAATATAGGACACCTTGTTACATTTAAAATTCGGTATACAATGAATCATTTCTTAGTATTAACATATCACATGCAGATTCAAATGGAATTGGGCATCCTGTATTTTTATTTGATAAATCTGGTAACCCAGAGCTTCCTATCTCTTAAGAGCCTCTGAGGAGATCTCTTGGTTCCTCAAGTAACTGCTCAGAGATGAGCATGGATTATGTGCTGTGGGTTGAGTGGGCGAACAGGAGATTGCAGGAAGTGCATTCCTAGAGGGAATTAAAGTGACAACTATAAATAGCGCTCATTGAGAATTTACCATGTGCAGGTGCTGGGCTTGGGGCACTGCTAGATCTTGCCTCCTCCTAAAACCCCTGCAAGACAAGCATAATAATGCTATTTTCATTTTGCAGTTAGGAAAGCTTTGGGCTCAGGATCAGCAACAGCAGCTCATAAGGACTGAAGTAGCTCTGTTTTCAAAGCTTGAGTGGCCTGCCCTTTCCAGTATGCTGCTGACCATGCAGAGGAATCCAAAGGAAAATGAAAGCCCATCTCTGTGCTGCATGGGAGACCCAGCTAGGATATACCAGATGTGCTTCCACAAGGGAAAAGCATTCAGGGGGTTGAGAGCAGGACAGGCTGAGAGGCACTGCCTCCCCCACATGTGAGTTCAAGTCAGCATCCTTTGGGACTCCTGCTGTGTGGACAGCTGTACATCCAGTTGGGAAACGTAACTCTGCCCTCGAGGGGAGAGTGGTCAGGGGTGAGACAAGTAAACAGGATAATTGATCCTGAGAGGTTGTGTGTGTGTGTGTGTGTGTGCATTTGTGTATGTGTGTGTGTATGTGTGTGCGTGTGTGCAGAGCCTATGTGTGTGCTAGGCCTGCTGTGCTCAGATTCCCCTAGACCCTGAAATTTAGGTCATACATTGTACAAACCCTAGTTGCAATGTGGCTTGGACATTTGAATTATGTCACATAATCTGTAAGGTGTATGGAGCTTCCCAGAACCTGGATATTAAATCCCATGCCATGCTATCAGCAGCTTTGCCACCATCCAAGATAAGTGCACTGGAGTTTCAGGATCACATGGTTGGAGTGGGGAAGTCTTGTTCAGTGTCCCCCAGGGCTTTTGACAACAGGGCAGGAGCTTGCCCTGGGAAGATGTGTGCCTAGCCACTTTGTGAACATGCCTCTTGTATAGAAGCTAGGAGGACCTGAAAAGGGTCCCTCTCTGAACATTCCACAGATTTGCATCTTCTGGTAACCTCTATACCCATGAGCTTGTGGCATTAAGATGTAACTAGTGGCGGGTGTGGTGGCACACACCTGTAATCACAGCAGCTTGGGAGGCTGAGGCAGGAGGATTGTGGGTTCAAAGCCAGCCTCAGCAAGAGTGAGGGGCTAAGCAACTCAGTGAGACTCTGTCTCTAAATACATTACAGAATAAGGCTGGGGAGTGGCTTAGTGGTTGAGTGTCCCTGAGTTCAATCCCCAGTACCAACAACAACAACAACAACAAAAATGTAGCTAGTGTAGGCTTTGTATCCTTTAGGGTCACCCCTGCCCAGCCTCATACTCAGTCTCATATGTGTCCCCCACCCCCCGTGTGTGGACTCAGAGAGAGCAGATGCCACCCCAGTCACTTTGAAATCTCCAGTGGGGCTTGTGGAGTGGGGGTTTGCCAACGGAGCAGGATGGGAACATAATACGGGGCACCATTGCAAATTGCACTGGGATTTCTCCAAATGGGCTCTAGTTACACTGTTGGAAGGACAGGAAGATGTGGGAAGGGGAGGTGAATGATGGAGTGATTCAGATGTCGGGGGAAACAGATGCTGCTGGGAAGACAGAGTGTTTCCTTGAAGCTGCCTGAAAAATGATGGTTTTCATGGGCTCCGGTAGGAGGAGAGTGACCATGTGGCTTAGGAACTTGGAGGAGCGGAAACAAAGAGTAAAGATCAATGGTCATCCATCATGCTGGGGCACCTGTGGGACCCCGGCATCCCTAAGCCACTTTATTAATGATCCAGAAGAGAGAGACCAACAGTGCCTTCGTTAAAGCCACAAATGATTCCAAGCTGGGAAGCCTTGGGAACCACAGTGGGAGGACTGACAAATGAATACCCAAATTAGGAGGCTGAAAATATATGGGCAGGAAAGAAGAGGAACTTTCCCTGGGATCAAGTAAACCCAACCGAGATTTAATGATTGACTCTGCCTAGTAGGAAGAAAAAAAATCCTCTCAGCTGGATTTAGTTCTTTAAAAGTTTGTACAGTTTTAAAAACTGTTACTAATTCTTTTCAAAAATTGATTTTTTGCCCCAAATCAATTGAATGCCTTATTTTTTCCTCCCCTATGTCAGTTTGCAGACAAACTCATCACATACAATACTGGAAAGGAGTGCTATTAACAATGATCTGGGTTCCAAAGCGTCATAAAATCATAGACTGGAACTAACCCATTTTAGATATAGAGGGCCTCAGGGATTATGAGTCTCAATTCTTCCTTGTTCTCATGGAGCACAGAGGAGAGGAGACTTGCGTGGTGTTAGGGAGCCAGGAATTCTCAGGCCATGCTTGGCATCTGCACCCCAACTCCTGTCATGCCGGTCAGTGGCTTTCTCTGCACTTCACCTCAGTCCATCCACTCCACACCTGTTGGGGACTCACTACGAGGGAGTTCTTGGGGTCACCCAGAAGGAAGTGACACCACTTCTGATACCAGTGTGTGTTTTTCTTCCACACTGTAATTCTTCAATGCCAACCGGGCCTTCAACAACTCAGTTCAATTAAAAAAAAAATTCGTACAAATTTATGGGAAACAGTGTGATAGTTCAATACATGCATATAGTATATAATGAGCAAATCAGGATAGTTGTCATTTCCATATCCTTAAACATTTAGTTTTAAAAATTTTTGGTTAACATGTAATAATCGTACATACATGTGGAGTATAGTGTGTATTTGGGTATGTACTGATCAAAGGTAATTAATGCTTTTGCTTCTTTATCATGACTTTGTGTTTGGACTCTTTGAGTTCCTGTCTTCTGGATATTCATAAAATATATAATAGAGCTGGTATAATGGCTTAGGCCTGTAATTCCAGTGACTTGGGAGGCTGAGGCAGGAGGATTGCAAGTTCAAGGCTGGCCTGGGCAATTTAGTGATCCCCTGTCATAAAATTAAAAAACAGTGCGTGATCTGGAGGCATAACTCAGTGGTAGAGTGCCCCTGGGTTTAATCCCTAGCACTGTAAAAAAAAAAAAAAAAAAGATTATAGAAGGATAATGTATACCAAAACACTGTTAGTAGTTAGTACCAAAACACAGTTACAGGAAGTAAGTTCTTGTGTTCTGCAGGGCAGTGACCACAGACAGTTCAATGCAATCCTGACCGTACCTCCTGGAGTCAGCATCAATCCCACAGGTGAAGAGCTCAGTTCCATAGGACTACTCCTACTTGAGATGAAAATTTCAAGTCCTAGAGGCCACTCAGACTTCTGACCAGTTGACTATCACAAAGTTCCCACAGACCAGCCCCCTTCTCAGGTTTGATAACTTTTCAGTTCATGGAACTTAGAAAACACTTTCCCATCAGCCACATCAGCCCATCAGGGTTGCGTGTAAGACTGTGGTTCCAGAAGATTATAATGTAGGCTGGCTGGGTAGTAGGGTGTACTGTCTAGGTTTGTGTGAATAGACTCTAGGATGGTCACATGACAACACAATCACCTAATGACACATCTCAGAATGTGTCCTCATCATCGAGTCACACACGGCTGGGCACTTTCACTGAATGAAATCCTATAAAGGATTCAGCTCAGGAACAGACAAATGGAAGAATGCTTGAGGCAGAGCATGGGGGCAGCGTGGCACGGGGTTCCTGGGCCATCTGTGGGTGCACCGCCTCCCAGCACCTGGCCAAACAGGAAGCTGTCCTGATGCTTGGGTTTTATGGAGATTTGATTATACAGACATGATAGAGGAAGTCACTGGCAGTGTTAGTGAGCTTTTAATTATTGTGACCAAAATACCTGACATAAACAACTTAAAGGAAGAAAGATTGATTTTGGCTCTCAGAGGTTTAGTTCGTGGTTAGCAGGTTCTAAGGCAGAAGCATCCGGCAGAAAGGCATGATGGAGGAAAGCTGCTCAGCTCATGGCAGCTGGTAAGGACAGAGAGAGAAGAGAGAAAAGAGAAGAGAGAGAGAAAGGGGCCAGAAAGAAAATAAACCCTTCCAAGGAATGCCCACCATGACCCACATTCTCCTTCCACCTCCCAGTAGCCAGTCACCCATGGATTAATCCACTGATGAGGTCAGAGCCTCACATTTCAATCATTTTAAAAAGCCTCACCTCTGAACACGTGAGACTTTGGGGACATTCCAGATCCAAACCTTATCACTGGCCATTGGTGACTGAACTCCATCTCCATCCCTTTCTCCCCTCGAAAGATGGGATGGGACTGAGAGTTCTGATTGCCTCATCTTGTGGTTGGCTTTTCTGGCTGCCAATCCCCATCCTGAAGCTGTCTAGGATGCCCTTGCTCTTATGAGCCATCTTATTGGCATAGAAAAGATATTAAATTCCAAAGATTTTAGGAACTTTGTGATGAACTGGAGACAAAAGACTAAATACTTATTATTTTTTTTATGATAGTATAAGCTCTCAAAGCTGGGACCTAAAAAGGGCAACAAGTTAGAACTAACTCAGGTGCAAGGTGAGCTGAGCTAAGTGTCCCTAGTTAGGTTGGGACAGGCTGAGGCTGTTGATGGTGAATGGGGAGTGGCATTCAGACAGTGATTTGGAAGAGGGGAGGTCTTAGTCATGTGGAGATGGAGGGAGGGCATTTGTGATGTGGGACAATGACAGCAATGAGAGGGAATATCAGAGACTGCTCTTCTCTTGGCTGGAGAGGGACAAGGGAATTGATATTCGGGTGGACTGTTGGGGTCTGACAGTGGGGAACCTTGAAGGCTTTTTCTACCAACAGGGTCCATTCAAGTGTTGGATGGGGGGAGTGATTTGACCCAGCCAAGCTATTCAAATGGCTTATCTGGCAGAGTTATGTGGGGTATCCTGAGTCTGGCAGAGCCAAAGGTATGGCAGAGGCTGGAGCCAATGTCCCCATGGCAGCTGGGAGTAGAGGGATTGACGTTTGCAGCTCCCAGAGTGTCTTGGCTAACTCACATGTCTGACCCTGGGAAGCGCTTTCTTCTTTGCATAGGGCCAAAGTCCAGCTGGGTCAATGGCACAGTTTCTGTGATGGGTCAGGTGATGAGAAACATTGGGCCCCCTGGCGGCCCTTCCTGACAGGTACAGCTCAGAGGAATGGGGAACTCCAGCTGAGGAGGGATGAGAGACAGGGGAGCAAAGAGAACAAGAGATCAGCCCTTCAGAAGGGAAAAACCCCATATAAGGCTGCCAGGGTCCTCAGCCCTTTCAGTTCTGGGGTCCATAAAGGACCTGCAGCCTTTGATTGGGTCCTGTGATATTAACTTTGTGTCTTTCTTCTTTGCTGGGATTTTTTTTTTTATTGTTTGTCCCCCTAAGATAGTGGATCTCAAAAAGTTTTGGTCAGGATCCCTTATGCTTTACAATTGTTGAGGACCCCATGGAGATTTTGTCTTTGTGGATGATATTTATTGATATTTGTTGAATATAAAATTTAAAATTGAGAAATTGAAATAATATTGATTTATTCATTGAACAATAAGTGTAAGCTCATTTGCAGATCTCTTTAATGTTGGACTTCATAGAGGATGCTTGATTCTTATGTAGGCTCTGCCTGTGAGCTGCTGAGTGTCATGTAATCAACGTCACTGTAGGCTCACGAGAGAAAGAGTGAGAGAGGCATAGAGCATTAGTGTTATAATGAAGATAGCCTTGTCTTTACATATTGGAATTATCTATTTAGGTTCTTGACTTTGGTTTATGTAACTTACCAAAGGGTCTTAAATAAGATAGTGAATGACCTGTCAGCCTTGGGAGTATAGATTCATTTGCTAACAGTCCCTAATGATATTAGTTATGAATAAATGATTAATCCTTTAGGTAAGGCATGTAGTTGTCACCCCAAACACCATCCATGGTACATGATAGTCATTTAAGGAACCTTAAATAGACACACACCCAGAGGCACAGACACATACAGATATACACATGGTCACACATGGATACAGGTGCACACACAGACACACACACACACATACACACTCACACATACACAGAGACACAAGTGCACACAGATACACATGCACACTCAGACATACACACAGACATGCACAGAGACACAGACACACACAGATGCATGTATACACAGAGATTTACATGTACATAGGAGGAGAAGCTAAAGAAATAGCCAAGGTGGCTGTGAACACAGGTGTAATGCCTCTTAAGATATTTTTGGGTTGGGGGCATAGCAGTGGTAGGGTACTACCTAGCATGCCTGAGACCCTGGGTTCAATCCCCAGCACTGCAAAAAGAAAAAAAAAAAAAAAAATATATATATATATATATATATATATATATAGCAAATAAGTGATTCATGCTCATTGTGGAAAAATGAGAAAGTGCCAATGGGCCAAGATGGCTGTTAACCTCACTACCTTGAGATCTCTGATAACATCTTTTTATTTTTTTAAATAAATAAGGTTTTTAAATAAAAGTGAAACGCATTTTTTTAAATAAAATAAAAATAAATAAAATTTGTTTGTTTTTAAATAAAAGTGAAACACATTGCACATAATTTTTATAAGCTTGCTTTTTAATATTGTACAACATTGTGAATATCTATCCTATAAATAGCACATACTTCAGTAACAGTTTTTAAGGGCTGCTTTGGAATATATAAAGAGCTCAAAAAATTTTACACCAAAAAAATCAAATAACCCAATTAATAAGTATGCAAATGAATTAAGCTGACATGTCTCAAAAGAAGAAATACACATGTCCAACAAATACATGAAAAATGTTCAATGCAATTAGCAATTAGGGAAATGAAAATCCAAACTACACCACTGAGATTTTATCTCAGACCAGTTAGACTTGTGGTCATCAAGAATTCAAAAAATAATAAATGCTGGAGAGGGTGTGGAGGAAAAGGAACACTTTCACAGTGTTGTGAGACAGTGTGACCCACTGTGGAAATATAACCAGTATAACCACTATGGAAATCAGTATGGAGGCTCCTGAAAAGACTAGGCATGGATCCATGTATGACCCAGCTATACCACTCCTCAGTATTTACTCTGAAGAATTAAAGTCATCTTACTACAGTGATAACGCATACCCATGTTTAGAGCAGCACAATTTGCAATAGCCAAATTGTGGAACCAGCCTAGGTATCCATCAATGGCTGATGGAAAAAGAAAATGTGGTCTATATACGCAATGGAGTTTTATTCGGCCATAAAGAAAAATAAAATTATGGCATTTGCAAGAAAATGGATGGAACTAGAGACTATCATGTTAAATTATATAAGTCAAACTTAGAAGGTTAAGGGTCATATGTTTTCTCTCATATGCAGAAACTAGAGTGGAAAAAGCAAAACAAAGGTGGAGGGGGATCTCCTAAAAATCAAAGGGAGATCAGCAGAGGAAAAACAAGGGGTGGAAGGCAGGGAGTGGAGGAGAGGCTGGGGAGTCATATTGACCAAATTACATTGTTATATTGTGTGCAGGTGCAAACATAAGACACAAATCCCATCCATATGTACAACTATAATGCACCCATAAAAATGTGGAAAAAAAGAAAAAAGGGAATAAAAAATAAAAGTCTGCTTTAAATATTCTGTAATATAATTATATCATAATTTATTTGGGTTAATTCCCATGATCGTACATTTAATTTGTTTCTTATTTTGCTATGAATATACATCTTTGTATCCATTACCATAACTGTTTTTAAATTTTTCTTAAACAAAAAGTTTCAAGCAAACACAAAAACAGAATAGGCTGGTGAGCCCCTGCCTACCCACCCCAGCTTCAGTAATTATCAGAATATGTCCAATTTTATTTCATTTTACTCTCTCCCATCCCTGTTGCACTTAAAGCAAGCTGAAGATCCCTGATGATTCCCCCCACCCTCTTCTAGGCACTTTAATATGTTTTTCTAAGATATTAGAATTTTCTCATTCTAACAACATATCCACAATTCTATTAGAAATCTATAAAAATTAATAATGATTTTACCTCCAAGAATCAAAGGCAAGGTCCCAAATAAATATTTGTACACCCATGATCATAATAGCATAATTTACAATAATCAATCAGTAGATGAATAGATACACAAAATATCTGACATGCTTACGATGAAAGATTATGCATCCTTAAGAAGAAAAGAAACTCTCAATAAACTTGGCAACATTATGCTAAGTGAAATAAGTCCAGTATGCAAAAGGATAAACACTGCACGATTTTAGCTGGGCATTGTGGTGCACACCTGTAATCCCAACAGCTCGGAAGGCTGAGGCAGGAGGATCATGAGTTCAAAGCCAGCCTCAGCAAAGGCAAGGTGCTAGGCAACTCAGTGAGAACCTGTCTCTAAATAAAATACAAAATAGGGCTGGGGATGTGGCTCAGAGGTGGAGTGCTCTGAATTCAATCCCCAGTACCAAAAAAAAAAAAAAAAAAAAAAAAGAGATGGCAAATTTTATATTATGTATATTTTACCACAATTATGATAAAATAAAATTATTAAAAGTATATTTAAAAAACCAAGGCAACCTGAATTACTTTCAGGTTATAACTTTCAGTTTTATAACTTTCATTAATAAAAAAATTTTGTCGCATTTTTAAATTGGTACATTAAATGCAAAATTATTAATAAATTCTGAATACCTTAAATATCTGATCAGAATTCAAACTTTCTGATTGTCTCACAAATGACTTTTTTTTTTTTTCCACAGTTAATCTGAAGCAGGAGTCAGGCTAGGTCCTCCAATGCATTTGATAGCACTATATAGCTGAGATAAATTGTTGGAAGTGAAATTGCTGGGTCAAAGTATATACATATTTTAATGGAGTTTCTGCCTATTGCAAAATTGCACTTCATAAATTATGTATCATTAAGCGCCTGTGTTTTTAAAAGTTGAACTTTGCAATGATTTCTGGAGAGTGTTCCTCTCTGAGATGGACATTTGTTCTCACTCGTCTTCAGTCTTGTGTGCATCTGTGCTGACCTCATCCCATCTGCTCAGCTGTTCCTCTCAACCTGTCACTGTCAGGCGGTAACTCAAACTGGGAACATGTTCCAGAACATTCCCAGCTCACCAAAACCTCACCTTCCCTTCTTTTTCTCCAGTCTCACCTGCTATGGGGACCTCTGAGGAGGTCTTTCTCCTCCTTCCTCCTCGCCTCTTATTCCTCCACGTCTCTGGGTCTTCAGTATGATCTCTGACCTCTGCTGGTGTGGGAATGGTGTGGGCTGGAGTGTTGAGATATGGGCATATCACTTACCTTGACACGTGCTGGCAGGAGGAGTGGAAACAGCTATGGGAGACTGAGGTGACAGCCATCTGCTCAACAGACTTTCCTGTACCTTTAACACTTTCACCTCTGCTTTGTGGCTTTGGCTTCATAATTGGCCATCTTCCTAGGATCCTGTAAAAGTGGTTGGAGTCAGAGTGGGATTACGAGGGGTAGAAGGAGGTAATGTTCACTGAGCATCTCTTAGGTACAGAGATGGCACTTGCTATTTTGTCTACTCCACCCACAACCCTGTGGGCTTGGCATCACTTTCTAAACAGGAAACTAAGGCCCAGAGAAGGCAAGTTAGCTGGTCTAGTGACCCAGGTCTATCGCTGTCTCTTCCGGAGGGCCTTATCTGTCTCTTCTGGGTTGGGTCAGTCTGGATGAAGTAGGACACGTTTATTGGGGAAAAAACAAAACCAAAACAAAAATAAAAATAACACCCTGCCCTTCCCGTCAAAGGCCAGGAAATGACCGAATCTGCATACCAAAGATATAAATGGAAATAAGAAGAAAGCCTGGCACAGATTATAGAATTCACAAGCCCCTTCAACTTTTTCTGAATGTTCCAAAATTTCTGTTTAAAAGTACTTCTAAGAGAGAAAGTTAAAAAAACATTTAGATTATATATATATATATATATATATATATATATATATATATATAAATAATTTTTTTTTAAAGAAAACTGAAAGAAAGAACTTTCCTCTGGAGCTAGAGGAACCCTTTCACAAAGATTTGGAGGGAACTCTCTGTAGAAGGAAATATCTCTGGCTCTTCCCTCTCACTTTGGACCCAGAGGGGAGACCTGATTCAGGGGATTAAGCAGCCAAACCCGAGTCCTCAGGACCAACTAGGGAGGGAGAGGAGGCCAGAATAGATTTCATTTTCATTGGCCAAGTCTCTAGTGATCTAATTATAGTGGGAAGATGTACTGAAGCCAGACCAAAGGAAAAGGCACGAGCATTGAGCGTTGGCAGCATTTGTTATCTTTGCCATTGGGGTTTGCAGAAGACCTGGGTGGAATGGACTCCGTACCCTGTTTCTTATGAGAGAGAGAGAGAGAGAGAGAGAGAGAGAGGCAGGGCCCTTCTCTCTCAGCATCCCTTGTTCTTCTTAGGCTGAGTGGGTGCTTACAGGACCATAATGCACCTCTCTCTCCTGCCCTCGGCTCAGGCTGCAGCCCTCATTGCTGATGGACAGGGTCTGTAAAATCCGTCAAGCAGATACAAATGAGGGAGGCAGGAGGGTTCAAGACCTGTGATATGAGTCCCGGCTGCTCATGTGAAGCCGTTTTGGTTTTAGGAGCTTGTGGCTGCAAGGGTCGCAACAATGGAAGCTTATGAACTCACAAACTTGAGTTCATTCACCACATCTGGGGGAGCAGCCAGAGAGGGTCCCCATTCAGCTCAAAAAAATTAGAATTTTAGAATGAGAAGAAAGAGGCTTCCCACAACTGGTAAGAAATGTATAGATTTGTTATGAATTAAAAATACAGGTGATAATTCATGGCTGTTCCCTGAACTTGGTGTAAGAAAACACCAATTATTTTTTAGTATTACCTATGTCCCGGTGGGTCTCATCTATTTCCTTGTGTCAGAAAGCTGGGAGGGGGATGAGCAGGGCCCAGGTGAATTGTAGCCGGCCTGAAGAAAAGTGAATGTGGAGCATTTGAATGACAAATTGGTCCCAGGAAGAGCCCAGTACATCTTCTGTCCATTCTAGGTGTTTAATTTCTCCTCTGAGCATCTTCCCTCTGGCCTAGGTTTCTTTGAGAGGTAATCTCATCCACACTATGCTGTGCGTCTTGCTTGTACTTATGTTGAAGAGGTTATCATTTGGCATTTCAATTTAATCACTTAGTAAATATTTATCAGGTCCCTACTGGGAGTAAGTAAGCAACAAAACAGGTATCGACAGAATGTTAAAAATTAGGGAAATAATGATGAGATGATCTACATGTCCTTCCCACTAGGCAGTGAACTTTTCAAAGGCAAAGGCCACCATTTCTTATTCATCTCTCTGTCCCAATCCCTGGTACATAGGCATTTGCTGGAAAACGATGACCAAGAGGTTGGGTGTTTAATTTTGGTTGCTGCCAAAGGAGACTTAAGTAGGGGAGGAAGAGAGATGCTCATCGACCTGCAGGGAGTACCTGATGTTGTGAAGGGCTCACAAAATAGGTATGTGAGCAATCGCCTCTGATAGGAGGTGTCAGTGCCTGCCAAGAAAACAGGCGGTACACTGAGCCGAGCAGAGCATCCAGAATGGCCCCAGACATACTGGGCCACCTTCAAGGTCCTCAGTCAGTCTCTTCTGCAGTCCTGCATATGCTACTAATGAGAGCCTGCAGATTGAATCACGGTGACCTGATGCTCCACGTGACTGTGAAACCAATACTCTAAATATAGTGACATAAAGCAATCACTGCTTTGCTATGCTCTTGGGTTGTGCAGGTCAGGAATTTGAAGAGGGCATAGCTAGGACAGCTCATCTTTTGCTCCATGGATCTCAGCCAGGGAAACTTGAATGACTGGGATCTGGAACAGGCTTCTTCACCCGGAGCCTGGATTGAGATATCACAAAGGCTGCTTGGCTGGTATTATTTCCTAGAGCACCTACAGGTGGACTTCCTGAGTCCATTGACTTCCTCAGAGCATTAGTGTTGTTGGTCTTTTATGGTACTAAAAGAGGAGTTGTGTTAGCTAGGGTTTTCCAGGGAAATAGATTAAATGTATATATAAATGTCTGTTACTACTACTACTGCTAGTTTATTTAGATAAGTTATAAAGTGTTTATTTATTATGAGGAATTGGCTCACAGGATCATGCAGGTTGACAAAGTCCCAGGAAGTCTCTGAGTTGGTGTAACTCAGAGAACTGTGGCCTGAGAGCCAGGGGAGCTGCTAGTGTAAATCCCAGTCTGAGGGCCAGAGAAGATGAAATGAGGCATCCTTGCTGATACAGTGAGGTAGAGAAAAAGGGTCTAGTTCCTCCCTCTACCTTTTGTTCTAGTTAGGTCCTCACTGGAGAAGGTAATTGATTTTACTAAGTCCAACCATTCAAATGTTAATCTCATCCAGAAACAACCTCACAGACACAATGAGGAGTAATGTTTAATCTGGGCACCCTGTGTCCCAGTCAAGTTGACACAAAAAATTGACCACAGGAGTTCCCAGGGAACAAGGTGAAAATTACAACCTGTCACTTCTGCTATCTTCTCATTGGTTGATACAGCCATAGCCCTTCCCAGATTCAATAGGGGGGATAGAAACCCATTTCTATGAAAGAAATGTGAAAGTTGTCAGAGGAAAAATGGAGTCAATTGTGTCAACCGTAGCAAGAAAGTGAACAAAACTGGGAGGTTATAAAGGAAAGATTCTTATATGTTTGCCTGACAGTTATTATCACAAAAGACTGTGAGAACCACAAACTTGGACAGAGGCCTCCACAACCTTCTACACAAGGTACTTCTCTACTAAGACATGGGCTCAGCAACTATCCAACCTTGGGGTTGGAACTGAATCCAACCTCCCCACAAGCTGGTAAATAACAATAAGCACACTTATTGTTAGTCATTGTGGTCAAAGATTATTGTTTCAAAATATCTGATGTAAATCCTCTTGCCTTTAAAAACTTCTATTTGCTTAGCCTTTTTGAGGATGCCCATACTTTACTATGGTATGTATATTTCTTTTTTAAAATGTTTTATTGATTTTATTTTTTTAAATACATGACAACAGTGGAATGCATTACAATTCTTATTACACATATAGAGCACAATTTTTCATATCTCTGTATATAAAGTGTGTTCTTACCAATTCATGCCTTTATACATGTACTTTGTTTTTTTTGTATTACAATTCTTAATACACATATATACCACAATTTTTCATATCTCTGTTTGTATATAAAGTATGTATATTTCTATTGCAATGCTCTGCTACTTCCAAATAAATGTCATTATTTTTTGGAGATTCTCTGCATTTTTTGTTTCTTTTAGATTGACATCTCTCAATGGGAGGGTTGTCCAAGAGTTTTCAGCCATGTTTTAAAACTGTTACCATCTCCTACCAATTTGGCTTTTTCTTATAAACAAACTTTTTCTTATAAACCAACTTCACTGAGGTGTAATTTAAATGCCATAAATTCATTCATTTAAAGTATATAATTCAATAAGTTTTAGTAAAGTCACTGAGTTGTGCAACCATTACCATAATCCAGTTTTAAAATTTTTCATTCCTGCCAATAGGGTCCCTTGTGTCTGTTCACAGTTAATCCTTCTTCTGAGCCCCAGGCAACTGCAAACCTACTTTCTGTCTCTGTAGATTTTCCTGTGCTGCCCACACAAACTGTTAAGGTAAAAGGAGTGCTCGAGTTTGAGAAGACATTTCTCTGTGGTCACTCACTCCTTTTCTGATAACAACCAGCATGGCAGCTGGCAGATTCACAGGGTTTGGAAATGAAAGTCCCCACAGGCTTGGTCACTCAGGTTCTTCATGTTCCTCATGACATACAAGATGATTCATTTCAGATGTTCCCAAAAGGGGCCAATAGCAAACCAAAATGTTCAATTCCTTACAAACAGACTTCTGGGAAAGTGGCTTCTCTCAGGATTGATGAAAAATGATTCTTAGAGGAATGTTTAAGCAGACTGTGAAAAAAGGGAGATATGGAAGGAGGAGGAGAGGCTGGGGGGACAGAAGGAGAGACAGAAGAAAAGAAGGATATTCAGTTGGGTTTGGGGAATTGAATCCAACCCCCCCCACAGGCTGGTAACTAGGTTCATGTACTAGATTTACCAGTGATTAAGCATATTATTTAACCTCTCTGTACCTCAGTTATTTTGATAAAATATGGAGATTATGAGGGTTAGAGATAATGCATAGAAGTGCTTAACATTTAGTCTATGCAAGACACATAGTAGCTTACATCATTGTCACCACTGCTTCCACCATCACCATCACCAGATTCACCACCACCACAGCCACCACTACCATCACCACCATCACCAGATACACTACCACTGTCAGATCAGGCGAGGTGGGCAGTGACCAAAGGAGGCAGATTTAAAAAGGGCCGCTGAAGGAGGCTTTATTGAGATATCACTCCCAGGCAGAACTCAATCAGACCCACAGAGTGGACAGGAGAAGGATCTGAGGAGAAACCGTGTGGGAGCTCGACTGGACTGGACTGGACTTTTATGGGGCTTACAGCAGGAAGGGAAGGGCTTGGGACAGGAAAAAGTGTTCCTAGGGTCCCTTGTCCCGTTGGAGTTGGTCAGGGGAGTTGGCTGAACTCCAGGATTGGCCAGGGGGTCCTGCTGATTGACAGGCATTAGTCAGGAGATCTCGCTGATTTATAGGCGTTTCTGCCGGCACCTGATTGAAGTTCCTTTCCCACACGGGCTGCTTTATTCTAAGTTGCCACCAAGTTGCCACCAACGACCTAACAACCACCATCATCACCACTATCACCTCCATCACCACCATCACCAGATACACTACCACCATCACCACCACCACCATCACTTCCATCACCACCATCAACAGATACACCACCACCACCACCACCACCACCACCATCAAAACCATCAACACCATCACCAGATTCACCACCATCACCACCACTACAACCATCATCACCATTACCACCATCATCATCATCACCAGATATACCCCACCACCACCATCATCACCATTACTAGATACACTACCATCACCACCACCACCATCACCACCATCACCAGATACACCACCACCACCACCATCATCACCATCACTAGATACACTACCACCACCACCACTACCATCATCACCATCACTAGATACACTACCACCACCACCACCACCAACACCATCACCAGATTCACCACCACCACCAGATACATCACCACCACCATCACCATCAACACCATCACCAGATATACCACCACCACCACTACCACCACCATCACCAGATACACCACCACCACCTACCACCATCACCAGATACACCATCACCAGATACACTACCACCACTACCACCATCACCACCATCACCACCTCACTAGATTCACCATCACCACCACCACCACCATCACCACCACCACCAAAACCATCAACACCATCACCAGATTCACCACCACCACCACCACAACCATCACCACCATCACTAGATTCACCATCATCACCATCACCACTACCACCATCAAAACCATCAACACCGTCACCAGATTCACCACCACCACCACAACCATCACCACCATCACCAGATTCACTACCACCACCACCACAACCGTCACCATCACCATCACCAGATTCACAACTGCCACCTCCACCAACACCATCAACATCACCACTAGATTCACCACCATGAGTACCATCACCATCACCATCAGATTCACTAGCAGCAGCAGCATCACTACCACAATCATCTCTGTGATCACTACTATCACCATTGCATCTGTCACCATCAAGATTGTTGTCATCATCATTATTATTTTCACTATTCACATTTTCATGAAATATGCTCTTCCCCAGCTAAGGGGAGGGAAGATTTCTCTCTGTGGTCTGGACAAAGAAGGAAACATACAGTCAGTGAATTACTATTTGCTATCTTTCTCTTTTATATGTACCTCTTTGGAGACACAGGCTATTGGCCTGGGAAACTCTAGGCACTGATGTCTTCTATCTACTACCCTGTGGCTGCTGTGCGCCTACCCTGTGAGGATCCATGGAAATGAATGTTCTGTGACAGGCAGGCAGTCATTTCCATGTATCTTTCTGACCTCCAATTCCTAGATAGTTGCTTCACATCTTTTCCTTTCTTTCCTCTCCTCTAACTCTCTGTTCTCTCCCACTCCTTGCTCCTCACTCTCAGCTTCCTCATCACTGAAGCCATAGAAGAGGAGTTCACAGGCCTACTCTTATGTGATCACCGTAATTGCACCTGCACCATTTATTCTTCTTTCCTGCAGTTGCCACAAATGAACTGTGCTGTTACTGGAGACTACCCCCATGTGTGCCCTAGACCACATCCCATCCTGCCTACCAATATGCAAAGTAGAATAAATGCACCCTGCAAAGAGGCCCATGTCCTAATCCCTGGAACTTGTGACTATATTACCTTACACAGCAAAGGTACTTTGCAAATGCAATTGAAGACCTGCCATTTTTTAAGCATGTTTTGTTTTTAGTTGTCAATGGATTTTTATATTTTTATATGCAGTGTTGAGGATTGAACCCAGGGCCTCATACGTGTCAGGCAAGTGCTCCACCACTGAGCCATGACTCCAGCCCAAGACCTCCCCTTTTTAAAAAGACTTTGAGGTGGGGATGGTGACCAGGATAATCAAAAAGTTCTTAAAAGATGAAAGCAGGAGGAAGAGGTTGGAGTCAGAGAAAGATTTAAAGATGCTACACCACTGGATTTCAAGATGGAAAAAAAAAACATGCAGGTAGAAATAGTTTCCTCTAGAGTCTCTAGAATGTACACATCCTGGACAACACCCTGATATTAGTACCACAAGATCCATTTTGGACTTCTGACTTCCATAAATGTAAGAACGCAAGGTACATGGTAGTTAACATCATCGTCACCACCACCATATCACCGCCATTATCACCAACATCATTATCAAATATACCAACAACAACTATATTTGTGTTGTTGAAAGCTGCTAAGTTTGTGGAAATTTGCTACAGCAGCAGTAGGAAATTACTATTCTAATGATAATGCTCCAGAAATTGTTCTCTATTGCTCCCTTCCTAGCTAGATATTATCACCCAGTAGAAATCATCTCCTTTGAGGCCACTTCCTTCCTATGGATTCTCACAGCCTTCAGTGCTCTCTTGAACTGACCCTAATCAGGTTTTTGCCCTCATATCCCAGTGAGAAGATTCTTGCCAGGGCAGCCTCCCCTGGCCAGTTCCCAGTCCTCATCCTACATGGCCCATCCTCAGCTTTTGCACAGTGGGTCACTCCTCCAGTCCTTTGCTCATTTGGCTTCCTGGTACCTCTTTCTCTTGGTCACCTCCTCTTCCTCTGGTGGCTTCCTTTTAGCCTCCCTTGCTGGTTCCTCTCCCTCTCTCTAACTTCTCAAGGCTGAAGAGCTCTGAGTCCACCTTCAGCCTGACTTTCTCTACTTATGCTCGTCTCCTAAGTGGTTTTATTTGGTCTCGTGGATGGAAATACCTTTCAAAGTCTGAAGACTTCCTCCTCTCCACGTCCAGCCCTGGCTGTCTCCTGACTGACATGATTTCCTACCTGGCTATTCATACCTTGATGTCTTACGGGCTTCCCAGAGAGCACATCCAAAACACAACTCCTGATTTTCAAATCCAAGTCCCAATCCTGCTCTTCCCTCAGCAAAATAGCATGTCCATTTGTTTTTTAGTTGCTAAGGCCCCACATTCTAGAGTCATCCTCAATTCTGTCCTTTCTCACCATACCACAGCCAATCATCAGCAGATAGTATCAGATCTGCTTTTCAGAACATACCCAGCATTTGACCACTTTTAATCATGGACACTATTATCTGATGATATGATAGTCTGAATGACCATAATCTCTTACAAGGGTTTCTAGAAGTCTCCTAACTCACCTCCTGCTTCCATTCACTTTCAGTTTAATATTCAACTGACAGCACATGGACTCTTTTTTGGGGGGGTGGGTGGTACCGGGGATTGAACTCAGGGTACTCGACCACTGAGCCACATCACCAGCCCTATTTTGTATTTTATTTAGAGACAGGGTCTCACTGAGTTGCTTAGCACCTCGCAGTTGCTGAAGCTGGCTTTGAACTCCCGATCCTCCTGCCTCAGCTTCCAGAGCTTCTGGGATTACAGGTGTGTGCCACCGCGCCAGACAGATGGAGTCTTAAGTGGTGTGAATCTTAGCATGTTGGACTTAAAAACCTTCCAATGGTGATCTCATCTTGCCTCATCTCACTTACAGTAAAAACCAAAATCCTTACAGAAGTGTGATCACCATCAGGCGGTGACATCCAGGTGTTCCTTCAACAGAACTGTTGTGAGGAAGATAGTTGTCAGGGTCTAGCTTCCAGCTGCTGCATCTTTGATTTGCAGAACATTCACGCTGAGCCCACGCTCCTGAGGGCTCTGGCTGAGCGCTCTGCATGGTGAATGGACTAGAGCCAGCCCATTTCTGCCTGATGTGGAGCTTTTCCATGGGGGATGTTTGCTCTGCTCTCTGTTCATCCCCCCATCCCCCCTCCCGTCTCCCACCCCAGTCCTGGCTGACTTTCCGTGTCCCTTCCTTTCTTACAAAACTTCTGTCCTTCCCTCGAGCTTTCTGCTCTCTTTCCTGTTTCATACATTAATTCTGCTCCTCCCCAAATCTCTCTCCATTAATTTTATCTTTGTATCTGCATCTTAGAGGCCCCGTGGGATCTGTCCCCTGGACCTCTCTGAGCATGTTTTCTTACGTTCTCCTTCTTGTTCTGTCCTCTCCAACAGCACAGGGCTCTGCTGTTCCTTGAACACAGTAATCATATTCCCACGTGAGGGCCTTTGCACGTGCTGTCCCCTCTGCTGCAGTTTCTCTTTCCTTAGACACCTGCTTGGGCAGCTCCCTGCAGATGGATGCTTAAGAGCCACCTTGTCTGAGAAAATCCCCTGACTTCTCTGAGGATTAGCAAGGTACCCCTGTTTCCCCCTCCCCACTCAGCCTAATTTTTTATTTGTTCTTTTTAGTTATAAATTTGATTTGTTCTTTTTAGTTATATATGACAGGAGAGTATATTTTGACATATTTATACAAATGTGAAGTATCTCTTATTCTAATTAAGATTCCAATCTATTGGTTGTACATAATATGGAGACTCACTGTGGTATACTCATATGTGTACAAAGGAAAGTCATATTAGAGTCATTCCACTACCTTTTCTATTCCTATTCCCTCCCTTCCCTTTGTTTAATCCCCTGAATTTCTTTTTTAAATTTTTTGGGTACCAGGGATTGAACTCAGGGGCACTCAGCCACCGAGACACATCCTAGTTCTATTTTGTATTTTATTTAGAGACAGGGTCTCACTGAATTGCTTGGCACCTCGCTTATTGCTGAGGCTGGCTTTGAACTTGTGATCCTCCTGCCTCAGCCTCCTGAGCCACTGGGATTACAGGTGTGTGCTACCATGCTGTGCTTAATCTCCCCTGAATTTCTATTCTCCCCCAACTTATTCTCCCTCCCGAGAGAACATTTGACCTTTGCCTTTTGGGGATTGGCTTATTTCACTTAGCATGATAGGCTCTAGATCTTATCCATTTACCAACAGATGTCATAAAGTCATTGTTCTTAATGGCTGTGTAATATTCCATTGTGTGTATATACCACATTTATGATTTATTTATTTTTTCATATTACTTGTCACCATCTGACATAGTCATGTTGTCTTATTTATATAAATACCCTGCCTCCCTGAAAAGGGTAGATGCATCACAAGGTGGTTGTTTTGTCTGTTTTGTTCAATGATGTATCCTCAACACCAGAACAGGGCCTTACACTTATGTGGGTGCCTAACTCTATTTGTTAAATGAATACACAGATAAATGAAAAGCTCCTGGCTTTCATTCTAGCTGATGTCAAAGGAGAATTATCTTGAGACCAGAGTGTAGATGAGCTGAACTTTATCCTAAGGATCTTCCCTTTTTGTTGTATCTTTTAGTTGTAGTTTAGTTTAGTTGTAGTTGGACACAATACCTTTATTTTATTTATTTATTTTTATGTGGTGTTGAGAATCAAACCCAGGGCCTCGCAAGTGCTAGGTGAGCGCTCTACCACTGAGCTACAACCCCAACCCTGTATTTGATTTTTTTTTTGGTAACAACTTTGTTAAGATGTAATGCAGATACTATAAGATCCAGGAAAGGTGTGCAATTCAATGGTTTTTAGTATATTCACAGAATTATGCAATCATTGCCATGTCAGAGCATCAACCTCCTCAACCCTCCCTTCATCTCCCAGCCCTAGACAACCATCCATCTACTTTCTGTGCCTATGAATTTACCTATTCTGCAAAGTTTATGTAAACAGAATCCTACAACATGTGACCTTTTGCATTTGGCTCCTTTGACTTAGCATCATGTTTTCAAAGCTCATCATCCACAGCATGTGCCAGATACTCACAATGGTTGAGCAATATCCCATTGTATGGATGTACCACATTTTGTTGGTGTGTTCATCAATGGGGGAAATTGATGAAAAATGAAGAATTCCGCAGTGAACATTTGGTTGCAAGTTTTTGTCTGAACAGCGTTTTCATTTCCTTTCCATGAATACCTAGGAGTGGAATTACTGGGTCATATGGTAAGTGTATTTTTAATCTTCAGCAGAGCTGTCAGACTGTTTTCCAAAGTGGCTAATGATCTCTTATGGCTTAAATGATCTTTCCATTCTATCCTTTACTAAGTGCATGATTTTCTAAAATTAATATAATTTAAAGCAGTCTCCTTTGTTTCCCTTAGATATAGGACTTTTTGAATGGAATTTAATCAAAGAGATTGAATGGCCTGTCTCTCAGTTGCTGGTGTTCAGTGCTGTGGAATTAACATGGAGCCAGATGTAGGGGACCTGAGTTAATTGGGAAGGTAGAGTGGTGCCTTCACAGGGGAAGGCCTTTCAATTCCAGAAGCATTTACTTATTGATTATAAAAACTCCAGGGGGAGAGAGGACGGCTTTTCTAAGGGCAGGTCTCTTTCTAGGGTAAGAAAAGTATTCAGCTTTCTCACGGCGTTCTTTAATACTATCTAATTCTGAAAGCAGGGCTGGACATGAGGAGGGGCTGGATTCCAGAGGGCATGGGGCAAGGCCTTTGCTTTGTGCTTGTTCTTGGCAGGGGTCACCAGCACAAGTGCTTCTTGGCATAAACACACTGCACCACGTTGTCCCACTCACTGCAAAGCCAGACTTCTCCCAGGTGCAGCCTGCTGGAAGGACCACATCTGTGAGCTCAGAAATACGTGCAAATGCAAGCTTTGCTCTGCTGGAAGGCCCATAAAGCTCAGTCCCTAGAGGCCACAGAGGAGCCATGGAAGGACCTTGCTGGCTCCAACTTATTGTTTCAAATTTACCATGCAATAAAACTACATAACTAACTTATGATCATATGTTGCCTATCAACATTAAAGCAACACAAAAATCAAGAGAAGGGCAAAAATATCCCTCATTTTCTTCTCTTGGACCTGCTGCCTGTATCAGTCCCCAATCTCCCTGCCCAGCTGTGACCACTTTTAGCAGAGGAGTAGGCAACCTGCTACACTGCTTCCTAAATATTCCCATCTGAGGGAAATTGTTTTTATCTCCAGTTTCTGGAAGATGTGCACATAGTCCATTACTTGAAAGACCACCTTATTGCTATTAGTTGTTCCCTAAAGTATTCCAAGTCCAAAGGATGATGCAAAAATGCTTCCTTAATGTTTCCCTTGGGATGTTATTTAGCTTAGCCTGCTAGGAGGAGAGCCCATAAATCCCTTTATTCACTCTTGCCTTTTCTACTGCTCCATCTGAGTCCTGTCTACCTGCTTCCAATTATATGACCAAAGCTGGAAGATTTGGTCCTGAGTCCATCCTTGGATGATCGCAGTGGGTTCCATTCTTTACATCCTTCAGAGCAAGGCACCTACAAGCCAAGCGAACTTCTCCTGCTCAACAGCAGCACTTTGGTGGACTGTTGAACTAGAAGACCCTTTCCCATTTGAGTGAGGGTGGAATTGAGCAAAGAGGATGGAGGGAATAGAAAAATCTGTTTTATCTCTCTCTCACACATAATTGCACAGACACACAAGTACAGGTGCACATTTGTATGCTTTTTTCTTTGTTACATGCACGCAATTATGCTCTAAGAGTTGCTTTGCAACTAGCTCTTTTCCCACATAATAATACATCTTAGAGATCCTTCATGTCAGTACTCATTCTTTTAAAGAATAATTTATGCAACCAGCGTGTTGAACAAGTATGACTAGAGGAAAATAATCAGAAGGCAACTTCATTTTATTTCCCACTGTCTCTTGAAAAGCTCTCAGTGGAGAGGTTCTTTCCATGTCTTAGATAAAAATTCAGGTGGCTCTTGACTGGTATAATCATCTGTAGTTCACTTTAAGCAGCAAAACACGGTGCTTACCACCCCACTGCCAACTTTATTGTGGTATAATTTACAAATAAGAGTGATACATATTTAAGGTGCACAATGTAGTGTTTTGATATACATATATGTTGTGAAATAATTATACCCCTCAATCTAGTCCACATTTTTATTTGCTGTGAATATTTACTTTTGTGTGCGTGTGTGTGTGTGTGTGTGTGTGTGTGTGTGGTAAGAACACTTAAGATCTGCTCTCTTACCAGATTTCAAGTACACAATACAGTAGTATTAACTATAGCCACTGAGTTCTTCATTAGTTCTCCAGAGCTTATTCATCTTATAATTTAATATTTGTACCTTTTGATGGACATCATCCAATTTTCCCCACCCTCATTTTGAAACCACTGTTTTACTCTCTAATCCTGTGGGATCAACTATTTAGGCCTCCATATATAATTGAGATCAAGCAGTATTGGTCTCTTGTCTTATTTCACTGAGCATCATGTTCTACGAGCAGTATTGGTCTCTTGTCTTATTTCACTGAGCATCATGTTCTACGGGGTCAACTATGTTGTTGCAAATGGTAGGATTTCCTTCTTATTCTTCAGAATAATATTTCTTTGTATGAACGTATGCCATTTTCTTTATCCATTCATATAGATTGTTTATCTTGGCTGTTGTGTGTAATACTGCAATAAACAGGGGAGTGCAAATGTTTCTTCAAGGCATTGATTTTGTCTCCTTTGGATATATACCCAGAAGTGGGATTGCTGGACTGTATGGTAGCTCTAATTTTAATCTTTGTGAGCAATCTCTTTATTGTTTTCCATAGTGGCCATAACAACTTACATTCCCACCAATAGAGTAGAAGGGTTCCCTTTTCTCTGTACCCTCCCCAATTTGTTATCGCAAGACACAGTCTTGATTCAGAAACTTGAGAGCATGGTTCAGCACATCAACTCTGTAACCTATCTCCTGCATCCCCCAGGCTACATCACAGATAGTGATAGCTGGCACACAACCTTTGGAGAAGAAAGTATGTGTCTGTGGGGTAACTTTCTTCTTTCTTGCTTGTTTGCATCATTGAGGGATAAATATGAAAAGGGAGGAAGAGAAGGGGGCAGAAAGTTCCATATGGCTGGTCTTCTGTCAAGATGGCTTTGGTTGCTTGCCTGGGCCCCTCCAATTACATGCATCTCCTCTGATAGGACAGGGTGTTAGGTTAATCTGGCTGCTGCTCCCCACTGGTTCCTAGTTTGTAGCATCTCTCCCCATCTGGATTGTTAGGCTGGCTCTGTCTCTCAAATGGCCCAAATTTGGGCCACACGAAGTCCTCAAAACTCCTTTTAGGATACCAGTCATCCCAATGCACCAACTTCCCAAATCCCTAACACCAAAGCTGCTAGCTCACCTTCTTCCCCTGACCTCCAGATCTCTTGGCCAGGATTCAGGCCACATATGCCAATATCTAGGTGCATATGTCCAGCTGTAGGTGTTCACTGGGAAGCTTGTCTCTCTAGACCTGTGGTGAAGAGGTGTTCTCCACCTTCCCCTGGAGGGTTTAGTCTCATGAACTTCAATGGGGCTCTTGAGCAATCCTTCTCCAGCTCCTTTATCCACCCTCGGTGTTTGGGGAAGGGTATGGAGTCCTATAATCACTACTTTGATGATTCCTCCAGATAATTTTCCTTGCACTTTCCTGGTGATGTGATTTCAATTGTCTCTTGGCACGTTAGTCAAAACTCCTGATTACTATTTGCTACATAATGAGTCCATTTCCTTTTTAATGAACATTTTTGTTCCCTTTTCTTAAAAAAATCCTTCCTTTGGCTGAATAAACACCACTGCTAGGAATATCCTTTAAAAATATCTTGGTGCATAGGTGCAACTATTCCTTTGGACTGAATTTCACATGATTCTAATAACCATGGTCATTTTCTTTCTTAGTCCTTTTGCAGACTTAGGAATAGCTCATAGAAGTGCCTTTGTGTGTATGTGTGTGTGTGTGTGTGTGTGTGTGTGTGTTGTGTATGTACATACATGCATGTGTAGATTAGATAGGTAAACTGAGGGTTGAGAGAACTGAAGGTCTGGAATGTTTCAGATGGCAGGCCACCTCTAAGGTGGAAACAAACTGACACACACACCTGAGCCACCTTGGTGGAGGGAAGACAGCTTCCTGTGCCTGGGCAGCTTCCATGGTCATCACTGGTGACCAGCAGGATGCTTCTGCATTATCACTTGCCTTAGTGCCAATACTTGCTTTAATAAGGCAGGAAGGTGAATGCTGTAAAGCTTCCACAGAGATCTCTAGAGGATCAGGAATGCTAATACATTTCAGATGTCATTGGATATAGATCACATTTAAAATCATTTTAAAGTAGGAGATTGAAAAAGTAAATTTGAGTTTTTAGGCACTCTATGAATTTACTTATTTCCTGATGATGCAAAGTAAGTATTATAATGACAACTAATGACACTGAGAGATAGAGCCATTGATTCATTTAGTTTTGGTGCCCAGTTGATTTTTGCTGATTGATTTTTCTAGACCACCTTGGGATCTATCTAGTCCTAGTGTGTCATTCAAAAAGAATCCTAGGTCTGATGATAAATGTTGAAAAGAAAATTTGCCATACCTCTAATGATATGATTCAGACATTCTATTGCAAGATATTTACCACAGAGAAATGAAATCCTATGTGCACACAGTCTTGGACCTGAATGTTCACAACAGCTTTATTTACAATAGCTAAAAACTGGAAATAGTCCAAATGCCTAACATTAGGTGAATGTGTACATAAGATGCGATCTCTCCATACAATGCAAAACCCCCCCAGCGAAGAATAATAATGAGCTACTGATGCCCCATACAATGTGGATGCATCTCAAAATCATTATACCAAATGAAAAGAGCCAGGCACAGTAGAGTTTGCTCCGTAGGATTCCGGTTATATACAATGCTACCTAATTTGTAGTGACAAAATGCACATAAGTGGTTGCCTGGGGACAGAGGTACACTCTGAAAAAGCAGAAGAAATCTTTTGGAAGTGATAGAAATGTCCTGTATCTTGATTATGGTAGTGTTTTCCGGGGTGTACAAAATGATCGAAACTCATCAAATTGTGTCTTTAAATGGAGGCATTAATAAATAAACTTGATAAGGAAAAATCAGTCATCTTTATGGAAATCTCACAGAGTGACTATTTACCTCCCTTGAAATATGGTTTAATCACATTTTAAATTGATATAAGAATTAAAAGTAGTATATATCAAATCCTTAGGGCAGTGCCTTGTGTAAGTGGTAGGAAAATAATAGATGTTACTGCTATTGCCTTGGAAATGGCCTATATTTAAAGATGCTGTATGTATACTTGTATTCCCTGTGCCCATTCGGGTGCCTGACACTTGGCTGATTTGCCATGAATGCTTTTTGATGAATGGAGGGATTTTAGGTTGTGTCAATCAATCTTTAATTCATGCCATTGTTGGGCCCTGAGGTCAAGGAGAGGATGATGTTCTGTCTGGAGAGCGCTGTGGGCAGTAAGGAAAGGTGCTAGGGACATTGGAAAGCCGGCCCTAGTTTCCCTCTGCAGAAAGCCACCTCTGCAAGTGCATCCTTGCTCCTGCTGCATGGTGTTCAGATTCAGGGACTCACAGGGACAGCCAGAGTGTGATGGGTATCGCCTGCCATGGGCCCCCAGAGCTGTCTGTAAGAGGGAAGAGTGTGTTGCGTGGGCAAGGGATAATGTGCCTGAGTAGCAACTTCCTCTCCCAACCATAAAATATTGATGGTCCTAGTTCTGGAAGGAGACCTGGAGACACCCCTGGAAGGCACTTCTTGTCAGCAGGTGGTGAATGTTTAATGAATGGAAGTAAAATATTGATGTTCTGAGTCACGCATCAGGCCTGCTCCTATCCAAAGGGGCTTGCCTCTCATGTTATTAAAGACAAAAATTCAGAGAATGGGTTACTTTGCCTCTGTTTGGGACATGACAATTTTTGACCTACGGTGACTTGGAGATACTCTGGTACATTAAGCCTGGGTGCCTTTAAAATTGGTAGATGGATATTTAGAATCAGCAATAGGAAATTCTGCTTTTCTTGAGCCTGGAAAACTTATAATAACAGCTTTGTCAATGAGTTCTTAAAAATTTTGTTTACCAAAGTTGTGCATGTGGGGCTGGAGTTGTGGCTCAGCGGTAGAGCACTTGCCTCGCACGGGTGAGAACCTGGGTTCAATCCTCAGCACCACATAAAAATAAATAAGTGAAATAAAGGTATTGTGTCCAACTACAATTAAAAAATATATAAAGTTGTGCATGCACTTAACTTAAAGAGACAACTCTGGGAGGGAAAGGGAGAGAGAAGGGAAATTGCATGGAAATGGAAGGAGACCCTCAGGGTTATACAAAATTTAATACAAGAGGAAGTGAGGGGAAAGGGGAAAATAATACAAGGGGGAGAAATGAATGACAGTAGAGGGGGTAGAGAGAGAAGAGGGGAGGGGAGGGGAGGGGAGGGGGGATAGTAGAGGATAGGAAAGGCAGCAGAATACAACAGACACTAGTATGGCAATATGTAAATCAATGGATGTGTAACTGATGTGATTCTGCAATTTGTATACGGGGTAAAAATGGGAGTTCATAACCCACTTGAATCAAAGTGTGAAATATGATATATCAAGAACTATGTAATGTTTTGAACAACCAACAATAAAAAAATAAAAAAAAGAGACAACTCTATCTACAAGAAAGACAGCACTCTTTTATGCACCCTGATTCCTTTCAATTTATCCTCTCCACCTGTAAACACTTTCAACCTCTTTTGGCTAATTCTTTTTATAAAAATTGAATAGCATCTTTCTATTGCTACTTCTTTTTTCTGTTTAAAATAGATTATAATAAGTTAAAATACTTAGTATCCACGAAAGGATCATGTATGAGGACTTAAATCATTTTATTTTTTTTAAATGAAGAAATAAATAGAACATAATAATACTTCATGCATTTTGATGTCACAAATGACTTCATGAGATATAACAGGAAACCAAGCTATTTTTCCATCAATTGCACTGTTGAAGATTGTACTGTAATATTTTGGTTTTGGGCATTAGGGTTTATATATAGCTGAATACTGGAGTAAAAGTATTCAGATCTGACATGGTCATTCATTTCTGTATCAGGACCTAGGTACAAGTTTAGTAGATAGGATGAGTGAGAAAGTTTAGTAGATAGGATGAGTGTTTTGACTTTCTAGGAATTGCTAAACCAGATGTTTAGAAGGGAAGAACAATTTAAAAAAATTTCCCTGGAAAGCCAAATCCAACAAATTAAAAACTGACATCTAATCAGTAACAAAGCCTCCATCCTGATTTGATAATTACTTCTTGATTTGAACAATTTTTGAAGTACCTATTGACTAATTTTTGTAGGCAAAAATGCAGCTCATTGCTATTCACTAAAGACACATACCTTCTGTGTTCTCTAGTTTTCCAATAGAGTTGATGAAAATTTTGCCATATTCGTTATTTATTTATATTATAATTTAGGTATGAAATGTTCCCCAAAGAGTCATGTATTGAAGTATGGATTCCCAACACAGCAATGTCCAGGAGTGGGACTTTTAGGAAATAATTGGATCCTGAGTGATTAATCCATTTGTCAGATTAATAATTTGAATGGACTATTGGGAGGCAGTAGAAATTGTGGGCAGGTGAGGCATGGTTAGAGGAAGAAATAGGTCACTGAGCATGTGCCTGGAAGGGTATTTCTTGTCCTGTCCCTGACCTCACCATTTCCTGTCTCCTATGAGCTGAGTAGCTTTCTTTTGCCACTCCCTTCTGCCATGCTGTTCCATTTCACCCCAGACCCAAAGCAATGGAATTCCCTGACCATGGACTGAAACTCCTGAAACCATGAGCCAAAATAAAACCTTCATCCTTCACGTTGTTTATGTCAGGCATATTGGTCATAGTAATGGAAAACTGACAACATTAATATGAAAAGGTAATGCATATATAACTGAGCAAGCACTATACTAAGATTACATTTACTCTTATCTATTACTTTTTCATTTTGTCTTGGAGAAAGAAAATACTTCATTTTTGTTTGTTTGCTAGTATTTCTATTTATCATTTGTTCAACTCCCAAACACTTGGCCACTGACTTAAATTTCTTAGAAAGACATTTGAATGCATTGGCTGTCCTACTAGTTTTATCTTCTAGAAGGACTATCTGCTAGCAGTTGTTGATTTGCTCCAATGTGAACTAGTTGCCCTTTGCACTCGCTGTTTGGTATTATTGTGAAGTTTCTCCACATTGTCATCTAGAGGATTTCACTCAATTCTTTCCTGTATTGAAGTCTAAGGCTTTTCTTTACAAGATTTCATCTATTTTCTTGGAATTCCAGCTCCATTTGCTGTTTAAGAATGGCACAAGGCAGGTACAGATTTTTTTTAAAGCAGGAAGCTTTGTACCTGTTTGTGATAGTTTAGCTGAGTATAGAATTTTAAATAGGAAAAATTCTCTTTCACTTTTTGAAGACACTACTTTATCATCTTGCACTTTTGAAAAGTTTGAAACCATTTGATTTCTTTAAAATCTATTTAAAAAACTTATAAGAATGCTTATTTATTCAATTTCTTTGAATTCACCAATTTCTGGTTTGTTTATATATATATATATATATATATATATATATATATATATATATATATTTGACATCTAATATATGTACATATTTATGGGATACAGTATGATAGTTATACATACAATGTGTAATGATCCAATCAGGGAAATTGCATTTCCATTTCCTTAAATTTTATCATTTATTTGTGTTGAGAAATTTTGAATACTTCTGTTTTAGTTCTTTATAAAATATATTATAAAACATTTTGGTCTATTGTCATCCTATTGTGCTATAGAACAATAGAACTTTTTCCTCCTCTGGACTGTATCTTGATATCTGTTATCCAATCTTATCTCCTCTCTCAAACCCCTTTTTCATGAAGGTTTTATTCTATGAAAGCTTGTAGAATATTCTCTTTGTACTCAGAAGTTTAAAGTTTTATGATAGATTGGAAGATGATGGCGAATAGAGTGCAACACCCCCGTGTACCATGTCACTGTGCAGGTGATTAGCGAGTTTAGAATGGCCAGAAGCTATCTTGTTAGGAATATCCAGCAAAATTGGGGTGCACTGAAACCTAGAGGAAGAATTTCAATATCCGAGGATCAGTTACTGCGGCTCAATCGCAAGTGACCCGTGCGTCTGGAGATTCAGGCTGATTGATCAGTGGCCCGCCCTGCAGCCGGAGCCTGCGCGCCGATGTGCCAGCAACACAGAGAAATGGTGCTCTGGATTCTGTGGGGTCCTGCCAACTGTGCCCTCACAGTGCTCCAGGCTGAGTTCTGGGTTTGAGACGGGGGAGAGAAACAGTCCAGATCTGCCCTCCACACTGGACACCCCACCAAGGAAGCCAGTGGCCACCATATTGGAGAGCTGATGTCACCATCGCCAGTTTCCGACAGATCTGACCCCATTGCAGCAAGTTCAGCGATAGAACAGGTGTGTGACATTTAGCCCTTCTCCCATACAGCGGGGAAATTGCATAAAATCTCTCCCCTGCTTTCTGGGGGTGTGATTATCAGAGTGAGCGTGAATAGAGGCAAGGGGAAAGGTAAAGGCACCTGACCTCCAACTCCCCCCTCCCACCAGCAGGGAAAACGAAACCTGTCTTACCAGCTCTCAGAGGAGTGGCTATTGGAGGGAATCAAAACAATAGGGGGCCGGTTCCCAATAGCCACGCTCCACATCCAGGAAACTGCAGGTCCAGAGTGTACCTGTGTACTGCGGAGAGGTACCACACTGGGGAAGGCCTGTCTGGCAGGAGAAGCGAGGAGACTAGAGGTCAGGAATAAACCTAAGTGAACAGGATTGGAGAGACACCAGGTGGGGGAGGAGGGAGCGGCCTCAGACAGATTGTTTCCTACAGCCCGAGGGCACAAAATCTTGGTCCAGAAGGCACAGCTCCACCTACTGGAAGTGAAGAAAATAGAAGCCTAACAGTGCTTTCTTTCTTTCTTTTTTAATTGTAATTTTTATTTTATTTATTTTATCATTTCTTCTTTTTCTTTTCTATTTTTTTCTCTTTCTTTCTTCTCTCCCTCTCTCTTTCTTGGTTTGCTTCCTTACCTTTTCCCTATCTTTCTTCCCAAGCATGACCACTCCGATTACGTGTAATTTACTAAATGCAAATAGATGAATATTATGAGACGGTCTATAGTGCGCCTAAGCCCTTAACTATCCCCAAGTACTCCTGTCTGTTCTCTTGTTAATATCCGCCTGTATTTGAGCAACCCCCTAAAGAAGCTAAGATATACTAACCTCCATACCATCAAATCGCCTGACCTTAACATAAAATCCTAAATTCAAACCTCAATTCTCTATATGCCATCAAAATCTGTAGGCCTTTAATGAAGCTAATGAATTTACCTTAAATCACAATTAAATCCAACATCTCTAAACATTGTCTCCCAACACAAAGGAGAGATCTTGGAGCTATACAAAACCAAAACAAATTTATAGGAGAATACAGAAACACAGCAGTCAAACAGAGTTGGAAAATAACGTGAGCACCCTGAAAAAACAAGGGGAATAAAGGATTACAAACAATGCAGGACAACTTAAATTCACAGGAGAACCTAGAGATATCAGAAAAATGTACAGATAAAGAACTCAAGGCATACCTAACTCAGATGGAATGGAATCTTAAAGAAGTCATTAGACAGCAAGTCCAAACAATGAAAGAATACTTTGAAAATGAATTACATAAGCAGATTCAAGAAGCAAAAAATGAACTCTACCAGGAGATAGAGATTTAAAAAATAAAATCAAACAGTAGTCCTAGAAATGCAGGAAACCATAAACCAAATCAAAAATTCAAATGAGAATATTACAAATAGACTAGATCAAGTAGAAGTCAGAACATCAGATAATGAAGACAAAGTATATCAAGTTGAAAAGAATATAGTCAACACAGAAAGGCTGGTAAGAAACCACGAGCAAAACATCCAAGCGATATGGGATGTCATAAAAAAACCAAACTTAAGAGTCATTGGGATAGAGGAAGGTATAGAGGTTCAAACCAAAGGAATGAAAAATCTATTGAATGAAATAATTTTAGAAAACTTTCCAGACATGAAAAATGGAATGGATTGCCAAATCCTGAAAGCCTACAGGACCCCAAACATACAAAACCGTAATAGACCAACTCCAAGACACATTATTATGAAGATAGCCAACATACAGAACAAGGAGAGAATATTAAAAGCTACAAGAGAAAGGAGACAGATTACATTCAGGGGTAAACCAATTAGGTTAACGGCTGATTTTTCATCACAGACGTTGAAAGCGAGAAGATCCTGGAACAACATATTTCAAATGCTGAAAGATAATGGATTCCAACCAAGAATACTGTATCCAGCAAAATTAAGCTTCAGGTTTGACAATAAAATTAAAATGTTTCATGATAAACAAAAGTTAAAAGAATTCGCAGCCAGAAAACCAGGACTGCAAAGCATTTTGAGCAAAACACTACAAGAAGAGGAAATGAAAAACAGTACACAAAACCAACAGTGGGAGGTAACTCAGTAAAGGGGGGAAATAATCAAAGAGGAAAAAGAAGCCAAATTAAAATAAATAAATAAATAAATAAATAAATAAGCAAACATGACTAGAAGTACAAACCATATATCAATAGTAACCCTAAATGTTAATGGCTTAAACTCACCAATTAAGCGACATAGCTAGAAACTTGGATTAAAAAAACAGATCCAACAATATGCTGCCTTCAGGAGACTCATATGATAGGAAAAGACATACACAGGCTGAAGGTGAAAGGTTGGGAAAAGTCATACCACTCACATGGTCCTGGGAAGCAAGCAGGAGTGGCCTTACTCATATCGAATAAAATCAACTTCAAACTTAAGTTAATCAAAAGGGATAAAAAAGGACACTATATACTGTTAAAATGAACCATTCACCAAGACATAACAATTATCAATATGTATGCACCAAATAATGGTGCTGCAACGTTCATAAAACAAACTCTCCTCAAGTTCAAGAAACAAATAGACCACAACACAATAATTATGGGTGACTTCAACACACCTCTCTCACTATTGGACAGATCCTCCAAACAAAAGTTGAATAAAGAAACTATAGAACTCAATAACACAATCAATAACCTAGACTTAACCAACATATATAGAAAATATCAACCATCATCAAGTGGATATACTTTTTTCTCAGCAGCACATGGATCCTTCTCAAAAATAGACCATATATTATGCCATAGGGCAACCCTTAGTAAATATAAAGGTGTGGAGATAATACCATGCATCTTATCTGATCATAATGGAATGAAACTGGAAATCAATGATAAAAGAAGGAAGGAAAAATCCTGCATCACCTGGAAAATGAACAATATGTTACTGAATGATCAATGGGTTACAGAAGACATAAAGGAGGAAATAAAAAAATTCTTAGAGATAAATGAAAATACATATTGAAATCTATGGGACACAATGAAAGCAGTTTTAAGAGGGAAATTCATTGCCTGGAGTTCATTCCTCAAAAAAAGAAAAATCCAACACATAAATGAGCTCACGCTTCATCTCAAAACCCTAGAAAAGGAAGAGCAAAACAGCAGCAAATGTAGCAGAAGGCAAGAAATAATTAAAATCTGAGCAGAAATCAATGAAATTGAAACAAAAGAAACTATTGAAAAAATTGACAAAACTAAAAGTTGGTTCTTTGAAAAACTAAAAAAGATCGACAGACCCTTATCCATGCTAATGAAGAGAAGAAGAGAGAGAACTCAAATTACTAACATACAGGATGAAAAAGGCAATATCACAATGGACACTACAGAAATACAGAAGATAATTAGAAATTATTTTGAAACCCTATATTCCAATAAAATAGAAGTTAGTGAAGACATCGATAAATTTCTTAAGTCATATGATTTGCCCAGATTGAGTCAGGAGGATACACACAATTTAAACAGACCAATAACAATGGAGGAAATAGAAGAAGCCATCAAAAGACTACCAACCAAGAAAAGTCCAGGCCCAGATGGGTATAGAGTGGAGTTTTACAAAACCTTTAAAGAAGTATTAATACCAATACTTTTCAAGTTATTTCAGGAAATAGAAAAAGAGGGAGCTCTTCCAAATTCATTCTATGAGGCCAACATCACCCTGATCCCGAAACCAGACAAAGACACTTCAAAGAGAGAAAACTACAGACCAATATATCTAATGAACCTAGATGCAAAAATCCTCAATAAAATTCTGGCAAATCGGATACAAAAACATATCAAAAAAATTGTGCACCATGATCAAGTAGGATTCATCCCTGGGATGCAAGGCTGGTTCAATATATGTAAATCAATAAATGTTATTCACCACACTTAAAGATAAGAACCATATGATCATTTCGATAAACGCAGAAAAAGCATTCGACAAAGTACAGCATCCCTTTATGTTCAAAACACTAGAAAAACTAGGGATAACAGGAACTTACCTCAACATTGTAAAAGCTATCTATGCCTAGCCTCAGACTAGCATCATTCTAAATGGAGAAAAATTGAAGGCATTCCCTCTAAAATCTGCAACAAGACAGGGATGCCCTTTCTCACCACTTCTATTCAATATAGTTCTCGAAATACTGGCCAGAGCAATTAGACAGATGAAAGAAATTAAAGGTATAAAGATAGGAAAAGAAGAACTTAAATTATCACTATTTGCGAATGACATGATCTTATACATAGCAGACCCAAAAGGATCTACAAAGAAACTAATAGAGCTAATAAATGAATTCAGCAAAGTGGCAGGATATAAAATCAACACACATAAATCAAAGGCATTCCTGTATATCAGTGACAAATCTTCTGAAATGGAAATGAGGAAAACCACCCCATTCACAATATCCTCAAAAAAAAAAAAAAACTTGGGAATTAACCTAACAAAAGAAGTGAAAGAGTTATACAATGAAAACTACAGAACCCTAAAGAGAGAAATAGAAGAAGTTCTTAGAAGATGGAAAAATATACCCTGTTCATGGATAGGCAGAACTAACATCATCAAAATGGCGACATTACCAAAAGTTCTTTATAGGTTTAATGCAATGCCAATCAAAATCCCAATGGCATTTCTTGTAGAAATAGATAAAGCAATCATGAAATTCATATGGAAAAATAAAAGACCCAGAATAGCAAAAGCAATTCTAAGCAGGAAGAGTGATTCAGGCGGTATAGCTATACCAGACTTCAAACTATACTACAGAGCAATAGTAACAAAAAAAGCATGGTACTGGTACCAAAACAGGAGGGTGGACCAATGGTACAGAATAGAGGACACAGAGACCAATCCACAAAATTACAATTATCTTATGTTTGACAAAGGGGCTAAAAGCATGCAATGGAGGAAGGATAGCATCTTCAACAAATGGTGCTGGGAAAACTGGAAATCCATATGCAACAAAATGAATCTGAATCCCTTTCTCTCGCCATGCACAAAAGTTAACTCAAAATGGATCAAGGAGCTTGATTTCAAAACAGAGACTCTGCATCTGATAGAAGAAAAAGTTGGCTCCAATCTACATATTGTGGGGTCAGGCTCCAAATTCCTTAATAGGACACCCATAGCACAAGAGTTAATAACTAGAATCAACAAATGGGACTTACTCAAACAAAAAGTTTTTTCTCAGCAAGAGAAACAATAAGAGAGGTAAATAGGGAGCCTTCATCATGGGAACAAATTTTTACCCCCCACACTTCAGATAGAGCCCTAATATCCAGAGTATATAAAGAACTCAAAAATTAAACAATAAGAAAACAAATAACCCAATCAACAAATGGGCCAAGGACCTGAACAGACACTTCTCAGAGGAGGACATACAATCAATCAACAAGAACATGAAAAAATGCTCACCATCTCTAGCAGTCAGAGAAATGCAAATCAAAACCACCCTAAGATACCATCTCACTCCAGTAAGATTGGCAGCCATTATGAAGTCAAACAACAACAAGTGCTGGCGAGGATGTGGGGAAAAGGGTACACTTGTACATTGCTGGTGGGACTGCAAATTGGTGCGGCCAATTTGGAAAGCAGTATGGAGATTTCTTGGAAAGCTGGGAATGGAACCACCATTTGACCCAGCTATTCCCCTTCTCGGACTATTCCCTGAAGACCTTAAAAGAGCATACTACAGGGATACTGCCACATTGATGTTCATAGCAGCACAATTCACAATAGTTAGACTGTGGAACCAACCTAGATGCCCTTCAATAGATGAATGGGTAAAAAAATGTGGCATTTATACACATTGGAGTATTACTCAGCACTAAAAAATGACAAAATCATAGAATTTGCAGGGAAATGGATGGCATTAGAGCAGATTATGCTAAGTGAAGCTAGCCAATCCCTAAAAAATAAATGCCAAATGTCTTCTTTGATATAAGGAGAGCAACTAAGAACAGAGCAGAGAGGAAGAGCATGAGAAAAAGATTAACATTAAACAGGGATGAGAGGTGGGAGGGGAAAGGGAGAGAGAAGGGAAATTGCATGGAAATGGAAGGAGACCCTCATTGTTATACAAAATTACATATAAGAGGAAGTTTGGGGAAAGGGAAAAAAAAACAAGGGAGAGAAATGAATTACAGTAGATAGGGGAGAGAGAGAAGATGGGAGGGGAGGGGATGGGGGATAGTAGAGGATAGGAAAGGCAGCAGAATACAACAGTCACTAGTATGGCATATGTAATAACATGGATGTATAACTGATGTGATTCTGCAATCTGTATATGGGGTAAAAATGGGAGTTCATAACCCACTTGAATCAAATGTATGAAGTATGATATGTCAAGAGCTTTGTAATGTTTTGAACAACCAATAATAAAAAAAGAAAGAAAAAAGTTTTATGATAAAGTGTCTCTGCATGAGTCTTAATTAATCCACTATGATAGGCATTAGTTGAGGCCCTCCTTATTAAATTTTTTTTGTTTTAGTTGTATATGGACACAATACCTTTATTTTATTTATTTACTTTTATGTGGTGCTAAGGATAAAACCTAGTTCTTCACATGTGCTAGGCAAGCATTCTACCACATAATAAGCCACAATCCCAGCCTAGTTGAACCCTTTTTAAAAAGATAACTCTACTGAAGTTTAATTTCCATACAATAAATGTACGTATTTAAAAAAATTTTTGGTTCTTTTTAATAATACATGACAATAGGATTTGTTTTGACATAATTATAAAAGTATGGAATATAATTTCTTCTAATTCAGTTCCCAGTATTCTCCTTTCAAACCCCTCCTCACTCCCCTATTTCCTTCCCTGTACTCTACTGATCTTTCTGCTATTTACTTTTAGTTTTTTTTTTTTCTAAATTAGTGTTTTGTGGATATGGTGAGAGTCACTGCAGAATATTCATGTAGGAAAGTTAGCTCAGATTCATTCCATTGTATTTCCCTATACTATCCCTCCTCCCTACCCTTCATTCCTCTTTGTCTACTTCACTGATCTTCTATTATTTTTTAAATTCCACCTTATTTTGGATTAGTGTCCACAAACTAGAGAAGACATTCAATCTTTGAACTTTTGACTTTCTGGGACTGGATTATGTCACATAGCATGATAGTCTCCAGTTCCATCATTTACCAGCAAATGTCATAAAGTCATTCTTATTTATGGCTGAGTATACTCCATTGTGCATATTTACCATGTTTTATTTATCTATTCATTTGTGAAAGAAGGCATAAACCCATGAAGACAGAGAAAACAGAGGATGAAATCACAGGATCCAAATTTTGCTGACGTATAGCTGAGCTATCCTGAGATTTGACTAACTTTTGGATATGTTTATGAATTATATTCTATATGTGCTACTCCTTCACCGACTGCTTGGAAGCTCAGAAAACATGGTTGGTTTGTCCCAAGGAAGTACACCGAAATCCACAGTATGCACTTTGTATAACATCCTTCACTCTATCTTATTTTCATTTCTCATATTTATTTTAAGCTTATTTTCTATGCATTTTTTTTGTTATGCTGTAGCAAATATTTGTTAGAAGAAATGAGAAGCATAAAACTTTTTAGACTTGCAGAGGCAACACAGGCCAGAAGTAAATGCACGTCCACAGAGACTGGGAATAGATCTGCGAAAAGAGAGAGCATCACACTAAAGATGTGATGGAAGATCTCTGAGATTCTGTGAAAGTCCATGATGAAAGTTGGTAAGGATATTTGTGGCTTCCACTAGCTCTGAGTCATTCTTCTAGACACTAACGCCTAAACTATATGTGTTGCAGACTAGCTTCACATAGCAAATTTGATGAATTTGGAGATGTTGCTCTTTTGTATCCCACAATGAGAGAGAAACCTTGGAGAGATGTAGACCAGTTTTAAGGCTCAGCTCTGTGGTTTAACACATGGCTATTAACCCAATTTAGAATTGTGGCAGATATTGATTACTCATCAAATAACCATGTACTTACCTGCATGTAGGTGGGAAATGGTTCTGTGCTTGCACATAGAAGAACAGGTGTGAGCAAACTGTGCTTGACCTTTCCTGCCTTAAAGATGAGGAAGCCAGGATTCCAGATGGTGAATTTAAGATGGTGAAGCCTCCATCAACCTGGGGCCATAAGTAAATGGTAGATCAAAGTCCCTAGTGACCCATGTTGGACATTAGCATGAGTGAGGAATAAGCCCTGATTTTGTGCCGCTGTGAGATTTTGGGATTATCTATTACTACAACAGACCCTTATTCCACTTCACCAATACAATACTGTTTCCATGGTGGTGAAGTAGAAATCATAATCATTCCCTGACACGTTTCTATTTTGAAGTTTAACAATAATACAACCAGAGTCCCTGGTACAACATCTGGCCCAGAACAATATTACTTGATGTTATAATAATGATCACTTTTATTGATTTCTTCAGCAGAGTAAAAAATGAGGTTTGATGGACAGTCGATGCGGGGCAGTGTAATAAAATGGAAAAGAAGATAGTTCTGAGAAACAGATAGACCTGGGGTCATAACCCAACTCAACACATACTTGTGTGAGTTTGTGAAAACTATTTAATCATTCTAGATCTGTTCCTACAGCTGTCAAATGTGTATGATTTTATTTAACTTGCAGGCTGATTGTGAAGATTAATACCAGTCCTGTAAAGGGTCTAGCTTCTTCTGCTTCCTGTGTGTTTCCACAGTAGGCTGCCTCAGAGCAAGCCACAAGCTCTTTATCACCAAAGTGGTCTTCTTCCAGAAATGCTGAGCCTGGCTATTCTGCTAAGGGCTAAGGCAATCCCCTTGCCTTCCCTAAGGTCTCCTTACCATTCTTGCACCTGCCAGAAGGAATCTTGCAATGGGCTAGGTTTTGCTCATATCATAAAGCCTGATAGGATCATGAGTGGTTTTGATTCAAGTCACTTGGAGCTTTGGGGAGTGCAGCAGGCAGTCAAAGCAGGCTAACATCTTGGTCATTTTTGAAGGGCAGTGGTGGCGAGACAGCAGCAAATTCTAATAAAGAGGGGCACTTAAATAAATGCAAGCCCCTCCCCTCCCCCACCTGTCCTCATTCCTTTTAAGAGGCAACCAGCTCACGGAGGACTAGGGAATTCAGGATGTAAAAGAGACCCCAGGGTCCATGGGAAGAAACTAAAAATGTGACCTGGAAGAAATTCAATTAAAAAGCAACAAAAGTCAAATGTTTCCAGGCCAGTCTTCTGAAAGCTCATGCATTTATCTTGCTCAATTTGCTTCTCTTCTTTGTGCAGCCTTCAACCTGCCCTGAAATGACCTCTCCTGCCCCCAGCTCCACCAGCACGAGCCAGCCACTCAATGCATTTGCAATTAATCATGTCCTATATTGTGGCATCTCTTCTGCTGCTCTCCTGAAGTCCTAGTTCTCTCCCACATTCCCGTTTGAATTTTCAAGTTTTTGGGTCTTTTGTTACATATTATGTTGCAAGTGCTTGGGTGGCAGGGTGACCTGGATTTCCATGCGTTCTGCCAAGCCTGGAATGGTGATAGAGATAGGCCTTAGTGAGGACTAGGGAACATGAATGTTCTATTTGTCATTTTGCTATGTCTCTGTGTACCTTGTCTCCTACCTTCTGCCTCCTCTCAATTTATGTTTCCATTAAAGCAGATTCAAGTCATTTGGGAAGATTATGTTTTGAGATCTTTACTTTTCCTTATAGAAGGACTCCTGTTAAAGCACATATTTTTTTTTTCAGATAAAACTTTTCACATATAAATTTTCATTCTGTCTTTACCCCCTTCTCCAGCACTCACTGTTGGGTAGCATTTCCACAGAGAAATAAAACATTCATTGTGCTCATAACTTTCAGTGTACGTTCTAATGTGTGTTATAATGATGTGGAAGAGCACGTCATTTTTGAGGAGTGGATGTTGGTGATCTGCTCTGCCCACCAGCTTAGCAACTTCCTCCCTCCAGACACCCTTGAGGGTGAGATATGCCAATTTGTGCCTCAGGAACATGAAAAATGACTTTTATGCTGTGAACCAGGTGAACAGCAAACTGTGAGGGTCAGGCTATGAATGCCAAGAGGCTGTCAAGGTTTGCCAAGGCTAACTTCCTCCTAAAACAGTCTATAATACAAAAACATATTAAAAAGAGTGCACCACGATCAAGTGGGGTTCATCCTAAGGATGCAAGTTTGGTTCAACACATGGAAATCAATAAATGTAATTAATTACATCAATAGACTTAAAGAGAAGAATTATATGATTATCTCAATAGAAAAAACAGTTGACAAAATACATGACCCCTTCATGTTCAAAACACTGGAAAAACTAGGGATAGTAGGAACACATCTCAACATTGTAAAAACTATATACACTAAACACAAGGCCAACATCATTCTAAATGAAGAAAAATTGAAAGCATTCCCTCTAAGAAGTGGAAAAATACAAGGATGTCCTCTTTCACCACTTTTATTCAACATCATCCTTGCCAGAGCAACTAGACAGAGGAAACAAATTAAAGAGATACAAATAGGAAAAGAAGAACTCAAACTATCATTATTTGCTGACAATCTGATTCTATACTCAGAGGCCTGAAAAATTCTACCAGAAAACTTCTAGAACTAACAAATGAATTCAGCAAAGTAGCAGGATATAAAATTTACACCCATAAATCAAATGCATTCCTATACATTAGTGATGAATCCACTGAAAGAGAAATTAGAAAAACTACCCCCATTCACAATACCCTCAAAAAATATTTGGGAATCAATCTAACAAAAGGAGTGAAAGACCTCTACAATAAAAACTATAGAACACTAAGGAAAGAAATTGAAGAAGACCTTAGAAGATGGAAAGTCTTTCATGCTCTTGGATAGGCAGGATTAACACTGTAAAATGGCCATATTCCCAAAAGCATTATACAGATTTAATGTAATTCCTATTAAAATCCTAATGACATTCTTTATAGAACTAAAAAAAGCAATCATTAAATTCATTTAGAAAAATTAGAGGCTCGGAATAGCCAAAGCAATCCTTAGCAAGAGAAATGAAGCAGGAGGCACACAATACTAGACCTTAAATTATACTACAGAGCAATAGTAACAAAAACAGCATGGTATTGGCTCCAAAACAGATATGTAGGCCAATCTTAAGAATAGAAGACACAAATGAATACAGTTATCTCATACTAGATAAAGGTGCCAAGAATATACATTGGAGAAAAGATAGCTTCCTCAACAAATGGTGCTGGGAAAACTGGAAATCCATATGTAGCAAAATGAAATTAAACCCCTATCTCTTAGCCTGCACAAAACTTAACTAAAAGTAGCTCAAGGACTTAGGCACTAGAACAGAGACCCTGTGTCTAATAGAAGAAAAAGTAGTCCAAATCTCTATCATGTTGGCTTAGGAACCTGACTTCCTTAACAAATCCCTAAAGTGCAAGAAGTAAAATCAAGAATCAATAAATGGGATGGATTCAAACCCAAAAGCTTCTTCACAGCAAAGGAAACAAGAACCTGAAGAGAGAGCCCACCTGTACCTCAGATACAGCATTAATCTCCAGGATATATGAAGAACTCAAAAAACCTAACACCAAAACAAACAAACAACAAACAAACAAACAAACAAAAAAAACCCCAATTAACCCGATCAATAAATGGCCAAGGAACTGAACAGACAATTCATAGAAGAAATACAGATGGTTAACAAATATGAAAAAATGTTCAACATCACTAGCAATTAGATAAATGCAAATTAAAACTACATTGAGATCCTGTCTCACTACAGTCAGAATGGTAATTATCAAGAATACAGGTAACAATAAATGTTAGCAAAAATGTGGGGGAAAAGGCACACTCATACATTGCTGGTGGGACTGCAAATTGGTGCAACTGGTATGGAAAGTAGTATGGAGATTCCTCAAAACTTGGAATGGAACCACAATTTGATCAAGTTACCCAACTCCTTGGCATATACCCAAAGGACTTAAAATCAGCATATTATAGTGACAAGGCCACACCAATGTTTATAGCAGCTCAATTCACAATAGCTAAGCTATGGAACCAACCTACATGCCCTTCAACAGATGAATAAATTAAGAAAATGTGGTAAAAATACACAATGGACTATTACTCAGCTATACAGGAGAATGAAATTATGGCATTTGTGGGTAAATGGATGGAACTGGAGATTATCACACTAAATGAAATAAGCCAATCCCAAAGAACCAAAAGCTGAACACTTTCTCTGATATGAGGTTGCTAATTCACAATAAGGGATGTGTGTGGGGGGAGGGCTAGGGAAGAACAGGGTACTTTGGACTAGACAGAGGGGAGTGAAGGAAGGTGAGGGGGTATGGCATTAGGATGGACAGTGGAATCAATCAGACATTATTTCCCTGTGTGCATTTATGATTACATGACTGGTGTAATTCTATATCATGTACAATCAGAAGAATAAGAAGTTATACTCCGTTTAATTATGATGTGTCAAAATGCATTTTACTGTCATGTATAACTAGTTTGAACAAATAAAAAATGTGAAAAAAGGGATTTTTGTCTAGTTTGTATTATGATGATAAAGAGTTTTCCCCTCAAACATACTGTTATTTAATCTAGTAAAATATTTATACTCTTTAATAAATATTTTATAAATATATTGAATGAATATATTGTCATTGCAAATAAAATTCAGGTGAAGCTAATGTCCCTCTTAAATATCACCTCCAATTCCAAGATTCTCTAAGAGATGGCTATGTCTATCCAGAATATGTATTTCCAGGTCTTTTCCTTATATGTTTATGTACTGACACAACTACCTATAGAAATCAGAAGGTTTGCTTTTTTTTTTGACATGAATACAAGTATTTTTATGCATTGTTTTATAGATTTTTTATTTATAAAACATTGTGAAGGTCTTTCATATCATTACAGGCATGTAACCTCATTTTCTTTTAATTGCTGCATAGTATTTTTTTTAAGAGTGACTTAATTTTTTTTTATTATTCGTTGTTCAAAACATTACAAGCATAGTATTTCTTAGTATAGACACACTACAAGTTATTAAGCTAAGTTCCCATTAATGGGCATGTAAATGGATTCTTGTTTTCTTTGTTAAATTTTTTAATTTGTTCTTTTTAGATATAAATGACAGTAGAGAGTATTTTAAAATATTATACATACATGGTGTACAACTTATTCTAGTTAGGATCACATTCTTGTGGTTTTTCATGATGTGGATTTTCACAGGTTGCATATTCACATATGAACATAGAAAAGTTATGTCTGATTCATTCTACTGTATTTCCTATTCCCATCCCCCTCCCTTCCCTTCTTTTTCCTTTGTCTAATCCAATGAATTTCTCTTCTTCCTTCCCCACCTCCTTATTGTGTGTTAGCATCCACACATCAGAGAGAACATTTGGCTTTTGTTTTTTGGGACTGGCTTATTTCACTTAGCAAGATAGTCTCTAGTTCTATCCATTTACTGGCAAATGCCATAATTTCATTCATCTTTATGGCTGAGTAATAGTCCATGTGTTTATATACCACATCTGTTGAAGGGCACCTAGGTCGGTCCCATAGCTTAGCTATTGTGAATTGAGCTGCTGTCAACATTGATGTGGCTGCATCACTGTAGTATGCTGATTTTAAGACCCTTGGGTATAGACTGAGGAGTGGGATAACTTGGTCAAATTGAGGTTCCATTCCAAGTTTTCTGAGGAATCTCCATACTGCTTTTCATAGTGGTTGTACCAATTTGCAGTCCCATCAACAGTGAATAATGGTGCCTTTTCCCTCAACATCCTTGCCAACATTTACTTATATTCTTGATAATTGCCATTCTGACTGGAGTTAGATAGAATCTCAGTATTGTTTTAATTTACCTTTCTCTAATTGCTAGAGATGTTGAACATTTTTTCATGTATTTGTTTGTTGCATTTCCTCTTCTGTGAGGTGTCTGTTCAGTTCCTTTGCCCATTTATTGATTGGGTTAATTTTTTTTTGATGTTAAGTTTTTTGAGTTCTTTGCTCTATCTGGGGTGCAGATGGCAAGGAATTTTTTCCAATCTGTAAATTCTCTCTTCAGGTATTTGATTATTTCCTTTGCTGTGAAGAAGCTGTTTAATTTGATACCATTGTTACAATCTATGAGAGAACATTCTCGTACTTACTCTTTTCTGTACATATACAAGTGTTTCTCCAGGGAGAAGCTCAGACAGGGAATTGCTGGGTCAAAGTATATTCACATTTCACATTTTAGTATGTGCTACCAAATTGCGCTGTGGAATGTCTAAGGGAAATTATGCTATTGAATGTGCTTTTAAAATAATTTTATGTGTCCTCAATCCCCAACCCCTGGAGATTATGACATACTTCTCCATTTCTCTGAGAATCGTTGATTTATAATTCAGTATAAGCATAATCATTGTGTTTTCTCAACCAGAGAAATCTACATTTAAAGGCTTACTTCTAATTGTGGAATAAAGCAAGTTAGTTTCTGTTGAAGTAATTTCAGGCACCAGTGAGCAAGGAAGGGAGGAATTTTGGGGTGTGCAAGTTATTCTGTGCCCCTGAAACTCCTCTGGCCTGGTTGCTGGCTATGCTGTGAGGCATACATAAGACTCTGCTGTCCTGTGTTGGCTGGGGAAACAAAATACTTGGGGGAGCTGTGTCCACACCTAAGGCTCGGCTCAGAATGAGAATGCTCTCTGTTTCCGGTTCTCTGCAGAAGACTAGAGTGGACCTGGCAGAAAGGAGGCCTTAAAGACTCATGTTTGAAGAGCCCAGAGCCACTGGAGCAGACAGTCTTGCAGTCTTACAGTCTTGCTCTAAATCTTGAGAGTTCCAGCAGGAGAGGAAGGATGTCTCCACGTTGGACAGGTGTGAATGCCAACCATGACTCTGCCCTCGAGAACTTTCTAGTTGTCTCTGAGCCTGTTGTCTGTTCGATGGGATGATGTTAAGATCATCTGTCAGAGCTGCATGTGAAGGGTGTCAGCCTGCCCCTGGGAGACTGGCGGGGCCACAGGCTGAGGCCATTGGAAAAGACGCTGGAAAGCAGACTACGAGGGCGGCCAGGGAGGAACCAACCATGACCAAGATGTCAGCATGGGGCAGCAATAAGCCCTGGGGGGACTGGTCACCTGGTTTAGGGTGGGCTGGTTCATGAAGGGCTCAGGAGTTGTGCATGAGGATGGATGGGGTTGGGGCTGAGCTGTCGAATAAACAAGAATGCAGACAAGTTCCACAGAAACTCCGAAAAATGGATCTTGACTTCATCCCATTAAGCAGAAAACTGGCTCAGAGGTGGCCAAAGAGTTCTCCCGGGCAGAGCCATGGTTTGCTTTATGTCTGATTGGGAGACGCATGCTCAGTCCCAGGGAGAGAAGGGTGCTGCAGATATCTGTCTGCCAGAATATCTGTGCTGTTGGATGCAGTGTGAGGCTCTGTGGCATGTGTGGCCACTCAGCATGTGTTTGGTGAGTGACTGAGTGAACCAAGAGCAGGAAGAGCTCCCAGCCATGAGGAGGCAACACCTCCATGGGGAATAGCTGAGGACTGTGGCTGGAAGCAGTGGGGTATGCAAAGCCCATAAGCACAACCAGGGATTAAAGAGGGAAGAGAGGTTCATTACTTGCAGCTAGTAAAGAGCACACTGGGAATGATTCCCAGAGCAGTGTCCCTCTGAGCAAACGAAGCAAGGGCTTTTACTGGGGAAACTCATATATTTGTGCAGGACAGACTCCTTATCCCACAGAGAGGTGGGTACATCCCTGAGCATGCTCAGTTCCCCATCCTGCTGTTCCATCCTTTGCATTTGCAAAAAAAGGTGGATGGGAACAGCTCTGGGGTGGGGGAGAATTTAGTAACGCAATGAGCAAATTTCATTGTAGGCCACTTAAAAGTGGAGGTGGGGAGACAGGGTGACTTGGCTATTTTACCTGGTAGAAACCAGCTAAACCAGGTTAGCTTCCCTGGTGGCCTTATTTCAAACACAAAAAGCAACTTACAGTCATTTAAAGGGGCCTCAACTTTTTCCTGTAAGGTCAGGTGAGTGTCCCTGAAACCACTTGCCTATTGGCTAATAGGACCTCCCTCATATCTAAAAAGCTCAACTTGAAATTCTTCTCCAGGGAGAGCGTTGTGGACACAAAGCCCACTCATGAAATGCCCCTGTGTTCTCACAAGGGTGGCTAATCTCACATGGGAGACAGAAGGGGGGTTGGGGCTTCCACACACCATTAGGGACAGAGCTGGGGGGCTCTGCTGAGGCAGGTGTTGTAGAGTCCTGAGAACTAAGACCATGTGCCTCCTTTTCCCTGGGTGGGATGAGAGTTAGTCCTGAAACAACGTTGACAGCTCTTCTCCCGCTTCTTTTCCTCGTTTTCCCTGGTCCTGCCACCTGTCACCTGCTTCTGCTCCTCTAAAGGTCTCCTGTGAGCCATGTGCTATATACCCCCATTACTGCTCCATGAGCAGGATCACGAGGATGCAGTCAGTTCCCAGAGGAGGAACAGGAGGCTCAGAGGGCTAGGTCAAGTTTCTGGAGCAATCACAGTTGATACGGACTGCATGACCTTTCACTCTCCCTCCACCCGATTGTGGAAGTTTAGAATTTTCTGGAAATCCATGATTGACTTCTGGGTTCTGAGATGCAAGGAAACCCTCCTAGATGAGGGGCCTCCACTGCCTGCCCGTGATGGTGAAATATATTACCCGCGAGCTCTCTGCTGGACCTTGGTGATAAATCACATTTACAGCCTCATGTCCAGTGACTCTATGAATAAATGACTGCATCAAATTTTCCACTATAAATCCCTAATGCATGCATTCACTTTCAGAAGAGAAAGCTGGCTTCTGGCTCAGAATAGGGTCTCAAAGATCAGACATTGGAAAATTCTCTTCGAGAAGACTAGAGAATAATAATGGCCTAGTGCTCACCAGAACTCCCGGCTCAGGGTGTCAGGACGGTGAGTGTTCACCTTTTGCTCTTGTCACCCCCAGGCACTGAGAGAGAACATCTGGCTGCCATCTGATAGCTAGTTTCCTTGGACTGGGTCTGATACACACATGTATTTACATTGTATTGACTAAACTCTTCAAGATACCATTACTTCTCCTATGTTACCTAACATGGAGAGAACTGAGGTTTGGGGAGGAGCACTACTTTGCTCAAAGTCAGAGCTAATCAGAGCAGGATCCAAGACTTGGTCAGGTCTGGCTCTGAAGGATGCACTTCATCCACCAAACCTTGAAGCTTCCCTGAAGGTCTGTTGATTTTCTGTGCCTTTTGGATAGTTTCAAGTTCTCCATAAAGGTCACAGGTACTTGGAGGGAAGGGAACTAACATTTATTGAGTGTCTACTATGTACTTTCCACACATTCTTTACTTTTCCTTATGAGAACCCTGTGAAATAGGTCACAGAGCTACTTCATAAATAAGAACAAACGCTTCAAGGGGGAAAAGGGTTAGAAGCCAGAGAGTTTCAGAATTGCTACAAATTTATTTTTAAATGTATATTTCAAAGGTAAAGATGAGTTTTAATCATGCTGAGTGTGACAGTTATGGGCTGAAAGTAGTAGACGAATCACCAAGGAAATCCTGAACAGCACATTAAAAGCAAACCTAAATTTAAGAGTTCCTGGAGGGTCCCTCGCTGAGCAGTCACCCTCTAAAAGTGAACCAGAATCTCTATCCGATGAGTGGTTAGCTGCTTGGTGGACAGTCTATGGGCTCCTAGGCTGCCCACACAATTGAAGTTTTCCTTATGCCCTAACATTGGTCTCAATTATAAGGAAATTAGAACAATCATAGTCTTTGTGATGCAAACTATGTTTCCTGATAAGTGAGTTTCCCATCCTCCAGCCTATGTGGGAAACTACACAGCCATGCTACTCTCTGGGCCTCCACTTCCTGTCTGGAAGCAACCGCTTGCTTAATGCTTTGGTCTGAGGCTTGCCACAGGCTTTTCCGGTAGGTGCTTGCCAAAATGGTCTCTGTGTCCCAGTGAGCACTAGTCTCCTGGCGATGGGGAGATGGTTTTGAAGGCAGCTTGCCATTTCTGTCTCTGCCCTTTTCCCACTTTGCTCATTCATTTCCATTACCCTTTGTCATATGAGTGCCAATTGAAAAGAAGAAGAAGAAGAACAAAAAAATCCACCCCAAACTCTCTTGCTCTCTCTGCCCTCAAGATAATGTGATTAAATGGGGCAGAACTGGCCGCCAGCTACACCAATAATATCTTGAAATTTTGCTCTTAACCGATTAGAAAACACAATGTCTCCGAAGAGAATGGGCTCATTTATCACATCTCTCCAGAATGTCGGCCCTAGCCTGGGCCACGAGCAGAACTCACTGCAGAGAGAGGACAGGGTGAGGGAAGACCCCACGTGCCTGGTGGAAGCAGAGATTCTGCTTTTTCTGCTCAGCAATTAATCTCCTTTGGCTCCGCTAAATTAGAGCACAGGCAGCACAACTCTGGAGTGGAAACTCAAGGGGGACTGGGTCCTAGAATGGAACAGACACCAACCTTGCCAAGGACCCTAAAAGTCCCAGAAAGGCCCACACATATGGCCCATCTGTGCTGCTTGTGGCACCAGGGGGCCCGAGGCACAGTGGCATCTTGTGCCTATGCGCTTGAGGAACAGGGAGAGGATCCTATTCTCTCGATATCCACCAATTTTTTCCTGCTTTCTTCATTGTTCTCCGCACCTTTGGGTAAAGAGCACACACATCTGCTAACTTCAGTGTGCCAACTCCCCTTCTGTCTCTGATTGATCCTGCGCCCTGTCTCCCATCCTTGATTAAGCTTGTTCACATGGGTTTCTTTCTGCCCTGACACATCATACTGGTTCCAGCTTTCACCCCTGAAATTCCCTGACTAGTTTATTCTGTCCCTGGGTCATCATGTGCCTGATTCCTTGTCATTCAGGATGCAAGTCATCTTTGCAGAAAGACCTCCTGGCCTTGGCCGCTTGACATAAGCTACATACTCTCCTTCCAGGCTCAGTATCTGTTCCAGCACATGCTATCTAAGGTTTCTTTGCTTAATATCTTGCTTGATAGTCTCATCCTTCTAGAATATCAGCTCCTTGAGAGCAGAATTGCCACTGGTTTGTTTGTTGCATACACCCAACCTCTAGAATAGTTCCTGGCACAAGCTAGGGCTCAGCAATGTCTATTGAATGTGATTGCATTCTGGGTACAAGGCTGGTTGACATGGCTCCAGGTGGAGTGAGACACAGGACCCAGGGCTGGGGTGTGACTCAGTGGCAGAGCACTTACCAAGCATGAACCACACCAATGCTCTGGGATGGACCCCTCACTACCTAGAGAGGAGGAGGATCTGGAGCTACACTAATCTTGTTTTAAGCACTTTCCTCCCTATCCCCAAAGAAGGTTCTGGGCTCCAGGAAGGACATTCTTGTTGAGGCAGGAGAGTAGAAGATGGAGGCTGGAAGGATATCTTAGGCCTGTAGAAAACAGCAGTAGAGAAACTATCTGGTTTTGACAGTCGGTCAAGGAGGAATGAAAAAAAAAAATGGCTTGGGATTTATGGTAATTAGATGTGAAACTTAAGAGTGATTGGACACAAGTTTTCACTTCATTTGCATATGGCCCTACTAATCTGCTGGAGCCATGTGCTCATAGACAGTATGTAAGAACCAAATTCAGCCCTCTCCGCCTCCCAGTGTTGCTGGGTGAGCCCATCACCCCTGTCTTAGGCAGTGTATAAATCGTTTCAATAAATCCTCTTTTCATTGCTGGGCCTGCTTGGCTTAGGAAGTTGCCTGTGGTTCTCCTTTGTTCCTAACATTGCCCTGTTCACTCTCCTCCTCCTCCTCCTCCTTCCTTTTTTTTTTTTTTGGATTTAATAAAGTTTTATTTTTCCAAATGTACAGTTGATTGGACCTGTTCATGCATCTTCACCAGAACCTGGGGCATCTCCACCCTTGGTATTTGTGGTATAAATCACTTGAGCTCTTTCCTTTGAAATCAGGATGGTTAAGTCCTTTCCTGGGGAGCTCCTCAAGGACTGCTCTGGCCAGGGAATCTCGAATCTTCGGTCTCTCTGAGAAGAGACCACAGCTGGGGTTATAAGGTCGTAGTTGAGAACTTCCATACAAAGTTTGTCCTAAGTAGCTTTGTCAAACAAGGCTAGATTGGTGAGCTTGTCCCGAACTTTGTCTTTGGACCAGTTCTTGTGTTTGGCTTTGCCCCCAGATTTGCTTACTGGCTTCCTGTCTTTCTTGGGCTACTTTCTGGCATCTTCTTCTCGTCATCTTTGGGTGGCATTGTGAAGCTTGGAAAGCAGCAGCAGCTACTGGAGTCTCATCAAGATGTCTGATAAACAAACAAATGAACAAAAGTCACTCTTCTTCTTTCTGCCCCTTGTACTTCCTTTCCTGTGAAGTCAAGTTTCAAGCTTGCTGAATGATTTCCCAGAGAGCTGAGCAGAGAGCCAGGTGGAGCATCCCTAAGTAGTGAGACTTCCCTTTCACTGTCCGTCTTTTTGCTCCAAACATGCGAATGACTGACACGTGATGAGTCTTAGTCCATGACGTGTGGAACAACAGCCTCTTCTTGGTTGTCTGGTCTAGATGTCACTTGAGCCTCCTGCCTCCTAAGGATGTGGTTGAACCTGGCTGATCCCAACTTCTCCGAGGTCTGGCAACCCAAAGTCCTCCTCCCCGCTGTCTGCACGGTCCATGATTCCTCCCTGTCTTGGCAATCTGGGCATCTGAAGTGGACCTCGACTCTGCCCTAGCCCTCTAGATGCAGAGCTCTTTCTAAAGCCACTTGCACCCAGCCCTTCCTGTTTTCTGTACACATCCTCTGGCAATTTGGGGGTCACGAGGAGGAGGTGTCTTGTTGGCAGCTTACTCCTATCTACTCATTTTCTCCTCTTCCTCCTTTTTTTTGGGTCCCCTCTACTGACCCTTTTAAACCAATACATCTCCCCCTTCGTCTTGTGCATCACAGCTTTGGCCAATACAGGAGGTTCCTTTTTAGATGGATGCCAACTCACCCACAATCAATTTTCCAGATGATCAAAATCCAGATTTATAAAGTGGCGTTGTCGATTTTCTGGGGTGTCTGTAGGCAAGTTATATGTCAGGGTTGTGCGCATTTCACGTTCCAGGGGCCGAGCCCAATTCCAGTGACCAATGGGTCAGATACGACATGAGTGGAGCAGAGCTTTGGTTTGGATATGGTTTGGGTGTGTCCCCTAAAGGTTGGGACATGGTGATATTAAGGGGCAGTAGAACATTTAAGAAGTGGGGCAGAGGGGAAGAGGAAGGTGGTAAGGTCTTTGGGGGCATCACCCTGAGATTAAGTAGGAGATTAAGGCTGGTCAAATGGAGTGACTTCTTGCAGAGTGAGTTTTATCAAAAGAGAAAGACTGACTCTGCACACTTTCTGGCTCCCTTTCTCTCCATGTGACCTCTTCTACATAAGCTTTGTCATGGTTTGGAAGTAAAGTGACCCTTAAAAGCTCATGTGTGAGACGATGCCAGAAGGTTTGCAGGAGAAATGATTGGGTTATGAGAACCTTAACCCGATAGGTAAATTAATCCCTAGATAGTGGTCAATTGAGTGGTCAATGAAGTGGTCAATGAAGACGGGTGGGGTGTGGCTGGAGGAGGTGAGCATTAGGGGCGTGCCTTTGGGGTATATATTTTATATCAGGTGAGTGGAATCTCCCTTTCTCTGCTTTCTGATCATCATGTGAGCTGCTTCCCTCCACCACTCTCTTCGGCCATGATGTCCTGCCTCACCTTGAGCCCCAAGGAATGGAGCCAGCCTTTTATAGACTGAGATCTCTGAAACCATGAGCCCCCAAATAAACTTTTCCTCCTCTAAAATTGTTCTTATCAGGTTTTTTAGTCACAGCAGTGAAAAAGCTGACTAAAACATGCTTCCACCATAAAGCTATCTTCTACGGAGCCTTCACCTGAGCTTACACTTTCAGCTGCCTCTATAACTATGAATTAAACAAACCTCTTTTCTTTTTAAAGTACCCAGCCTCAGCTTTTCTGTAATAGCAAAAGAAAGCAGATGAATACAGGTGGTTTAACATCTACTGATTGCTACTGTCTTCTGATTGCATACTTAGGCCCAAGTCAGACTACTGGATTTTATGTCTACAGTTACATAGCACTCCTGTTTCTTTGTGGCAGGCAGAAAACACCATGTACAAACAAAACAAAACAAAACAAAACAGAAACCCTCTATCCATAAAACAGAGAAAACTGAACTAGTGTCAAATGGTGAAAGAGCAAAGCCATCGTTTCATGTCTGCAGTATTAAACAGTTCTGACAAGTAACTACCTGTAGTGTGAACCATAATTGAAATATGCATTATTGTAATATCTTAATAATTTTTTAATTTAAGTGATAAAAGGCAGTGCACTGAGTGAAAATAGGATAGAAGACAGAAATTTTGTCCCATAAACACAGGAGGCATTGTACAACACCTGAAACCTGAGAATATAAGACATTCTTATCCCTGCAGATTAAGAAAGCCAAATTATGGAAAAAGCTGCTTCTATACTTAATTTTGGTAGGATGCGGAGAAATGGCGTGCCAAACTGCTGAGGATCAGTTTTACAGTGTACGTCTGACGGTTCTGGGCAGATTGGTCATTCAGTGAATTAAACATTCAACAATTTGTGTTTTGGAGAATTAACTTTCTCTGAATCAGCTTTTGGCAAATTTGCTACAGCCCACAGCTCTCTATCCCAAGTGGCTTATTAAGACATTTCTTCTGAGCAAGGACAGTGCGGTCCCAGTAGAGCCATCCTGTGAGAGCAATCTTCACCTACTTCTTTAAAGAGCTGGCTTTGCTGTCCTTATTGTTTTTGGCTGGTCCCTTATCAGGCTGAACTTGAGCCTTCCTGATGAGGCTTTTTAGAGTTGCGCCCTGGGGACACACACCTCCTGACCTCCGGGGTACTAATGCCTCTCCTGTGAACCTTCTTGTTTTGTAAGATAGCATTCTCTCCTCTTTTACAGGAAACTTGGAATTTTAGGCTGAGAATTTCATTGCTTTTAGCTTCTCACTTGTCCTGAGCCATGGGGTCATATTGGTCTTTTAAAGGAATAAAAACACCTCTTTCCTCAAAGTCTGGGATGGATGCCTTGTCTCATGGGCATTACCATCCACCCCTATCAAGATCATCTAGCTTGACATTGTCACTTCTTCTCTCTCTCTCTCTCTTTTTTTTTTTTTTAATTTTTGGTGGTGGTGCTGGGGATTGAACCCAGGGCCTTGTGCATGAGAGGCAGGAACTCTACCAACTGAGCTAAAGCCCCAGCCCTTGTTACTTCTTCTTAAGGTGATCACCACTTGGATATCACAGCTTGCTTTTTCTTGCCAATAGGAATTAGATGGCCTGGCTCCTCGTGGGCTCCTTTGTCTGCATCAATGTGGCCCTGGCTGGGGTCTTGGATGGAGCCAGGGTTGGGCTTCAGGACAGCAGCTTGGCTGGGTCCCCTCCTGCCCTGTCAGCTAGAAGCCTGTGCTGGGAAAGCCTTTGTTGGAGGGTCCGGCCTGGTGGCCTGCAGGAGGTGACTTTGTTTCTCTCCCTCTGCCCTCCATAGCAGGCTGTCCCCTGTCCCTCCTTCAGACCTCCTTCTCTATAGCACCAGGGTTCCCAGGAGGCCCCCCTATTGTTAAGTACAGACACACCGAGTTTTACAGATGAATAGAATTTAAAGAAAATTCTGCCTATAAATTTCTTCCACTTCATTCAATATTTATCGAGTGCTCACTGTGCGCCCAGCACGGTGTTCCATGCTGTGAGAGACACAAGAGAAGACGCTGGATTCAGATCAAGGAGAGATATCACTCAGTGGGGACATGAGATGAGTGCACGAGGGAGTGGGACGTGTAGAATGGGAATGGATTCAGAGCCACAGGCAAAGGTATAGTAAACATCGAGGGGTCCAGAGAGGGGTCCAGGGATCATGGGGCTTCAGTGGAGGAGGGGATTGTATTTAAACTGGGTTTTGAATGACAGAAAGGAGGAAGGGTCTCCAAACAAACAGGGAAGGGTAGAATGGCCTGAATAATCTTGCAGAGGCAGGAATGAGCATGTCAGGCCCACATGAAGGACAGCGATGGGTGGGAAAGGACCAGGGGGCAGAAAGCAATTGGCTCTGTGCAAATAGTTCTTTTACAGTGATTTGGCAGTAATGATGATTGTGCTGAACATGCGTCAGTATGTTTTGGCAAATTTTGGTAGCATTTGAACGTATTTAGGTTGGTTTTATAACAACTTGTCTGTCCTTGAGAATTTTCTTGATCTTTTTTTTTTCCAGAATTTTATTTTCCCTTACAGTTTTTTTTTCCCTGTGTATTTAATTTGTAGCCATTCAGTCCCTCTTCTGTGCTCTTTATAACAGGGACGATTCGGATCACTGTAAATGCCTAATGGGATTAGCCAGAAAAATCTATGAGACGAAAATGGATGCACATCCCCATGTAAGAAAAGGTCTGGAAGAATAGACTCTAAGGTGGTGTATTGATTGATTGTCTTGGAGTGGGTGGAATTATGGGTAATCTTTCTTTTTCTTTTTGCTTCTCTGTACTTTTACATTTCTTTTACAGGAACAGATTGCATCTGTAAAAGGAAAAACAACCCGAAACCCAATCAGAAAAAATAAATTGCAAAAGGAAATTATATGGAATTTTTCAGGGTTTGGATTTCCTTGTCAAAGTTTTGAATTAATTTAAAGCCAATTATGTTTGCTCTGCTGCTTTGGCCATGCTTTCAGTTTTTGTCCACCATTTGAAGGATTTAAAACTTGCATTCTGGCCAGCTTGCTTCCAGCCAAATTGTTTTCTGCCCAGACCCCAGGGGTTGTGATGGACAGCCGGAGCGAGCAGCCAGGCATGGACAGAGCAGGCGGCCACCTATGTGATGTTATTTGAAAGGCACAGACTTTTCTGTTCAGCCTTAGCAGGACTCAATCTTGCAGCGCATCAGAATCACCAGGGGAGCTTTCAAAATCTACAGTTGCCCAGAGATCCAGATCCATTAGTATTTTGGGGCATTAGTATTTTTAAGAAGTTACCCAGAGGATTCCAATATGTAGCCAGGGATGAGAACCACCGAGATAATATATTTCTTTCTGGCCCTCCTTTCAACCTCACCCCTGGGTTAAACCATTTCTCCTTCTGTTGGGTGAGTTTCTCCAACAGGGCTGCGGAGATGTTTATGTAGAATCATCTGGGAAGCCTGCCCACCGTGCAGAACCTGGGTCTCATTCCAGATCTACTGAATCAACATCTTTGATACTGGACCCAAGAATCTGAACTTTGATTAGCTCTTCAGTAATTCTCCTGTGCTCTCTTTGAGAATTTGAGAACCAACTCTAGTCTTGTGCTTTTAACTGGCTCCTACTTCTCTTTTGGTTCCCACTCCATTTCTACATAGAGCATTGATTTTGTCAGTCATTTTTGAGATTAGCATTTCTAAAGCCCAGATTTACATTGGGTAACCACTTTTCTCCTAGAACAGATTATACCATAATCTAAAGCTGTATAAATTAGGCCGAAATCTATTTTAAGATTAATGCATCCATTTTATAATTGAAGCCATCAAAGATATTTATTCATTAGAAAAGTAATTATGTAGTTATTATAAAAAATTTGGAAATAGGGAAATTTTGGAAAAATTGGAAATTGGAATAATGAAATCACTCTTATTTCTACCACTCAAGGAATACTGTCTATAATTGGATACATTTCCTTTTTTAATATATAGAACTGCTTTTTTTAAAAAAAATACTAAAGTGGAAAGTGGGAAATTACAGGCTTTTTTTTGATAAATTGACTTCAGTTATTGAAAGTAAGTTATAATTACATTTAACTAGAGGCTTTGTGGATATCCTCTGTTGTGTTATAATTGTTTTTCTCAGTCACATAGGGGAACCCTCTTACTTCAGTTCCCATCAACATATGGAAGATGAAGAGCAAGGTGGGCACAGGTTTTTCAGTGACAAGAATCCTTGCCATGCCACCACCAGATAATGAGACGAAGGGAAGTTCATCTATTTAATCGGTTTGGACACCATGTTTGTTACAGAAGGCTGTGATTTGTTCTTTTAAGTTATAAAATATGTTGGTTAGGGGAAATAATTGAATTGCTTGCTTAAGCTGTAAAATATGTCGTCTTATAGGTGTTAATTTAAATACTGGTGTATGTACTGAGTGGGTTCTATTGTTGGTTATATATTCTCAGAGGCTTGGTGATTTGTTCATAGAGATAAGCTAACTACAAAAAATAAAAAACAAAACTCTCTACTTTCAGTTCTTGCTTGTGCTGCATGTCCACTATGGCAGGGGGTCCTGGGTTGGTTCCTCTTCACTCAAGGGTCCAGTGTTCACAGATAGCAACATCTCCATTTGTCAAAACTGGGGAAAGAAAAGATGGAAAACCACACTGGCTCTGTTTGTTTGTGTTATTATTTGGTGCTGGGGATTGAACTTAGGAATTCTTTACCACTAATCTATATCCCAAGCACTTTTAATTTTTTTTTCTTTTTTAAATTTTAAGACAGGGTCTCCCCAAGTTACTGAGGGCCTCACTGAGTTGCTGAGGCTGGCCACAAATTTGTGATCCTCCTGCCTCAGCCTCCTGGGTTGGTGGGATTACAGGTGCGGGCCACTATGCTAGGCTTACATTGACTTTTAAATACTGATTGTTTAAGTTAATGAAATTATATGACAGCAGAATAAATTTTGATTCATTGTACACAATCACAGCACAACTTTTCATTTCTCTAGTTGTACATGATGTAGCGTTGCACCATATGTGCATTCATACATGTACCTGGGGTAATGATGTCCATTTCATTCCGCCATCTTTCCTGCCCCCATGCTCTCTCCCCACTTCTCCCTCCCCTTTTCCCAAAGTTCCTCCATTTTCTCCCTCCCCTTATGGATCAGCATCCATTTATCAGCGAGAACATTTGGTCTTTGGTTTTTGGGATTGGTTTACTTTGCTTAGCATGATGTTCTCCAACTCTGTCCATTTACCCGCAAATGCCATAATTTTATTCTCTTTTAATGCTGAATAATATTCCATTGTGTAGATGGAATGCCACAGTTTCTTTATCCATTCATCTATTGAAGGGCATCTAGGTCACTTCCACAGTTTAGCTATTGTGAATTGAGCTGCTATAAACATTGATGTGGCTGGGTTACTATAGTATGCTGATTTTAAGTCCTTTGGGTATAGACCGAGGAGTGGAATATCTGGGTCAAGTGGTGGTTCCATTCCAAGTTTTCTAAGGAATCTCCATACTGCTTTCCAGATTGGTTGCTCCAATTTCCTGTTTCACCAGCAATGTAAATACTGGTATTTTGACCACAGCAAGTGGATCATGATCTCCACTGTGCTTGGAAGTGGAGGCTGAACCACCTGTCAATGAAAACTAGTATGTTTACTACCCTAGGGCCTCACTGTCTTTACAGACTGCAAATAACTGTAGTGCCTCTGGAAGGCTCAAGTCCGTAAGTGCCAATGCTTGTTCTGTATTTGGGGTTCATTCCTGTCTTTTTAATTTAATTTCTTCATAAGGGACTTGGTGTGTTTTAAACATCATCACCTTCCTGACCATGTTTTGTCAAATGTCAATATCCTTCCAAGTAAGTATGAAAGTTACTTCTCCCTGAAACAGAAGGGAGTCCCGAGGAAGAGGTGTTAGTCAGGAAAATATGGACAGCGATGTGGTAACTGGAAGCGGCTTCTCCTTTTCTCTGCCTGCTCAGAAAAGTCATGATTAGTTGTTAATTTCCCTCCAGCTTTCTGGATCCCTTGGTACTTTTCAGATTTTTCTATCCACATCTAACTGCTCTCACCTCTGCTCCAGCAATAGAAAGAAAATCCAGGGGGAAGATAATTTTTTTTAAAAAAGAGAATCATGCAATGACATCACTTCTATGTACTGTCTGAAACAGCTGGTCTCGTGGAGGTTGAGAGGGGAACAGTGGTTTCTGGAGGCAGGGAGAATGGGGATGAGGAGGGGGTGGAAAGAGGCTGGTTGATGGGTGCTGGGTTCCAGTTGTGTGGGAGGAGTGGGTTCTGGTGTTCTGTTGCACAGCAGGGTGATCACAGAGGATGAGAGTGTATTTCATAATTTAGAAAAGCTTGATGAGAGGATTTTGGATACCCAGATCATACCCAGATGATGAGTAATTGAGGAGACGGATATACTTATCTTGATTTGAAAACTACACGATGTTATGTGTATTGAAGCATTACATAGTATCCAATAAATGTGCACAACTTTTATGTGTCAATTTAAAAAAAATGAAACAAAAAGAAACATGCAATCATTTCATCCCTGAGACTCATTCCCACAGGGATCTGTGATCACTCATCCTAGCTGAAGACACCCCACTCGGCCTCAGAGAGTGACGACCTACCTGACTTCTACTTCAAATTCATGAGTATTCATGGGACTTTTGCTAGATGCGCCATTTTGCTGGGGAGGGGTCTTAGATGGTGAAGAATCGCTGTGATTCTCAGGAAACTTAAAATTCATAATAAACACCTTAATTATTTTGCGTCTCTAAAAAACCCAAAGCTTTAAATGTTTCAGTGAAAGAGTAGTACTGAGCAATAAGTATGTTTAAGTACAGTTTTAATTGGGAATTTTATATGATTCCATTTCTCTCCTCTCACAGCTTATCAATTAAACTCTTTTAACAATTTATTTAATGATCGCTATAGATGTGAAATATGCATTTATAACTAATCTAAATGTACTTTCAAATAATACCATGCTGCTGTGTATGAAGCCCAGGTCCTTTATAACAAAGAGTTCCCACCCCTCCCTCAGGTTCCTTATAGCATTGTGTTACATATGAGCCAAAGTGGCTGTTGGAGTGGATACTACTGTAAAATATCCTAGGGGGTACTTGGTGCTGTTGCTACACTCTTTTTTTTGTTTTGTTTTTACTGTTGTTACTATTATTGTTACCATTGTTACTATTATTACTTTGAACAAAGAATTATCAGATCAACTAAGAAAAATAAAAGATTGTGTTTTGCCGTCATTTTTCCTATTTCCAATGCTTGTCCTTTCTTCATGTAGATCCAAGTTTCTGACCTGTATCATCTTCTTTCTCTGAAGAATTTCTAACATTCTTTGCAAGGCAGATCTCCTGATGATGGATGAGAAAACAAACAAACAAACAAACAAATAAATGCATCTATCCTTCCCCGAGTGTTCTGCCCGCCAGGAAAAAAATGCTGTCACATTACTTATTGTCTTAGAAAATCTGTATTTCCACTTACTTTTGAAGGATAACTTTGCCAGGTTCAGAATTCTAGGTTGGCTGTGTTATCCTTTGAATACTTTGAATATTTCACTCCAGTCTTCTCGTTGGCATGGTTTCTGATGGGAAGTCTGTGGTAGTTCTCAAGGAGTGGTTCTCTCTCTCCTTTGTGGTGCTAGGGATGGAACCCAGGGCCTTGCACATGCTGGAGAATGCTCTACCACTGAGCTCCATCCCTAGCCTTGTGTGGTAATTCTATTTATTCCTTCATAGCAAAATGTCCCCTGCTCCCCATCCCTGTGATTTCTTTGAATATTTCTTCTGCGGTTTTCTGAAGCTTGAAGATGATGTTTCTAGTGTAGATTTTCTCATGTGTAGCCTGCTTGTCATTCCCTGAGCTTCTTGAATCTGTCTTTAATTTTGGAAAATTCCTGGTCATTATTACATCTAATGTTGCCACTGATCTATTCTCTTGTTCTTCTTGATTTGGGTATTGAAATTATGCATTTGTTATACCACTCAACATTGTCCCACAGTTCTTGGATAGTCTTTTGCATTTTTAAAATCATTTTTTCCCTTTGGATTTCTGTATGGGAAGTTCCTATGGACATGTCTCAAGCTTGTGGGTTCTTTCCTTAGTTATGCTTACTCTACCCATAAACCCTGTGTTGGTACATACCTGTAGTCCTAGTGACTTCAGAGGCTGAGGAAGGAGCATCACAAGTTCAGTCCTCAGCAACCTAGCAGGACAATCTCCAAAGTAAAATAGAAAGGGCTGGGGATGTAGCTCAGAGGTAGAGTTTCCCTTGGGTTTGATCCCCAGTAACACACACATATGCACACAAACAATCTTCTGTATTAGGGTTTTCCAGAGAATCAGAACCAATAGATAGATTTTCAGATTCGTATTGATTTATATATAATATATTCTATTGGTAATGTATATATATATTATATTATAATTATATAATATACTATATATTATATATTATATGGCTTTATATATCTTATTATGAACATAATATATAATTTGTAACATTAAAAATAATATGATATAGAATAATATAAGAATATAGTATCAATATATGATACACAATAAAATATTAATAAATATTAATGTAATATGTAATGTCTGTATTATTCTATTGTATATTATGTTATTATGTATAACATATAGTGGAATAAATATATATGCATTTGAGGTGATTCATTAGGTTGTGTACATGATCACATGGTCCCATGATAGCTCTTCAGGGTACAGAGCCAAAGAAACCAGTAGCTGCTCAGTCTAAGAAGCTGGAGCCTCAGAGCAAGAGAAACAGAGACCGAAGGCCAGAAAGCCCTTTGGAGAGCCACTGGTGCTAGTCTGTGTTTAAAGACTGAAGCACATACAACCACATTGTCCATGGCCAACAGTAGCAGCAAAAAATGCATCTGTTCCAGAAGAGCCAGGCCTGCATGTACCCAAGCTTCCCTCTTCCACTCCTTCCTTGAATCTGGGTCCCAACTTATTGGATGATGCCATCCCTGTTCAGGCTGGGTCTTCCTCACTTACTGCACAGACCCACAGGCCAGTCATCTCTGGAAACACCTTCAAAGACATACCCAGAAGGCACCTTACAGTTTAGTCAAGTTGATAAGTAAAATCAATTATCAAAACCCACAAAGGAATTCCTCATTTCTTTTTTCTTTTTTTGGTACTGGGGGCACTTAACCACTGAGCCACATCCCCATCCCTTTTTATATCTTATTTATAGACAGGGTCTCCCTAAGTTGGTTAGGGCCTTGCTAAGTTGCTGAGGCTGGATTCAAACTTTCGATCCTCATGCCTCAGCCTTCCCAGTTGTCGGAATTACAGGTGTACACTATCATGCCAAGCCTCTGTTACTCTTTTTGATTTCCAGTATTTCCTTTTTTTTTTTTGTACTGGGGATTGAATCCAGGGATGCTTTATCACTTCCCCAGTCCTTTCTTTTTCTTTTACTTTTTATTATTTTTATTTTTTTAATAATTTTTATTTTTGGTTGTTCAAAACATTATATAGTTCTTGATATATCATATTTCACACTTTGATTCAAGTGGGTTATGAACTCCCATTTTTACCCCGTATACAGATTGCAGAATCACATCAGTTACACATCCACTGATTTACATATTGCCATACTAGTGTCTGTTGTATTCTGCTGCCTTTCCTATCCTCTACTATCCCCCCTCCCCTCCCCTCCCCTCCCCTCTTCTCTATCTACCCCCTCTACTGTCATTCATTTCTCCCCCTTGTTTTTTTCCCATTCCCCTCACTTCCTCTTGTATGTAATTTTGTATAACCCTGAGGGTCTCCTTCCATTTCCATGCAATTTCCCTTCTCTCTCCCTGTCCCTCCCACCTCTCATCCTTGTTTAATGTTAATCTTCTTCTCATGCTCTTCTTCCCTACTCTGTTCTTAGTTACTCTCCTTATATCAAAGAAGACATTTGGCATTTGTTTTTTAGGGATTGGCTAGCTTCACTTAGCATAATCTGCTCTAATGCCATCCATTTCCCTGCAAATTCTATGATTTTGTCATTTTTTAGTGTTGAGTAATACTCCATTGTGTATAAATGCCACATTTTTTTAATCCATTCGTCTATTGAAGGGCATCTAGGTTGGTTCCACAGTCTTGCTATTGAGAATTGTGCTGCTATGAACATCAATGTAGCAGTGTCCCTGTAGTATGCTCTTTTTAGGTCTTTAGGGAATAGACCAAGAAGGGGAATAGCTGGGTCAAATGGTGGTTCCATTCCCAGCTTTCCAAGAAATCTCCATACTGCTTTCCAAATTGGCCGCACCAATTTGCAGTCCCACCAGCAATGTACAAGAGTACCCTTTTCCCCACATCCTCGCCAGTACTTGTTGTTGTTTGACTTCATAATGGCTGCCAATCTTACTGGAGTGAGATGGTATCTTAGGGTGGTTTTGATTTGCATTTCTCTGACTGCTAGAGATGGTGAGCATTTTTTCATGTACTTGTTGATTGATTGTATGTCCTCCTCTGAGAAGTGTCTGTTCAGGTCCTTGGCCCATTTGTTGATTGGGTTATTTGTTTTCTTATTGTTTAATTTTTTGAGTTCTTTGTATACTCTGGATATTAGGGCTCTATCTGAAGTGTGAGGAGTAAAAATTTGTTCCCATGATGTAGGCTCCCTATTTACCTCTCTTATTGTTTCTTTTGCTGAGAAAAAACTTTTTGTTTGAGTAAGTCCCATTTGCTGATTCTAGTTATTAACTCTTGTGCTATGGGCGTCCTATTGAGGAATTTTGAGCCCGACCCCACAGTATGTAGATTGGAGCCAACTTTTTCTTCTATCAGACGCAGAGTCTCTGATTTGATATCAAGCTCCTTGATCCATTTTGAGTTAATTTTTGTGCATGGCGAGAGAAAGGGATTCAGTTTCATTTTGTTGCATATGGATTTCCAGTTTTCCCAGCACAATTTGTTGAAGATGCTATCTTTTCTCCATTGCACGCTTTTAGCCCCTTTATCAAATATAAGATAGTTGTAATATTGTAGATTGGTTTCTGTGTCCTCTATTCTGTACCATTGGTCCACCCACCTGTTTTGGTACCAGTACCATGCTGTTTTTGTTACTATTGCTCTGTAGTATAGTTTGATACTATACCGCCTGATTCACACTTCCTGCTTAGAGTTGTTTTTGCTATTCTGGATCTTTTATTTTTCCATATGAATTTCATGATTGCTTTATCTATTTCTACAAGAAATGCTGTTGGGATTTTGATTGGCATCGCATTAAACCTATAGAGAACTTTTGGTAATATCGCCATTTTTGATGATGATAGTTCTGCCTATCCATGAACAGGGTATATTTTTCCATCTTCTAAGATCTTCTTCTATTTCTCTCTTTAGGGTTCTGTAGATTTCATTGTATAAGTCTTTCACCTCTTTTGTTAGGTTGATTCCCAAGTATTTTATTTTTTTTTAGGATATTGTGAATGGAGTGGTTGTCCTCATTTCCATTTCAGAGGATTTGTCGCTGATATACAGGAATGCCTTTGATTTATGCGTGTTGATTTTATATCCTGCCACTTTGCTGAATTCATTTATTATCTCTAATAGTTTCTTTGTAGACCCTTTTGGGTCTGCTAGGTATAGAATCATGTCACCTGCAAATAGTGATAATTTAAGTTCTTCTTTTCCTATTTTTATGCCTTTAATTTCTTTTGTCTGTCTAATCGCTCTGGCCAGTGTTTCCAGAACTATGTTGAACAGAAGTGGCGAGAGAGGGCATCCCTGTCTTGTTCCAGATTTTAGAGGGAATGCCTTCAATTTTTCTCCGTTCAGAATGATGCTAGCCTGAGGCTTAGCATAGATAGCTTTTATAATATTGAGGTGTGTTCCTGTTATCCCTAGTTTTTCTAGAGTTTTCAACATGAAGGGATGCTGTACTTTGTCGAATGCTTTTTCTGCATCTATCGAGATGATCATATGGTTCTTATCTTTAAGTCTATTGATGTGGTGAATAACATTTATTGATTTCCGTATATTGAACCAGCCTTGCATCCCAGGGATGAATCCTACTTGATCATGGTGCACAATTTTTTTGATATGTTTTTGTATCCGATTTGCCATAATTTTATTGAGGATTTTTGCATCTAGGTTCATTAGAGATATTGGTCTGTAGTTTTCTTTCTTTGAAGTGTCTTTGTCTGGTTTAGGAATCAGGGTGATGTTGGCCTAGTAGAATGAATTTGGAAGTTCTCCCTCTTTTTCTATTTCCTGGAATAGCTTGAAAAGTATTGGTATTAGTTCTTCTTTAAAGGTTTTGTAAAACTCTGCTGTATACCCATCCGGTCCTGGGCTTTTCTTAGTTGGTAGTCTTTTGATGGCTTCTTCTATTTCCTCAATTGATATTGGTCTGTTTAGGTTGTCTATATCCTCCTGACTCAATCTGGGTAGATCATATGACTTAAGAAATTTATCGATGCCTTCACTATCTTCTATTTTATTGGAGTATAAGGATTCAAAATAATTTCTAATTATCTTCTGTATTTCTGAAGTGTCTGTTGTGATATTGCCTTTTTCATCCCGTATGCCAATAATTTGGGTTCTCTCTTTTCTTCTCTTCGTTAGCATGGCTAAGGGTCTGTCGATCTTATTTATTTTTTCAAAGAACCAACTTTTAGTTTTGTCAATTTTTTCAATTGTTTCTTTTGTTTCGATTTCATTAATTTCAGCTCTGATTTTAATTATTTCTTGCCTTCTACTTCTTTTGCTGTTGTTTTGCTCTTCTTTTTCTAGGATTTTTAGATGAAGTGTGAGATCATTTATTTGTTGGTTTTTCCTTTTTTTAAGGAATGAACTCCAGGCAATGAATTTTCCTCTTAGAACTGCTTTCACTGTGTCCCATAGATTCCGATATGTTGTGTCTTTGTTTTCATTTATCTCTAAGAATTTTTTAATTACCTCCTTGATGTCTTCTATAACCCATTGATCATTCAGTAACCTATTGTTCATTCTCCAAGTGATGCATGCTTTTTCCTTCCTTCTTTTATCGTTGATTTCCAGTTTCATTCCATTATGATCAGATAGGATGCATGGTATTATCTCTACTCCTTTATAATGTCTAAGAGTTGCCCTGTGACATAATATATGATCTATTTTTGAGAAGGATGCATGTGCTGCTGAGAAAAAAGTGTAACTGCTTGATGTTGGGTGGTATATTCTATATATGTCAATTAAGTCTAGGTTATTAATTGTATTATTGAGTTCTATAGTTTCTTTATTCAACTTTTGTTTGGAAGATCTGTCCAGTGGTGAGAGAGGTGTGTTGAAGTCTTTCATAATTATTCTATGGTGGTCTATTAGACTCTGGAACTTGAGAAGAATTTGTTTGATGAACATAGCTGCACCATTGTTTGGAGCATATATATTTATGATTGTTATGTCTTGTTGGTGTATGGTTCCCTTGAGCAGTATGTAGTGTCCCTATTTATCCCTTTTGATTAACTTTGGCTTGAAATCTATTTTATTTGATATGAGTATGGACACTCCTGCTTGTTTCCGAAGTCCATATGAGTGATATGATTTTTCCCAACCTTTCACCTTCAGTCTATGTATGTCTTTTCCTATCAAATGAGTCTCCTGTAGGCAGCATATTGTTGGATCTTTTTTTTTTTTTGATCCACTCTACTAGCCTGTGTCTCTTAATTGGTGAGTTTAAGCCATTGACATTTAGGGTTATTATTGAGATATGGATTGTTCTTCCAGCCATATTTGTTTATTTATGTTACTTAACATGGTTTGTTTTTCCTCTTTGATTATTTTTTCCCTTTACTGTACTACCTCCCACTGTTGGTTTTCATTGTTATTTTCCATTTCCTCTTCCTGTAATGTTTTGCCGAGGGTGTTTTGAAGAGATGGTTTTCTAGCTGCAAATTCTTTTAGCTTTTGTTTATCGTGGAAGGTTTTAATTTCCTCTTCCATCCTGAAGCTTAATTTCACTGGATACACAATTCTTGGTGGGAACCCATTTTCTTTCAGTGTTTGAAATATGTTGTTCCAGGATCTTCTAGCTTTCAGAGTCTGTGTTGAAAGATCAGCTGTTATCCTGATTGGTTTACCACTAAATGTAATCTGCTTCCTTTCTCTTGAAGCTTTTAAAATTCTCTCCTTATTCTGTATGTTGGGCATCTTCATTATAATGTGTTTAGGTGTGGATCTCTTATGATTTTGCACGTTCGGCATCCTGTAGGCTTCTAGGATTTGGGATTCTGTCTCATTCTTCAAGTCTGGGAAGTTTTCTCATATTATTTCGTTGAACAGATTGCTCATTCCTTTGGTTTGGACCTCTATACCTTCCTGTATCCCAATGACTCTTAAGTTTGGTCTCTTTATGTTATCCCATATTTCTTGGATGTTCTGCTCATGGTTTCTTAAGAGTCTCGCTGAGCTGTCTATGTTTTTTTCAAGTTGAAATACTTTGTCTTCATTGTCTGATGTTCTATCTTCTAAGTGTTCTACTCTGCTGGTAGTATTCTCCATTGAGTTTTTAAGTTTGTTTATTGCTTCCTGCATTTCTAGGATTTCTGTTTGTTTGTTTTTTATAACCTCTATCTCCCTGTATAGTTGATCCTTTGCTTCTTGGATTTGTTTATGTAATTCATTGTCGAAGTGTTCTTTCATTGTCTGATTTTGCTGTCTAATGTCTTCCTTGAGACTCCAGATCATCTGAAGCATGTAAATCCTGAATTCTTTATCTGACATTCCATCTTCTGCAGCTATTACCTCTTCTAAAGTTGCGTTGACCTGCATTGCTTGTGGTCCTTTCTTTCCTTGTCTTTTCATACTGCTCGCGTTTCTTTCTGCTTGGTGAAACTGTTGTGTTATTGAATTTTCCCCCTATATATTTTTATTGCTCTTGTATAGTTGCAAAGTCTCCCTTGCAGGGGCGGGCGGCGGCTGTGCTCCTCCTCCAATTGGGGTTATCTGTCTATCACGCCAGCGGGCCGCTGGGCCCCTTCTCCAGGTCGCGTGGTCTGCCTACCTTGTGGGCAACGGCTGGGCCCCTCCTCCAATAGGGGTGATCTGTCTACCATGCTGGCTGGCTGCTGGGCCTGTTCTCCAGGTTGCAGGTCAATCCTTTATTTAATTATAAATTAATGCTTTCATAAAGTACAGTACAAATGTATAGCACTTCCTTTTGATTCTTAGAACATCCACCTCTCTGATTACATTATCCATTTTTCTAAATTGTCCCTTTTTTCCACTGGAGCCCTTAACGCATTAATCATAGTTATTTTAAATTCCCTTTGATAACTCCAAAATATCTGCCCTATCTCACTCAGGTTCTGATTCTTGTTTTGACTGTTTTTCTTTTGTCTTTTAGCATGGCTTTCTATTTTTTTGTTGAAAATCAGATACGCGGCATTGGGTAATTGGAACTGAGGACGACTTTTGGTGTTATGCTACTCTTTTTCGAAGTTGATCTGTGTTTAATATTTTATGAAGCTGTAGGAACAAGAGCCTTCAAATTCTTCCAATTTCTTTGTTTTTCTCCCCCCTTCATTGTCTTTGGATTTCCCTAGAGATTCCTTCTTAAATAGAAGCTGCGCTCTGCAGCTCCTTCTATATGATCTCGTTATTACACTGGAGCCCTGGTGCTGTTGTGTTAAGGAGTGAGGAAGGGGAAGTATTCTATAATTCACAAGTATTTCTTAGGGTTTTTTTGTCCTCCCTTGAATGAGAAAGGAAGGCTAGAGGGTGCTGGAGTTGAGTAAAATTCTGGTCTTTTCTCCTGATGAATAAGACTTATTATGGAGAATGTGCTGGACTATAAAATCGTTAGTTTCCCAGGGGATCTTCGTCAACTCAGGGTGAGGTTCCTGGAAGATCTCATGAAAGTGCTCCCTTTCCTGGAGGTAAGTACCTCACTCCCACCCTCGTCCACAGTTAGCCTCCAGTAACTCTTTGGAGGTACCATTGAGGGGCCTCCATCAGCAAATGGCTGCAGCAGCTTCTGCTCAAGGTAAGTTGATTTTAGAGGTAACTGGATTTATATTTCTCTCCCGTCTCTGAGAATGAGAGAAAAGTCCAAGAAAAGTCATTGGTTTTCAGTTTATTTAGATTTCTTCATGTTGTAGGAGCAGGAATGAAAACTTTCAGGCTCTTTATTTGTTGGTGTAGAAACTGAAAGTTTCTTAAACACAATTTTTGGCATAAAAAGGGAAAACAAAAAAATTCATAAAATTCTGTGGCATCACCTTATTATTATAAAAAACAACTCTGTACATACTTACATACAAATATACTCATATACATAATATATAAATATATATATATATACACACATAAATTAAATGCATAACCGTATGCATTTCATTTTCACTCCATATATTTTCAGTGGCATATGCTAATTTTTTCTTTTTTTCAGTTCTATTTCTCTGTACTTCGAATTTTCTTCCTATTTGTGTGATTAGAACATGTTTACTTCTGTTTTTATCTTATGGATGTTTTCCTCTTTAAATATTTATTGTTTTAATCTGTTATTTTAATTTTCAGTTTCTACCTTTCTGGCTTTTATTTTGACAAGAAAGTAATATCTTGGAAACATGCAACCACGAAGCCTAAGCAGTGTTTCTTATTTAAGGAAATCCTTCAAAAATAAGTATTTTGTAATACAAACATCTCTTCTAATTTGGGAGACATCCAGATTGTGTGATTCTTTTTTTAAAAAAAATATTTATTTTTTAGTTGTAGTTGGGCACAATACCTGTATTTCTTAAATTTATTTATTTTTATGCGGTGCTGAGGATCGAACCCAGGCCCTCGCTAGACAGATACTTTACCGCTGAGCCACAACCCCAGCCCTTGTGTGATTCCTATCCCATTTTCACACTTAGAACAGGTAAGCATGAGGAGGTGGGTCTGGATAGTTGAATTGTCCCTACTGCCGCCTCCTGGCTCAAATGGTGATGTTGGTGCCCTTCCCCTGACATCAGAGACTGTGATATGGCACCTTGGCAGTGACACATGTTCCCTAAAAAATGCCAGGTGTGTCTGCTTGCCCAGCCACCAATAGGGGAACCATGTCACTCTATTGCAGGAAGGTCCTGCCCCAAGGTGTCCCAGTTGTTCTCTCTGTGTTCCCACTTCAGCTCACACACTGGCTAAGAAGCAGTCAACATTGTGGGGAAATGTGGCTCACGGCAGTGCCACACTGAATATAACTGCGAATGCAAAAGGCAAACATGGGAATCTGGAGACTGTGGCAGCCCCATCCACACACAGCTGGGAGAACTCTTGCAGAAAGGTTCCCTTCCCACCCTCACCTCCCCTGGCTCACGCCCAGAAGGCTGGCTTGCATCTGCAGGTGGAGACCATGGTTTTCCTCGTTTGAATCAGCTGTTCCAAGTGGAGCACATGAAAGAGAATTTTATTCTCTGTACATCCTCATATTCTCAGAGAAAGTGCCTTTGAGCCAAGGCTGAGTCAGGAAACTCAGCTGACACTTTCTGTTCCCAAGAGGCACCATCTGATGCCTCTGCACCATGTGAGAGTGGCTGTCCCCTTGAAGCCCCTTTCCCAGCTGGCAATTACTGGGAGTTGCTCAGATGGCTGAATTCCTTCATGACCTGCAGGTGGGGTTATGGTGGAGCTCAGTGAAGACGGTGAGGCTCTGAAATGGATGTGGGCAGGAGTGGGGTGAGTGAGAACTCAGAGCAGGCTGGGGTTGGGAGGACAGCCAGGATGGGGATGATCCTTCTCCCTGGGGGGCTTACAGTTTAGTTGGGAGGACCAAAGTACCATAGAGATGCATGTGAGACAGTGTGAGAGTGCTGCGTAGAAAGCACAGACATCAAGGGGTGGGCGCTTGCAAGAAGCCCGAGGAATGAATGAGGAAGTTTTCATGTTTATTAACCATGATTCAAGCCAAGCACAGGGCTGCATGTCTGTAATCCCAAGTGGAGGCCAAGGCAGGGAGATCACAAATTAGAGGACAGTCTTAGCCACTTAGTGAGGCCCTAAGCAACTTAGCAAAATCCTATCTCAAAATAAAAAATAAAAAGTCCAGGAGATATGGCTCAGTGGTTATAGCACCCCTGAGTTCAATCCCTGGTGTCAAAAACCAGAAGCAAACCATATTTCATTCCTTTTTTTTTAAAGTTAAATTTCTTTTTGTTAGTTCTAATTTATCTTCCCTCTGTCATAGTGACACTTACCAGGGGCAAATGGTAATGCAATCCAAGGTGTGGAGACACAGTGTTTTAGCAAACTGATGTCAAAATCCATGCTAAAAGGATCAAAATCCATGCTAAAAGGAGGTTGAACTCAGAAGTAGGAAGGGCCTGATGTGGAGAAATGCCACAAAGGGTCACAGTGAGTTTCTTTTTTCTTTCTTTCTTTCTTTTGGTTGCTGTAGATCGACAATACTTTTATTTTATTTATTTGTTTTTGTGGTGCTGAAGATTGTACCCAGTGCCTCCTCACACATGTTAGGCAAGTGCTGTATTGCTGAGCTCCAACCCCAGCCCAGGTCACAGCATTTTTTTTTTTTTTAGAGAGAGAGAGAGAGAGAGAGAGAGAGAATTATATATATATATATATATATATATATATATATATATATATATATATATATATATATATATATATTTAGTTTTCAGTGGACACAACATTTTTATTTTATTTTTATGTGGTGCTGAGGTTCGACCCAGTGCCCTGCGCATGCCAGGCGAGTGCGCTACTGCTTGAGCCACATCCCCAGCTCCAGGTCACAGCTTTTGAGGTCCCCTTCTCTTCCCTTCCCTCCAGTTGCAGAATCCGCAGCATTTTCGCTTGTCCCACCAATGGACCCATTTAAGTGGAGCTCAGTGGAACCCCAAAACTGACCTACAGGTGAGGCCACGGGGCCAGCTTTATCAGTCTAAATAACAATCAGATAAATTCTCCAACAAATAACATTTATTTAGGAATAGAAAAGCATTGCAATGGGAATATGTGTGCTGGTGTAAACTACAGTGTATTCAAGGAAATTGAGGCAAGGGGAAGTTTTCAAAGGCAAAAAGGGAGACATTTATATGAGCTACTTGGATACAAAATTCATTAGTCTTGGAGACCTGAGGCAGAACCGTCCTCAGCTCATTGGTGGAGGTTTCTTGGCTGGGCAAATGTTCTGCTCAGAGCTTCTCATCTGATGGTTGTGGTCTAAAAGAATGTTAAGGATAAACTTTGTTACAGAAATCTGTGCAGTGTGTGTGCAAAAGGTACGACGTATGGGGTATGTGCAGAATGAGAAGCACTCTTGTGGGACTTTAGAAAGTTCTTGAAATAGCGTTTATCTCAGACAGGCACAGTCCCTCCCTGTTTATTACTTTCTGGCTCCATTTTATTTATTTATTTTTGTCTGGGACCTGCAAGAACAATTTCATCTTAGTGTCATTAACTTTCACACCAGAGAAGGTGCTGGAGTGGAGGTTGGGTAACCCAAAGAATTAAAGAATCTCAGGACCTCAGGGGAAGAAGGAAGAGAGAGAGGTTCCCAAAGAAGGAATTTTCCCATATAGCTGCGGAGGGTGGCCACCAGGTCCCATGGGAACCCATGATGGGATGGCTGGGGAAAGGTGGAGAGAGGAGATTGCAGGCTGCTTTCACGTCCCCCCATTTGCCGGTCCTGAGTGGGAATGTACAAGAAGGACAGGAAGCAACGGATTTATGCTTTTCCTCCCATACCTGTGGCCATACCAGGCCAGTCAGCTGCAGGATTGGTTGGCAAAAGACCTAGAACTGGGTCTTGGTGTCTTCCGTGGACCATGAATCATGTCGTAGAACGCCAATATGGGTCAAGGGCACTCTGTGACCATGAAGGATCAAGCAAAAACAAGATCTCTCTTGAATGAGGTAGGAAAAAACCCCACAGACCAATGTTTTCTCCTACAGTACTCAACCCAGGACATAACACTGCTGGTCCATGTGTGTGTGTGTGTGTGTGTGTGTGGGGTTTCCCCACCCACCAAGCAAATCTCCAGTGGTTGGCAACAGAGCCACAGTTGAACTTAATTCTGACACTGTGCCTGGGATAGCATCAGGCCCCACAGGTGAAGGGCTTCGTTCTGCAAGACTGCCCCCACTTCAAATGCTAATTGCAAGTACCGCCAGGCATTGCTTGACAAATGGCAAGCCTTCTGAGATATGCATTTTAGGGACTATTGGCATTGTGCAAATGTCATGATGTATTATACCAATTTAGATGGTAAAGCCATCTAAAGACATCTTGTTTGTATGACATACGTGTGGGGTAGTCTGTCGCTCCTAGAGCCTTGAGGCACAAAATAAAATGAGATTGAATTAAACATAAGAGAAAAATGCTTAATGTAGTCCAGGAACACAGACAACACGAGAACTGTGAGGTTTGCTGGTGTTGCACTGCATACTGTCTCATAGTAAACGTTTTTTTTTTTTTTTTAATTAAGTAGGAGTGCACTCTAAAATAACAATAACAAGTACAGTATAGCAAGTACATCAACCAGCAACATAGTCATTTATCATCATTAGAAAGTATTAGGTGCTGCCAAAAAAAAAACAACAACAACAAAAAAAAACCCCACAAATAACCCAATCAATAAATGGGCAAAGGAACTGAACAGACACTACATGGAAGAAATACAATCAGTCAACAAATGTACAAAAAAATGCTCAACATCTCTAGCAATTAGAGAAATGCAAATTAAAACTACACTGAGATTTCATCTCACTCTAGTCAGAATGGTAATTATCAAGAATACAAGTAACAATAAATGTTGGCGAGGATGTGGGGAAAAGGCACACTCATACATTGCTGGTGGGACTGCAAATTGGTGCAACCACTATGGAAAGCAGTATGGATATTCCTCAGAAAACTTGGAATGGAACCATCATCTGACCCAGCTATCCCACTCCTCGGTTTATACCCAAAGGACTTAAAATCAACGTACTACAGTGATGCAGCCACACCAATGTTTATAGCAGCTCAATTCACAATAGCTAAGTTATGGAACCAACCTAGATGCCCTTCAACAAATGAATGGATAAAGAAAATGTGGTATATATACAATGGAATATTACTCAGCCATAAAGATGAATGAAATTATGGTATTTTCAGGTAAATGGGGGGACCTGGAGACTATCATGCTAAGTGAAATAAGCCAATCTCAAAAAACAAAGGCCAACTAGAGCAGATTATGCTAAGTGAAGCTAGCCAATCCCTAAAAAACAAATGCCAAATGTCTTCTTTGATATAAGGAGAGTAACTAAGAACAGAGTAGGATCAGCACGAGAAGAAGATTAACATTAAACAGGGATGAGAGGTGGGAGGGAAAGGGAGAGAGAAGGGAAATTGCATGGAAATGGAAGGTCCCTCAGAGTTATACAAAAGTACATACAAGAGGAAGTGAGGGGAAAGGGAAAAATAATACAAGGGGGACAAATGAATGTCAGTAGAGGGGGCAGAGAGAGAAGAGGGGAGGGGAGGGGAGGGGAGGGGGGATAGTAGAGGATAGGAAAGGCAGCAGAACACAACAGACACTAGTATGGCAATATGTAAATCAATGGATGTGTAACTGATGTAATTCTGCAATCTGTATATGGGGTAAAAATGGGAGCTCATAACCCACTTGAATCAAAGTGTGAAATATGATATATCAAGAAATGTGTAATGTTTTGAACAGCCAACAATAAAAAATTAAAAAAAAAAAACAAAAAACAAAGGCCAAATTTTCTCTCTGATATGCAGATGCTAACTCACAATAAGAGCGGGTGAAGAGGGGAGGGAAGAATAGAAGTTCATTGAATTAGACAAAGGGGAATTAAGGGAAGGGAAGGGATAGAAATAGGAAAGATAGTAGAATGAATCAGGCAGAACTTTCCTATTCATACATGAACACATGACCAGTGAAACTCCACATCATGTACAAGCACAAGAATGGGAAGTTACACTCCATGTATGTATGATACGTCAAAACACATTCTACTGTCATGTACATCTAAAAAGAACAAATAAGAAAACAAAAAAGAAAGCATTAGGTATTGTACATAATCACATGTGCCCTACCCTCCTCTGCATGGGCAGTGCAATAGATGGGTTCATATCTCACCACAGACACGTGAGTGATGTGCGTACTACCTTGTTACCACGTTGCCATGGCTACAGTGCCACTAGGGGCTTTTTCAGTTCCACTGTAATCTTATGGGACATATTGTGCACACGTGGTCTGTCATGGACTGAAACCCTGACATGTAGCACCTGACTGTAGTAGGCTGCAGTTACTGTCTGATTTGGCTACAAATTGAAATTTTCCACAACCCCCTCCACAGAGTCCATCAATTTGTTAGGACAAGTAGCAGAACCTGGCAACACATTCACTGGTTTATTGTAAAAGATTTCATATATAAGATACATGGTAAAGGATACAGATGAACAACCAGACGAAGAGGTACATAGGGTGAGGTCCAGAAGTGTGCCTCATAAAGAAGCTCCTATTTCATGGAGTTGGGGTGCACTCCCTCTCTGCATGTGGATGTTTTGGCAATTTGGAAACAAACACTCCAAATCCAATCTTTGGGAATTTTTCTTCCTCCTGTTCCTTTTCCTCTTCCTTCTCCTTTTTCTTCTTCTGGTTTTTCTCCCCCCTTCCCCTCCCCCTCTCCCCTTCTTCTTCTTCTTCTTCTTCTTCTCCTTATTCTTCATACTGGGAATTGAACCAGGGGTGCTTCACCACTGAGTTACATCCCCAGTCCTTTTAAAATTTTGAGACAGGGTTTCACTAAGTTCCTGAGGCTGGTCTCAAAATTACAAATCTCCTGCCTCAGCCTCCTGAGTCGTGGGCTTACAGGCATGCGCCACTGTGCCTGGCTTGCAGGGATTTTAATGGAAGCTCCATCACAGAGGCATGGTTGGCTATTAACCCAATCTCTAGCCCACCTGCTCCCTGGGAGAATGGGTCAAAAGACTGAAAGCCAAGTTTCTAGTTATCTTTTGGTCATTATGGTGACCAGTTCCCATCTATCTGGGAGCCCACCAAGAGTTCCTTGTTGAAAAAAAAAAGATGCTCCTATGACCCAGAAAACTCCAAGGGATTTAGGAGCTCTGTATGAAGAACTGAGGTTAAGGATCAAATATTGGAACAAAAGATGCTCCTAGCTCCTGTATCACTTAGGAAATTGCAATTGTTTTCAGAGCTCTGTACCAGGAATTGGAGCAGATATCTATCTATCTATCTATCTATCTATCTATCTATCTATCTATCCATCTATCTTTTATTATTTTACACTACAATAATTATGTCTGAACTAAAAAATAAGGACATTCTCCAAGTCTCAAAAGTTCAAAACATCCCTGTGTCCTCAAAAATTCAATACATCCCTGGATCCTGGCTCATACAAGTGACTGCTATTGCTTTATCAATTGCACATTTAGCCTCATTTTATTTCTCCTACCCTTTAGCTGAGATTTGGTAAAATACCCAATTATAGAATTGTTTCCACTTCCTGTCAGCTTCTAAGTGCTAGCAAAGCCCAAATCACCCAGCTTTCCTAATGTTCTCTTACTGAGATGCTCGAAGATTCCCCGTGGTGTGCGTTCTCCCTCCTTGCAACAAGTCAGTAAACCCAACTTCATTCAACTGCAGGGTGTTGCTGGTGGTCTTAGCCTGGTGGGCACTGAGGGGACATCCCAGACCTTGCATCCATAGTTAAGGGGGCTGCACCGGGGATGCCTCGTATTTGTTTGTTCATTCAGCCCGAGGTACCCAATAGGGGACTGCTCAGCAGGACCAGTAAAACACAGTCCCTGCTCTCAGTGACCTGGCTTTCATTAGCAGACTTAGGAGCAATTACCATGCCGTGTGACAAATGATTGAATTGAATCTTACCTCAGTCTAGGGGAGTCAGAGAAGGCTTGAGAAGGGGGGTTAACTCAGCATGGGAGGAAGAATCACTGTGACCTGAACCATTTGCCCAGGAGGGCCTGGCAATCTCAGGGTCTGTGGGGTGAGTGGTGAGAGCTGACCAAGAGAGCTTGGGAAACACGGGCATTAAGGCTGTTGGTAGTCTCAGGATCACCCCGAGGGCCATGAGAAGCCGTTTAAGGAGTGAGAAGGAAGCACTGGGATCAGTTTTGTGCTTTCGGAGACTGGTGGGCTAAGGAGTGGAGAAGTCACTGGGGACTCCCTTGCAGCCGTCCAGGTGCGAGGGATTGTAACCAGTGGCTGAAGGGATGCTCAGAGAAGGTAGAATTGAGCCAAGAGGACTTGGAAATGGACCTGATGTAATGGTTAAGAGAGAGGGGTGCAATTTGACCCCTGGCTTCTGTGACTCAGAGAATAGTGGTGACCATCAAGGAGGGAGTGGACCTGAGTCTACCTACAATGGTGTTTGAGCAATTTCAGGCAGATGTATCTGATGGTTGAAGGGCATTTTCTTTATTTTTTATTTTTTTAATTGGTTGTTCAAAACATTACAAAGCTCTTGACATATCATATTTCATACTTCAGATTCAAGTGGGTTATGAACTCCCATTTTTACCCCATATACAGATTGCAGAATCACATCGGTTACACATCCACATTTTTACATAATGCCATGTTAGTAACTGTTGTATTCTGCTACCTTTCCTATCCTCTACTATCCCCCCTCCCCTCCCCTCCCATCTTCTCTCTCTATCCCATCTGCTGTAATTTAATTCTCTCCCTTGTTTTATTTCCCCTTCCCCTCACAACCTCTTATATGTAATTTTGTATAACAATGAGGGTCTCCTTCCATTTCCATGCAATTTCCCTCCCACCTCATGTCTCTGTTCAATGTTAATCTTTTCCTGCTGCTCTTCCTCCCTGCTCTGTTCTTAGTTGCTCTCATTATATCAAAGAAGACATTTGGTATTTGTTTTTTAGGGATTGACTAGCTTCACTTAGCATAATCTGCTCTAATGCCATCCATTTCCCTGCAAATTCCATGATTTTGTCATTTTTTAGTGCAGAGTAATACTCCATTGTGTATAAATGCCACATTTTTTTATCCATTCATCTATTGAAGGGCATCTAGGTTGGTTCCACAGTCTAGCTATTGTGAATTGTGCTGCTATGAACATCGATGTGGCAGTATCCCTGTAGTACGCTCTTTTAAGTTCTTCAGGGAATAATAGTCCGAGAAGGGCAATAGCTGGGTCAAATGGTGGTTCCATTCCCAGCTTTCCCAGGAATCTCCATACTGTTTTCCAAATTGGCCACACCAATTTGCAGTCCCACCAGCAATGTACAAGAGTACCCCTTTCCCCACATCCTCGCCAGCACTTGTTGTTGTTTGACTTCATAATGGCTGCCAATCTTACTGGAGTGAGATGGTATCTTAGGGTGGTTTTGATTTGCATTTCTCTGACTGCTAGAGATGGTGAGCATTTTTTCATGTACTTGTTGATTGACTGTATGTCCTCCTCTGAGAAGTGTCTGTTCAGGTCTTTGGCCCATTTGTTGATTGGGTTATTTGTTTTCTTATTGTTTAATTTTTTGAGTTCTTTGTATACTCTGGATATTAGGGCTCTATCTGAAGTGTGAGGAGTAAAAATTTGTTCCCATGATGTAGGCTCCCTATTTACCTCTCTTATTGTTTCTTTTGCTGACAAAAAACTTTTTCATTTGAGTAAGTCCCATTTGTTGATTCTAGTTATTAACTCTTGTGCTATGGGTGTCCTATTAAGGAATTTGGAGCCCGACCCCACAATATATAGATCGGAGCCAACTTTTTCTTCTATCAGGCGCAGAGTCTCTGATTTGATATCAAGCTCTTTGATCCATTTTGAGTTAATTTTTGTGCATGGCAAGAGAAAGGGATTCAGTTTCATTTTGTTGCATATGGATTTCCAGTTTTCCCAGCACCATTTGTTGAAGATGCTATCCTTCCTCCATTGCATGCCTTTAGCCCCTTTATCAAATATAAGAAAGTTGTTGTTTTGTGGATTGGTCTCTGTGTCCTCTATTCTGTACCATTGGTCCACCCGCCTGTTTTGGTACCAGTACCATGCTGTTTTTGTTACTATTGCTCTGTAATATAGTTTGAAATCTGGTATCACTATACCGCCTGATTCACACTTCCTGCTTAGAATTGTTTTTGCTATTCTGGGTCTTTTGTTTTTCCATATGAATTTCATGATTGCTTTATCTATTTCTACAAGAAATGCCATTGGGATTTTGATTGGCATTGCATTAAACCTATAGAGAACTTTTGGTAATATCGCCATTTTGATGATGTTAGTTCTGCCTATCCATGAACAGGGTATATTTTTCCATCTTCTAAGGTCTTCTTCTATCTCTCTCTTTAGGGTTCCATAGTTTTCATTATATAAATCTTTCACCTCTTTTGTTAGGTTGATTCCCAAGTATTTTACTTTTTTTGAGGATATTGTGAATGGGGTGGTTGTCCTCATTTCCATTTCAGAAGATTTGTCACTGATATACAGGAATGCCTTTGGTTTATGCATGTTGATTTTATATCTTGCCACTTTGCTGAATTCATTTATTAGCTCTAGTAGTTTCTTTGTAGACCCTTTTGGGTCTGTTAGATATAGTATCATATCGTCCGCAAATAGTGATAATTTAAGTTCTTCTTTTCCTATTTTTATGCCTTTAATTTCTTTCATCTGTCTAATTGCTCTGGCTAGTATTTCGAGAACTAAATTGAATAGAAGTGGTGAGAGAGTGCATCCCTGTCTTGTTCCAGTTTTTAGAGGGAATGCCTTCAGTTTTTCTCCATTCAGGATGATGCTAGCCTGAGGCTTAGCATATATAGCTTTTACAATGTTGAGGTAAGTTCCTGTTATCCCTAGTTTTTCTAGCGTTTTGAACATAAAGGGATGCTGTACTTTGTCGAATGCTTTTTCTGCATCTATCGAGATTATCATGTGGTTCTTATCTTTAAGTCTATTGATGTGGTGAATAACATTTATTGATTTCCGTATATTAAACCAGCCTTGCATCCCAGGGATGAATCCTACTTGATCATGGTGCACATTTTTTTTGATATGCTTTTGTATTCGATTCGCCAGGATTTTATTGAGGATTTTTGCATCTAGGTTCATTAGAGTTATTGGTCTGTAGTTTTCTTTCTTTGAAGTGTCTTTGTCTGATTTCGGGATCAGGGTGATGTTGGCCTCATAGAATGAATTTGGAAGAACTCCTTCTTTTTCTATGTCTTGAAATAACTTGAAAAGTATTGGTATTAATTCTTCTTTGAAGGTTTTGTAAAATTCCGCTGTATATCCATCCGATCCAGGGCTTTTCTTGGTTGGTAGTCTTTTGATGGCTTCTTCTATTTCTTCCTTTGTTATTGGTCTGTTTAAATTGTGTGTATCTTCCTGACTCAATCTGGGCAAATCATATGACTTAATAAATTTATCGGTATCTTTACTATCTTCTATTTTATTGGAATATAGGGTTTCAAAATACTTTCTAATTGTCTTCTGTATTTCTTTAGTGTCCATTGTGATATTGCCTTTTTCATCCCATATGTTAGTAATTTGAGTTCTCTCTCTTCTTCTCTTCATTAGCATGCCTAAGGGTCTGTCGATCTTATTTATTTTTTCAAAGAACCAACTTTTAGTTTTATCAATTTTTTCAATGTTTTTTTTTTTTGTTTCGATTTCATTGTTTTCTGCTCTGATTTTAATTATTTCTTGCCTTTTACTCCCTTTGCTGTTGTTTTTCTCTTCCTTTTCTAGGGTTTTGAGATGAAGTGTGAGTTCATTTATTTGTTGTTTTTTTCTTTTTTTTTGAGTAATGAACTCCAGGCAATGAATTTCCCTCTTAAAACTGCTTTCATTGTGTCCCATAGATTCCAATATGTTGTGTCTGTATTTTCATTTATCTCTAATAATTTTTTGATTTCCTCCTTTATGTCTTCTGTAACCCATTGATCATTCAGTAACATATTGTTCATTTTCCAGGTGATGCAGGGTTTTTCGTTCCTTCTTTTATCATTGATTTCCAGTTTCATTCTGTTATGATCAGATAAGATGCATGGTATTATCTCCACACCTTTATATTCACTAAGAGTTGCCCTATGCCATAATATATGGTCTATCTTTGAGAAGGATCCATGTGCTGCTGAGAAGAACGTGTATCCACTTGATGATGGTTGATGTATTCTATATATGTCGGTTAAGTCTAGGTTATTGATTGTGTTATTGAGTTCTATAGTTTCTTTATTCAGCTTTTGTCTGGAGGATCTGTCTAATGGAGAGAGCGGTGTGTTGAAGTCACACATAATTATTGTGTTGTGGTCTATTTGACTCTTGAACTTGAGGAGAGTTTGTTTTATGAACGTTGCAGCACCATTGTTTGGTGCATACATATTGATAATTGTTATGTCTTATTGGTGGATGGTTCCTTTTAACAGTATATAGTGTCCTTTTTATCCCTTTTGATTAACTTAAGTTTGAAGTTGATTTTATTCGATAGGAGTATGGCCACTCCTGCTTGCTTCCGAGGGCCATGTGAGTGGTATGATTTTTCCCAACCTTTCACCTTCAGCCTGTGTATGTCTTTTCCTATCATATGAGTCTCCTGAAGGCAGCATATTGTTGGATCTGTTTTTTAAATCCAGTTACTAGCCTATGTCTCTTGATTGGTGAATTTAAGCCATTAATGTTTAAGGTTAGTATTGAAATATGTTTTGTACTTTCAGTCATGTTTATTTATTTATTTATTTTAATTTGGCTAGTTTTTCCTTTTTTGGTTATTTTTTTTTCTTCCCTTTACTGAGATACCTCCCACTGTTAGTTTTGGGTGCTGTTTTTCATTCCTCTTCTTGTAGTGTTTTACTCAAAATGCCTTGCAGTGCTGGTTTTCTGGCTGCGAATTCTTTTAACTTTTGTTTATCGTGAAATATTTTAATTTCATTGTCAAATCTGAAGTTTAATTTTGCTGGATACAGTATTCTTGGTTGGAATCCATTATTTTTCAGTGTTTGAAATACGTTGTTCCAGGATCTTCTCGCTTTCAACGTCTGTCATGAAAAATCAGCCGTTAACCTAATTGGTTTACCCCTGAATGTAATCTGCCTCCTTTCTCTCGTAGCTTTTAATATTCTCTCCTTTTTCTGTATGTTGGATATTCATAATTATGTGTCTTGGGGTTGGTCTATTATGGTTTTGTATGTTTGTGGTCCTGTAGGCTTCCAGGATTTGGCAATCCATTCCATCTTTCATATCTGGGAAGTTTTCTAAGATTATTTCATTCAATAGATTGTTCATTCCTTTGGTTTGAACCTGTACACCTTCTTCTATCCCAATGACTCTCAAATTTGGTTTTTTTAATGACATCCCATATCTCTTGGATGGATTGCTCATGATTTCTTAGGATCCTTTCTGTGTTGACTATATTCTTTTCAAGATGATAAACTTTGTCTTCATTATCTGATGTTCTGACTTCTATTTGATCTAGTCTATTTGTAATATTCTCATTTGAGTTTTTAATTGGTTTATGGTTTCCTGCATTTCTAGGATTACTGTTTGATTTTTTTTTAAATCTCTATCTCCTGGTAGAGCTCATTCTTTGCCATTTGAATTTGCTTATGTAATTCGGTTTCAATGTATACTTTCATTGTTTGGACTTGCTGTCTAAAGTTTTCTCTAAGATTCCGTTCCATCTGAGTTAAGTATGCCTTGAGTTCTTTCTCTGTCCATTTTTCTGATGCCTCTAGGTTCTCCTGTGAATTTAAGTTGTCCTGCATTTTGTGCAACCCTTTTTTCCCTTGTTTTTTCATGGTGCTCACATTACTTTCCAACTCTGTTTGACTGCTGTGTTTCTGTTTTCTCCTTTAAATTTGTTTTGGTTTTTATAGTTCCAATATCTCTCCTGTTCTATCGCTGAATGAGCTGCAATCTGTCGAAAACTGGCGATGGTGACGTCAGCTCTCCAAGATGGTGGCTGCTGGCTTCCTCAGTGGGCTGTCTGGTGTGGAGGACAGAACTGGACTGCTTCCTTCCCCTGTCTCAAACCCAGAACTCAGCCCGGAGCACAGTGAGGGCACAGCTGGCAGGAGCCCACAGAATCTGCAGCACTGTTCCTCTGCATTGCTGGCACGCCGTTTCCTGCGAACTGCAGTCTCTAGCAGTGGGGCCGGCTGCCGAACAAACAGCCTGAATCTCCGGGCACACGGTTCACTCGCGGTTGAGCCCCAGTAACCTACCCTCGGGCGATGGAAATCCTTCCTCTAGGTTTTGATGCACCCCAATTTTGCTGGAAATTCCTAACAAGATAGCTTTTGGCTGTTCTAACTCGTTATTCATCTGCGCAGTGACGCAGTACACGGGGGTGACGCACTCTATTCCCCGCCATCTTCCTCTCTCCATAACTCTACATTCTTGCAAGTTATTTCACCAAACACAATTCAAAAAACTTTATGTTTTCACTATGATAAAGTAGGCAGAGGAAGTTCACTGAGCTGCTCTCCCAATGTGAAAATGAAGCTGCTTAGCTCTGTCAGCCTGAGATCCAGTTGTCAACTTTGTCTCTCTCAGTGTCAGCCAGAGGCTGACATTCACTTCTCTCTGCTTCCTTGCAGCTGACAAAGGCCAGAAAGGACTGACACAGAGTTCCTTTTACCTTCTAGCAGTCTGGGTAACCAGGGAGGAAAAAGCACCCAGCAAGTCACACAGACATCTGGGAGTCCCCAGTCCTGAAGGGCATTTTTCTGAGGGTCAGCTGATCAGAACTACTGATCTCAAGAACAAGGAGACTGAACTGGAACGAGACAAGATGTCCAGAGGGAGATGCCCACACCTGCAGCCAGTATTGCAACCTACAGAGATAATTCTCTGCAGAGCGTCTGTTTTGTTATATGCAAAGTGAGGGGAACAGTTTTACTCTACAAGGCAGCGTGAGTATTCAATAGGAGTCATCTAGCATGAGACCTGGCTTGTAGCAGGTGTTTGTAAACATCACTATGATTTTCTCACTTAATTCTTACACTTCAGTAGGTCTGTTATTGTGATTATTACTTCTGGTCTCTTATTTTTTCAAACATGTGTTGGCTTCCTTCCATATTCCCCAATTTTCTCCTCATTAGTTTCTGCCATGAGGACGCATCCTCATATCTAACTTAATTCTCAAGATAGTCTCCTTCTCCCTCCTTGCTTAGTCTCTCCAGAACTGTTTGGGGACAAGCAGAGACCTGCTCTGCAGTTTCAGGCTGACAGCTGAGCTTCTCGTGGGACAGGCTCCTCAGAGGCCTGAGACTCCCTGTTGGGAGTAGTCCACTTCTTTTGCTTTGGTCCCTTTGACTTCAACATTTTTACACAGAAATTTTCCCAGAATGAAAAACGGTCCATGTTAGAGTATAAGCAGAGCGTGAGACCCCTCTGTCCTCCACACCCTGCTAGCTCCACTGCCAGATCTGCTCCTGAGTTGCTTGGTGGGAGGTGATGACCTGGGAAGTCACTCTTGAGGAGAAGTTCTGCAGGCCTGCTCTTTGTCATTCTTGCTGTTTGCTTAGGGGCTCCTGGATCCTTATTCTTCTGGGTGGGCATCCTGGCCAGTGTAAGGGTGATGAATGGAAGGTGACAGTGAGGGACAGGCAGAAGCAAAGATTGTCAGGGGCACCCTGCTGGGGGTGCTGTTGATGTTGAAAAGGGTCCAGAGCTTGCCCATGCCCTTGGCCTTGAGGTTCAGCCTTCTCCCATTCACCCTGATTCGCAGCATCCTTCTCTGTCCTTGCTTCTGTCTTCCTGGGCCTGGTGTCACCATGAGCAAGACCAGACCCTGGGGGGAAAAAGCACACAACTTCCTTGCTCCTCTCTCTTCCTCTTTCTGCCTAGCAAGGTAAATGAACACTTGGTGCTGGGCTTTCTAACTACACCAAGAGCTTTGCTGCTGAATACATGTGAGATTTTCCTGCTAAATCTCACGTTCCCCATTCACATTTAGAAGTCAATGACCAGTGAGGGCTTAAATGTAAACTCTTTCAGAGGAAGCTTCATTGCTAACACAATTTATGGCTAAGTAGGTAAAACCTGATCACTGGGAAATGACTTTTGACCTACAGGCTGTCTGTGGTCAGTGGGACTCCAAATTGTAAAGCTTTGAACAGGCTAGAGTTGGAAAGAGACAGCTAGCGCACCATAAAATGCTGGGATCCAGTGGGACAGAGAGGAAGATCAAACGTGAAGACAATCTCTGTCCTTATAGGACCACTTCAGGTCTGGAAGGAGCCATTGGCATAACTCAGGGGACTTGAACAACAAGGTGGTAGTGGGTGGGATCAGCCTGTGTTTGGTGGCAGTAAAATGACAATTCCTGCTGTCCTAGCTGGACCCAAAGGTGATGGAGCCTCCGGGGTGGGGTGGGGGTGAGTCGGAGGAGCAAGGACCTGGGAGAGTTGAAGGCTGAGTAGAAGAAAGCACAGTGAGAGGCTGGACAGCCTTGGAGGGGGACCCACCTGGGCATCTCCCAGTCCTGTGACTTCAGATAAGTCATGTTCCCGGTCTTCAGCTTCCTTTGATGTGAAATGGGAATGAGTGGTTATTTACAAGGCTGTTTTGAGAGGCTGCTGGGGTAATGTATGTGAGAGCACCTCATAGTCAATGCTCCCCAAACATCACTGTGCTTCAGAATCACCCAGAGGGCTGTTACAAGCATCAGAACAGGTGGCCAGGGAGACCTGGCTGGGCCTCACCTCCATTTTCCAACACCTTAGGTCTGGGGTGGAATTCTCACCCCGAAAAAGTTCTTTGGTGGTGGTGCTGCTGCTGCAGCTGGTGGTCTGGGTACTAGACTTGGAGAAGCATAGCCATGGAATTTGGTGACTGCAGGGAAGCAAACTGGTCTTTATTTAATGGTTTATGTGCTGCTAAACACACTTAGTTCAAATGCATGAAATAGCATCACACAGTCTCTTTTCCTCTGAATTGTTAGTGTCCCTGATAATCACACTCTTAGAAATTTTCTGACCAATGTTATCCTATCAAATAGAGACAAACTCCAACTTTGTAGCTAGCAACTGAAATCCACTTGAGCTAGTTTAAGCACAAAAGGTGAATCTATTTCTAAGACAGAAGGAGGTTGTGGAAGCTGGTGAAAATACAGCTTGTCTTAGCTTGGCCTCACCAACAGGAGACTCCAACACCATAAAAACTATTGGTCCAATTCTCCTCTCTCTCTTCTTCTTGTAGACCACTTGCTCTACTTCCAAGGTCATGCCAGGGCTGGGAGAAGATTTTGATTGGCTTAGCTTGGGCCAGTTGTCCAATCACCTGAGATCAGCAAGGGTGGGGTCACAAGGTATCAGTCAATCAGCTCTCACTGAAACCAGGTGAATGAGAGGTAGGGCTGGGGGTAAATGGAGCAAGAGAAAAACTCTGTGGGTATGAATGAAGTAGGCTCTTGGGGTGAAGGGGCTGGCTTCCTATGTAGCCCATCGCTTAGAACATGGGCTTGGTTAAATGTTAAGTAAATTGAATGGAGTTATTTTTAGAAAACTCCTGAGACTGTGTGTTGGGCACGTATTTGTGCAAAGAGCAATACTTTAACAGCTGTATGGAACAAATGCAGAGACAGAAAACTCAGAGAGGCAGACTATTGACTTCTTGCCCTTTACTAAGAGTTACTTAAATGAACCGAAAATCTTTTTTATTTTTAAAGCATTTTGTTTTGGTCTTCATACCTGTTTGATTGAGCAGTCGATTAAGCCAAGCACAGGGGTTAGTACCTGTTAGTCCAGTCACGTTCTAGAACTTATGTGTGCATTTATGAATGAATGGAGTGAAACTGAGCTACATTTTTTTTTCTTTTCTCTTTTTCTTTCTGTGGGGCTGGAGATTGAACTCAGGATGATTTATCACTGAGTATATATCCAGTCCTTTATATTTTTGAGTCAGGGTCCTGCTAAGTTGCTGAGGCTGGCCTGAAATTTTTGATCCTCCTTCCTTAGCCTCCCAAGTAGCTGGGATTGCGGGTGTGGGCCACTGTGCCCGTGTCCTCCTTATGATTTCTTTACCATGATCACCACAAGTAAAAGGATGGTTGTGCTTACAGCTCACTCTGGCCAACTTGCAGTTCCCAAAGAACAATTTTGGGGGAGGCCCCAAATTGAATTTTGAAAAGTGTATCTTTGCAGCTAACTCCCCCCTGCTCAAAGTGATGGAGGGGGGTATACATGTTTGCATCTGGAAATCCTTTCTTAGGCTGTGAAATTACCATATGTCATTGCAGCCAAATGCACTGGGAACTGTAATCACCAACTTCCTATTCAAAGTATTTTCTAGCTATTTACGAATTTGGGCATTTTCATAATAATTAAAAAAGCCATGTGGATTGCTAACATGTTCCTCTTGGGGGTTCCTTCTTTTCAAGGTGTCTGACAGATTTAGGTCATATATTTTCTTCTTTTTTGCACTGAAAGGGAAAATAAGGAAAAGAAATAGAGAATTCTCTGTAAGAGTCTTTTCAAATGCTTCTACATTAGTTTAAATCAGCAGAGGTTTGCTCTGCCAGCAGCTATGGAAAATCTATTAGAGCCTTTAAGGAGCAGAGTAAGGAAGGCGGGTTCTGCCAATGGTGCCGGTCATTATGTTGGCTCTGAGAGTCATTAGCTCACAGACAGACCACTGAGGGCCTGGTCTGCAGGGAGGTCGCCTTGAACCCAGTATCATCGCTTCATTTTCTTTGGATTTCTTGGGTCCAGGGCAACTGCTTAGAGGTGAAACCTCAGTAGAATCAGCCTCAGGCAGAGCAGCTCACAGGAAAAATCCTAGACTTGGGTTCAAGCAGAGTCCAGTTCTACTCCTGCTCTGCCGCTTGCCAGCTGTGGCACTTTGAGTAAGTCTCTGAGCTTCTCTGGCCTCACTTTTTTCATCTGTGAAATGGGAATTGTCACGTCTCTGCTTGGTCTTATGAGGATTCAATGAGAACATAGCCTAATATGGAGGAGATGTGGAGATAACATTTACTTGAATGATTATTGGGAAGCTTATCAATCCATCATCATAAACGTGATGGCAACAGAAAACATTTGGGTGTCTCTTTTAATGATCAGCAACTTTCCGAAGAGCTTTCCATTCCCTTCTTTAAATCTCTGGGCTGCTCTGTGAGACATTAGGACCTCCTGTTACCTGCAGGGGTCATCGAATTCCACAAGATTGGCTCAAAAAGAGCAAAAGGGATAAACCCAGGGCCCAGAATTTGTAAAATCTAGTGCAAAACAAAAATAGGGGTCCCCTGTTCCAAAATTAAGAATTTCAAGATGATGGCAGCAGAACATTTAACCAGGTTGAGGCCTCCTTGGAGCAGCCTGGACTGCTGCATGGGTGGCATATCCATAAAGCTGGCTCAGGATAGGCCACATGCACCAGCTGCAGGTGTCTCACCCTTGACCTCTCCCATCTCTCCACCTGCTTCCTGGTGCTGTTGGGGAGTAGCTTTGCTAAGGACTGGCAGAGTCTGGGGTTGAAAGGGTCCAATGCTGCTCCCAGTCCAGTCCCTTGGGATTCTTTTGCAGCATCCTGGGTGGAAACAGAGCTCTGCAGAAGGTCTTCTGGGAATGCTCATCACTGCAGGAACAAATGCTTCTGATTTGACCTGGAATCTGCCTTTTTATCACCTCCACCTAGGGCTGTGGGGATGGATCCAAAAGCATTGCCCCCCCCCCAAAAAAAAAAATTATCTTTATCCTTTTTTCCTGTAGCCCTGAAAGTGTTTGTGCTATGGTCTGAGCTTAATCAATATAGATAATAGGTTATAGGTTATGAAATATTAATAAGTAGGATAATAGGATTATGTGAGAAGTGTTATAGAATAAATAGTGTTAAGCTACCCTAGTTATAAGTTAGAAGAAGTACTAGTAGGACAGCAAAATCATGTAATTGTAAGACGTAAGGTTTAAGTAATTAGAAATAAGATATAGAACAGTGTAAGGTGATAAGCATAGCCCATAAGTTAATAGAGGCTACAGATAAGTAGAGGTCGGTGGAACAATAGTTCAGTACAAGGTATAGCTATAGGCAAATGTAAGGAAATATAGCCATAGTGACTCCATTTTTATGACTCCTGTGTGAATCTATAATATAAGCTGTTTCTAAGATGTTTTAAAAAATCGTTTTTTTTGTACTTCATAGGCTCACAGATGTACTCGAACCCAGGATGTAGACCCACCAATGTGCTCGAACCCAGGATGTGGTTGTTTGTTTTTGCTCTGCTGCTTTCTCAGCCCTTGTATCCTGCTTGCTTGCAACTTGCAGATTCTATAGGATGTGGGGTTTTTTTTTTCCCTTTAAATACTCTGGCCTATTTGCAGATGCCTGCTGTTCTCCCAGAGGGTCAGTTGGATCCTGTGAGGAACAGTCTGTGGCCAGATAATAAAGACTCTCTAATTTGTTTCAAATTCGGACTTAGAGTGTTTTCTGAGCAGTTGCCCGATAACATTTGAAACCAGCTCTTTCTTCTCCCACCCCACTACGGATCCTTCTGCAGCCCGGAGAGCCATCTTTTTCCTTGACAGTGTGGTGCTGAGACTGAACGTGGCCCTCCAGAGGTGGTTAGCATGGAAGGCTTACTGCCTGAGCATTCATTCAAATATCAGTGAGTATATGCTGTGGCCACGTTCCAGAGACATAGAAATAAATATGAGAAATGGCCCTTGATTATAACCTGGGGCCACAGGCAGATCCAGATATGGGGACCCCCAACCCCAGTGTTGCTGTGGAAAGAGCAGAAACAGTAGATTGGGAACCAGGCTGGGGCTGCTGCGGGCTTGGAAGCCATGTCTCAGAGGCATGGGAACTTGAGTGTGGTCCCCAGGGAAAAGGAGTTGCTCATGGGCAGAGCATTCTAGGCACTGAATATGGGACAGAAACTGGTATGATTGTGGCAGTGGAGTGAGCCTGGGGCTCTGGCCTGTGTGAACCCTGTAGAGGCTATGCAGAAGGCCAGGGACCAGGTTGCAAAATTACCACTGCGAGGGCCTGCCTGCACCCTGGATAAGCAGGAAGCTGTAAAATCTTTCCAGCGTCCATGCTCACTTCAGCTCAATGAGAGCAGAATCTCTTGGATTATGCTAGGGATGGAAGTTTTGGAAATCTCCTTATCTGCCCTTAATATTCAGCACCGATTTAGAGCAGGAGTTCCCAAAGTGTGGCTCCTGGACCAATAGCATCAGCATCACCCAGAACTTGTTAAAGATGCAAGTTCTCGGGTCTTACCGCAAACCTACTGTTTTAGTTTTTGTAATGGTTTGAATATGAGGTGTACCCCCCAAAGCTCATGTGTTAGACAATGAAGGAAATTTCAGAGGTGACATGATTAGATTCTGGGAGCTGAAACCTGATCAGTAGATTAATCCATTTAATAGATTAATAATTTGCGTGAACTAATGGGTGGTAATTGTAGGCAGGTAGAATGTGTCTGGAGGAAGTAAGATCTCTGGGGGAATGCCTTTCAACTATTTTTTTTGTCCCTTGTCACTCTATATATTTGTTTCCCAGCTTCCGCGATGTCCTCAGTTTTTCTTCTCTGAGCCCTTCTGCCATGATCTTCTGCCTCACCTCAGGCTCATAGCAATGGAGTTGGCTGACCATGAACTGAATCTCTGAAACCATGAGCCCCAAATAAACTTTTCCTCCTCTAAGTTACTCTTGTCAGGAATTTTGGTCACAGTGACAGAAAAAGCTAACAGTTTTCTTTGCTCTAATACAATGCCTGAGACTGGGTAATTTATAAAGGAAAAAAAATTATTTTGGCTCATAGTTCTGGAAAGGCAAGAGTGGGGCACAGGTAAGAGGACCTTGTGGTGCTTCAACTCATGGCTGAATGAGGAGGGACAAGCAGGCATGTATAAAATAGAGAAGGGAACAAAAGATGCTTTATTAAAAAACCTACTAACTAACCCAGTTTCTAGGAGCTATATTAATCCATTGATAAGGACAGCACTCCCATGATGTAATCATCCCTTAATGGTCCACTTCCCAACCCACAGTGGCAATCAAATTTAATGAGAGTTTTTAAGTGGACAAACCATAGCACTTAGGAGTCAGAGACTCTAAGGGAGGTGGTCCGGCTAGCTGTGTTTTTAGTGGTCCTCTGAGTGATTCTGATGCACTGTTGGGTTTGAACACCACTGTCCTAAAAGCTAAGACATTTGGGACAGAAATTCCAGGAAAATTTGCTGTTCTCTGTCTCTCCCCTGTAGGAACCTTCCCTAAGGCACTGAATGACTGAATTAGCTGCTTGCCCCGGGTGTGGGAGGGAAAGGGGAAACATGTAGGAAGGAAAAGTCCAGACATAAATACTCCCAAATATCACTGAGCCACAAATAAGCCTGAGGACCTGGCAAAGGTGAGGATATCATACACCTGCAGCTTTGGTAGGGGCTAGGGTTTCTCCTCAATCCCAGATGGGAAAATAAGGGGATTCCCTGGGACCTGCCTCTGCCTGTCTGAAGGAGCAGACCTTGCTTCCTGGTGATTTTCTTGATCTTCTCTCGAGTGCTGTGGGGGCCTTGGGCCTTTCCAGGATGATGGGACTCTACCCTTGGTCACTACCTCCAGGAATGTCTGTGGGTTAAGTGTGTGATCTTCACATCCCTGGAGGCGGTGAGGGTGTCTCAGACCTCTCAGAGGTTCCAGAACCATGGGAAGGAAAGGGCTGCTACCTCAAGGCGGTCAGTGTGGGTTGAGGTGATGGTCTGTGGGCACCAAGGATTGGAGGGCATCCTCTGCTTGGAGACAGGTGATCCTCACAAACCCCTGTTTTAGTCAGCCTTCTCACCTGGGTCACCAAAAGACCTGGCAAGAACAATTAGAGGAAGAAAAGTTTATTTGGGGCTCATAGCTTCAGAGGTCTCACTCTATTGACAGCTGACTCCATTCCTTAGGGCTTGAGATGAGGCAGAACTCAGGGTGGGAGAGGGTGGTGGAGGATGACGGCTCAGGACATGATGATCAGGAAGCAGAGAGAGAGCTCTGCTCAACAAGGACAAAGTATAAGCCCCCAAGTCATGCCCACGGGGGACCCAGCTCCTACAGCTACACCCTTCCTGCCTACAGTACCACCAAGTCAATCCCTCTGAGGGGGACTAATGCACGGATAAGGTTAAACCTCTCATAACCCCAAAATTTCACCTCTGACCTTCTTGAATTGTATCACACGTGAATTTTGGGGGATACCTAATATCAAAACATTAAAACCCTCCCTGCTCACCTCATCTGCCTGGCTTGCTTCTCTGGGCATGACTTTGGGCACTTGTGAGTGCTTGGCTCCTAGCATCTCAGAACTTTGGCTCATCCCTTTAATGTCCCCTACCATGGATAAGGTTGATGGGTGTCCAACACCTGCCTTTTGGGTTGCTGAAGTTTTGCAGAACAAAACTGCTGGGGAGCTCAGGAGGCTGAGGTAAAAGGATCACGGGTTCAAACCAGCCTCTTTAACTTAGTAAGGCCCTAAGTGACTCAGTGAAACCTTGTCTCTAAATAAAATATAAAAAGGGCTGGGGATGTGGCTCAGTGGTAAAGCACCCCTGGGTTCAATCTCTGTTATCTAAGAAAAAAAAAAGAGTAGGGGAGTGCTCAGTGCTCAGTGCTCAGCTGTCTTAGCCTGCTAGGGCTGCCACAGCAAACACCAACGACTGGTCAGGGAAAACGACAGAAGTTTATTCTCTTACAGTTCTGGAGGCTGGAAGTCCAAGATCAGGGTGCCAGCAGGTTTGGTTGCTTCTGACTCACAGGTGGCTGCCTTCTCCACCTGCTTTCACATGGCCTCACCTCTGTGCCTGTGTCCTCCTGTCTCGGTATGGGAGACACCAGTCACACGGGATGAAGGACACTGTGATGACCAGACCCCATCTCCAAACACAGTCATCATCTTCTGGAGTTTTGCCGGCTAGAATTTTGACATAAGAATTTTAGAGGGACACGTTTCAGCCCATAACATGGTAAATGGCAAATTGTTTGATAAACCCTACACTCTTCAGTCGCATCAGCTCTTCTGGGAGGCTCTGGTTGACCCCACAGGCTAAGCCACACGCCCCCTCTGCTCCAGCAGCCCCTGGGCACAGTGGTCACCTGCGTGGCCAGCATGCACTGGTCTCCCTGACACCACACATTGCCTGTGTGTATGTGTGAGTGAGTGTGTGTGTGTGTGTGTGTGTGTGTGTAGTGACCAGAGCAGGTGGCTCTGACCATGGGATGGTTCTGAAATGACTGGATCCAAGAATCACTGGGTCCTTTCCATTCTCTCAGCCATGGCATGTTTTCCTCTAGTCTTTAGGGTCCCAGGGAGGTTCCTCTTCCCCCCAACCCCATTGTTCCTTTTTTCAAGTTTCTGTGTCTCCTCCATTACAGCTGATGGGGGATGGGGGAGGGGGAGGAAGAGAGGGAGCTGGGCATCCAGAGGTAAGGGCTGGGGGCGCTGGGCAGGGGGGGATGAGCAGCAAGTGACATCAATCCCACAGAACCTCTAGGAATGGAGTTTGGGCATTGGAATTTAATAAAATCTTCTCAGGAGACTCCATTGTGCGACCAAAGCAGAAAACACTTTGTGCAGCAGATGTGGGAGATGCTCTGTGGATTTTGGGTCCAGAGACTGGGCTCTTCCCTTCCCCAATGAACGAGCAGCCGTTGCGGCTGCACCTGAGCTCATTCTCTTGCTGAGTAATATGGCTGGCATAGAAATTCCACTGTTGCAAAAAGAAGTATTATTGCCTGTGATTAAAGCACTAGCGGCACCTTAACATTTTTTATTTTCATGCTTATGAATAATTTATTTTTTATCTTAATGTTGCTCTAATGCCACTGTGAATATCGTTCGCTACCCCTTTATTTCAAGGCAAGATTATAGTATATACTTGAATCGTCAAAAGGCTTGTGATTCTCTTAAGTGGGGCTTCAGACAGGAGAACCCTGATTGGGAAACACATTTTTTCTGGTCCTCAGAGAGGTGAAGGGACTTTTCCAAGGTGTCACAGAATGCAAGAGGCAGGGGTGGGATTTGAAACCAGGCAGTTGAACCCCAGGACTTTTGCTTGTGTCTGTTAACTGGCAGCGGGGGAGAATCACACTCCATGATGAATCTACTCCATGATGGTCCTCAGGCCTTTCCAACGGCGGCCTTGCTGGAACTGAAGTTTCTGAGCTGGGACTGGGGAGACGGAGGCCTCACTGTCTGCTCCGGTGGGGAGGTCCCTTGGAAACTGGATGGCTTGCTGGTCTTGGCAACCACTGTGACTTTTCTCTGCAGACAGGGGCTTTGACTGGTTATATCCCTGGCTTTGGTCAGATGCAGAAATTGTGAGCTGGCTTGTCCTAGAAAGCCATGTGAGAACCTATAGCCAGGGGTCCAAAGGGCATTTGGTAACAGAGCATCACAGGCAGTCCACAGAGGGGTCCCTGAGGCTGTGGGGCCAGAGGGCCTGGGAAGGCTTCCTGGAGGAGGAGGTGAGGCTGAAGAGTGCCTTTCAAGAGCCAGAGGACCTGAGGACAAACTCCGGATGTAATTATGCCAGAGAAAGATATAAATTCCCCAACTCAGATGAAGCTAATTGAAATGTCAGCACTGCCACCTCCGTCTTCCCACAGAGCCAGCAGCCCACATGCTTCATGAGAGCCCTGCAGAGAACCATCTCTGGGAAGCGTTTTCTTTAACTGGACAAGGCACCGATTTAGACAATGCCCCTCAGGTGTGGATTTTAAAAAAGAAGTGTATTACTCCATCTTGGCTGGCTTGATGAAGTGCGTGGGTCTGAGGGGGGCCATTGGAAGAGCTAGAACTTCTCTTCAATCCATCAAAAATCAAACCTCAGCAGGGCCATCACCCATGGAGGCTGAGGAACTTTCCAGAAGGCCTGTGAGGTTTGCTTGGTCAGAAAGCCACCCTGAGTTTCCAGAAGTAGAGGAGAGAGAGGGTCAGGGGCAGGGGATGCAGTGGAGGGATCATTGCTTCTTGAGGGAAAGTTGGGGGTCCTGAGGCTCTGGGACCCTAACCTGAGACTGTCACCTCACCTGGGAAATAACTGCCAACTAGATCCAATCTAGCACTGGATCCTCATCTCCAGCCCATGAAGCCTTTAGGAGCGATCCCCGTTCACTGAGGAGTAACTTGAGGTTTGGGAAAAAACCAAAGTAATCTGGCTGAGGTTCCACAGTCAGTGTGGTGACCGGCAGGAGCTCCCGGCCACAGGCTCCTTGGTGTCTTTTGGTCGGTTGAACTGGATGAGGTGTGTGTTAGTCAGATTCCATTATTCAACAAACACTGGACATGAAAGGTTTATTTGGGCTCATACTTAGGAGTTTCAGTTCATGGTTGGTCCTGTTGCTCCTGGCAGTGCAAAACCGCTGACCTCATGACCAGAAGTGAGAGAGAGGAAGGGGGAAGGGGCTGGGTCCCAGGATGTCCTCTGAGGGAAAGACTCCAGTGACCAAAGACCTCCCACCAGGCTCCTCCTTAAACACTGTGGTTTTAACCACTGTGAAAACTGGTCAGGCTGGGTCTAATATTTTAGCTGATGGGTCCCAGCCCTGCCTCTACCCCACCCTTCTGCTGGATCCTACAAAGAGAGGTGAGGAGCCCAGAGCCCATCAACCATTGTCCTCAAAAACACCACACTGTTACTATTGCTCTGTAATATAGTTTGAAGTCTGGTATCGCTATACCGCCTGATTCACACTTCCTGCTTAGCATTGTTTTTGCTATTCTGGGTCTTTTATTTTTCCATATGAATTTCATGATTGCTTTCTCTATTTCTACAAGAAATGCCGTTGGGATTTTGATTGGCATTGCATTAAACCTATAGAGAACTTTTGGTAATATCGCCATTTTGATGATGTTAGTTCTGCCTATCCATGAACAGGGTATATTTTTCCATCTTCTAAGATCTTCTTCTATTTCTCTCTTCAGGGTTCTGTAGTTTTCATTGTATAAGTCTTTCACCTCTTTTGTTAGGTTGATTCCCAAGTATTTTATTTTTTTTGAAGATATTGTGAATGGAGTGGTTGTCCTCATTTCCATTTCAGAGGATTTGTCGCTGATATACAGGAATGCCTTTGATTTATGCGTGTTGATTTTATATCCTGCCACTTTGCTGAATTCATTTATTAGCTCTAATAGTTTCTTTGTAGACCCTTTTGGGTCTGCTAGGTATAGAATCATGTCATCTGCAAATAGTGATAATTTAAGTTCTTCTTTTCCTATTTTGATGCCTTTAATTTCTTTCGTCTGTCTAATTGCTCTGGCCAGTGTTTCGAGAACTATGTTGAACAGAAGTGGTGAGAGAGGGCCGGTCTATTCCCTAAAGACCTAAAAAGAGCATGCTACAGGGACACTGCTACATCGATGTTCATAGCAGCACAATTCACAATAGCTAGACTGTGGAACCAACCTAGATGCCCTTCAATGGATGAATGGATAAAAAAAATGTGGCATTTATACACAATGGAGTATTACTCTGCATTAAAAAATGACAAAATCATAGAATTTACAGGGAAATGGATGGCATTAGAGCAGATTATGCTAAGTGAAGCTAGCCAATCCCTAAAAAACAAATGTCAAATGTCTTCTTTGATATAAGGAGAGTAACTAAGAACAGAGTAGGGTCGAAGAGCATGAGAAGAAGATTAACATTAAACAGGGATGAGAGGTGGGAGGGAAAGGGAGAGAGAAGGGAAAATGCATGGAAATGGAAGGAGACCCTCAGAGTTATACAAAAGTACATACAAGAGGAAGTGAGGGGAAGGGGAAAAATAATACAAGGGGGACAAACGAATGTCAGTAAAGGGGGCAGAGAGAGAAGAGGGGAGGGGAGGGGAGGGGAGGGGAGGGGGGATAGTAGAGGATAGGAAAGACAGCAGAATACAACAGACACTAGTATGGCAATATGTAAATCAATGGATGTGTAACTGATGTGATTCTGCAATCTGTATATGGGGTAAAAATGGGAGCTCATAACCCACTTGAATCAAATTGTGAAATATGATATATCAAGAACTATGTAATGTTTTGAACAGCCAACAATAAAAAATTAAAAAAAAAAAAAAACACCACACTGGGGAGCAAGCCCTGAACACAGGGGCCTTTGGGGAACATTCAGGGTCTAGGTCCTAGGAAAACCTAAGTTCTTTGTTTTGTCCCTCATGTAATAAATATGAGTCTTGGTCTGAGGATTCACCTGACCTCCAGCTATTGCATGTGGACGGGCATGGGGCACCGAGGCTTTAGACCTCGGGGACACAGAATTCCCACAGGACTTGGAGAAACAGAAGAGAGGATTGGCTGGAGGTCAGTCCGTAGGCCTTTTAGTTTCAACTGGGCTTCTCAGTAATTCTGAGACTTTCGACGAATCACAAACAACCCCAATTTCCTTATTTTGTCCTCCTGCCTTTTCTCCAGTTCCCCCCTCCCACTTGGTGCTGGCCCTGTTCTGGGATCTGGGCAAAATGACTGGCCTCCATCTTCAATGTCCAGGCCAGGATGGAGACTTGAGTGTTGGGAGTGGGTCGGCAGCCCACCCTGCCACTGGAGTGTCTCACAGGCAGCCTGGTGTGCTGGTCTGTGGCACCCTGCCACTTCCTGGAGGGTCCCAAAACTGCCAGGGCTCTCTGCAGGGCATGTAGCCCCAGGCCACTCCTGCCATGTGCTGGCCTCAGGGTGGGTGCACACAGCTTTGTGGTTGAGACGCTTCAGCCTAAGGGCTAGGGCAATGGTTGATGGGCTCTGGGCTCCTCACTTCTCTTTATAGGATCCAGCAGAAGGGTGGGGTAGAGGTAGGGCTAGGACCCATCAGCTAAAATATTAGACCCAGCCTGACCAGTTTTCACAGTGATTAAAACCAGTGTTTAAAAGCGTGGACTTCGGAGTCAAAGTCGGTGGGACCTTGAGTAATTGATTTTGGCTCTGTGTCTCAGTTTTCTCTTCCAGAAAATGGGGCTAATAGCACTTACTTTGCAGGAATGAACAGATTAATGAGCTCAGGTACATTGGATTCTTAGCACAGGGCTGGCCTGAAATAATGGCCAACCCTGACCTTGAGTAGGAGGGGTGCTCTCTGCACATGCATCAAGAAAAAACTGCAGAAGACAGCACCTGGCCAGAGCAGGACGGGGCACAGGACAGGTCTCAGAGGCAAGGGCCGTGAGAGGTATGAGGTTGGATCCGGGCCCAGCCAGCCACTCCGACCCACGTGGGTGTGTAACATTTGGAACTGATTGAGCTTTTATTGGGGGAGCGCGGATGTAAAGTTCTCCACTGAATTTTCTATAAATGCTTTTTATTAGCCAGTGTTTTACAATGTGAGAGCTATTGAATTAGGCATCCATTAGTTTCTGCTCCCTGGGGAGGCCAGGATGCCTTCCTTCGTCTTTCGTGCAGATAAAGCCAAGAGGAGTATGAAAACCAGGACACCTGGGGAGGCCAGCTTGTCCAAAGGGCGCAGAGAGCCCCGGAAGACCTTTTCCTCAGGAAGAAGGATAATGGGCATCTTAAGCAGCGTCCTTTCTCCTTAAAAGCAAAATAGCTTTCTTTGTAAACATGATTGCATTTAAAGTGGCCTCTAAAACCATGTCATTTCTGCATCCCCGTGCTGTCCTTTGGATTTGAGGAGAAAAACCTTATTCTTTACCTTCTGCTTTCCCAGCCCTGGACTCCTGTGGACTCCACCAAATAGTTGCAGCATGAGACGAGCATTATTATTGTTGCCCAGGGTCACCCATCCTGGGAACAGCTCTGCAAGACTTGGCCTAGAAAGTAGAAGGCCCGCCTGGTGGTCCGAGTGCCTCTGAGCCTGGGTGGTCTTGGTAAGGAAGACATGCAAGTGGCAGGTGGTTCTGGAACTCAGACAAGCTGCTTACTCATAAATCGTGTGTGTGTGTATGTGTGTGTGTGTGTGTGTGTGTGTGTGTGTGTATGTAGTGGCACTCTCAATGACTAGAAATTGAGGGAAGGGACCAGACTTCTGGGTGGAACCTTAGCGCTGGTAGGTAGAAGTCTGGGCGGGGCTTCTGTGGACAGTTATGACACTGTGCACTGCCCAAGGATGTCACATCTAAGAGAGAACAATTCACACCATAGAAACCTAGATGCATATGTCTAGTCTAACAATCTTGGACAAGAAAAATCAAGTGTCTCATGATAATAACAATCAGGAAATGGTAAAATTTCCAATGAATAGAAATGAAGGGTCTTGAAAAAGGAAATCTTTTTGGATTTGTGCAAAAGAGTCACATAAGCCCCTTGCATACTTGAAGCTGGCCATATGGACTGGGCAAATTCTTGGTGGGGAGGAGCATAGCGGGCACACTGCTTTGGCGACCCCAGCAGGTTTTAGCATTGACACAGGAAGGAGCATGCCATCATTCCAAGGACCACTCTAGGGTCCCGAGGATCCCTGGCCTCTCCTGGTATACCCTACACTTGGTCCAGTCTATGCCCCAGTCCCCCAACCTCTGCCTCTGCCTCCCTCAGGATGATGATCCCACATTTGCATCAGACCATAGGGTGCCTCCCTCATGAGGATCTGCAGGTGGGAAGGGAACAAGACAAAGGAGAGACAATCCATAGTAGAAATACCTTGTTACAGGTCCTGAAAATTGGGTGAGAAGTTGGGGTGGAGCAAAAGGTTTTGGGGGACAAAGTAGGATTTTCATTCAGCATGTGGGTGATGGTGTGGCCCTGAACAGAGACCGAGTGTGGGGTGGGGGGATGCTTGGAGGCAGGAGTATAGCGGGCACACTGCTTTGGCAAACCTAGCAGGTTTTAGCATTGACCGGGGAAGGAGAATGCCATCATTCCAACTTGTACCATGGGTCGTTGCATTTCCAAAGGGTTTTGGAAGAACGTCAGTCCTAAGATACATTTGGCTGAGAAACCAAACCAAGCCTCAAAACATACTCTGAGCTTGAGCAAGATAGAAACAGCATGCTGTCCTCAGGCCCAAAGCATCCCGTGCTGAGCAGTTCTGCCCAAAGAAACTGGCTTCACAGGAGCTCAGCCAGAATTTCTCAAATATATTGATTAAACATTTAAAAGAATGAATACCTCTTAATTTCCCCAGGAGCTAGGCTTCCTGTGTCATCTGAATATAGATTGGGGCCAGGCGAGGGGCCCCTCCCTGAGCCCAGAAGCCTTGCTGAGCCTTGTGGAGGACCCTAGGCTGCCCTGCACCCTTCAGGGCTCACGAGGAGCTGGGCACCTGCTTGCCTTGGGGCTCCCCAGAGTCCTTTTCAGACATGGCTTCCTGCAGCCAACTTGGACTCTTGGCGGCAGCTGAATACTTCCTGTCTGGTGTGTTGCTCTTTCCCTTGGCAACTTCCTTCCACTGCAGACTTTGTCCCCCTGCAAGCCAACAGGAAACAGGGGACAGACAGATGTCCCCTTAGAATCACAGCAGCAGGGAGTGTGGAGGTGAGCAGTGACTGGGCTTTTCTTCTTTCCCCAGAGCATCTCCCCACTTCACAGAGGCCTCTTTCCCCACCCTTCCTGTCGAAGTCCTGACCCGCAGGACCTCAGAGGCTGGGTCTTTAAAAGAGGTCACCAGGGTGGGCCATAATCCAATATGACTGGTGTTCTTCCAAGAAGAGGCAGTGAGGACCTCTCACAGAGACGAGCGTGTGGACCCAGGGCGAAGGCCGCCATCTTGATCTTGGACATGTGGCCTCCAGAACTGAGGAAGCAAATTCCTGTAGTGCAAGCTCCCTAGCCCATGAAAACTTGCAGTGATCCTGTTAAATGACTACACTTCCCAACTCTCCTTACGTGTGAGCTTGTCTAGGCTGAAAGTCTGGGATCACCATGCTCAGAGTGCTATTCCCGGAGTATTAGACGGGCAGGGGAGTGGGAAAATAACACAGATAGACATTGATGTGGAAGTTTCTCTTGGGACTCACTGGAGAAATATGGTTGCATACTTTACAAGTACCAAAGCACTTTTCCTTGCAATTCTAGCTTGATTCTCAGTTATCCTGTGGGGGTGTCATTTATCTAAGAGTTAGGTGGAAACTAATATTTAGAAGGTGCTATGTTTGGGATGAGTGTCCTCCAAAGGCTCAGGTCTTGAACACATGGTCCCCAGCTCATGGTACTACTGGGAGGTGGTGGAACCTTGAAGAGATGGGGACTTATCGGAGAAATTAGGTCACTTGGGGCATGACCTCCCTTCATGGATTCAGGTTCCTTCCTGCCTTTTGCTTCCTGGCTTCCCTGAGGTGAACAAGCCTCTTCTGTCACATGCTTCCACCATGATGTACTGTGCTACTCAGTGTCCAAAGCAGCAAGGCCAAGTGATCATGAACTGAAACCTTCAAAATCATGAGCCACGATAAACCTTTCCTTCTTATAAGTTGATTAACTGAGGTATTCTGTCATAGCAATGGAAAGTCAGCTAATAAACATCATCAGTGAATACATCTTGTGTGTTTTTTTTTAAATAAAATGGGATTCATGCAACAGTAGCTGGCTCTGCCATTTTTCCCTTTTCTGCTTTGCAGGCAGATGTGGCTTGTGGAACAGCAGTAGCCATTTTATTTCCAGGTACTGACAAGGAATGCAGGAGTCACCGAGGATGGCAGTGTGGATACACAGGAGGTGCCAGCATTGCTAAGCAACTGACCAGGTCAGCAATTGCTTATCTCTGGACTTGTTATGTGAGAAAAAAAATGGGCTCCACTCATTTAAGCCACTAGAGTAAGGTTTTCTTTATTTGCTGTTACATGGGGGGACACGATACATGGAGCTGGGACATGAGGTGACAATATGAGGGAAGAACCCGGACACACTGAGAAACCCAGAAATTGCTGAAAGTATGAAGGAACCTGGGTCCTTGATAATGCAGGGCTGACCTTGCGTCCACTTGTCACCAGGCCAGTGAGATGGAGGCAAGGACTATCCTCATGTGCTAAATAGAAACTGGCTAAGTTTCTATTATGTGTGGGCAAAAATCATTCTCAACGATTTTACACCTCTCTTGTTGGAAAGTACACTAAATTGATTTATAAAATAAATGATGTAAACGTACACACACAAACCTACATACACACAGAAAGAGAGCCAGGGAGGGACAGAGTGGGGGGTGGTGGAAGAGTGAAGAAGGGGCTGTGGGGGGAGCCAGGCTTCCTGACCAGGTGGGAGAGGGTGCAGCCTTGGTCTCCACGGAGGCAGAGGGCCATGGCGCTGTCCAGGGTGCTGGGCAAGGGAGGCTCTGCCCCACAGGTCCTTCTGCATGCTCCAGGCCACTGTGCCACCAGGTGTTGCTGTCACCCCACAGTGTCCTGTGTTGAGCTTCCAACAGTGACTGAGTGTCCTCATGTGCTGAGCTGTGTGGTGACCTGTGTCAAAGCTGAGAAAGGTGTTCTGATTTTTCTCAGGGGCTCCCCCAAATCCCACCCCAGCAGAGTGGTGTATGCACCAGTGTGCAGCCAGTTTGATGGGGCTTCTAGTTCTGGTTTCTCCTGGGGCCATGTCCTTTTTCTTGGCCCAGATGTACATCCAGGAGGCTGGTCCAGGGGGACATTAGTGGAGCAGTTACAGTGCGGGGCTCAGGATTCCTCTTTCCACCCAGAGGCATGGGCTTAGCATGTTCTCCTCAGGGTGGGCTCTTTCCAGGGAGGCTCTTTAGCAAACATGCATTTTCCACCGGGCCAGCCTGTCTACTTCTCAGATGAACCGGGGTCACATGCAGCCCAATTCTCTTTCAGGAATTGACTTAGTTTTCTAGGGAAAAAGACATGACTCAGAGACTTTTTATCAATTTACCAAACATCCATTCCTAGGCCACTAGAAAACTCTGTGACCACAACCCAAGCCCAAGATGAGCTTCTGCTGCCCAGGTCAAGAGAAGAGGTCACTTTGGGGACATGGAACACAGTTTCAGGGTTTTCAAAGTTTGGGCCCCTTCCTGTAGCACCCATCCCTTCCTCTTGTACACAGATTGCAAATCCTGCCTACACTCATCCCTAAATGTGCAAAGCAGCTACTTAGGCAAATCTCCTGCTCCTTCATGTGCTTTTTTTTTGTAACCCCTGGGTCCCAGAATAGACATTTCCATATTAAGGAACATGGGCAACAGAACAATCAAAAAAGACACCCCTTATCAGAGCAGGTTTCCTTGGCCCAAAATAGCACTATAACAAACGTGCAGCTGAAGTATCACTTGATGAAAACTAAGAACATTTGTAGTATTTTACATTGGGCTTAATAATTTATTGATGTTTAATATTTCACAAGAGTAAAGCAGAAAAGCTGATGAAATTTTCATATCTGCTATTATAATCTAAATGGAATGTGAAGTGCATCCGGGCTGCTGAGTGGCAGGGGCTTGGGGTACACTCCCCACCCCATGCCCCATCGGCAGGCCCAGATAGCAAGGTCAGACTTTGCTGCTCGCTAGTTACCCCAAAGGCCCTGTGCACCCCAGAGAGGAGATGCCAGGGGAGGTTGTAGGTGTGGTTGAACAGAAAGACTTGTTTGTGGCAAGATTTATCTAAGACCACCCACTCTTGTCCAAAAGAAAAGGAAGGGGGATACTTATTACATTTCTTGGCTTCTTGACAGTGAATGTGCAGGCTTGTGACATAGCCTGGGTCTAGGGGAAGTTCTTGTCTAGGACCTTGAAACTTGAGTGACAGAGTTACCCAGGATATGCAGAGATTCTCTGGCTGCAATAGAGATGAAGACCAGGGCTGATGGTGTTGGTGATGGTGTTGGCGATGGTGTTGGCCATGGTGTGCTAAGGGAACCATTTTCATGGTGCAGCCTTCTTGATGCCAAATTTTCCTTAACTCCTCTCTCTCTTTCTAACTAGATTCTCTAAGCTCCCATTGAGTTGGTAAGTCAGCCAATGCACTACAAATAAATTTCTTTTCTGCTTATGTTAGCTAGAGTTGCTCACCTCCCAGAACACGGTTAGAGCATCCAGTACAATCTAACCCATTTGTGTGTATGTATTTTAATTTCACTTAGGTTGTTCACAATGAAGACTTTTGAAAACCTTAACTGAAACAAGTTCATTCATTGTAGACATCATCCTGAGAAGGCGTGGGCAGAAATTTTGGGTGGTATGAATGGGCTGGTTCAGATCTGGGCTAACACTTACTCCAACCTATGTGCAGGGGAGTTTTCAGATAGTTTATAATACTGTCTGGCACTTATAGAGAATAGGGGCTGGGAGAAACATGCTTGCATGGTCACTCAGGAGAAAGAAGGATTAAACAAGAAGATAAATGATTTTGAACAGTATGTCATTTCTTTATTCAACAGACATTTATGAACAAGTTCCTAGCATGTTGGTTGCTGGCACAGAGTATGTGTGTCATATCATGGACTCTTGGGGCAGCAAGATGAGGGATGGTAAAATACTTACCATTAATGACCTCACTTTACTACCTGACCAAGTCTATGTGTAGAGAGGAAATGAGTGCATTGTATGTGCGTCAGTTTAGGAGCATTTTTCATGGGGTTGTATGTCCCAGTACACAGGAAAGCTTGGAGATAAGCTACATTCTTTTTGAAATGGATTTTCAGCTTAGTTCAAGCCAAAGTAAACATTTAAAATGACTCATCTGTTCAGGTTTGGATGTGAAGTGTCCCCCAAAGGCTCATGTGTGAGACAATGCATGAAGGTTTAGAGGAGAAATGATTGGGCTGTAAGAGTCTTAACCCAATTAGTGAATTAATACCTGATTGGATTAATTGAAGTGGGAGAATGTGGCTGGAAGAGGTGGGAATTGGGGCCTGGGCTATGGGGTATATATTTTCTATCTGGAAAGTCTCTCTCTCTCTGTCTGCTTCCTGATGTGAGCCACTTCCCTCCACCACACTCTCCCACCATGAACGTCAGCCTCACCCTGAGCCCTGAGGAATGGAGCCGGCCTTCTATGGATGAAGACTTCTGAAACTGTGAGCCCTCAAAGAAACTCTTCCTTCTCTCTAGTTGTTCTGATCAGATCCGTTAGTCACAGCAGCGAAAAAGCTGACTCAAACACCGTCTTTATCAACCAAATGCTGAGATTTCTTCTGACAAAACAATTCCAATTTGGAGCAACAGATCCCTGTTTCTTATACTTGTTGAATGACTTCATATGATTTAACAGGGTGGTCACTGTGGGAATTCTTGGTAAATGTGCATTTTTCACCCTCTGCTTCTCTGCAAGATGCCCACCACCCTCCTCACCTGACCTTGGTGGTCCACAGCCCTGTCTGTGATGGCACCAAGACAGGCCTGTTCCTAGCAATGTCACCACCTTGAGTTGAGGGATACTAAGTACTGTACAACTACCCCGAGTCCTCACTGTCATAATCCACCCTCTGTCAGGCAGTTTTCTACCAAGTGATCAGACCCAAGATGCTTCCATCTTATAGCTCAGACATCTTCTGCTACAAGAAAGTTGACCTGGGGTCACCTGGCTGGCAGAGGGGAAAGGATTGGAGAATCTTGTACCTAGTACTTAACCGAGTCAGTCTGAAAATGGCATGTATGACTTCCACCCACATTTCACTGCAAGACACAATTAAACCCCAATGCAGGGGGCTGGGAAAGGTAGTCCCTGGCTGAGGAGCACACCCTGACCCTGTGCATGGGAGCAAGGACCTTTAATGGTTTGAGAACACCTCTGCCAGCCTATTTAGTACCAAATCTCTTCCCCCCAAACAAGCTTTGAACTCACACCATGGAGGAAGGGACTGCAGAAACCAACTCAACCTCTGCCATTAATGTCAGATAACATCATTTTCATTGTCACTTACACAATATTCATAATTTTTAGAAAAAGAATAGGAAGTTGGCCTCCCTAAAGATAGCTTGAAGCCATGACTCTAAGGGAAAAAGTATTGGGGAGGAGGGGAACTCCTGCTATTGTTAGGTAGCAGATGGACACGGGCAGTGGGAATGTGGAGTTTAAAGGGTTAATCCAGTAGAGCCTGGCGCTAACTCTCGGCATGTCTTTCTTTGAAGCAGCTCACCCAAGGTCATTCTGACCCAGTTGTGGTTTAAAAGATATCAGTATATTACAGCCCTTGACTAATGAGCTCGTTATTTCCGGGGTTGTTCTTCCTTCTTACGACTGAGGAGTACAGGTCCCCAAACTCCTCTGCTGATTAAAAAAAAAACAAAACAAATACAAGTTACTTCACAATCCAAAAGGACCGAGAGTCGCTTTTAGGTAAAAACATGTACAGTAGGGATTTACGAACCTGATGCAATCCTACTGTCAGTCAAAAGTGAAGAGGCTGTTGTGCTTGGGCAGGATTCTTCCGAGACCTCTCCTCCTGCCCCAGCGAAAAGGAGCTCATCTAGAAGTGAATCGTGGCTCTTCTCCCTGAGAGCCCCTGTTCTTTCCCTTGAGAGTCTTTTCCTCCTCCTTCTTTCTCTTCTAATAAACTTTGCTACACTTTTACCAAGTCTCACGTCTTGCTTGAAATCCTCTCATGGAAGAATACAAGAGCTGAGAGCACTGAGCATTCTCTGGTAAGATCTTAGCTCAGGTATCATCTCAGTTGTATAACCACCTTCAGAAAACTTGGAGAGAAGCCACCCTTCCCCTGTGTGTTAGGGAAACTCAGTTTCAAATCTCAAGGCCTGATCATGTCAGAGGGGGATAGAACAGCTGCCTTAAGTAGATTTCCACCCAAATTCCAGCCCATCTGTGCCCCATTGGCTCTGTAGGTCTAGCAGCAGAGCTGGTATTCGCCTGGTCAACAGCTTGACGGTCGAAGCTGCCCAGCTCCATTTTAGTGGGTAAAAGATTGATTGGCACCTCATCCATTTTCCAATGCCGATAGATTCCTTGATTCACTTACTTGGGCCAGACATGCATCTCCTGCTAGGCAATAAAAATGTCAATAACCGCTCTCTTTTTACTCTTCTTCTTTCCAAGCTGGAGACGGGCCTCCATTAAATCCTTAACCCCTGCTTTTTGGATTAAATTAAATGTGCAGCCACTGGAGAGGGACAGGATTTCAGCTATATTCACCTTGCCCTCAGTGAAGTGCCCTCCACTTGGGTTTCTAACAACTTTCTTAACAGTTTCCAGTCACAGCCAAGGACAGGCCTCAGCTAAACTTTGGACCAGGCAAATTCTCTTCATTGTCTGTGGGGGACCCAGGCATCCCAGGCACTAAAATGATCATTGCAGCTGATCTTGGAGAGGGGGCGGGTGATGTTACAGAAAAGTCAGGTGACAAGTGGAAGAAGCTGGAATTGCTGATTCTTTCTTTGGTCAGCCGATGGAAAGGCAGCCACATCTAAATTTCTATTGTTTTCTAAAAACAGAGCTGGGACTAGTTCAAACTTGAGTATTAAAAATTAATGATGGCTAACATTTATTGATTGCTCACCACCCATCAGTCACTGTGCCAAACAACTTATGTATTATATCTACCACTTCCAGAGAGCCCATGAGGAAAGAACTGTGATTGTCCCCACTTCTCAGGGGAGGAAATGGACTCAATAAAAGGATAAGCAACCTTCCCAACCAGTGAGTGGCAGAGCCAGGATTTGAAGTCCCAAACCTGGCTTAAGGCTTGCCCTCTTAACCATGGTCCTATGCTGGTTGATAGCAAGACCTGCTAATGTCCTTGCTCCCAGAAATGGTTACATTTTCAAAGGGCCAAGAATTAGGCCCAACAAAGTCATAATGGTGGGCCTCAGTCAGGGAGATGTGTAGACTGGGTGGTTTTTACAAAGCTGAATTTCAAATCATACCAGACTTTTGGTGGAGTGTGTTGCCTGTTGACAAACCCAGACCATGATCATGTGGAAGAGGACAAATGGCCCCCCTCATCCTTGATCCTAAGATGTGGTGTAGGTGGGCAGAAGTTGGTGGTGAGCTGTTTATGGATGGTATTAGGAGAGACTAAGGGGGCCCCAATCACTCTTCACTTTGAATTCTTCCCATGACGGAGTTGGTAAATTTTCATTTTTTAAAAAAATCAGTATTGAAATATTGCACTGTATCCTAGAAATATTTAATAATAACTGTGCATATTAACATAATTTTTGTGTTAATAAAAAATTAAAAAATGTTTAAGTAGACAGAAATGTGAACTGTCTTGATTTGATCATTACACACTGAATAAATGTATTGAATGATCACATTATGTCCCATTAAATTGTTTAACTAAAATAATAATTGATAAAGATTTCAGTATTTGACCAGATCCTTTAATCTGAGCTTACGTGGGATATCCTTGGAAATGGAAGTTAACACTAGGTTCCTTCCTCCTGACCTTTCATGGCCCTGATGGGGTGAGACGCCTTGGGGGTGTGGGTCCCCTGGGGAGTTCTCCTCCCCAATGACCCCAGCAGACTACCGGGGTATTCTCTAGAAAAAAAGCATCAGGAGTTCTTTCATAAGCATCCCTGGGGACATTGAGTCATTTCCCTTCAACCTGGTAGGGTATGACAGTCACTCACAGGTGAAAGTGTTCAAGGAAGGACTATTCGTGGGTCCAAGGAAAACCAGGCTTAGGTGGGACTGGGGTTCTGGAGCAGGTGGTGAGCATGGAATGTGATCTGGAGAAAGGGACCCAGTGGGAATGAGGGGCTGGTGGACATGAGGAGGAGCTTCAGGGAGGCCAGTACCTAGTACTGCTGTCTCCTCACACCTGAACAACCCTGGAACAAGGCGAGTCATTGGCTGTGGAATGAGTCAAGGCTTGGACCAGAGCCCTGTGTAAGGCTGTGCTAAGGACAGCAGGTGAGCAGTATAGTGGGTTCTACTTGCCCAATTGTGGACCCTGATGCAGGGCTGAGTCTTTGCAGAGGAGGGCACCATTTCCTGCTTAACATAAGGCACCATGGACTCAGCCCACTGTGCTCCCCCAGGGGGCTGTAGGAGGACAGTCCACATAAGGGCTACCTATGCCCCTGGGTTTGAACTTTCCAGACTGCAGTGTATTAGGAAGAGGGTCCCACAAAGTGCCTGAGGATATACCTGAAGGCTGTTTCCGAATAGTAAATGTATGAGGCAGAGAAGAATGAGAAAGACTTCCTGTAAAATAAAGAAATCATGGGTGCATTAGCCTGCTTAGGCTGTCATAAAAGAACAGCCCAGACTGAGGGGCTCCAACAACAGATATGAATTCTCTTACAGTTCTGGAGGCTGACAGTCCAAGATCAAGGTGCTGGCAGGGTGGGTGTCTGGTGAGGGCGGCTTCCTGTCTTGAAGACGGCTACTTTTTTGCTGTGTTCTCTCTGTGTGGGAGATAGATGATAAATAGATAGATGATAGATAAATAGAAAGAGGAAGAGAGAGAGAGAGAGAGAGAGAGAGAGAGAGAGAGAGAGAATATATATTCTGGTGTGATTTCCTCTTCTTAAAAGGACACTAATCCTGTTGGATCAGGGACTCACCCTTATGATCTCATTTAACTTTAATTACTTCCATTAAGGCCCTACTTCAAAATACAGTAAAATTGGCAGCTAGAGCTTCAACATAGGATTTTGGAGAGACGTGTTCTGCAATTGGTTTGCTATTATTGTGTGTGTGTGTGTGTGTGTGTGTGTGTGTGTGTGTCCAACTCGACTTCCACCTTCTGAAGCAAGGCCTGTGTTTGAAAAAATTTTAAAACCCCTTCCCACAGTCCCCTACCTCAGTGTCACTTTCTGCAACTGAGGTGCTAAATGAATGTGAACCAAGCCCTTGTTGTCTGAGCAGGAGGGAGAAGCTTTGCCCACACCCACACTTTACTCCCTGATGACTCTCAGATCAAGACCCCAATGAAGGTTGGGGGGAAGGTTCACTTCTGCTCACGCTCTGAGAAAGGGATAGAATTTTCAGAAGGGAAATGAACTTGAATTTCAGTCAATTCACACTCCAATTTCACTTTGTTAAATAACATTATTTATTCAGTAACCTTTGGAATTTGCATGCTTCATATTTAATGGATCTAATTATGCTCTTTCTGTCAGGCCTGTGAAACATGCCATTTTCCCCATTCAAACGTTTGTAAGACATGATCACTGATGGTGTACTACTCCATAGGGTAATGTGCCTTCATAGCCACAAACTCCAGTAACAAGAGGGATTAGCAGAGCAATACATTTTTACCCATTGGCATAACTCTGCAATTGCTGCCTGCAAGAGGTCCGGCATGCAGCAGACATTTTATTTATTGAAAACTGTTTTAAAAAAGAAACTGCTTTTAGGGCTGGGGTTGTGGCTCAATGATAGAGCGCTCGCCTAGCACATGTGAGGCGCTGGGTTCAATCCTCAGCACCACATTAAAAAAAAATAAATAAATAAAGATATTGAGTCCAACTACAACTAAAAAATAAATATTAAAAAAGAAACTGCTTTTATTTTATTTTAGTTTTTAATTCAACACTTCTTTAAAAATAAAAATATCTTGTTTCTCCTGAATGGAGAATAATATATGCTCATTAAATAATAATATTAATTATTAATAATATATGCTCATTAAAAATTGTAAGCAATGAAGAAATAGGTAAAAACAGAGGAACTACCCATAATTCTAGCCCTTAAGTTCGGCTTCTAGACTATTTTCTCTTTTTCTGGTGTGGGAGATCAAACGCAAGGTTTTGCACTCACTCTTCCACTGAGCAATACCCCAGCCCTACGTGTTCCCAGGGGTTCCCATCTGAGTTTCTTCCCAAATTTGCTCACATGGTTATGTGAGAGGGAGTCTTCTCTGATTTTTCTTCATGATGGGATGGTACTTAATATGCTTCCCTCACCTCATTTAAAAAATCTTTTCATCCTAAAAGTTTTCAGACATACACTGAAATGGATTGAATGGTGTCTTGAATCTCCACGTGGGGCCACTTGTTTCATCTGTAACTCAACTTACCTAATCCACCTTGTTGTTAAGCAAATCCTAGTTGTTACAGATATTTATCACAAAGTATCTCAGTGTACGCCTATCAAAAATAAAGACATTTAAAAGTGATGACCTCCTTCTCACACCTTAGCTATTAGCAGCAAATAGCTACCATTAAAATTTATCTTATTATTTGTTTTTTCAGTTTACTTGAATCCAGATTAAGACATGCTTTGTAACTGGTTCCTTTGGTTAATATGGCTCTTAAATCTTTCAAATTCATAGACTCTTCCTCTGTTTAATTTTCCCTTGAAGTTTATTTGTGGAAGAAATTCCATCGTCCATTCTACAGTTGGTCTGTCTAGATTTTGTTGATGGCTTCCCTGTGGTGGTCATTTGTAATTCTCCTCTGTCCGATGTAGTTCTTATAAATTGCTAGGTAGATCTAAAAGCTTGAGGAGATTCTGGTTCTATCTTTGTGAGTCAAAGAGACTTGGTAAGTGGTGTTGTGTGTGTCCCTCAGGGTGTGCGTAGTGTCTGATCTCTTCTATGTTACTTAGATCTACCACCTAGACCTAGATCTATTAATTCATTAAAAGGTGTAAAATGACGAGACTCTGGTCATATCTTTTTAAAATTTTTATCAGCTAGAACAGTTCTGGAAAAACAAATTTCCTCTCATCAACTGCTTGTTTATCCAGACACTTAATTTGTACCAGGAGAATAGGATACAAGGATACAGGCTTGATTCTTTCTCTTCTGTGTCAGTTTTCAACATAATGGTTTGATTCTTATCAATCCCCCCCCCCAAAGTAAATAATATGTGTTTTTTCTTTTTGGTTTTTAGTATTATTATGAATTCATAGATTTTTAACATATTTGCCATATTTTAATATAACATGTTTTTAAACATAGGACATCATAAGTATCTTTGTCAATCAATTCTAAATGATCAGTTTTAATGGCTGCACAATTTCCTCTTATATAAATGTATTAGAATTGATTTAACCATTTCTTATTGTTGGACATTTACAGCCTACCTCTTTGAATTTGGAATTCCTGGTTTAGTTCAGTCTTGCTCTTGCAAATATATCTTTTTGCTCTAAAGAAAGATAGTACTTTCTCTAATATTATTTGCAGAAGTAAAATTAGTAGATTAATTTTTAATGATGACTACGATATAAAAGGGAGTCTGGTTAGTGGAGCAGCCCTTTTATTGAAACTTGAAAGATATTCTCTACTCTACCTATTTAAAATATTCATACCTCTGGTGAGAGAAAATAACCCTTTTCCCTTAATGGTTGAAGTTCTTCATCAAGGACAAAAGATAAAAAAAAGACTTTCAATTAAGCTGCAATAGTAATTAAAAGTTAAAAAAATGAGTAGCAAGATATCTTTTGCTATTTTCATATTTGCTTATAGATTTTCTCTTTTTTTTTAAAAAAAATAATTATTCTAGTTGTGGAAGAAACCATTGCTGATTCTCCCTAGAGGCAGGGACCATCACATATCCATGTCCCATTAAATGTTGTGTCAATGTTTGGATGAATTCCAGCTGTGAACCCAATGACTTTTCATCATGCTGTCCAAGATATCTCCATTTGACGCCTATTCTGAAATAATTATTATCATGTCACCTGTCACTCCCCAGAGTATAATAAACTATAGAATCACCCTAGATATTCACATTACAATTTTCCTTCTACTTCATTCAATTCCTTCATGTCTCGTTTTTCAACTTCCTGAGAGACAAGTGTTGTAGTTTGGCTATGAGGTGTTCCCCCCAAAACTTATGCATGAGACAGTGTCAGAATGTTCTGAGGTAAAACGATTAGATGATGAGAGCCATAACCCCATCAGTGGATCAATCCGCTTGATGGATTGATGATGGGAATGGACTACTGGGTGGTAACTGTAGGCAGTGGGCATGGCTGGAGGAAGAAGTCTGTTCGGGAGGCAGCCTTGGGGATGGGTTGGTTGCTCCTGGCTTTCTGAGCTCTCTCTGTTTTCCAACTGCCATGTGCTGAGTGCTTTCTTCTGCCATGCTCCCTGCCTCCATGTTCTGCCTCACCTTGGCCCAGAACAATGGAGTCATCCACCATGGACTGAGACTCTGAAACTGTGAGCCCGAAATAAACTTTTCCTTCTCTCAGAGGTTCTTGTCAGGTATTTTGGTCACAGTGACCAAATGCTGACTAGCACACAGGAGGGAGGGTAGAGAACGGCCTCCATCCTCCCTGCAAGTCACGTGGCCACATTTATGTGTTACCTTTTATTACCCATTTTTTTTCATGTAAGCATATTGCTGCAGTCTCTCTTTATCCTTATCTTCTGTTATACCAGATTCGTGGGACCCCAGTAGACCTCCAGGAGCCGAATCCGATGCAATCACACAAGAGTCTTTATGGCAAGCTCGAGCCTGGACTCACAACTGTTCCCGACGCAGCGGATCCAGGGAGTGAGACCCGGTCCTTTGTTCAGTGAGATTTTATAGGTTTTGGGGGGATACTCTATGTGTCACAACATCACACAGCAGATCATTCCATACTGCATGAAAATCAAACAACAACTCTTAACATTGATTAGCACATTCACTGGCGGGAACAAGTTGGGTAGGGGTGATTGGCAAGAGGGGGATTCGTTTGAACTGATTGGTTTAAGCCTCAAGGGGTGCAGTGCTGAACTACATGGTTTCCCAACATGTTATCAGTCACTGAGACTACTGGAGGGTCATCTGGCATCCCAGGTACTTTCCCTGTCTCATGCTGATTGGTGGTTGCTAGGGGGTTTCTACGGGTCCTCACCTGGCCTAACTGAGTCAGGGACACCTGGCTCCGCAGATCTCTCCTGTTATTTGCAGACAAACAACTCAGCAGGGTGGGTATGTACCTAGGAGTGCTCTGTGGGTCTTTCCAAGGACAAGGGTCTCGCCCCCTTCCTTGGACAGGCTTTGCTCTGAGGTAGAGGCTGGTTTCTCACAAATGGAGTCACATCAGTTTCTCATTCCAATATTTTTTTCTGTCATAGCACCCTTCAGTAGGACAGAAAGCTGTCAGAGAAGAAGGAAAATCAAATCATTGTGTAAGTGAGATCTGAATAGGATTCAGTCCAGAGAAGGACACTGAGGCTAGAAGGGACCTTGCCAATGCAGTACAGCCATAGTAGTAGAACAGAGCAAGAGCCATGTTTGTGGACTTCTCTGGCCTCCATTAATCATTGCTAGAGACTTTGGTGTTTGATGCCTTGAGGAAGGCAAGACACTTAGCTTTCTTTCACTTCCTGTGCTTTTAGGTAGTGAATTAGAATAAGAATAGGTCTCAGATCCAGCCCTGCTATACCTGCTACAATGATCACCACGCCATATTTATTGGAAGCAGGAGCACACCGAGGAGCTCCGTGACCCCTTTCTTTAAGCTTAGTCAAGTCCACACCAAATTCTAGATTTCTTTAACAAGCACTTTGTTTAGGACAGATCCACTTGGAGGCAGAGGCAATGGTATTCTGATGGAAGAACTGGACAACTTTCTAATTAGGTCAGCAGACTGCTCCGTGTGGAGCTGAGGCTGTTTGAAGAACATTCCAGACCTGGAATACTCTTTCAGAGGAGAAACCTACTGGGTTTATTCTACCTCAGTTAAATTAATTCTGCCTCATTTTTACCATATTCCTTGAGTATGACTCTTTTAACCAGTGAAGATATATTTCTAACATTGTGGAAAGAATAGTTAATAAAAGGCCTATAACTTACTCTTTTCCTTTGGGCAGGGTTTCTAGGATGCCTCTGAGAAAGGAAGAAAAAAGTCATCTGGTTAGATCTCATAAACATGAAAATAACAGACCTTGGGAAAACCACCTCTAGCAAATGTAATGTTAACATACATGGTTCACAGGAGAGTCATTTCTATGGAATGCCTTGAGGCAGGATGTACCTGGTCTTTTAGGATTGCTTATGGTAAATGTCTGGGTCTCTTCTGGCTATTATAACCAATTCTGTAGACGGGGTGGCTTAAATAACAAACATTGGTTTATCATAGTTCTGGACTGGAAAGTCCAAGGTCAAGGTGTTAGCAGTTCTGTGTCTGATGAAGCCACTTCTGGTTTGCAGAATGCTGTCTTCCTATGGCATTCTCTCCTGGCAGAAGGCAGAGAAGAAGCAAGAGCTCATGTGTCTTATAAGGGTAACAATCCCATTCCCGAGGGTCTCACCCTAAGACCTCATTACCTCCTACAGGTCCTACTTCCTAATGCCACCAGATTGGGGTCAGGATTGCAACATATGAATTTGAAGAGGACACAAACATTCAGTTCATAACAATAAGGAAATTTGGAACTTACAGATTTATGGTGCATAATTACCTGGAAAATCTCCTATAGACTATGTAGCTATTTGAGCATAAAATGGTGATGTTTTATGACCTAAATAGCTGCCTTTTATAAGAATGATGCAGCCACATGTCATCCTTAGAGACCTCAAAGTGCATATGAATATAGTAAGAAAGGACCTAGGGAGCTATGTCCCCTGGGTTGGCCTCTCTTTGCTTCACAGTTTCTTATATCATTGAAATTAGTAGGAAGTCTGATACTGGGTAAGATCTCTGATTCTTGTGAGTCTTATTTGAACAATTTGAGAATGTGAATCTCTCATTCCTTTTGCTAACTAATGTATCCGCTGATGTAGACAGTAGATATCACGGCTAAGCACTTTGTGTATGTTAGTTGTGGTTCAATTGACTTGTAAGGTCTCATTTTATAGATGAGAAAACTAAGTTTTAGAGAGGTTAGGCCGCTTTCCCAAGGGCACATCACTTTTTGACCTCAAGCCTATTGTACTGAAAGCCATTGGGTCTGCCACAACTGACCTGCCCTCAATTTTGACACAAAGGACCAGAGTGAATGGGAACTTAGGACTAGAGTGAATGGGAACTTGGGTTAACATTATGATGGCTTTAAGTAGGTTACCTTTGACTTGACTCATCTTTTCATCGTTCAGTTTACCTTTCATCTGGGAGTGGCTACATGACTAATAAAGTTCAAGGTAATGGTCATGTACCAAGCAGTGTTACCTTGCCTAACACAGTGGACCTAGGACTTCTCCACATGGAAATTTCACTCAGACTTTTGAAGGTTGAGATGAGCACTGTTAGGTAATAGAACTAGAATAGTTATAATAGCACGTGAGACAATCCACCAGTCCACTTCCTTTAACGTCAACAACTTCCTTTCCCAAGCCTGCTAATTATCTGGGGGGCGGGGGAGGTAAGGAGTAAAGGTCAGAGTGCCGGTGAAGCACCTGTACAATGCTTGCTGGGGTAGTATCTGCTTCTGGAGTTCTAGGCAATCACTTTGGGTGTGATGTTCTCGAACACATTGCCAGGGACATCAGAGCAGGAAGGAGAACTGCTATTGGCTAATTTCCAACACCTTCCACTGGAATCTATACCCTATGCCCTATGGAGCAGGCAAGATCTGATAGTCACTGCTGTATCTCTAGTGCCCAGAATAGAGCCTGTCACGGGGCTGGTGCATAAGAGATAGGACTCATTTTCCTATGTAGGCATTTCATTATGGGCTGAATGTTTTTGCTCCTCCAAATTGATATGCTAAAGCTTTTACCCACAACAGGATGGTGGGAGGAAGCAGGGTCTTTGGGAAATGATTAACTTAGATTAGGTCATGAGGGTGTGGCCCCAACCATGGTATTGGTGCCCTTATAAAAAGGAGAAGGGACATGAGAAAGTGCCAGTGCTAGTCTTCTCTCTCTCTCTCTCTTCATAAGCGCATATGACAGAAAGTCCCTTTGAGGATACAGTCAGAGGGCAGCCACCCACAACCCAGGAAGAGGGCCCTCACAAAGAATAGATGTGTTGTTGTCTTGATTTTGTGAACTTCCAAGCCTCCAGAACCGTGAGAAATCAACTTCTGTTGTTTAATAACTCAGCGTGTGGTATTTCATTACAGCAGCCTGGGCCAAATACGACACATCTTCAATATTAGAATGACCCACTTAGGCCTGTGAAGTCCATGGAGATAGGACTTTGTCCATCTGCTGCCTGTGTGTTAATCTTGTCATCCAGGCTAGAAGGTGGACATCTCAAGTGCAGGCTGTAGAATTCTCTAGCACTCTCCCAGCTCTTTAGCACATTCTGGGCACACTCCCCTGGGTGCTTAGGATGTGTGACTTCCTTGGCCTGCAAGATGTCCATGGGCTGCAGAGTTGAGCTGCGTGTACAGCTACATCAGACAACTTTGCTGGAAGAACTGCTCCAGTAAGGGTGGGGTGATTGTGCTCTAAGTGAATTGCAGTTCTTCTTGGCTCCATTCTCCCTCCCATTCTTTCACTTGTAGCTGGTGCAATGGGAGAGAGGGTGGGGAAAGTAAAACCAATGGTGCCTGTGCTTTGCTTCCCTGAGGCATCAGGAGTCAGAATAGGAAAGGGCTTGTGCTCAGCCCGTGGTCCATACCAGCGTGTTGGAAGCAGCATAATGTCATGTGATGACGCCTCTGGCTTGGAGAGAACAAGTGAGGAAAAGAGTATGTTTTGCGTTTACTTTTACAGCTGCAAAGGACAGAGGGCTGGGAAGTGGAACAAGACACTTAGACCCCTCAAACTTCTTTCTCATTGCCAATGGTCTCCAAGAACCCTCTCCTTTTGGGACCTTTGGATGACTTGCTTTTGGACCTCAAGCCTGTGTTGCCACCAATTTTTGTTTATATAAGTGATAAAGTAGTCAAATCATCAATTCTGCAACTGTGGACCATTTTGAGAGTGAGTGTATGACTTTTAATGAATAAGAGATGAAACCAGGACTCTCTTGGACAAACTGGGGTGTATGGACATTCTGGCAGTGACCTCCAAACTTCATGACCAGCAGTGAAATCTTCAGGCTGCCTCTCCAGTGCTAAAACTTTCCCTCAGGAAATCTGGAAAGATCTCTCCTAGGGATTTCACTTGTTCTTCTAACACATTTATTGAGGACGGACTGGGGATACAGCAGTGAGTAAGACACTCACGTCTGATCTCAAGACGCTTACTTTAGTCGTGTGTGTGTGTGTGTGTGTGTGTGTGTGTGGTGTATCTGATAAGAAATAGCCACACAGAGTATTAAATGCTTTCCCAAACCCAGGTGCAATTGGAAAAAAAGGTGGGTTGGCCCCTAGGGACAGGGGCTGAGGTTGAGTGGCACATGGGTAGCGGGGATTACCATTCCAGAACTTCTCAGGGTTCTTGTAGATTGGGGAGGAGATAGAAACGGATAAAACAGTTCCTTTCCAAGAAACTTGTTTGCTTGGGGAGTAAGATGCATGGAGGAAATAATACTGGCTGATTTGGACTATTCAGAATTATAGTTGGCACTGTGTGATACATAGGTAAGTGGGTCAGGATGTCGGGGATGAGAGGAGTGTGTGGGGATGAGGAAGGCCTAAGGAGAAAAAGAGCCAAACCCTGCAGAAGGACTTAGGTTCCACTCTGGTGTCAGGTTGACTCCCAGCTCACTGTTGGCAAGATGCTCAGCCTCCAGAACTCCAGGAACACACACCCTGCTGACTGCCTGCCACTTGGGACTTTGTTAGGCTCTTTGTACGTATTATTGCAATTGCTGTGAGCAATGCTGGTATATGTTATGAAAGAGGCCAGAGAAAAAATAAGCCCAGCAAAAACATGCCCCCCTCCACCCTATAACATACTTCCTCCAAGTAGGCCCCACCTCCAAATGTTTTGGCCACCTCCAATAGCACCATTACCTGAAGACCAAGTGTTTAGCACATGGTCATTGGGGGCATTTGAGATCCAAATCATGCTGCCCCTGTGGCCTCCCCAAAGTCTCCTAACCATCTCACAAAGCAAAATGCATTCAGTTCACCTCTAAGAGTTCCTAGTCTTAAATGTCACAGCATTGCTACAAAGTCCAAGTTGAAAAAGTTTCATCGGAGACTCAAGACAAATTCTGATCTGTGAGCCTCTCTAAAAATAAAAACCCACATTATATACCTCCAAGATACAATGGTGGGACAGATGCAGGGTGAGCATGCCTATTTCAAAATGTAGGAACGCAGCCATAGAAATGAAGTATGGTACCAAAGCAAGACCAAAACTCAGAAGGGTAAACCTTAAATCCTGTAGCTCCATGTTGGGCATCTAGGACACATGGTGGGGTGATATGGGCCCCCAGGGTTTGGCAAGTCCTGCCCACACAGCCTTGGTGGTTGCCCCATATGGGCACTCTCTTGGACGGCCTTTGCTCATCGCCTGGAACTTTCCTGAGGTCTTTCACATGCCCAGCATCTCTAAATCCCCAGGGTTTCTATGGCAGCTCCAGTTTCATGCTTATAGATTCATGTATTATTATCTCAGGGGTTGCCTCAAGAAACTCTGAACCTGTCACAACATTGCTTGACTTCCCAGATACTCCTTTATAATCTTTGTGGAAGTATCCATTACTCTGCACCGCTGGCCTCTGCATGCCTGTAAAACCAGCAATATATGGATGACACCAAGGCCTGCCACCAGAGAGAGCAATATCCAGGTCTGCTTGGACCACGGCTTTTTGAGTTCCTGGATGCAGTGAAATGATTCTTGAGGAAAAAAAACCTTCAATCCTGTGGGAATAGGGCACTTTGGGGGCTCTTTTCTCAAAACAAAATATTTTTAAAAAAATCTTTTTATTGATTTTATTTTTTTAAATACACGACAGCAGTGGAATACATCACAATTCTTATTACACATATAGAGCATAATTTTTCATATATCTGTATATAAAGTATGTTCACGCCAATTCATGTCTTTATACATGTACCTTTTTTTGCATTATAATTCTTAATACACATATAAACCACAATTTTTCATATCTCTGTCTGTATATAAAGTATGTTGACACCCAATTCGTGTCTTCATACATGTACTTTGGATAATGATGTCCATCACATTCCACCATCCTTGCTAATCCCCTGCCCCCTCCCTTTCCCTCCCACTCCTCTGCCCTATCTAGAATTCATTTAATCCTCCCATGCTCTCCCTCCCTACACCATTATGAGTCAACCTCCTTATATCAGAGAAAACATTCAGCATTTGTTTTTTTGGGATTGGCTAACTTCACTTAGCTACAAAATCTTTCAAAGGAGTTTATGCTACTATTGCTCTGGAGGTTGAGGTGAGAGAGGTCTGGCTAATTCCTGAGATGCTCTTGGGGAATCTTTTTGATTGTTTGGTACAAAATACTTGGATTCTTTTTAAGGGTGCTAATCTCTTCAGCAACAATAACTTCCTCAGCTACAACCTTACATGTGCTTGTTTTCTGTCCAAACTACAAGTTTTTCCAAATATTTCTGCTCTGAGTTTTGCTCCCAATTCTTGTTATAAGTATGGCTAAAAGCAGCCAGCAATATCCATACCAATTCCTGAAAGCTGTGTGGCCTTGAAATTTTCTACACCAGATAAGCTTGTCCATCACCTGCAAACTTAGTCTCATGCAAAATCTCAGGACATGGAAAAATGGTAGACAAGTTCTTTTCTCGAATGTAGGTTAGCTTAATTATCCTCTATTCCGGTTTTCAGTAGTGTCCTTTTTCCCAACTGAAGCGTCACAAACATAGTCTTTACTGTTCACATTCCCATCAGCATTCTGGTCTTCTGAACTCACATCAGAATTGTCCATCTAGGTCTGATTACAGCATTCTAGGTCTTTTCCAGATCGCATCTCCAAACCTTTCCAAACTCCTCCTGCACACCAATACCAAAGGCTTTGGAATTACATGGTCAGGTATAGTCATAGCGATGACCCTACTTCTTGGCACAATTTTTATGTGTTAGCTTTTTGTTGCTGTGACAAAATACCTGAGAAAATTAACTTAAAGGAGGAAAGATTTATTTTAGCTTATGGTTTAAGAGATTTCAGCCTATGGTCACTTGGCCCCATCACTTCGGGCCTTTGGAAAAGCAGAACATCATGGAAAAAAGAACATGGTGAAACAGAGCTGCTTACTTCATGGTGGCTGAGAGAGGTGTGGGGAGATGCGAGTGTGAAAAGATCAAGCCTTCAAACAATGAGCTTCTTTTGGGGACAATCCAAATCCAAACGATTACAAGATTAAAATTATAGCAGAGCAGCAATTATCAGCCTTATCTGAGAACTTGTTAGAAATGCAAATTCCCAGTCCCACCCCAGACTCCCAGACATACTGAAGCAAAACTCTGGGAGTGGCTCAGCAATCCATGTTTCTGTAAGCTTTCTAGGTGATTCTGTTGTACTCTCAAGTCTGAGAATCACTGCACTAGACCAACAATCTCAGTTTCTTAGTTGTAAAGTGGGGGCGACAATTTTGCCTTGAAATGTGATTAAGATTATATGACAGAGTGTGTGGAAAACAGCAAGGGAGGGAGAGAAAGAGTGCCAGTGGCCCTTTTTGCTCCTGGACGATATGAAATGCCATCTTTTTCAGCAAGCTCAGTATCTGGAACATAGTGAGCTGAAACAGTGAGGAGAGCCATTTGCGTGGGGTAAGAGTGACACATTTCATAGAACGGGGTATGGCACAACCACCAGATGTTTCCAGCAAGGCACAGAACTGTCCTTTCATTGTCTTTAAATTTCTTCCTTTTTTCTTGTCTGTAGGAGAGTAGAATGATCATTATTATTGGTGAGACACCTGTTCAGCGTAATGAGCCTAGAGTTTGCGGCAATCAGTGATGAGCAGTTCCTTGTAATTGGCTCATAAGAATGACAAGGTAGAGAAAGTGCGGTTAAGGCCCTTTTAATTCACATGTGCCATTAGCAGGAGCTCATTAAAGACATGAGTGAAGAGAAAGGGTAAATAAAGAATCCTGCTCTCTGTAATTACAACTGTATATCTAACTGCTTTCTCCTACGGTTCAGCTGAAAAAATATCCCTGTACCTGGGGACTGCTGGCTTGCCTGCTCTCTGCATCCTTATTGATGCAGGTTCTCGGGGTATCTTGTTTCCATAGGGCTGTAAATAGTTTGGGGATGGGTTAGACTGTGATGGACAGCACTGCTTACCTCTCTTGGGCTCCAACCAGGACTTTTCTTTGCATTCAACACAGGCATGGACAGGGATTTAGCAGCGAACCCACATTCCTGATGTCTCTTGGCTGCACCTTGGGAGCCAGAGCATGCCTGCTGGGCGGCTTAGGCTTAGCTTGCATGGCAAAGAGTTCTTGTAGGATTTCTCCCCTATTGTAAAAATAAAGATAGTAAATCAGAGAGCCAAGACTTTTTTTTTTTTAAATGGGTTTAACATATAATCAACAAACATCTGTGAATGAGTGTGTCATGCCAGTCCCTGCTTTGGGCTAGTCTTCTTTGATTTGGGCAGTTTTCCAACTAAGGGGTGCTTCCGAGTCCAGCTATGTACACAGGGAACTCTGCAATCTAGCTGTATGGCATGATTCAAGGTGCTAAGAAAGGCATTTTTCTTATCAAAAAACCCCCCAAACAACAAAACAATATAAAAATAGAAATCCAATCCCAATCCCCAAACAAAACCCCATTATGATGGCTTGTAGCAGATCCCTTAAATGCCACAATTTTTTGCTTTCTACCTGTTATGATTTGGATATGAGGTGTCCCCCAAAAGCTCACATGTGAGACAATGCAAGAAGGTTCAGAGAAGAAATGATTGGACTGTAAGAGCATTAACCCAATCAGTGATTTAATCTCTGATGGGATTAACTAAATGGTAACCAGAGGCAGGTGGAGTGTGGCTGGAGGAAGTGGTTCATTGGGGGCGTGGCTATGGGGTATATATTTTGTATCTGGAGCTGGAGTCTCTCTTTCTGCTTCACCATCATGGTGAAGTGAGCTGCTTCCCTCTCCACACTCTTTCTCCATGAATGTTTAGCCTCACCTTGAGCCCCAAGGAAGGGCGTCAGCCTTCTCTGGACTAAGACCTCTGAAACTCTGAGCCCTCAAATAAGCTTTTCCTCCCCTATAGCTGTGCTGCTCCAATCCTTTAGTCACAGCAGTGAAAAAGCTGCCTAAAACACTACCTAAGGACGCAGGCATTATCTTCTATTCAAATTTGGGACGTGGAATCAGGCATCTGCATATGTGTTTCAATTTTTAAATCTGATTTGCAGGCCCCAGGGTGCTGGACCCTGGGGAGTTAGTTTTGGGGGATTTCTGAGATGGGGATGGACCTGAGTTCTTGGGTAGCTGCCAGAGGCTGAAAGAGAAGCAATGTCCCTGCAGATCCCTTTTACCTGGCTAGGATTCTCCTAAGAACTGGCCCAAATGGGCCTCTGTGAATGAGTGTAATTGGCTCATAAGAATGACCTGAGTGCTGTGGATCAGGTGGGTAGAGGTCAGAGATGTGGTATGGGCTGGAGTCCCCTTCAGCAACCAGATACCAGTTGGTGAGAAGCAACCAGTTGCCTCTCAGAGAGTCACCCTTGTCTTCTTCTTTCCTGAGATTATAGTACAGAGAAACATCCCAGTGCAAAATGAGAGGAAAACTAGGGATTCTTGTGAAAAACACAAGGCCAGAGTGAGTTTATTTATGGGCTCTCTGCTTTCTGTGGGCGCAGTGCTTGAGGCTGCGCATTTTAAGTATAAGCAGGTCAGATCTCTGGTTTAGCAGCCCAAAGCATTTCTTCCTGAGTTTTTCTTCATTATTTTCCCCAAAGGAACTTCTTAGATGTTTTTCCTACTTGACCTCCCCAACCCCAGTTAAATTTTAATAACACAAGTATACTACATGCCTTTTAACATCATATCTCTCCTTTATATGTAAAATGAGTCATTTTTTACTCTTCCTCCTCCAATCACCCCCATTGAAATGGCTGGATGGTTTAGATGGATAGATAGATATGTAGAGAGAAAAACAGTAAAGAGAGGGTAAAGATTTAAGGAAGGCATGAGAAAATAATAGGCCACACTCTGGGCTAGGGATATAGCTCAGTTGGTAGAGTACCTGCCTCACATGCTGGATTCAGTCCCCAGCACCACACACACACACACACACACACACACACACACACACTAATAATAATAGGCCACACTGTGCTGGGCACTGTCCCAAGTACATTTGCATGTATTAATCCTCACAGCACCTCGTGAGGTACTGTATTATTCTGTTTTCTGTTGCTATGACAAAATACCCAAGTCTAGGTACTTTTAGAGAACAGAAGTTATTTAGCTCATAGTTTTGGAGGCCAAAAGTCCAAAGGCCTAAGTCAATAGGTTATGTTCCATTTTTCAGCAAGGTGGCCTCTGATGAGGGACCCACTGACTGAGTCACAATGTGGCGGTGACATGATGGCAAAACAAAACAATCACATGGCAAGGAAAGAAAGCCAGACAGGAACTGAGCAGAGGCTTTCTGTTTATAAATAAATAGAAGATCAGTGGAGTAGAAGAAGGAGAACAGGGAGAGGGAGGAGGGGAGGAAAGGGGAAGTACTGGGACTTAAGTGGAACAAATTATATTTGATGCATATATGATTATGTCAAAATGAACCCCAATAACTATAATGCACTAATAAAAACATAATAATGATAGGTAGAAAGGGGACAAAAGTCATAGGTAATGGCACTTAAGTGATAAGAAAATGAGGTTTAGGGGATAATTATATAAATTGGGCCCACTGTGCTGACCCCCACATGCTTTCATTTAAAAAGCAATTTACCTGCATCCCTGCCTGGCTTAAGTCAATAGGTCTGGGCCATTTTTCTGCAAACAAGAGATCATATCTGCAGAAGAAATGTAGATCCCCAAATGTGTCCTCCCAGCTGATATCTAGAACATGATATCTAGGGGGTGGTGAGGTGGATGGGTGTGACTCTTACACAGACCAGATCTCAGAACTCAGGGAGATAAGGATGATTACCCCTAGTCATAAAATCTTTAAAAATTAGGACCAGTCAGGAGGGCCAAAGTGACCTAGAATTGTCTCAGAACTCTTCCTTGAACAGTGTGAACTTGAAAGTCTGAAGCAATCCTGCAGTCAGGCGAAAGTCAAGAGGTGGACCGAGGTGGGAAACTTCTAGACCTAGGTCTAGAAACTGTGCTGGAAACGCCAATAAAACTGGAGGCTAGGAGGGCTGCGCCAATCCTTCTCCTCTTTGAAAGGATCTATTCTTTCCCTGAAAAGTGTCCTCCTTTCCCCTTTTCCTATCCCTTGTAATAAACTCATGCCCATTCCTGAGTGGCATGTCTGACGTCTTTTTGGCATGATCGCAGGAACTGATGAGAGAAGACCTACCTGGGCTCTGTGGCAGGCTCTGGTTCCATAACAAAAGGAGGGAAAAGGAGACTGTCATTTTAATCCAAAGGCCTTGTGATAAAATTCCTAATTATCTTTTCTCCCCAGACTGGTTTTTCTTCAAGGTCTGTCACTTCCAAATTCTTGAGAAATCTATAAGTCTTAAAGATACCATAAATTGGATCACTTATGAAAATTGCCCTGTGCACTATTAATTAGCCTTCACGGTGTACTCACACATGTACTTTTAGAACAGATTAAGCAAAGGGAGATAGGATATTTTACAAAATCTATACTATAGGGTATATTCCAAAGAGTATCTATTGTTCAGATAATGGAGACAATGTCAACCTAAAGACTCTGAGAATAGCCAGGTGACCATAAACTGTCTGGTGATCACTAGACTGATGTCAATCCTGTCTATCTCCCATGCCCACCCCTTACAAAGTTGCCTTTCAAAGATGAGCTCGACATTTGCAGGTAAATGGATGGAGTTGGAGAATATCATGCTAAGCAAAATAAGCCAGTCCCTCAAAATCAAAGGCCAAATGTTTTCTCTGATCCATAATGGGGGGTGGGGCAAGGGAATAATGGAGGAACTTTGGATGGGACAGAGGGGAGTGAGGGGAGGGAAGGGGATGTGGGAAAGATGGTGGAATGAGATGGACATCATTACCCTATGGACATGCATGATGGCATGAACGGTGTAACTCAGCATCATGCACAGCCAGAGAAATGAGAAGTGGTGCTCCCTTTGTGTACTGTGAGTTGAAGTGCATTCTCCTGTCACATATAGCTAATTAGAATAAAAAAAAATTAAAAACAAAGATGAGTCTCCAAGACCCCAAACGTGCTTCTCACTCTCAAACTAGCTCTGATTCCGTAGCATACTTTACTTCACTTTCTAATAAAGCTCTTCCTCTTTGCTAAAACCAGATGGGTCCAGAATCTTAAAAGATCTGAGTAGATGTCTTCTCTGTCTCTGCAAAGACCTCCTTGAACCATGTTATGGTGACAAACCTCTGTTTTCTAAGTTCTATGAGCTGCTCTAGCAAGTTATTTGAGTCCCAGGAGCTGGTCATGGGAACTCCAATTTTAGAGCCAGGTCAATATTTCCAGAGGCCTGAACTTCGGTCTTGGGGATGGAACCCTCAACCTGTGGGATCTGATGCTACCTCCAGGTGGATGGTGTCAGAATTGATTTAAATTAGAGATCCCAGTTGGTCTCTGCTGAGGAATCACCTGCCTGTTGGGGAGGGATCCCTACCTACTTGGGGGCCATGAAAAGTTTCAAGTTGACTGCTGAGTGAGGGTAGGAGGAAAAGTTTGCAGGGTAGATAGAGGTCAGGGCTAGGGACAAAATGTGGGGCATAGGCATAGAGACACCATTTTAGGCCACAGGTTCAGATGAGGAACCCAGGAGAAGAGGACTGAGACCTTAGATCTGGGCTCTTCAATTTTGGAGGGTTGGGATAAGAGGAGAATCTACAAAGAAAGTTGAGAAGCAGGGAGGAAACTGGAATGCTCTCTTGAAATGAGGCAATGAAGTAAAAAAAAAGTTGCTTCCAGGAGGTGGAGAGTGAAACTGAGCCAAATGTCACTGCAGGTAGTTGAAGAGCAGGCTGAGAATTTCCCCTCAGACTTGAGAGAAAAAGAGGTCATAGATAAGCTTGACAAGACCTCTCTTGGAGGAAGGTAGTGTGGAAGCCTGATTGGAGTGACTTAGGAAAAAACAGTCATCCAGGAACTGGAGACGGTGAGTGCTACAATATTTTTGGGGAGTTTGAGTATAAAGGCGAGCAGAGAAATGGGAAGGTAGAATTAAGATTAGGTCAAAATATCAACAATCACACCCCTGAGGTTATAAATGTTATTTTAAAAAAGTTTTTGATGAGACTTAAAAAATAGTCTCCTATGATAAACATGTTAATTTTGAACAAAAAAGTTCGGGAAAAGAACCGTGGAGTTAGTAGAATTCTTGACAGTCAACCCCTTCAGCCAGCCTAGTTCTTGAGCAGAGAAGGAACTGAACTTGGATCTTAGAAGCCTCCCCAGGGATGTTTTCAAATTTTCCTTCATGTCTCTTTACCTGGGGGGGGAGATGCAATATCGTATTTCTTCTTAAGTTACTAGGATCCGTTTTCTACTGGCCTGTCTCTGGAATAGACCTGAACAAATTGATCCACCACCCATCAATGCAGGGCTTTTAAAAGGATCTTCTTACTCTTCAGTCTTTTTAGCACGAAAGTCAAAAAGAAGTTGCCAGTGTCAAGGCTAATCCCACATGACCTGCATTGAGAAAGGGATTTGGTGCAGCCACTGTTTCTATTTGAAGAATGATTACTAGTGACAATAGTGATGAAACTGAGTGTTCCCCAGGTGCCAGCCTCCATGCTAAAGCCTTAAATGTATGTGTTCACATAATAAGCACAAAATTGATATGAATTAGGTATTTTTCATCACCTCCATTTTAATCGCTAAGGCAACTAAAGCTTCAAGATTAAACAGGCAGCATGTGGCAGATCAGGAAGCCCAGCCAGGTTTTTGTGATCAAAACTCAAGTCCCAATTGTCCCTCAGGACTATATGCAAGCTCCCTTGTCCCTTTAGGGTCTGCAAATCACTTTCTTTGAGCAGGTAAAAAGAGGCAGTATGAGATTGGGGCCTCCAGGGGGGGAAGCCACTTGGAAAGTTTCTGTGGAGACTTTGGAATCAACACACATGGATTTCCTTACTGAAAGAGAGCGGAAAACTAGCCAAGAAAAGTGAGCAATGACATTTATAACCTTGGCCTGTGACAGGGCTTTGGCCAAACCGGACTCGGACTTTACTGTGTGAGGGTTAAGAGCCCATTTCTCTCCACACTGAGAGGTAATGACATTTCGATGGTGGGAGAAATGCTCTTTTAAGTCTTTTATTAAAAAATTTGCTCCTGTGGTCATTTTATTCCCCAATAAGGGGCCATCATTCTTAAATTTCATTATGTGTCCTTTATTTCGTGGATCCAACAGTTTTACCAGTCACTAACAACTTAATAAAGGGCAAAAATTTTGTAAATTAAGTTCAATAAATACAACAGTTATTTCCTCTGGCCTTGATCCTTTATTATAAAGGGGGGATGATTGCCTCTCTCATAGGGCTGGAACTAATGTCAGTACTTAGCACATGGACTAGCCCATAATAGAGACTCAGTAAATGTTAGCTGACATTAATAATAAATTCAGATTAGATGACCAACCTAATTAGCATATCAAACACGAGTCCAAGAACCATACCCTGCTTCTTTAGCTGAAATTACATTCTTTGTAGGCAAATTGTGCTTCTAAGATGTTTAATCATTTTATTCTCTTAAGAGGGTAAATAGTCTTTCCAGAATTTGATTTACTCTATAAGATGAGCCCAGTGGGTTGTTTTGTCTCTGGATGGAGGCATCGATTTGTATACTTGAATTCATATGGATTCCAAATGAGTGAAGAAAATCTGAATTGATAATAATGACTGCATTGCAGATTGCCCATTCACTTGTTCAAATATGCCTAGCTAAAGTAGTTTATGTCGTCAACAAATAATCTAGTTCCTCAAAATTAACTTTTAAGTCTTTTGAGATGTAAAAGTCTCACTTGATTAATTTTCATGTAATAATTCAAATCTTTAAGGAAAAAAAAAACGCACAGGTATTTGTGTTTTTGTCCCCATTCTATCCTGTCCCATCTCTCCAAGGTGACATCTGATAACCTGGAGTGAAGGAAAAAGAGGCATTCCAGGTGGCCCCTTCCAAAGGTCTCATGAAGAGTTGGGGGGCTTCATCTAACACACTCCCCTTCTGCTCCAGCCTTGGCTGGCTGCTCTCTTCCCGGGACCGGAAGGGGTGGGCTCGCCCTTCTTTTTCTTCTAGGATCTATTTCCATTGCAGGAGCTCCTGATCCTGATCTTCTGATTCATAAAACAGATTCTAAAGAAACTTAGAAAATTCTTTCTCTCTCTCTCTCTTTTTTTTTTTTTTTTTTGTGCAACGTCTGGCTTTTTAGCCTATTGTCTTCTTGCTGTTCTTGCTGTCTTCTGCCCTTGGAGAAACCACATTTTAGGAGGTTGTAAATGGAAAATGACGAGGGTGGGTTAAAATGCCTTGATGACTCATCTTGACAAAATGTTATCCCTGTAACTGTTTTGGAAATGTGTGAAAACCTGGCTGTCTAAATGGCCACATTAACTTGGGTAACTGCCGTATGTAAATAACTCAGAAGTGGAAGGATGTGCCAGATGGTTAATAACTGATGTGGTGATGGAAAGCTCAAGGAATGAATGCTGAGTAATGATTAGAATGCCAACGGATGGCTCTTCTAACACCAGGAATGGCAGTGAACCAATTTGGTAATAATCAGAAAAGAAGGAACAACAAAGGGGATGTCAAAGTTTGTGTCAACTGAAATTCCCAGATGGATTCAGGATCACTGCAGCGATGATTTCTGCAAGCAGCACCATTTAACATTGAAAGGACGGTGTTGTTGGTGTCGTAGCCTTAAATTCTGGGAAAACCAGTACTAACGAGAAGGGGAGTTTGGTCTTAATGTGTGAGTGTCCTTTCTCCCTGTTTTTGAAATAGACTCATTTGTTCCACCTTTCCTACTCCTCTTTGTCCATTCAACTCTGGTAATTCCTTTCTTTCCCTCCCTCCCTCCTGTCTCCCTAATGTTCTTCTTCTCCTTTCTTCTGTAGCTCATTACAATCCAGCACCCCTGTTCATCTCTCTCAACCCTGTGCCTGGTAGTCAGCACTACACAATTTAACATTTGACTTAACAGGGCTGCATACTGGCTTGTGTAATTTAAAAATTATTTCTTGTATTTTAGAGTCATCTTCTGTACATATACCCCGGTCACTGGGAGAGTTACCAGAGAAGGGGACCTAGACTCAGGACCAGTGGGGTCCTTGGCGTATGGGATTGGAATTTCAGCACACACCAGGCAGCGACACAGATTTATTTAAGAAAGCAGATGCACGTTCAAGGGAGAATGTGGGCTATCTCAAGGGAGAGAGAGCAACCTGTTAGTCTGGGGTGTTAATATCTATGGAGGGACAGTAGCTCCGGGCTGGACTCTAGGTGGAGTGAGGCGGAGTTATACAATTTAGTGGCAGTTTCCTCTGCCCTTGTGCATTGCCTGAATCATGTTACTTTTCTCAGGCAAGGATGTGGGCCAAGGACCTGTGCTGGGTTGCTCATGCTTGATTTGCATTTCAAAATGGGTGCTTCTCTTTTGAGAGGCACTCTATCTTTCTTGTTCTCTATCCCCAAATTCCAATCTCACTCTCATAGAAGAGAATCTGGAGTTTTGTTTCTTTGTGACTATTCTCTTTCATTACTGAATGTTAAATGGGTATGTGACTAATAATTATGAGAGCAACAATAGTTATCAACCCTGTGGTCTAAGTACTGTTGAGGGTAGGGTTTTCCTTTTGTTTCTTTAATGCCCACTTTTATGGGGAATGTGGTGTGTTAGTCATTATGCTTGGAATTGTTGCTACTCTCATTATTACCATCAACACACTGCTATTAGTTAATTATTGAAACCTTATTTACGGGCCAACTACATTATTATTAACTCCCAGAATAGTCTTAGTGATGTACTGTGGAGGAAAGACCAAATCATGTTTTTCCTCCTCTCATACACTGTTCACCTGTGGTCACCAAAATGCGTGGGTATTTCTCCCTATGGACAAACAATTCTTTAGTGGACGCCAATCTAGGCATCCTGTAATTCAATCCAATTCTGACATGACCTATCTGGAGATGGCCTCCGATCCCACAGGTCGAGGGCTCAGTCCCACAAGCCTGCCAGCACTTCAGACGCCAATTGTAAGGCTCGGGTTGTGACTGTGCTTCTGCCCAACCAGTTGCAAATTGGGATTTCCACTATCCCCTATGTGGGTTTGATTAATTGTCTAGAGCAGCTGATGGAATTTAGGAAGATACTTACATTTGCCTACTTTTTTTAAATGATTTAAATTATTTTAGTTTTTAATTTATTTTATTTTTTTTGAATATATGACAGCATAATGCATTACAATTATTACTACACATATAGAGCACAATTTTTCATATCTTTATATATAAAGTATGTTCACACCAATTCATGTCTTTATACATGTACTTTGTATTTTTTTTTGCATTACAGTTCTTTTTTTTAATTTTTTTTTTTTTAGGTGTAGATGGATACAACACAATGCCTTTATTTTCATGTGGTGCTGAGGATTGAACCCAGGTCCTGCCTGTGCTAGGTGAGTGCTCTACCACTGAGCCACAATCCCAGCCCTACAATTCTTAATACACATATATACCACAATTTTTCATATCTCTGTATATAAAGTATGTTGACACCCAATTCGTGTCTTCATACATATACTTTGGAAGATGATATCTATCACATTCTACCATCCTTGCTAATCCCCTCCCCCCTTTCCCTCCCTCCCCTCTTCTCTATCTAGAATTCATCTATTCCTCCCATGTTCCCCCTCCCTACCCCACTATGAGTTGGTCTTCTTATATCAGAGAAAACATTTGGCATTTGTTTTTTTTGGATTAGCTAACTTCACTTAGCAATATCTTCTCCAACGCCATCCATTTACCTGCAAATGCCATGATTTTATTCTCTTACATTTGCCTACTTTTTAGGAAGGATTTTTACAAAGGATATGGATAAACATCCAGGTGCAAGATATGCACAGGACAAGGGATGTAGAAGAAGGAGGGGGGCCTCTTCATGCCTTCCCTGGGTGTGCCCCCCTCCAGGCACCAGGATGCTCTCTGGCCCTGTTCTGTTGGTTTTTTATGGACACTTCATTTCATGGGCATTTCTGATGACATCATTGGCTGTTGGTAACCAGTTTAATCTTCAGCCTCTCTTCTGTCCCTGAAGTTTGGGGGGTTGGTGCTGAAAGTCCCAATCTTGTAATCAAGCCTTGGACTTTCTAGTGACCAGCCTTCATCCAGTCATCTCATTAGCTTACAGAAACTATTCATTGTGCAGGAAATTTCAGGGCTTTTAGGAGTGATGTGCTAGGAACCAGGGGCAGGGATCAAATATGCATTTCTTTCTTTCTTTTTTCTTTTCTTTTTTTATATTCTAGAGATGGAACCCAGGGCTGTGTATATGCTAGGCAAGTTTTTACCACTGAGCTACATCCCTTCTAATTTTTATTTTATTTTACAGACAGGATCTTACTAAGTTTTCTTAGTTGGCCTTCAACTTGCCATCCTCCTGCCTCAGCCTCTTAAGTAGCTGGGATTAGAGGTGTGCACCACCATGCCTGGTTCCAAGTATATATTCCTTATTATGTTACAATATCACACTTAAGGTATCACTTTTCCATTTTGTGGACGAGTCTTTGGAGAGCTTACTAACTTCATTTATTATAGTTAATTCATTCAATATTATTAGTGAAACTGTTATATATTAAGGAGTCTCCTGAGATTCTACAAATATTATCTCATTTAATTCTCAAAGTAATCTTAATGTGTAAGATTTCATTGTCCCTCTTTCACAGATGAGAAAACAGCATCCTAGAAAGCTTAATCATTTAAATATGGATTCATCCACAGGTACATACTAAAAATACAGCAGAGTTCAGTCAATGGACTCAGTTCCAACTGGCTTTGTATCTGCTCATCTGAGAAACTGGTAAGAATAAGCCTACCTTGGGCCCAGGCTTTAGAGGGTCTTGCATTTCACAAACACAAAATAAGTTTATTTGAGAACACGTGGGCACCTCTGTCTTTTGGAGCTTAGTGCTGGCTTAAACATCCATTCTCATGATGAACACTGTTCAGTCCCCAAAGGAAACGTTTCTTTACATATTTGCCTTCCATCCTCAGAATAAAAGACAACTGTGTTGCGAGATTATGAAGTTTTGTAGCTATCACACTGCAGACTTTTAGAGATGATGGCTGCCTTGGAGAAGACAGAATTTGAGTTTCAGCAGCACCCAGGTAAAGGAAAAGATAAGCTAATTAAGTTGTCAAGTTTCCCTTGAAGAAAGACTAATTAAATTGTCAAATTCTCTCAGGACACATGAATACAGCACAGACTTGCAAAACAAAGTATCATTTTCTACTAGTGCCAACACCCATTTTCTTACCTCTTTTCATATTCCATTGGAAGTACAGGTTGAGCATCCCTTGTCTAGAAATCCGAATTTTGAAATGGGAGACACTGTCCTCAAAGATATGGATCCTTAAGGGATCCCAGTTAGTTCTCACCAGAGTGCGTTATTACAAGAAGAGCAAGCCCGGCCCCTGCATATCTCTTCTGCACATGCTTCTCAATTATCACTCTTGTGTGAGTTCCTACCATAATACCATCTGCCATATTTGATGCAGCCACTTGGGTCTCACCAGAGGCAGAACACGTGGAGCCACCTGATTTTCAACTTATAACCTTCCAAACTGAGCCAAATGGAATTCTTTTCTTTATAAGTACCCAGCTTCAGGCATTTTGTTATAGCAACAGAAAACAGGCAAGGCACTAGAAGAAACCCTCTTAAGTTGTCCCTTTTCTTGTTTATTTTCTTTTCTGATGATGATGGCTATTCAGTAATCAGGAGATGGGAGATAGAAACCACCAAAAAATATGCTTAGCTCCATGTGGCTTTTCCATAAAAAGTTTCTGAAAATTCAATAGATCTAGATAATGTGAGACATTCTATTTATAACTTTCTAGCAGAGCTTGCCCACTCAACCATCCTGGGAACCAACCCGTCCACCGATCTCTTGGTAAAGATGTGTATTAGTCCATTCTCTACTGCTGTAACAAAATACCCTAGGTTAGGTACTTTATAAAGGAATTTATCTCATAGTTTTGGAGGCTGAAAATCCAAGATTGGACAGCCCTCTCTGTTCAGCTTCTGGTGAGGGCCTCCTTGGCTGTGTTATACATGGCAGAGAAGTGGAAAAGAAAATGATCATGTGCTGATGGAGCCATGGCAGGGAGGACTTGTTTCCTTCAAACCCACTCTTGTGAGCATTAACTTACTTCATGAGATCAAAATTAGTCCCTTCTGAGGATAGTACCCCCAATGACCTACTCATCTCCTCTGGACCTTACCTCATGAAGGTTCTACGGCCTCTCAACATCACCACATCAGGACAAAGCTTCCAACACTTAAACCCTGTGGGACTCGCTCAAGCCACATCCAAACCATGGCAGGCTGCGTAGGTGCTGTTCCGCAGGGATGCCTGCGCACATGTGAGCAGGACCGTGCAGATGGCATAGCGGTAGAGCTTGGAGCCGAGGTCCAATGGGGAACAAAAGATTAGAGTCAAGCCTGAGGGTGGGGTTCAAAGGCCAAGAGACTGCAGCCAGGGGTCAGAAGTCTGTGGGTAGCAAGGAGTCAGGGTGCCCTTGGGAATTGGAGTCAAGGGGCCAGTAGTCGTACACCAGGAGTGTAAGGGGATGTCAAACATTCATCAGCTCCTTCCTCAGTGGTCCCCAACCTGCTTCCTGCTGTGGCTGTTGACAATAGGAGTATGTAAGCAGATCGAAGCACGAGGGTGGGTGGAGGAACTGGATTGAGTGGAGTGGGACCTGGGATAAGGGCAGAGTTTGACACTATGGCAGAAGAATTGGTATTTGATGTAGTTATGGACTCGATGTTTGTGTCTCCTCAAAATTTATATTTGAAGATATGGTTTGAAAGGCAACAATTAAGGTTTAAGGAGGTCATAAATATGGGGCCCTGATGTGACAGGATTAGTATCATTATTTGAAGAAGAAGAGAACTTTCTCACTTTCCATGTATGTAAGACACAACGAGGAGACAGTCATCTGTAATTCAGCAGAGAATCCTCCAGAACCCAACAATACTGGCACCCTGGTCTCAGATTTCCAATCTCTAGAACTGTGAGAAAATAAATCTCTGCTGTTTAAAAACCACAAAAATATCTATGGTTGGCTTGGTCTGTTCTCTGTTGCTATAACTAAATATCAGAGACTGGGTAATTTATAAACAGTGGAGGTTCTAGAAACTTGGAAATCCAAGAGCATGACACCAGCACTGGTGAGGGCCTTCTCGCTGCATCAGTATAACATTGAGCATTGCATGGTGAAACCGCAAGCATGCTAGTTCAGGCCTCTTCTTCTTCTCATAAGGCCACTAATGTCACCATAAGGGCCCTACCCTAATGACTTCATCTAGTCCTAATTAGTTCCCGAAGTCTTCACCTCCAGATACCATTAACATATGCCTTTGGGGATCAAACTTCTCAACTCCTGTGGTTAGGGGACATGGCCAAACCATATCAATGGTATTTTATATGGCAGCCCAACAAAGACTGAGACAGATGCTAAGGTGTGATTTTGAGCATCACCTTATAACCTTCCAAACTGAGCCAAATGGAATTCTTTTCTTTATAAGTACCCAGCTTGGTGTGAGAAAGGGAAAGAACATGTTTCCAGAGTCAGGTGGTTTTGGAGTTGAATTTCAGCATTGTCACTACTACCTGTGTGGCCCTCAGCAGCCTACTTACTTTCTCTCAATGTCTGTTTCCATACATTGAAAAGGGGCATGATATGTACTTCTTCAGTTATCACAGAGACTTAAAACAGTCAAAAAGTCTAGAATGGCAAGATAATTTCAGACATGTGATGACTGCATAAAAAGTTGGTTTGCTTTCTCTGAGCTAGTGAAGGAGCTTTTGCTGAAAAGGTCACACAGACCTGTAAGGTGAGCGATAAAGTTAGTGGAATCCATTAGACCTGAGCTTTTAATATGGCAGCCACGTGCCTCATGTGGTTCTTGAGCTCTTGAGATGTGAATGATCTGAGTTCAATATGCTGTCGGTACAAACTATATTCAGGATCTTGAAGTTCTGTGTATGAAAAAAAAAGAATGTAAAATATCTCATTCATAGTTTAGTATATTGATTATAAGTTGAAATGACCATCTTTGAGATATAGTGAGCTTATTAAAATTATTTTCACCTATTTCTTCTTGCTTTTTGAAAGTGGCTATTGGGAAATTTAAAATTACATGAGTGACTCACCTTATTTTTCTATTACTCAGCCCCACTTTAGAGCAAAATCCAAATGATTAAGAGAATATGTTAGTAACACCGAGACTTGGTCCTAACCTTTAATCTGAACTGGTGTTAGGATTTATAAAATTCAGGGTAAAAGCAAGCATATCCATGAATATCCAAACTGATTAAGCAGCTGCTTTTCAAATATTGGCCAACCTGTTTCCAAAATATTAAGAAAAAGCTGGTCGATTTTTGTCCACCCCTCAGGGAGGCACTTGGAAGTTAGCAGGATGTAAGGAGACACTGCCCCAGTTCTTGCCATAGCTGATGTCGGTCAGCTAACAGCAGTGGGTCTGCTTGGTCTTCCACGGGGACAGAGGTCCTGAAATTTGCTCATTCCTCTGTGGTGGGCAGGCACCATAGAGCAGCAGGAATAACATGGGGAAGTGGTGCAGCAGAGGGCTGTCCCTAATGTGAGACCTGGGGCCAGAGTGGAAGCAGAAGGCCATGCCTGTGCTCCCTTCTCCTATCTCGGTTCCATGCTGTCTCACCACGGGGCTTTGCAATCAAGTGTGTGGACACCCAGCTTACACGCTCAGCTAACCCTTTCCAAACAGCCATCCCTTGGCTCCCTGTGGGGCCCAGGGGTGAGTTTTAGCAGGTCCTTGGGAGAATGGCCTTGCAGAAGAGGCACTCATGTCTCAGATGCAGTCTTGAGACTTTGTGGCTGGGTTTTCCCAGCTCTTGGGTCCTGGAATAGGCGTTGTGTTGGTGCATCCATTTGGGTCCAAGGATTTCTCATTCGTCGTGCTGGAGGCAGGCCAGGGCAAAGAGGGTGCAGGGCCAACAGGGCTCTGATCTGTCACAATCTGTACCATCAGCAGGGCTGGCCCAGGGCTGTACAGACAGGAGGTCAGAACAGGGTGCAGAGCAGGGTGTGGTCAGCAATCCTGACCAGAGCACGGGTAGGCATACAAGGGTATATTAAAGGCTTGGTCCTCAGGGTGGTGCTATCTAGAGGTGCGGACTCTTGAAGAGTTGGGGCTTAGCAGGGGGTTCTTAGGTCACTGAGGATGTGCCCTCGAAGGGCACCTTTGGACATTGGTCTTTTCCTCTTTTTCTTTGCTTCCTGGCTGATGGGGTGAGTGGTTTTCCTTTGCCATGTGTTCTTTCCATGATGTGCTGCTCACCAGAGGCCCAAATCTGGGGGTCCACTTGAACATGGACTGAAACCTCCAAAGCCAGGAGCCAAACTAACACTTTTATAAGTTAATTATCTCAGGTGTTTTATTATAGGGCCAGAAAACTAATATTTTATCTATCTTATATCTATCATCTCTATATCTTATTTTCTGTCTTCCCCCTAGACTGAGATTTTATCTGTCTTGCTTTCCTCTGCCTCCTGTCTCTGGCAAAGTGAGTGGTATATCATAGATACTCAATAAATATTAAATAAATGAACAGCAGCAAGCTATCACTTGCTCTTTATGAGCATTTACTCTAGTTGGGCAATGGCTATTTGGCTCCAGGTGGTGTTTCTAGCCAGAGCATCTATAGTTTTCACATAAAAGTGTTTTCCTCGAGGGAAGGCCGCTGGTCTGGCTCAGGGAGGAGGCCAGCCCAGACCAGTCCTCACTCAGAAGGTAGAAATTGTCCAACTGTGTGGCTCTAGAGAATTAGGGGGCTGGAAGGAGTATCTGTCATTTCTTAAGGGTCAGAGGGTGGAGGGTGGGTTCTAAAAGACAGTGCTGCTCAGTTTCTGTCACCTTCCTTCCCACTTTGATCTCTGCCCTGCTCTATGGACGCCTGCTCTATGGACAAAATGGGCTGTAATGGGGATGAGATCAGCAGTGGCCCCTTGCTACAAAGGGAAGGGAGGGAGACGGGCCCTTGGTGACTTCTTGATTTCTTGGTAGAAAACCCTTTGGAGTCATAAACCACCAAGGAGATGAATTGGATCCAAACCTTGGTCAAGCACCTGTGTCTGGGGTGCACCTGTGTCTGGGGTGCACGTGTGTGTGCAGGTGGTTTCCTCTAGGGGGCGCAATTCGCAGCTGCTTTGCACCAGGAGATGCAGGTGCTGCTCAAACATGCAAGGCTCAGAGGCACCAGTGCCCTGAGGAAACTTTCATCCATTTTTGGAAATAAGATTTAAATTAGTGTCCTGCTTATCTAGTACTTTGGGAATGGATGCAGGCTCCCTAACTTTAGTTTCTTATCTGTAGAACGGTCATTCAGATGACCAGGGGAGACTGGTTTGTGGACATAAAGCTGAGTGCCGTCCTGGTGTGTGGAAGGTGCATCCATCTGCCCAGGATCCTTCCCTCTTCTCCTACAACACCCTCATCCCTGCTTGGAATCCCCACTCTGCTCTAGCAGTGGTCACATGACCCAGGCATCGCCTGAGTCACAGAATTTGCTTCTGGCTGCACGTGTGAACCAATCAGGGCCAACTGGGACTCAATTCTGAGACTTTAGATGGAATGACTGGGACAGAGGAGACTGGGCCTGGAGTTGGGGGACACCTTGGACTCAACTGGGTGGAGCAAAGCTGACACTCTGGAGGAAGGGGAAGCATTGGATAGCTGTCTATCTGGCCAGAGGCGGCAGAGTTTGGTGGTCTCCCCAGGCCCAGGACACAGCTGTGTTGTAACAAGATGCATCTCCTTTTCCAAACTGCATGAGCTGCACACTCCTTCCTTTATCAGGCCCACCTTCTGCAACAGAAAGCATCTTGATCCATTCAGTGCTCAATACAAACTACTGACAGAGCGAACATTTGGACGTGCTTTCAATTACTACTATGAGCAACGGTGGCACAAATGGTACTTACCATTACTGAGTATTGACAATCTGTCAGGTCCTTTCCCATGTGCTCCGCGCACCTGGAGTCTCCCTTGATGCAGGAGCTGCCACTATCCCTATTTAGAAGATGAGAACATGCAAGAGTAGAGAAGTACGTGGCTTGCCCCAAACCTCTAAGGTAACAGGAGTGGAGCCAACGTCTGAACAGTGTGGATCCTCGTGCAGGACCACTGTGTGGATGAACTGTGTGAAGCAGAATATTGTTCAGAAGTCACACAATAGAACATTTTTATTTATTGATGCGAAGAAGTCTATTTCTGTTTCTAGGAGAACAACCCAGGGTCTGCATATGAGTGAGGGTTCTCCAGAGAAACAGAGGAATAGGATGATTTTTTTTGTTTATTTATTTGAATAAATAAATATGGTTGGTGTGGGGTGGGAGGTACAGGTGGCATGTTTTGAAATTTGTAGAATGGCCTGGAAATTCAGAAAAGAGTTGATGTTGCAGTTTTGTTGGAAATCTGCAGGGCAGGCCATCAAGCTGGAAATGTAGATCACATAGGGTTTCTGTGTTGCAGTCTTGAGGCCAAAACCCTTCTTTGGGAAACCTCAGTCTTTGCTTTGTCAACTGATTAGACAAGGCTGACCCACATTAAGGAGGGTAATCTGCTTTACTGAAAGTCTACTGACTTAAATGCTAGTTACATATAAAAATACCTTGGCAGAAACATTCAGGCTCATGTTTGAGCAAACAGATGGGCACCGTGTCCCAGCCAAGTGGAGAGTCTATTCTTAAGCTCATCATTGACACCTTGGGAAACCCTGGCCAACCATTTCCATCTCTGGTCTCAGTATTCCCCTTGTAAGAGAGGAAGTTATGCTAGGGAGAAGCCCAGGGTCTTCCAGGTAAAAATTCTTGTTTCCTTCATTACAGGCAGTGGGAAGTGTGCTGGTGGCTCCTCTGTCTGCCTGTACCTTGGGGGCTGAGTGGCCCTGATCTCTGCTTCTATTGGTGTCCTCTCAACTCTTATGATCCCCTCTGCATACTGCCACACATGCAACCCAGAGGCCACCAGCCCAGCCTGAATAGGTACTACATGACCATTCCATGCCTATTACTGGTGGGCAGAGCTGTGTGCCTTCATTCAGAATTTAGAAAGAGAGAATGCTTGGTTGCTGGCCAGCCAGTGGCTGGAGTTGTGTCTGGTGCTGGCTCCAGGTTTAACCCTCTCTGGAGTGAATCCTGTTGTTCTGGTTTGAGCCTCTCGACAGGTGTTGCTGAGGGAGCTGATTTCTGTAGAAATGCTTCCTGGGGGAAAGGGGGAGGCCAGGAGGATGGACAGATTGATTGACACATCCATTTCCGTTCTTGCTTGGTCTACGGAGACTGTGGGGATCAAATGGCATCATGCCTCCTATCAAGGGTGCTGGTGACAACAATGGAAAGCACCCGACAGAAAAAAATACTTGGAGGACAAACAGATCAAGAATGAAAAGGTTGCTTTCTCCACATTAATGATCCTAAAATTTACTCAATGATCCATAAACTTCAAAAGTAAAGCCATTAGTCATAATGCTGTCAGGGGAAAGAAAGAAAAGACGTGTGTGTTGCTTTGGGATTGATTCCACACAGGGCCCATTTTGAACGCCCGAGTGCCTGGACCAAGTTGGGTGGTTTAATTATGATTTGCCCTGCATGTTATTAAGTGACCATCACCCCCAAGTGTTGGGGGAATCTGAGCTGAGGCAAGGCTGGCTCTTTTCCTTTGGGAATAACAGCTAGGGCTTCCTGCCTGTCTGGAACTACTGTCCCAACAGTCTTGAGGGGAGCAGAGTCCAACTTCTAAGGGAGATGCAGAAAGGACCCTGGCATCTCTTCTAGGACACCTCTAGGTCAAAAATGACGCAGAGAGGGAAAATATTAGAACAGGATAGCACATGAAACACAGCCCTGGAATGGATGGCGGCTTGCTTAGTAGTGGGAATGCCCTCTTGATTTCTAAGTTGCCACTATATGTGTCATTAGATCATTAGATCATTCGCTTGCTTGACCCTCCCACTAAATTATAAATCCACACAGGGAAGGACTCTGGTTTTGATTTCGTACTAACAGTGGCTTTGATTGGTCAATTGCATAGCATTTTCTTTATCAGTTCTTTGGTGCTGAGTTCTTTCATATGCAGGTGCTCCTGTACTTATGATGGGGTTATGTTCCAATAACTCGCTGTAGACTGGAAACATCTTCAGTTGAAAATGCACTGAATCCACCTTGCCTACTGGCCTCCTAGCTCAGCAACAAAGCTTGCTGTAGAGTGTGGGTTGTTTCCTCTTGTGATCGGGTGGCTGACACGGACCAGCATTGAGAGAGAGGATCTGCCCTGCAGATGGCATGTTGCTAGTCCCAGAAAAAGAGCAAAATTCAAAATCTGAAGTATGGTTTCTAGACAATGTGTATTATTTTTCCACCATGGTAAAGCTGAAAATTTATAAGTCTAACTATCGTTCAGTCAGTCAGGGACGATCTGTTGTTACTCTAATTTGCATGGTAGATTAGCACTCCTGGATAGGAATCGGGAAATAGAGACTCTGTGAGGTTAAATGCTTTGTTTATAACTAGACAGCTGCATGTGAGAGAGTTGAGATTCAAACTCATGCACTTTTGTTGGGGGGGTACCAGGGATCGAACTCAGGGATACTTGACCACTGAGCCATATCCCCAGCCCTATTTTGTATTTTATTTAGAGACAGGGTCTCATTGAGTTGCTTAGCGCCTTGCCTTTGCTGAGGCTGGCTCTGAACTCTCAATCTTCCTCCCTCAGCCTCCCTAGTCCCTGTGATTACAGATGCATGCCACAGTGCCTGGCAAACTCATGTGCTTTTCATATATCTAAAAGCTTCTCTTATTCTTGACCCTGAAGCTACAAAAAGTTCTCAACAAATTATGTGAGTGTGAATGAAGACATGGGTGGGTCATTTTCTTTCTTTCTCTATGACACCACTGTGGCTAAGCGGAGAATTATCTTCTTTCTGTTTTACTTTGGGAGGGAAAATTAGCCACTGGAAAAAATTGACACCTCTTCCTCTCCTTTCCTTGTGGGTTTTTTTTTGTGTGCCATTTAGAGCTGCTATTCTGGTTCCTGGAAAAATGAAATACTATGAAAATTAGAGAGACATATAAAAAAGTCAGGCTTCTGAACTTAGCTGCCTAAAATTTCACACGTAAAGCTTAGAGGATTTGAATTCAGTTCAGTTCAGTTCAGATCCTCAGACACTGGTCCCATACCCCCTGCACCTGGCATTGAGCTGACGTGGGGATACAGAGCTCCTTGATTCATACCAAGGCCCTGGAGAAGGGACAGCTATCAAGTGAAAAGTTTTGAAACATAGTATAATTTGAACATCCTTTTCTGAAATACTTGGGACCAAAAGTGTTTCAAATTTTGGGTTTTGGAATGTTTGTATATACATAATGAGATCTTGGTGATGGGACCCAAGTCTAAGCAAAAAATTAATTTGTTTCATATATAACTATACACATAGACTGAAGGTAACGTCATATCAAAAAAATGAGAAATTATACCCTGTTTGATTCAAATGTATGAATTGTCAAGATCATTGTACTGTCATGTGTAGCTAATTTAAAAAAAAAAAGAAAGGAGGTTTATTATGGCTATGGTTATGAGGCTTGGAAGTCCAAGATCTAGGTCCAGGTCTGTTAGAACCTATGTGGCTTCATCTCATGGTAGAAAGCAGAAGGATAAATGAGGATGTGCAGAAGGGGAAAAAGTGAGGGATAGAACTTGTCCTAGCTAGCCTAGTCCTGTGATGACAACGTTAATCTTTCATGAGGGTTCCACCTCCATCACCCACCCCTGCCTAGGCTCCACCTCCCACAGTGCTGCACTGAGGAATGGGAAGGGTCCAACCCCAGAACTTCTGGGGACATACTCAAAACCACAGCAGGAGGTGAGGAGTTTCAGTGGGTGACTGGGAGGTCCTACAGCAGGACCCTGGACAGCTAGGATTTCACCTCACAGCTTTTTTGAGGTAGGTTTTGTTAGCTTCAATTTCTATCAGAAGACAGTGAGACGGGGTTAAGTTCATTGCCCCTTGTCTAGTAAATGTGCCAGCCAGGATTTCAGTGTGATTGGACTGATTGGGAAACCCAGTTCCAAAGACGTCCTGTAAAGGTGGCCGTCATCCTAAACTGCACTAAGATTGTGGCCTCTAGTCCCATGAGGCCAGCCAACATTTGAGTGGTAGGACTGAACTGAATGTTTACTGTTTTTGACTTATGCTTAATTTGAAATTAAAAGGAAAAATGAATACTCCATTTAGTTATTGGAGAACTTTTTTGTATATTTGGAGCAATTGGGTGTGTAATCTACTGTTTCAGCTGCAAATTCGATGAACTCTAAATATAGATCAAGTATTTCTGATGCAAATTTAGTACCTGTATTCGGATGTGCTGTAAGTACAGAATACACCCCGTATTTCAAAGACATATTGATAATGGATTGAAGGGATAATTTATTGATCTATTGGGTTAAATAAAAATATTTTTAAAATTAATTTTACTTTTTTTTTGTACTGGGGATTAAATCCAGGGGTGCTCTTTTATTTTGAGATAGAGAGCCTCACTAAGTTGTTTAGGGCCTTGCTAAATTATTGAGGCTGCTTTGAACTTGTGATCTTCCTGCTTCAGCCTCCTGAGTCACTGGGATTGTAATGCGCAGAAGGGAAAAAACCAGCAGGTACCATCATGTCCAGCATCCACTTGAAACTAAAAAAATAAAAAAAAATTTGATTGAGATAATAATTTTACATATTTATGGGGTATAGCATGGTGTTTTGACTCATGTATACTTTGTGCATTGATCAAATGAGAGTAATTAGGATATCCATAGCCTTAAACTTCTATTATTTCTTTATGGAAATACATTCAAAGATCTCCCTTCAAGCTATTTTGAAATATAGAATGCATTGTTTTAAATATATTCATCCTACTGTGCAACAGAACACCTGAACTTATTATATGACCCCTAGAAAATTTAAAAATGTGTGGCTTGCATTCTGTTTCTATTGCATAATGCTGTTCTCAGTCAGTCTTTCATATAAATGAATGAACTTTGTTGATTTGTCAGGGTTTACTGTATGCAGAAATAGTAGTAAAAGACATCCAAAATATATGTATTTTCCTGTCTCTGAGTTGACCTGTGTAGGTCTCAAGTCATCAGAACCTCAAGGTCTCTGCCGAACACTGGAGATAGCACCATCTCACCTGACCCTTTGCAGAAAGGTCTAGTGCAAGGTGGAGGTCTATGGCCCCAGAGACAGAACAAATTACAAGGGCCATCAGACTGCTAATGAGAGGAGGCGGGCAGGGTAGGAGGGGTCTGGGAGATGGTTTTTTTCACTCCAGCTTTCAAAAACCAGATGATCCACACCCACGTGCACAAGAATTCAAATCAAAAGCCACGCAGCCGCACAGCTTGAACAGCATAACTGATTCCATAAACAATTCAGACCTCCTTATTCCAGCTGATTTCAGGGCTTTATTTTTGTCTGAATCTATTATTACAAAGGTTTTCCGTCTGACTTTTCCATTACGACTCTATTTGTGAAGCTCAGATTCAATATTTGAAGTCTGAATTTTTCCCTTCACACGGAACTTTACTGACAGAGTAATAAAGATGTATTTGAGGGCAGAGAGGAAAATGAGATGAGGTAAACTTCAAAGTTAATGAAGAGAACACAAATGATACCTGAGTGAGAGTTGACTTATTTTGATAATTTGGGGGGAACAAAAGAATTGTGGCTGGTGTTCTGGTTTCTTTTGATGCTGTTTTTAGTGTTTTCCCTAGGTGTATTATTAAAGCTGTTACTCAGGATTTAAATGTCTGAACATTAATAGTTTTTCTTCTGAGGTTGGAAGTGGGGGAGAGGAGGGGGGGGGGAGGAAAGAGAGAGAGAGAGAGAGAGAGAGAGAGAGAGAGAGAGAGAGAAAACATAAATTAATTTTGAAGGAAGGGTGACATTTAGACCCTTATAATTGAATAATTTAATCCTTTGGCTTTCAATTATTTATTTGTAAACATCCTAAAGGCCCTTAATACATGACTACATGATGAATGGTCATTTTCAGATGTAAAATTTGCCTACTGGATGGTGAGAGGCTGACATAGAGAAGATTCTGGAAGAACCTAGAAAAGCCGTAATAGCCTCAGCTCTCCTCAGTCTTGGTATTTTGGGCTTATTTTGGAGTACACAATTGTTATGGTTTGGCTATTAGGTGCCCCCCCCCCCAAGCTCCTTGCTAATGCAGGAATGCTCCAAGGTGAAATGATCAGATCATGAGAGCTATAACCTATCAGTGGATTAATCCACTTTATGGATTAATAGTTTGAAAGGACTTCTGTACTGGGTGGTAGCTGTAGGCAGGTGGGGCATGACTGGAGGAAGCAGATTACTGGGGGTATGCCCTTGGGGATCAAATCTCTCTGTTTCCTTTCTCTCTTTGCTTCCCAACCATCATGAGCTGAACAGCTTTCCTCTGCTGTGCTATTCTGCTATGATGTTTATCTTGGACCCAGAGCAATGGAGCTAGCTGACCATGGATTGAAACTCTGAATCTGTAAGTCTAAAAATCTTTTCCTCTTCTAAGTTGTTCTTGTCAGGGATTGTGTTCACAGTGACAGAAAGCTCCCACAACAGTAATCTTCACTAAGGATTTGAGAAGCTACCTCAAAGTTTTAGCTATATAGTGGTCCTTCCTTATTCTTGGGGATACCCGAGACCACAGATTGTACCAAACACCATGTATACTGTGTTTATTTCCTAAATATACAAACCTGTGATAAAGTTTAATTTAAAAATTAGGTAAATAAGACATTAACCTCAATAATTAATAACAAAATGAACAATTACAACAACATAGGGTAATAAATGTGCTAGCCATACTTTGGGGCCATTATTTAGTCAAATAAGCACTACTTGAATACAAGCACTGTGATATTATAACAGTTGATCTGATAACTGAGATGGCTACTAAGTGAATAACAAGGGAGTAGCATATACTATGTGGATACACTTGAAAAGGATGATTCATGCTCCTGGTGGGGTAGGGTGGGGTGGGATGGCAAAGATTTTATCATGCTACTCAGAGGAACACACAACTTAAAACTGATGACTTATTTCCAGATAACCATAACTGTGGTCGGCAAAAAAAAAAAAAAAAGTGAATAAAGGGGCACTACTGTATTGTATGCATTTAATGACAACATTGTATACTATGGTTGCTCAGTTATTCAGGTATTGTTTTGTTCAGCTTTTCATTATTATAACAAACACCTGAGGCAATCAACTTATAAAGGGAAAAGGACTATTTTGGCTCACAGTGAGAAGTTTTTAATCAGTTGGTTCTGGTACTTTTATGCTTCTGGTAAGGGTGCTGGATGGCAATAATAGGGATTGCTCGGTGCAGCAAAACTGTTCACTTCCTGGCCAAGGAGCAAAGAAAAAACTGGAGGAAGAGGCCAGGGTTCCACGGTCTCCTTTGGGGGGCACACCCAAGTGACCTAAAGACCTCCCACCAGGCTCCATCTCCTAAAGGTTCCACCACCTCCTAATAACACCACCCTGGAGACCAATCTCTAATACATGGACCTTGGGGGACACTTAAGATCCAGACTATTGCAGGTACCAAACATCTCAGGAGACCCTTGTGATTGTCAACACAGTTGGAACTGGAAGCTCTGGGGAAATCCTGGGTGATGGCGTGGCCACAACAGCTTCCTTATTGTTTCTGTAGCACATTCCAGAGAAGCTCTCGGGCCAAACCTGGGAAAGCAGCTCCACATTGTGAAGACTGAACTGGGCGAGGGGAACTTGTGATCCAGTGTTGAGGTTGCACGTGGGGATTCCAGCCTCAGTGGAGGCTTTTGCTGCCTGGTTCTGTCCCTGTCATCGTCATTCCTCGTGTCCGAGGGGCTCCGTGCTGGGTATCGCAGCCCTTCCTGGGCTGCACGAGGATGATGCTCTTTCCTCATCTTTGAGTTGCAGGTTCTACATCTTCAGATCTTCCCTGCTCTGCTCGTCCATTTGCTCATTTACTTACTCAACAACAGTGATGGATTTCCTACCAGTGCCAGGTCAGTGGAGCACACAAGGACACCCAAGTCATTTCTTACCATGTCTAGTCCTGAGTTTCTCTCCTTCATTTAATCAATGCTGTTAAAATGTTGACAGACGTACATTGAATATTACCATGATGGTGGGCCCTCTGGAAAGTTCTAGGTTCTCCCCTGGGTGTTGAGTAGATTTTGTTCTTCTTTTCCCATCTCCTCTTCATCTACTGTGTGCTTTCATTGTTCTCAGGACATAGATTAGTTAACTTGTCTTTTAATATAATTGTTTTTATTTTTCTTATTTAAAAAGACTTTTTTTTTTTTTTTGAGACAGAGTCTTGCTGTGTTCAGCTCAGAGTGGCCTCGAACTTGGGGCCTCTCCAACAGCTGGAATTACAGTTTATGCCCCTGCATCCAGCTTTCCATTTTCCATTCTTTTTAAAAAGTCAATTACGAAGATACATCATAATTCAAACCTAGTTTTGAAAAATGGAAGTAAAAAATGGGAAGGAATAAAAGCAGAGAAATGGTCATCATCCAAAGACATTCATGAGGCTTAGATGAGACACCAAACTGTAGTTCTGGGTTTTTCTAAGCATCAATCAAAGAGTGAAATACATTCACACTGTGAATTTACAGACTTATAGAATTTCATAAGAATCATAATCCATGTGTGGTCCAGAGGAAGCATAGATACCTGTGGTAGAAATGTCTCCAGTGGATTCTTCTAAAGGGTCCTCATTCCCAAAACCACATCATCATACCATTCTCACAAGAACACAAGTATGGGAGTTTTGTACAGGTCTATTTGTCTTGCATCCTTCATATTAGCTGCAGGCATGTCATCTAAGCTCTGAAGGTAGCATTAGTACATCTGAAGCAGGAGGCAAGGGGTCTGAACCTCAAAGTGGCAGGCAGCCACTTTGTCTGTGCTTCCTGTATGACAGTGGGGAGAGGATCCCTGGAGGAGCTGGTGGCAAGTCCCAGATCTGTTAAAGGGATCCAGGTCACACTTAAAAATACAGTAAAGAGCCAGGGTCAGTGGTACACACCTGTAACTCCAGTGATTTGTAAGGCTGAGGCAGGAGGTTTGCAAGTTTGAAGATGGTCTTGGCAACTAAATGAGACCCTATCTGAATATAAAAAATTAAGGGCTAGAGAAGTAGCCCAAATGGTAGAGTGCCCCTGGATCCAGTCCCCAGTACTGCAAAGAAAACAAAAACAAACAAACAAACAAACAAAAACCCAACCAACCAACCAACCAAAAATAACTAAACAAAAGCAAACCTAGTAACAACCAAACTTTCCTTACCCCTGAGGACCAGGTTCAGTCTCGGGCTGCCAGTTCATGAGTTCTGATCTACAAAAACAGAGGAACTGACAGATTTCCATAAATATTGTTTTCTATAGCTGAGCTAATGATAAATATCGGGCAGAAATAATTCAAGTTCTCTGTTTGATAAGTTCTGAGAAATGAAGTCAGTGCAAGCAGCATTGTGATTCATAAATCCTTGAAATAAATTTAACATACCGAGATGGCACAAGTTCCTGCCAGTGTTATTCCTTGGAGTAAAACATGGAAATAAAATGGAATCCCTGTTGTCATGGAACTTCAAAGCCTAAGTGCATTAAGTACCTAAAATGGAGTGTGATGCATGCCATAGGCCAGCCTATACTTGGGATGCACAAGGGAGGGATGAGAATAGGGCCAAACTCTTGGGTCAGAGGGTCAGGGGTTGGAGTTAGGGGTCAGGGGTCAGGGAAAGCTTCCTTCAGGAGGAAGAGAGAAGGCAGTAAAGGTGTGGTAAAATAAACAGCTTCTACTCCATATTTTATTTCCACTTGCTGCCCTGGGTGTCAAGAAGATTGTAAGGTCTAAATGAGGGAAAGCCACCTGGTGGCAGCCCGGGCCCCTCCATAAAACACTGGGCAAAAGTGGAGGAGGGGGCCTTGGCCTTTCTGGATCAGCAACTGGCTCCAGGACGGCGGCGGACCCCGCCCACGGCGGACCCCGCCCACGGCGGACCCCGCCCACGGCGGACCCCGCCCACGGCGGACCCCGCCCACGGCGGACCCCGCCCACGGCGGACCCCGCCCACGGCGGACCCCGCCCACGGCGGACCCCGCCCACGGCGGACCCCGCCCACGGCGGACCCCGCCCACGGCGGACCCCGCCCACGGCGGACCCCGCCCACGGCGGACCCCGCCCACGGCGGACCCCGCCCACGGCGGACCCCGCCCACGGCGGACCCCTCATGAGGGGCTGCTTTTTCCTATCTCCATTCTCATCTATCTTTCTCCTTCCTCGTCCTTCTTCTCTTCCCCAAGGGCACAGGGCTTGCACATGTTGTCTCATTAATGGCAAGGAGATGGCATGAAAGCTATGGTACCTCTGATACTTTCTGGGACAGCTGGGGCCTGCAGGTCATCAGTGTCCAGGCCAGCACAGTGCTGCCTTGGGAATACCTGAACACACTGGAGTTGTTGGAAACTGCAGATCATTTGTTGTCTCCCTAGACTGATATTGGGTGCCGCACTTTCTGGAGAAACACAAATACTGCTCTGCCCCCTCCCCACTTCCCCGACAGCAAATCGGCAGGGTCTGCCTGAAAAGACAACATGGAAAGGCAGGACCAGCTCCATACTGTTTCTGAGTGGCTTTCCCTAGGTCTGTCTGTGGACTTTGGCCATTGCTTTGAGCTGCTCAACATCTGAATTAGCTTCTGCTCATCTGTGGGAAATTCCTCAACCTAAGGATCTGAGCCCATTTCTCATAAATGAAGCTGGGAATGCTGAGTCGCACGCTTCCCATCTCTCTTGATATGAGGGTAAGGGATAAGACTTAGACTTGGCTAGCTATAAGGTGTCCTAAGAAATAAATGCAGAGCATGGGCTATCTCTGGCCATGGTGGAGACCGAGTGGTTGTGGGCAGTATGGTCCCTTGTGTTCTAGAAAGATGACCTTCAGCATGGAGGATGTGAACTGGGCAGCAGCTGGGGAGCAGCCCCAGCCCAGGTCTGCAGCCCGAACTTGGACTTGCTCTGTATGTAGAGCCTCAGAGTAGCTTTCTGTCCCCTCCTGAGTGCTTGTCAATCAACCTATGTACTTTATATTCCCAAATGAGAGGTAAAATTTGTTCAGAAAGTTGACAAAATTGCTTCAAGTTAGGTGTTTTAGAACATACCAGTAAAACAAATAAGAAATTACAAACTCCTAATTGGGACATACATGAAGTATATTGCCTTTCATTTAATTTAAAATTATTTATTAAAGAAAAGAGAAAATTCAGATAAAAACAATAGTGAATATATATCACATATGTTATAAAGATGAACTATGAAGTCAATAAGTTTTTCTTCTGACAGCAAGAAGCCATTTGCATACAAATTCAATATATTTTAAAAAATTTGCTCTGTGCCTAAAGTAGCATGTTCAGTTTTGTTACTTATAACCAAGGACCATGACTGGCAGAGTGTCCTTCCTCATAAAGAGGCTGTGGTTCAACGATAAGAAACTCAGTGTTCTCATCCTAGAGTTGAGATAACAATTCTACCAGCTTCCTGGCATGGTTGGGAGTGTCAATATCATACATAGAGAGCTTAGAACATGATGATCACATAGTAGGCAATCACCTGGACGGTGAGAAGTAATGACTTCTGGGTTCCGAATTTAATCAATCATTATTTAAACAAGCATTTAACCTCTCTAGTTCCACTTTTCTTCTCTGTGAAATGTAAATAAGAGCTGCTCCATCAAGCTCATGATTGGTGTGAATGCCAAACTATGAAATGGGAAAATGCTTTGCAAAAGTATAAAATTGTGTGATAGAATAGAGTACTGTTGCTATTATTAATATTATTATCATTTTCATTTTAGAATTCTGTTAATATGATTGTGCTCCCTCCCCTTGACTCTCACTAGTTTACCTTGATCCCTGGAGACCCTCAGATTGGGGATTGAGGCAGAGTGAAAGGAAGCTGGAGGGACAGACTCAAGAGTCAGGAAGGAGATCAGGAGGACAGTTAGGAGACTGGTGCTCTCATACAGATTGCAGGTGGGGGTGACTGGCACCTGGCAGACTGGGGATTGAGGAGGAGACTAAAGGCAACTGTAAGGGGCAGGGTCTTAGTCCGTAGAAGGCTGGCTCCATTCCTCAGGGATCAGGAAAAACATTATGATGGGAGAGAGTGGTGGATGGAAGCAGCTCACATGACGATCAGAAAGCAGAGGGCGACTCCACTGGCCAGATACAAATATATACCCCAAAGTTGCTCCCCAATTCCCACCTATTCCAGCCACACCCCTACCACTTCGATTACCACTCCATTAATTCCTATCAGGGGTTAATTCACTGATTGGGTTAAGACTCTGATAACCCAATCGTTTCTCCTCTGAACCTTCTTGCATTGTCTCATGTGTGAGCTTTTGGGGGACATCTCACATCCAAACTATAACACAAGGATAGCCAGCCTGTCCAGACAAGGGGCACATACAGGAGGAGTCTACAGCGACTTTGTTGACTTGGACAGGAAGTGTCACACACTGAAATGGGTCATGGAAGAAGAGAAGCAGTCTTGGGAGTAGGTGAAAAGGGACAATGAAGACCTAAAGGGAAAATCTTTGATGTTGAAATTGTCATAAACATGACTGATGGTGAGTTATCATCATTCTTTAAAACACACCCTGCTGTGACAGCTAGGTCCTGTGAGTGAACATTGGCCCCTCATTCTCCCAGTCTTCCTCTCCATCTGCCTGGCTTGCATGGATCAGATTCTTAGGATGCAGTAGTCACTTATAATGCAGAATTCCCAACACGCCTCACAGAAACATCAAATGCTAGAGCTCTTTATGCCCAGCATCTCCTCCAGTGTTTCTGAGGAACCCATGGTCCATAAGCTGAGAGGCTGAGAAGGAATTTGGTGATTAGATATTTTGGGGAAATTCTGAGACCCACAAAGTTTCTTTACTGTAGGACCTCTCAAAAACTATACTCTATTTATGTATGTGTGACTCCTTCAGAAGGGAGATTTTGAAAGTAAATATATTTGACAATAGAACTCTTTTGATGAAATACTCATAGTAATGATTATTTTTTTATTGGCAGTACTTTAGGGAAAAATTTTAAAGGTTCATTTTTTAATTAATTCTATGAATAATGTATACCTATGGCAACTTATTTATATAAATAGGGAATAAGCAAAATAAAACAAAAAACAATACATACATCTGAAAGCTTCAGAGAAAATTAAGACAAAACTCTTCATGGCAATTGTATTTAACAGTACTGTTTTATTTACTTGAGATTACTCCAAGAGAGCAGAGCATAAGCATCATGCATACGCACACACACACACATATACAGACACACACACACACACTGAACATGGTAACTATGTGTGTTGAAGGATGTATTAATTTGATTGATGTAACATTATACAAAGTATACATTTATCAAATCATCATTGTTTTAGGCTGCTTTTTCATTGGTGTGACTATAAGACCCGACAAGAACAATTTTAGAGGAGGAAAAGTTTACTTAGAGGCTCACAGTTTCAGAGGTCTCCAAACATAGATAGCCAGCTCCATTCCTTAGGACTCAAGGTGAAGAGGAACATTATGGCAGAAGAGTGTGTTGGAGGGAAGCATCTCACATGATGATCAGAAAGGAGAGAGAGAGAGAGAGAGAGAGAGAGAGAGAGAGAGAGAGAGAGAGAGAACCCACCAGATACAAATATATACCCCAAAGTTATGCCCCCAATTACCCACCTCCTCCAGTCATACCCTACCTGCCTACAGTTGCCACTCAGTTAATCCTGTCAGGAGACCTCATAACAATAATTCTCCTCTAAACCTTCTTGCATTGTCTCACACGTGAGCTTTTGGGGGACACCTCACATCCAAACCATAACAATCACATTGTGCACCTTGAATACATACTTTTTTTTTTTCCAATGCTGGGGATTGAACTCAGGGTCTCACACATACTAGGAAAAGTGCTTTACCATTGAGCTACACTCCCTGCCTAAATACATACCATTTTATTAATTCTTTCTCCATAGAACTGGGATACAAAAAGCCTATCCCCCTTACAAAAAATATTGCCATAAATATTTTAAGGGAGTCAGAAAGAAGTAGAGATGAGATAATGAATAATTATGTACTCATCTCCCAGCTTTGATCAATTGTAATATTAAGCTCCATTGATTCAGTTCCTTTAAGAAATACAACAGACACAGTTAATGGTTAAATAGTTAACAGTTCCTCCATGCAGTCCTCCCTAAGTTGGTCCCTTTCTGTATCCTCACCAATGTAAACCACACCCTGTACCATGCCCATGCCTTCCATGTTCCGTATCTGTGCAGCACAGACCACACTTAACATTGCTTTGCAGTTAAAAATGTTGCATTAAGGCTGTGGAATCTTGTTTGCTTTCTTCAACTCTTGATGTTCCATCGTATGAATATACCACTCTCCATTTTTCCTACTGATGGATCTCTAGGGTGTGTTCAGTGATCTGTTGTCCTAAACCAAGCCATTGGGAGGGTTCTTGTCTATATCTCTTCTTGTGCACCCAAGTGGGAGTTTCTATAGTGAATATTTTCTGAAAGGGAGTTAGTGGTATTAGATTCTCAGGGTACAACTACTTGCTGGGTGAGTTTCTGTTTCTTTACATTTTCATCAGAACTTGGTATGATCAGTCTCTCCATTCCTGATTGTAGAATGGCTGGGCTGGGGATATAGCTCAGTGGGTAGAGTGCTTACCTCTATTGTGGAATGGTGTCTGGAGGGTTTGAATTTGTCGTTTCTTGATTCCTTGTGAGGATGATCTCTGTTTACATGTCTACTGGCTATTTAGTTTTCTCTTCTGTGACTTGTCTTGATTTTGCCAAAAATTTTTTTATTGCCTTCTTAAAATGATTTTTTTCATTCAATCTGTATCTTAGTTTTCAATACTGTTTATGATGTCTTTTTGTCAGAGAAGTTTAAAAAGTTTACCAATGTTCTCTGATACAGTGACTTCCCTCCCTAAGAATTGACACGTAGCCTATTTTTTTTCCCCCTAAAAGTTGAAAATTTTGCTTTTCTCACTTAGGTCTTAATTCTGGGATTCTTTTCTGTGGACAGTTGGAAACAGGAATCTGATTTGACAATTTCCATTTAAATTAGCAGACATCCTAATACCATTGAATAAATGATCATTTTCTTATGACTTGCAGAGCCACCTCTGTCCCATGTCCCCAGGCTGCCCCCAAGAAACCTAGAGGAGGCCACCAGGTCACCTATTGCCCCAGGTCATGGGGACTTTCCCAGCCACCCCATGGACAAGAGCAGATGCTCTTTTGCTGGTATTTTTTCCTCCTCTTTCTCTCTTCTCCCTCTTTCCTTCCCTTTCTTTTCCTCTTTATCCTAGTCAGGCTGATGTTTCACATTGAGACTTTTATGCACGATGCAGCCATCATAAGACAGCTGTTTTCCAAGCAAATGTTTTGTTAAAAATACGGCTGGGTATATTGCACATTTCTTTTCACGAGCAGGGGCTAGCTGGGCCGACCTCTTTTCCATTTAAAAGAGACAGATAGTTGGGGCTATTAAAATCTACATCTCTTTGCTTTGGATCCTGTTGATTCATGACTACTAATCCCTGTGGATATATTTTTATTTTCTTGGATATATTGGATGTGCAGGTGGTATATATTGGAAAAGCCCGTTGTTTATTGACACGAGCCCAGTGAAGACTCTGATTAATCTTAAAAATAAATAGAGGAAAGTGGAAGGTCACCCTCTGGATCAAAAGCTCCGATTATATCCTCGATTGCTGAGTTATTTATTTTTGGTTGAGAAAAATCCTCCCATCGGCGGCGTCTGGGGAGAGATGAAGATGAATATGTGAAGTGTGTGCAGGCATCTTTTTGCTGTCCTCGCTGGGCAAACATGCCTTCTCTAACTCACTGTTTTAGGGAGAAATCCAGCATTTTCTCTTACAAGACCCTCGCCTTATAGATGGTTTTCAATGGCTGGAGATGTTTCTTTCCTCCTCCCGCCATCTGCAGGAGCAGGGAGGTGTGCTCTTGAAGGTCAACCTGTGACCTCAGAGGGTTGGATGTGCCTAGTGAGCTTCCTTTGATACATTCAGGACAGTCTCTGGGCTGCTTTCAGCTATGGGGCCTTCATCTGGGGGTGCTCTTGACAGTCCCCCAACAGGTCTCCTGGTTATTGGCATTTCTGCTAACTGGGGGAGGGAGCTGTCCTACCTGGGCCTGCACCTGTGCTCTGAGGATGGAATGGGGGAGGGAACACAAGTTAGGATGTGGATTTATTTGGGGATCTGAGGTTGTGTGACCGATACTCATTCTCCTGCCCCCCTGCATCCCCTGTATTCAGGCTCCATCAGTGTTACCCCCTGCTGCTCACTTCTCCTCCAGTGGTGGCATTCAGGGTGACTGTCACTTTTTTTTGGCTGGCGAATGGAATGAATCTTTTTATTTATAAAATTATAATTATTAGCACACATCAATTGTCCAAAATAATGGGTTTCATTTTAGCAACAGTCTCATAAATGCTTATGATATACTTTGATTGTACCCATTTTCCTGTCACCTTCTTACCTGCCCTACTCCCACCCCCAATCCCCCTTATTAGTCCCCCTTCTACTTCCATGCCATTTTTTTTAATTCCCTAGATTCTACATATAAAAGAAAACATGTGGTCCTTGTCCTTCTTAGTCTGGCTTCTTTTGCTTAACATGATGATCTCCAGTTCCATCCATTTGCCTTGGTTTTGTTCTTCTTTATGGCCGAATAATACTCCATTGTGTATGTATATACATCACATTTTCTTTGTCCATTTATCTGTTGATGGGCACCCAGGCTGATATCATAACTCCATCCTGGACATGTGGAACTGGAGCCATGATGAGTGCTGTGATAAACATGGGTGTCTTCTTGCAAATTTCCCTGCCTCTCCTCCTGACTGTTCACTCTGCACACTTGCTGCCAGGGGGAACTTTCAAGAACACCAACAGGTCAATCATGTTACTTCATTGGTCCAAAACCTTCCTGGAATGGGTCTCCTCCTCTCCCTTTTAGGTTGGAGATGACCTGAATGTCACTCATACATCAGTCCTGTTCACATCCCACGGCCCGGCCCGAACTTGGACCTGGAGACTGGGAAGAGGGTGCCCTGCACAGGTGAATATTTGCAACAATGCTGCAACTGAAGATAGCCTGAATGGACTTGGTGGCCATTTCAGAGGGCTGTCCCATGCTTTGGTGATGTCCCTGTGGGAAGTTTCTTTCCTTCTTATCTCAATAACATTTGTTGTTTGCTTTTTACCTTTTAAAAAATTTGTTCTCATTAATTATACAGACAGTAGGATGTATTTTGACATATTACACACATATGGAGTATAACTTCCCATTCTTCTGGTTGCACATGTTGTGGAAAGAACTCAAACTATCCCTATTTGCTGAAGACATGATTCTATATTTAGAAGACACCCCCCAAAAGACTCCACCAGAAAACTTCTAGAGCTCATAAATGAATTTGGCAAAGTAGCAGGATATAAAATCAACACCCATAAATAAATTGTGTTCCTATACATCAGTGATGAACCAACTGAAAGAGAAATTAGGAAAACTACCCTATTCACAATAGCCTCAAAAATAGAATATTTGGGAATCAATCTAACAAAAGACCTCTACAGTGAAAACTACAGAACACTAAAGAAAGAAACTGAAGAAGATTTTAGGAGGTAGAAAGATCTCCCATGCTCTTGGAGAGGCAGAACCAACATTGTCAAAAGGGCCATACTACCAAAAGTGTTATACAGATTTAATGCAATTCCTATTAAAATCCCAGTGATATTCTTCATAGAAATAGAAAAAGCAGTCATGAAATTCATTTGTAAAAATAAGAGATTCAGAATAGCCAAAGCAATGTTGGCAAGAAGAGTGAAGCAGGAGGCATTCACAATACCAGACCTTAAACTGTACTACAGAGCTATAGTAATAAAAACAGCAGGGTATTGGCACCGAAAGAGACATGTAGACCAATGGTACAGAATAGAAAATACAGAGACAAACCCACATAAATACAGTTATCTCCTACTAGACAAAGGTGCTAAAAAACATGCACTGGAGGAAACATAGACTCTTCAACAAATGGTGCTGGGAAAACTGGAAATCCATATGTAACAAAATGAAATTAAAACCCAACCTCTCACAAAACTCAAAGTGAATCAAGGAATTGGGCATTAGACCAGAGACCCTGCGCCTAACAGAGAAAAAGTGGGCCCAAAATCTCCATCATGTCAGCTTAGGAACTAACTTCCTTAACCAAACTCCTAAAGCACTAAGAAATAAACATCAAGCATCCACAAATAAGATGGAATCAAACTAAAAAGCTTCTTCACAGCCAAGGAAACAATCAAGAATGGGAAGAGAGAGCCTACAGAATGGGAGAAAATCCTGGCCACCTGCACCTCAGGTAGTTGTCTGACTTTGCCACTTCTGCGAGTGGCACTTCTCATCTGAACCCTGAACACAAAACCTCTGCTCTGAAATCCTCTAGGTTTTTTTTTTTTTTGTCATTTGTCCTGAGTGCACTGTGAGCTACCCTTGGTCAGTGACTGTATTTTACTTGTTGTTGTGTCTCCTGAGCAGAGTATAGGGCAAGGTATAGAATAGGGAACCTATTATGGATAGACAGGTCCTGTAGTCAAAGGCTCCTTAATGGTATTTGTACCAAAAATGTGTGAAACTCTTTTTACAACATCATAGTCAGACCTGAAAAAGGTAGTTTTTATGGCTTGCCCTTCCTTGGTGCAGGGCTTCTGAAGTCTGGCTGTGCATCTGAATCACCCTGGAAGTATATGAGAAATAGTCCAGGGGACTCTTCTCACACTCTGGCATGAGGTGAGGGTCTGGGGGTGCCTGTGGCATCTCGTTATAGCTGTTCACGGGGAGATAGGAGGTTATAGGAGACCAAAGGATGATGAATTAGAGAGGGACCCTTGTGCTCCTCTCATTTAGAGATTAAGCCCGGGACCAAACTCTCCTAGGCCTTTCGTCCCTGTCCCTCCCTCCTCCCTTCCTTCTCTTCCCCTTCTTGCAGTGATGACTTTCATTATACAGAGTTGCTCAGGGCTGAGAGATTCTAATCAGAAATATATCTACTTTAGATAGGCCACATTTTTTAATCCATTCATCCACTGAAGGGCATCTAGGTTGGTTCCACAGTTTAGCTATTGTGAATTGTGCTGCTATAAACATTGATGTGGCTGTGCCCCTATAGTAGGCTGTTTTTAAGTCCTTTGGGTATAGATGGAGGAGAGGGACAGCTGGGTCAAATGGTGGTTCCATTCCCAGATTTCCAAGGAATCTCCATACTGCTTTCCACATTGGCTGCACCAATTTACAGTCCCACCAGCAAAGTATGAGTGTGCCTTTTTCCCACATCCTCGCCAACACTTATTGTGGTTTGTCTTCATTATAGCTGCCATTCTGACTGCAGTGTCATGATATCTTAGAGTAGTTTTGATTTGCATTTCTCTAATTTCTAGAGATGATGAGCATTTTTTCATATATTTGTTGATTGATTGTATGTCCTCTTCTGAGAAGTATCTGTCCAGGTCCTTGGCCCATTTATTGATTGGGTTATTTGTTTTTTCAGTGCTTATCCAAAGTACATGTATAAAGATACAAATTGGGTGCCAACATACTTTATATACAAGTAGAGATATGAAAAATTGTGGTATATATGTGTAATAAGAATTGTAATGCAAAAAAGTACACGTATAAAGGCATGAATTGGCATGAAAATAATCTATATACAAAGATATAAAAATTGTGCTCTATATGTGTAAAAAAGAATCATAATGCATTCCACTGTATGCATTAAAAAATAAAATCAATAAAATTAAAAAATAAGAAATATATCTGCTTTATCCCACCGCTTCTTCTTTCCACCCAGCTCCTATGGATAAAATCTGTGGTGGTTCCATTTGATGAATGGCTAATGGCTTTCTCCTCCTGGGTGGGGCATCCTCTGTGGGATTGGGGCCAGCACTAGGCTACCCCAGCTCTCAGCCCCCAAGGCTTTGGACTCTGTAAAGGCTGAGCACTCCCACCAGGACTGAGGCTCACCAGGGACCTCCAGGAGAAATTGTCAGAGCTGCAAGGACCCTGTGGCTGGAATCCTGTTTACTATTGTTTCCAAGGAGGGGAGTACTGGCTGGCCACCAAGCCTTCCTGGGAAGGGGGATGAAGAAGAGGAAAAGTGTCTCAAGTTTTCCTGTGACCTTCCTCAATCTCATTGCTGGAGCCTCCAGGGAAAATGGAAGGCAGCTATGCTCACCACTATACCACGAATGCTTTTTCTCCAGGGAAAATGGATGGCAATGCTGGTAAAGTACAACTAAGAAGTTAGGATAAAAAGCCAGCTGGTTGCAATAGAAAGCCATTGTTTACCTGGACTCCAAATAACTTATAGGGCCATAAACTCTAAGGTGGTGGTAGCCTGCTAGGTAAGATAGATGAGTGGATTTCAGTATTAGGGAGCAGTGTGGACTGTGGCAAGCTAGAAAAAGTCTAAAAGAGCATTCACATCCGTGGTCTAAGAAAACACGGTGGTAGCCAAATCAAGCAAACATGCTGTGGATTTTTCTTATGGCCACTGTTTGCAATGCCCATTGCATCTTTGGGCAAATTCTAAGGGCTACTTGCAGGGGCATCTTGATTTTTTCCCCCTTGTAACTCCAATCCTATTTGAAATGACTCAATATTTCTTCCTCTGGAATGGACCTGAGATTATGTATCAGTCCTTCTGGTTTAGTCCAGTGGGTAGTCACGATTGTCCACAGGATTCAGGTCAGAGGTGATCTTGCTGTCATAGACTCAGGAAAAGGTATAGGACTTGGTATGTCTCTTGAAGAACTTAAAGTGGAGTTGGACACAGATGTGTAGCAGTGATCACGACAATCACTAGGATTGATCTGGGTCCGAGATATGGCGTTCATCCTCACAATAACCAAATTAATGGTTCTATTTCTCTTTCAACTTTACAATCGGGGCACACAAGTCTTTAAAAGGTCCAGTACTTATAGCTAGTTGCCGCAGTCTGGCTGGGCACAAAATCACTTACTTAGCACCAGGGACTGTGCGTAGCAGTGTCTAAAAACCACTTATTTAACCCTATGAAGTGGGTTTCATGATGAGCACCTTAACTTTACAGATGAGGAAACTAAGATGCAGGGAGGCTAAGAAACTTGCTGAGCATTACCTAGTGGGCAGGGAGAAGATTTGGGATTTCAATGCAGACAAGTGGGCTCCAAAGATCTTGTTCTTACACCCCCCACCCGCCATGCTCCCTCCCTAGCTTGTCACAGGGAACTGAGTAGCTGAGCTCGGATGAAACCCAGGTCAGTCTCATTCCCAGCTGGGAACCCTGGAACGCCAGGTACACTTCCTCACTTCCTGTGAAGAAGGAGTCTGCTAGAGTGTGAGAAGTCATCTTTTTTTTTATATATAAGAAATTAAATTTTAAATGTTTATCCAGTGTGAACCATTGCCCAGGATGGATAAGGTTGGGTCAAGCCAGTGACAAACCTAGAAGTGTATGTTCTGTCAGCCCTGGTGCTCCAGGGGGAAGAGGTGGGCACAGGTGGAGCAGGGGACAGGGGCCTACTGAGGTTTGGAGAGAAGCCAAAGCCAGGAGAGTTGGATTCCACATATGTTCCTTTGGAAAACAGGCATTCATTCAGTATGTTGAATTTGAACTACTAAAAAAATATAGTTTACCAATAGAAACTCTGAGGTATAGTAAGGCCAGCAGATTGGAAGATGACTGAAGTTGAAAAGATAGCTTGTTACTCATAGTTCCCAAGAGAAGGGGGCCTGTCTTGTTATAGAGGCTACCTGGGGAAGGTTCAGGAGGCAGAGAGGAACAGAGGGCCGGAGCCCTTGATATGGCTTATACTGGGAGGAATAAGGAACAGTCCAGGCAGGAGGGTAGACTTATGAGGATGCTAGCTTGAATAATCTCAGCAGGCTCTGGGTGTAGGGCTGCCCCTAGTTATTGGTGTCTGCTCCTAGGTGAGCAGGGCAGAGGGATACTTGTCAGAGTGTGTCCTGATACAAGAGGCCGTTTGGGTGTGAGCTCTGGATTGGTTGGTGTGCATTTGAAAAGGATGCTCATAGGCAAGTTGTTTCCTGTCTCTAGAAATCTGCTCTCCCTGGGAGGAGCTGTCCCTCCAGTGTCAGCAAGGCCCTAGATGTCAGAATAGAGAAAATAGGAGATGTGGACCTGTCTTCTCTCCTTTTTTCCTGCCTTATTTTGTTTAAGACTTATTTTTCCTGGCCGTTTTGTTGCAAAGTCTGAGCAGGTGAAGAGACCCCTTCCTCACTCAGTTATTCCTGGACTCAGCCAAGGGCTGGACCCACAGCAAGTGAACATTGGCTTTGCTGAGCCGATACTTGATATATAGATGCTGCACTGTGTGTCCTCTTCCTCATGTCCCATGCCCATGGTGAATGGGAACAGAACTTTTCCTTTGGGCCAAAGGCAGGTTGTCATTCCTGTGTGCAGGACAAGCCCTGCACAAGCTCAGCACCGGAGAAGGTGTTCACTCTGAAGGCTGGTACATTTATTTTATGGAATCTCCAGCAGATGGCAGTACAGCATCTTGCTCTAACAAAGTCTATCTATTTGGACGATTCTTCAGACAAACAGAAATAAAGTGCCTGTAAGGCACATAGGGATGCTCAAAGGGTCCCCTGTTGGAGGACCCACCATCTGGGACTCACAGGCAGGGTTTGCACTTATGTACCTTGTACCTAGGAATGGACAGCTTCTCAGCTGGGCCCCAGCAGAAGTTCCTTGAAGTGGTACAGTGGCCTAACTTTCACTGTATTACCAGAGGTCCTCAGAGGAGAGAACTGAGAGGTCTCAAGAGGTCAGAGACGGGTACCACATACATCAAGTGGGTAGCACTTGAAATCTGGGGTCCTGACACAACTGGGGGGAAGGGAGGGCTCTAAAATCCCATATGAAAGAAAGGCAGGGGGTAGTCGGATGCATTCATGACAGGCGTAGGGCTTGGGGTTAATGAGTCCTGTATCAGAAGGAAACCATGATACTAAAGGATTAAGTTCAGCTACTTGGACATGTGATGAAAGGAGACGTTGGGAATGTGTGGCCTTGAACCTGTGCTCTGTTCTGCAGGGCATTGACATAGTGGAGGGGGTGATGATGTAACCAGGGTAGAGGGGTCCTCTGCATCTTGCTGGGCCTGGTGCTAGTGTAGGCCAGCAGTTATTTCAACATCCATGCTGGGGAGGAGCTATCTTTGGAAAAAGATCTTAAAGAGCACCGATGAAGAACGTGAGACCCTAAGAGTGTGTATGATAGAGGGGTCCCAAGTCCCCAAAAGGGATTTTGAATTGTTTTCAATGAGACAGTAAGAAAGATTTGTCCTCTCAAAGGGGAGAGGGGAGGAGCGGTAGCAGGAGGAGGAAGGAGTGGTGGGCAAGATGGGGAAACCCTGAGTTTCCAGGGAATGTGGGATCTGTCAGGGGAGGCGACTCTGGGGACGGGACCACCGAGAGGGAACAGAATGCCTAAAGCACTATTGAGTTTATAGGGCAATGTGTGGCTGGATCTGACCCCACGAACACCCCTTCCCCAGTCTTCAGTGAGCCAGTGCTTTGTATGAATTTTCCTGGTGTGTGCTGCGCGGAGTATGTGTGCACCTGAGAGAGACCGCTGGATAGGCTGATGGGGCACGGAATAGAGAAGGCATAAGTGGAAGGAAGTCCGGAAACTACATGGACCATTCCAATGGAACTCTGCAAAATCTTTTTCTTAGGGTGCCAGGAATTGAACTCAAGGGCACTCAACCACTGAGCCACACCCCTAGCGCTATTTTGTATTTTATTTAGAGACAGGGTCTCACTGAGTTACTTAGCACCTCACTTTTTTTGCTGAGGCTGGCTTTGAACTCATGATCCTCCTGCCTCAGCCTCCTGAGCTGAATAGAAATATTTTTAAAGAAATGAATGACAATCCTGTATAACCAAAAGAATGAGAAGTTAAACTCCATTTATGTATGATGTGTCAAAATGTATTCTTTGTCGTGTATAACTCATTAGAACAAATTAAAAAAAAAAAAAAAACCTTTTCCGGGAATGAAGGGAAGGGAGGAGGATTGGAATAAGGAAAGACAGTGGAATGAATTGGATGTAACATTCCTGTTTCCATGTATGAATATACCACAGTGAATCTCACTATTGTGTGCATCCACAAAAAATTAATTAAAAAAATAACTATGAGTAAATGGCAGAAAGATCAGCAGAGGAAAGGGAGCAGGGGGTGGTGAGGGGAGAGAAGGGGAGGTACTGGGGACTGAGTTAGAACACATTATATTCCATGCTTTTATAATTATGTCAAAATGGAGCCTACTGTCATGTGTAACTAAAACAACAACAACAACAACAAGAACAAATAACAAAAACCCAATAAGTGTAGGGAAAAAACAAAACAATGAATGACAATATTGATGGATTGGTTCAATATATATTTATGAACAGCCTACTATGTGCCAGGAGCCATCCCAGGCACTGGGGGAACATGGAGAAGATGCTTCTTACTTAAGGAGATGCAGGATGCAAGACTGGTTACCAAGAGGACCAAATACACAACAGCTCAGGGTCACATTTTTAACAGCTACTTTTAATTTGCTTGAAAACTAATTTGCTTGACAAATTGTGGCAGAAGATCCCTGGGTAGAAATTGCTTCTACACTGGAGAAAAGACAGACCTGCTTTTCAGCACAGATCTGATATGCTTATTGAGTTTTTGTTTGAGCCAGGAAGGTAAGAGGACCAGGGAGGGCCTGACCCAAAGTAATCCTGGGAGAGAAATATCAGGGCCCTGGGGCCTCAGCCACTCTGCTTCCCCATTACTGAGATTGTATGCATTCTTTGTCTCATGCTGGCTTTTTAAAGGGATTGCAAAATTGTTCCTAAAACGGAAGGATAAAATTGCACTGAAAAACTCTCATTTAGGACTCCTGGTGGGTTGTAAGCAAACACATTCTTGGAAGCGGAGAAAGAAAAGCCTGTTGTTTCAGGCCAGGAGGACAAGGCAGCTGCAAAAGTTGTGCTGCTCTGGGAGCCCCAGTCGCCTCTGGTCTATCAGGAGGCGCCATCTTGGGTGCTAATTACCGAGCTCCATAATGCACATGCATAGTAAGGGTTTAACACCAGCTCAGAAAAGAAACAAAAAAGGGATTGCTACACACTGCAGATCTCTACTCTCCTCCTTTTACCCCCAGTGATATGTGTGTTTTATAATTTTAAGACTTGAGTAAACTTCACTGCTTTTAAGGGTATACAGTTCTTAGAATTTTGAAAAGTGTATAATTGTGTAACCATTATCAGGATATGGAATTCTTCTGAAAGTTCTCCCCAAATTCACTCAATTCCCAGGTCCTCTCAAACAATGATTCATTTGATGTCCCTATGGATCTGTCTTTGCAAAAAAAGGTCACATAAATGGAATTGAATAGTACGTAACTTTTTGAGTCTGATTTAATTCACCAAACATAATGCATTTGAACTTAAGGGTCAATAATCCCTGCCTCTTTTGGTGGTCAAACTCTTGTATAATTCCTTCTTCTTGCATATGAGTGGGATCTACAATTTGCCTTTTTTTTAAAATGAATGTTGTAGGTTTAACCCAAGCCCTCATGCATAAATGCTCTGCCACTGAGCTACATGTCCTGTCCCTACAATTTGCTTTTAATTGACAGACTACAAGAAAAGTGATAGATGTTATGTCCCAAATTATCTTACATTGTGTAAGACTCTACAAATGTACCACAGAGATTCTTTTGCTGGCCTTTAAGGAGTAAATGGCCATGTTTGGAGGCCCCTGTGGTCAGGGACTGAGGGTAGCTTCCGGTAGTTGGGGATAACTCCTATCTAACTACCAGCTAGGTAATCCAGGTTCCCCAGACCTGTCGCCATCGAACATGAATTCTGTCAGCAACATAGGGAAACTTAGTAACTGCTTCCCTACTTGAACTTCCAAATGAGACCCTGGCCCTGACCAACAGTTGGATTGCAGCCTTATAAGACCCTATGTAGAGGACCCAGCTAAGCCCAGATCCAATCCATAGAAGTTGTGCATGATTAATGCACATTGCATTCAACTGCTAAGTTTGTGATAATTTGTTACACAGCAATAGATAACCAATATACACTTCAGCTTTAATTGTGGGCTTGTCTATTTCCTTTTTTTAAAAAAACTCAGTTGGTTTATGCTTTATGTATTTTAAATGTTTCATTAGTGTATTATACATAATATTGGGGTTCATTTTAATATAATCATACAAGCATGGAATATAATTTGTTCTAATTTAGTCCTCAGTACTTCCCCTTTCCCTCCCCTCTTCCTTCCCCTGGTCTTCCTCTTTAAAAATTAGTTTTTAAAAATTAGTGCTTTATGGATATACATAAAGGTGAAATTCACTGTGGTGTATTCATACACGTATGTAGCATGATTTGGTCAATTTCATTCCACTGTTCCTTTCTCTTCTTGTCCCTCATCCTTTCCTCTCAATCCACTTCCTCTGCTCCATTGACCTCCCTTCTATTTTCTTGGGATGCCTTCCCTCACCTCCTCCTGGTCCCCATCTTGGTCTTGCTTCTGCATATGAGAAAAAACATTTGACCCTTGACTCTCTGAGTCTGGCTTATTTTATATAGCACGATGTTCTCCATTTTCATCCATTTTCCAGCAAATGCCATAATTCCACTTTTTATGGCCAAGTAAAACTCCTTTGTATACATATACCACATTTTATTTGGGTGGGTTCTAATACTTTAGTTTAGTTTAGTTTTTGATAAATACAAAGGAGTGAAATAGCTGGGACATATGGTGGTTCCATTCCTAGCAGAATCTCCATTCTGCTTTCCATAATGGTTGTACTAATTTGCAGTCCCATCAACAATGTATAAGTGTACCTTTTCCCCCCACATCCTCATGAGTATTTATTATTTTTATTCTTTATAACTGCCATTCTGACTGGAGTGAGATGAAATGTCAATGTAGTTTTGATTTGCATTTCCTGATTGCTAAGGGATATTGAACATTTTTCTTGTATATTTGTTGGCCATTTGTATTTCTTTTTTTGAGAAGTGTCTCTATTTCTTTTGCCCATTTATTATTTATATCATTTACTTTTTTCTTTTTGGTATTAATATTTTTGAGTTCTTTATATATTTTGGGTATAAATTCCCTATTTGAGGAGCAGGTGACAAAGATCTTCTGTAATGTCTTCATGCTCTTGTTTAAAAGTAGGAGCTTTTAAATCTGATGACATCCATCTTACTGATTTTTTGGTTTTATTTCTTGAGTTTAGGGATCTTGTTAAGAAAGTTGGTGCCTGTCCCAATAAGTTAGAGCATCAAGTCTGTTTTCTTCTGGAAGTTGCAAAGTTTCTGGTGTAATTCCTAGGGCTTTGATCCACTTTTCATTGACTTTTGTTTAACATGAAAGATTGGGATCAATTTTCATTCTTCTACATATGTATATCCAGTTTTCCTAGCACCATTTGTTAAAAAAGGGGTCTTCAAGTCTGTTTTGATGCCAGCGCCATGCTGTTTTTTTTTACTGTAGCTCTGTAGGTCTGGTGTGGGATGCCTTCAGCCTTGCTTCTCTGGCTCAGGATTGCTTTGGTGCCATATTGATGTTAAAGTTATTTTTAATAACCATGTGAAGGTGGAGAAATTTCTTATTAAGCCTTCCTGATTTGGATTTTATCAGGTTTTGGGAACCTTAGGAGATTCCCACCACTTTTCAGCACAGGTTGCAGGTCAGTGGACTTGTATCTGAGTACACTGGGTGGTGGGTGGCTGGTGTCTATGTGGTGTTCCCCTGTAAGCCCCTTTGCAGGGTGTAGTGTCGTTGCATATGTGTGAGGTTCTCCAATGGCTGCTTGGGGTTATCCTCAGGAAGTGCCTTCTGTTGCTCCATGCATCTGAATGAGAATTGAGTTGACTGGCAACTTTGAGACTCACTTGCTGGAGGTGCTGGGACACAAGAGCTACTTCCTTGGTGGCTATGTCTTTCTCTGCAGCCAGTTTTGTTTGTCATTCCAGGGGTCTAGGCCTGAATGCTTGGAGGGTGCTCAACTGCATCTGCTGGATGTTTCTGTTTGGTGCAGAAGCACAAATGCAGGTCTCAGGGCTGTTTTACTGACTCCTGTGGGATGCTAGTAACCAAACTCCAAGTTCCTCCAAGTCTCAAACTGTCCAATATTGACACTATAGGACCTTCTTTAAAGTGGCATAAAACCTGATGGCTGTCTGAAAGTGTGGAACCTGTGATTATGGGCTCTCTGAGGGTGGTTCTTAGTGCAGAATCCTCCTTTCTGACTGATGTAGATCACCAGGGTACTGTCCCTATGCCTGGGATAGAGAGTTCATTGGCACACCTGCATCTGAGCTCCTATTACCCTGGCTATGAATCATAGGCCTCTGCTCCCTTCTGCTGGGACATCTTCAGAGTGGCACTATCTAAGCATTTTGCAGCTGTCTGCAGCTATGTGGCCTGTGGGTGTGGGCTCTATATGGGCCATGGGTGGCACAGAGGCTGATGTAAGTCACTGGGGAACAGTCTCTGTAACTGGGATGGAGGGTCCGTTGGCCCACCTGGATCTGAGTTCCTGCTGCCTCTGGTTGTGAATTGTGGGTGCCCCTTCCCTCCACTGGGACTTCTTTGAGGTGGTTTTGTCTAAGCACTTGGCATTTGTCTGTAGTGGTGGGACCTTGGATACAGGCTTTCTTCCTTTTTTTCTTTCTTTCTTTTTTAATTTTTATTTTTTTTTTAGTTCTAGGCTCACTGTGGACTCTACAAAAAGACGGCACTTCCCAGTACTGCTTTCTGTCCACAATTTGGCTTAACCTGCTTCATCTCTTTCACGTGGTCTTTGCTACTCCTGTCCCCTTTTAACGTGGTCCAATCTTCTTTCCAGATTTTGTTAAGGAAACAAGCTTATGAGCTTTTCCTCTCCCTCTTCCTCCCTTTGTTACCTCTTCCCCTGATCCCACCCAGGTTGTGATTTGGGGGTCAAGGAATTCTATCCTTATTTTCTGCTCTAGTAACCAAACTCCAAGTTCCTCCAAGTCTCAAACGGTCCAATATTGAGCTTTAGAGCATTTACTCAATCACCCACCTCTCTGATTAGATCTTCTTTCACTCTCTCTCTCTCCTATTTGCACTGTGGAGGGGTCAAAGGTTGCTGCCTAGATCCAATCTGCCATCTTCTTTTGCTGCTTCATGTATTTTGAAGAGTCATTGTTGGGTGCTTATTAGTTTAGAATTCTTATTTCTTCTTGGAGAATTGACCTTTTTGGCATTATGTAGCACATCTCTTTATGGTAATTTTCTTTGCTCTAAAGTATGTATTAATAGTATTATGACCATTCTGGCTTTCTTATCTGTAGTTGCATGAGATATTTTTAAAAAATTTTTTACTTGTAATTTACCTATATCATTATATTTGAAGTCAATTTTTTTATAGTTATAACATATAGTTTGGTCATTTTTGATTACCCATTCTAATAATCTCTTTTATTTGATATGTTCAGACTAAGAATCGACAAATTGGGGTCTGTGGGTGAAATTGGGTCATGCCTATGTGTTTATGTATTATTCTTGTCTGCTTTCATACTGCCACCGCAAAGTAGAGTGAATGGAACAGAGATCACATAGTCTGAAAAGTAAAAAAATATTAGCCCTTTTTTATTACCTTTTTTCTTTTTATGAGAGCTTTATGGTTATACTTAGTAATCGGGTTAGTCCTGCCAAATTCATACAAGCATGGGATTCAATTTCAGTTCATGATCCCCCCTCCTCCTCCCTCTTTTCCTTCCTGCCCTCCCCACTCCCTTTCTCCTTCCTCTGCTATACTAGACTGCCTTTCACTCAATGATTAATTTATATTTGATTGGTCCTTTATGTGATTTTTATCCTTCCCACCCCCTTTTCTTTATTTTACTCTAATTTCCTCACATGAGATAAAACATTTGACCTTTGAGTGTCTGAGTTAGACTTAATTTCACTAAGCATCACATTCTCTATTTCCATTCATTTACCAGCAAATGCCATAATGTCTTTCTTTTTAATGGCTGAGTAGGACTCCATTGTGTGTATGTGTGTGTGTGTGTGTGTGTGTGTGTGTATCACAATTTCTTAATCCATTCATCTATTGACAGGCATTTGGGTTGATTCCATCATTTAGCTAATGTGAATTTTGCTGCTGAACATTGATGTGGTGTGTCACTGTAATATGCCAATTTTAGATCTTTTGGGAAAATACCCAAGAAGTAGGATAGCTGGGTCATGTAGTGGTTCTATTCCTACCTTTTGAAGAATCTTTAGATTGCTTTCCGGAGTGGTTGTACTAGTATGCAGTCTTGCCAACAATGTACAAGTGTTCTTTTCTCCCCACAACCTCACCAGCACTCGTTGTTTGTATTCTTGATCATCGCCATTCTGACTGGAGTAAGATAGAATTTTAGTATAGTTTTGATTTGCATTTCCCTGATTGCTAGAGATGTTGAATTTTTTTTCATGCATTTATTGGCCTTTTGTGTTTCTTCTATTGAGAAGTTTCTGTTTTGTTCTCTTGCCCATCTATTAATCGGGTTGTTTATTTATTTATTGGTGTTAAGTTTTTGACTTCTTTTTACTCTGGATATTAACCCCTATGGGATTTTCTCCATTTCTGTAAGCTGCCTCTTCATGCTCTTAATCATTTCCTTAGCTGTGCAGAAACTTTTTAGTTTAATGGCATCTAACTTCTGACTGAGATCATTTATATTTCCTGTAATTATTGATATGTTTGGATTTAGGTCTACCATTTTATTGTTTTATTTTTTCTTCTATTTTTTTTGTTCCTTTGTGCCCTTTTTTGCATTCTTTTGAGTTATTTGAAAATTTATTAATATTTCATTTTATTTATTCCCTTTGATTATGTGTTTACATATACATACATATACAAATAAATAAACAAATAAAAAAATTTAGTTCTTGCAGAAGGGATTACAATATACATGCCCCCCCCTTTTTTTGAGTTTACCTAGAATTAGTGTTTTACTACTTCAAGTGGAATGTACTAATTCTACCCTCATATAATTCCTTTCAACTCCCCTTGTGTTACAATTGTGTTTTGAATCCTATCTACTTACAGTGAAACCCAGCAGGCAATGCTATATATTTTTTCAACTTTCAAAGATATTTTAAGAATGAAAGAGAGAAGAATAATTCGTATTTATGCATTTATTTGCCATTCTCTCTCTCTCTTTCCTGCTGTGACCTTGATGACATGGATGTTTGATCTTTTGGTATCATCCAACAGGTGTCTTAGACTCTGTTCATGTTTCCCTGCAAGTCCCTTTTATACTTTTTTTTTTTTGGTCAGACTACATAATTCTACTTACTATTCTTGAAGTTTCACTGTTTTTTTCCTACTTCTATTTTGCATTTAAGCCTATCTAGTAAACTTTTAATTTTGGTTATTTTATTTATCTGATGTAAAATTTCCATTTGGTTCTTTTATATATATATATCTTGAAAGTATTTTCTGAGACTTTCTATCTTTTCATTTCAAGAGTATTGACCATGACTTCTTGGAGCATTTTCCTAATAGCTGATCTAAAATTAGATAATTCTAACATCTATGCCACTTGGTCCTCATGTCTAATGTTTGATATTTTCCCTTACAAATTGAGAATTTTCCTGAAACTCTATTTGCTGAACATTATCCTGAAGGTTTTAGGATTTTATCTTATGAACTTTGGATCTTGTTTAAATCTTTTTATTTAAAATATTTTTGTTAGTTGTAAATGGACACAATATCTTAATTTAATTAATTTATTTATATGTGGTGCTGAGGGTCAAACCCAGTGCCTCATACATTCTAGGCAAGTGCTCTACCACTGAGCCACAACCCCAGCCCTGGATCTTGTTATGAAGGGTATTGTTTTAGTAGGTCAACAACTTGTTTGGGTTTAGTGGGTCCTTTGAGGCCATTATGGTGCTATTTATATCTATCCAACAACTGTGCCACCCAACTATCAGTCTGGGATGTGAGTGGAAGTCTGTCCCTCAGTGCATTTCTCAAGTCTTTGGTTTGCTTTTTAAGATCAGACCCAGGCATGTGCAGCTGTAGAGTGGGTCCATCTGGGGCTTTCCTGAGTGTTTCCTTTTCTGTGATCTTTCTGGTACATTCTGGTTCCTCAGGGTTCTCCTTGATGGTCCTCTGGTCAGAGAGCTGTGGTTTTAGTTACCATGCTCTGCTGTGACTGTCCTGTTTCCTGGACTAAAAGTGGAAAAATACGGAGGCTGAAAACCAAGAGGGATTGGACTCATTCTCTGGGGTCCCCAGCTCCTCTGATTAGAGAGAAAATTTCTCTTCTTGAAAGTTTCAGGTGATTATGGGACCCTGTTGCCACTTTTATGCCTCTGCTGCCCTTGGTTTCCCCCTATGTACCCGTAGCTGGTACATAGAATAAGGAATGAAGTGTGGGTAGTGGGAGAATGAAAAGAGAAAGAAAAAGAAAAGTGAAAAATGAGGGATGTCTCCTCACTCTGTCTGAGGATTGGGGAACCCAATCTTTAAGTCAGATAGTCTCGCTATCCTGATACTAGCTTTGGGGCTGCCTTGAGTTACAGGGCAGGGGAGTTTGGAGAACAAGTAGAAAAATTATCATTAATTCAATGGTAGTTTGATGTCTGCTATTCATTAATTCACCTGTTGCTATATACTTTTTACAGTCCTCAGATAACGGCTTCATGCCTTTTTCCAGATTTTGTAACTTAATTCATTGAGAGACATGTTGCAGAGTGTGTTTACTCCATCTTTTTCTGAACTGGAATGGGGGCCATGGGTTTCTATGAGGAAGGTGTTCTATTTTGACATAGAAAGATTTCTATAACATTGATGAATGAAACAAAATGAGTCATGGGTGCGTTGTACAGCATGATCTCATTTTTGTATAATTGTGTATATTTATATAGAGAGAATTTGGATGTTTTATTATGTTTGCTGTTACAAGTAATGAGATATCTAACCAAAAGTGCCTTGAAAATTAAGAAAAATTTATTATACCACATATCAGGAAATCAGAGCATGGTTGGTTTTAGGACTGGTTAATTTTCTAGTTCAAGAAAATCAGAGTTCTTAGTTTCTTTTCAGAAATTCTTTTGTCTTTTTCTGAAGGCTGAAGGGTGACTGTCTTTCCTCAGATGACAATGTCCAAAGTTGAGAACAGTCTCTTCTTGCTTTCCTTTTATTGAGAAGGGAAATGTTTTCTTAAAGCATATATCTTACATCCCCTGTGTGAATTAACCAGGGTTAAATGACATTCCCAAATCTAACTAGTCTCCAGTGCCAACAGGGGAATTACCAGGGTAAATCATGACATTTCCTACTTATCCTCTGGGGCTGGGTAGGGAAGTTTGAAATGAGTTGGGACCCCAATGCCTAAACAAAACCAAATTTTTTCTCAAGAAAGAAGGGAGGAAAATTAAGGAAAACACAAATAAATGGAAAGACAACCCATGCTCATGGATTAGAAGGTAATATTGTTAAAATGACTATTACCCAAAGCAATCTGCAGATTCAATGCAATCCCTATCAAGATTTCATTGTCATTGTTTTTCATGTAACTATAAAAGAGTCAATCCTAAAATGCATACGGAACAAGAAAGGACACCAAACATCCAAAACAATCTGGAGAAAGAGGAACAAAGCTGGGGGCTACAATTATAAAAATACAGCAGTCAAAACAACATGGTACTGTTATAAGCCAAAGATCCATAAGCCAATGTAACAGGATAAAGAGCCACAAAGAAACAACTGATCTTTGACAAGGGTGCCAGAAATATGTGGCTGGGAAAGGACGGTCTCTTCAACAAATGGTTCTGAGAAAACTGGATGTCTATATGCCAAAACCAACCCCAAATGCATTAAAGACTTAAATTAAAAACCTGCAACTGTAAAACTCCTAGAAGAAAACATATGATACAAACTTCTTGGCAATGATCTTGGCAATGGTTTGTTAGACATGACGACAAAAGCAGCAAAACAAAAACAGGTAGGTGGGACTCCATCCAACCAAAAGCAGCTGCACAGCACAGGAAACAAAGGAAAGACAATCTGAGCAATAGGAGAAACTATTTGCAAACCGTGGGTCTGATAAGGGGCTACCATGCAAAATAGAAAAGGAACTCCTGCAACTCAGTAGGAAAAAATAATCTGATTTATAAATGAGCAAATGATAGGAATAGACATTTTTCTGAAAAAGATATACAAATGGCTACATGCTTATGATAAAATGCTCTACAGTGCTAATCAGCATGAAAATGCAAATCAACGCCACAACGAGATGCCATTTCACTGCCTGTAGGATGGTGACTATAAAAAAAAAATAACCGAAACTAACAAGAGTTGATAAAGATGTAGAGAAATTAGAATTCTTGGGTACTATTGGTCGAAATATAAAATGATTCATTTGCTATGGAAAACAGTAAGGAGGGTCTGTTAAAAACATTGAGGATAGAGCTCCTTTATGATCCAGCAGTTCCACTTCTGGGTATGTATCCAAATGAATGGAAACCGGATCTCAAACAGAGATTGGCACGCCCCATGTTCATTGCATCATTGTTTTTAATAACCAAGATATGGAAACAACCTAAACATTTATTGATGGATGGATGGATGGACAAAAAATTTGGCAGGTTTATTCAGTAAAATATTATTCATCCATAAAGAAGAAATCTTGTTATAAGACACATGGAGGAAACTTGATAGTTAAATGAAACAGGTAAGTTATAGAAGGACAAAGGTGTCATGAGGTATCTAGAGAAATTGAAGTCATCACAGCAGAAAGCAGCATGCTGGGAGCCAGTGTTGGGGAGGAGTTGTTAGAGGGTCTGCTGTACCATGAGCTTCAAGTTTCAGTTGTGTGAGATGAATGAGTTCTGGAGATCTGTTTGGTGACACTGCACTTTGGTTACTGAACCCAAGTCAGTTTACTCATTGCTTGAGAAGGACCCAGTGAATCATGTATGAATTGTTGGGGAAAGGAAAATGATTTATTGGGTAAGCTGGCAAGACACAGAGATGGTGAATGAGTCCCCAGAAGGACCATCTTAACTTCACGTGATTTAAGTACCTTTCATGTATATGAGGAAGTGATGGAGGAAAACCAATATTTGGTTATCTGGTTGATTTGCACCAGTCTTGAGGGAGAGGAGAGAGGTTAGGGAAGTTTTGCGTGCTGCTACTTTAGATGATTAATGAGGACTGTGTGCTCAGATAAATGCTTGCAGCTAACAATACTATGATGAACACTTAAAATTTTGTTTTATTTCAATAAAAAAACAAAGAAGGAAGAAAGAGGTCAATGGAGAGGGTGACAACCAAAGGTGCCTTCCATGTCTATTGGCACCAATTCTGACCTATGAGAGGAGTTTCTATCTTGGATGCAGAGTTTTGAGGAAACTTCCGCTTACTTTATATTGACATTTTCCACCTGGTTCTACATATTATAGGAGAATAGGCGTTTCCTATTTGAAAAATATTTTTTTTTATTTACTTTTCCACAGATTCTGCCTTGGTTATCAGGCCCCCTCTGACTTCTCTCTGTTCTGAAGATCAGATGTGTCCAGGCAAGAGTCATACAATCCTTGTTTTGTGTACTGCTCTGCCCTGTGCATTTATTTTTCTTCTCTCCCTAGGTGGGTTGTAAGTTCTTCTATGTCAGACACATTTCTTCTAGATTGGCAGAGAATCAGGGCTGAGAACTTGGGCTGAGCACAATAAATACCAATTAAATAACTTATGGCGTGGCGTGTTTCAGGTCAAGTCCTGGGAGAGAGGACAAATGTATGGTCATGTACTATCAATCCATTTCTCAAAAAATACTATCATTTTCCTATTTGGATTCCTGGTAATAAAAGACAACTTGAAGAATTTACATGTTGGGAAGACATAAGCAATAAGAAGCAAATAATTACTTAATAAAAACAAATTCTATTTATGACATTCTATAGTGTCTCCATTGGGCAGACCTGTACCTGAAGGGACTTTTGCACATTAATGAACCCTATACTTTAGTTATCAAATAATTACAATTTAGATTCAAAAAGTCCTTCCTGGTGGTCAACAGGGTATATATTCAAGTCCTAATGCCTTAGTTACCCAAAGAGTCTTCTTAAATTTTCCAATACCACACGCTAAGGAAAAAATAATGACTCAGATGGGCGTGGTTATGTAGATTAATTTGCATACTGCCTTTACCACTCTGTCTTCTCACCCATACCTCAAAATGGCCCTAGTGCAAAGGACTTTGGATGCCATGACTCCAATCCCTTTAGATAGGTGGGAAAACTGAGACCCAAGGGTGGAAAGTGCTTTTCCAGGATACATAGCTACTTATTGGCAGCCCAGGACTAAAACTCAAGAGGAATGACTTTGAGTTTTACTAGTTTGCCAGGATGCCTTGAGAATCTTCTTTCCTTAAAGGGTTATTATTATTTTTAGCAGAGTTGTTAGGGCAAACACCATTAACTAAACAAGGTAAAAAATGTTGGGATCAGTATGAATACATTTCACTGAATGAATACACCAAGGGCTTTATGGAAGAGATAGATATTAGACGAAGAGTTTTAGACACCAGAAGACACCAGAAGACACACCAAGAGAGTAATGGCACTGGTAAAGAGAGTAGATGGCGAACTTTGGAAGCAAAATGTCACCACTGCCCTATTTGTGTTGCACAGATCAAATGTTGCAGATAGGCACTTTTCTCTCCATTATCTAGAAAAGATTGGCTGCATCTTCTAGCTCATGTCCTGTGGGAGATCAAACACCTTCACCAAGTTCTTTAGGAAAGAGTGTGAAAGAGTCCATACTGGTGTCTGCCTAACCAGGAGACTACACACATCATTGCTGCCCACATCCCATAGACAGGAACCTAGTTGTAAACCTCCACTAGCCACACAGATCCTGGTGATATAGCCTGGTCAGTAGCCTTGTGCCTAGGTATTGTTTCACATCCACAGAAGAGAAGAATAGACTTTGGAATACATCTTTCTGATCATGGTCTCTACAAGCCAAACAGAGATTTAGTCCTCATTGATAGTATAACTAGTGCTAGAGTTTGGGTCTGTAGTGACCCACAAAGACCCATGTCTTAAAGGCTTTGTCACCAGCTCATGGTGCTATTGGGAGGTGTTGGAGCCTTTAAGAGGTATCCCCTATTTGGAGGAAGTTAGATTACTGTGGGCATGTTCTTGAAGGGGATATTTGAACTTGAATCCTTTTTCTTTCTTTGCTTACTGACTTCTAAGCTGTCTCTTCTATCACATGTTCCCTCTATGATGTACTATGATGCCACAGGCCCAAAGGCAATGTGGCCAGGTGACCAAAGATTGAAACCTCTGAAACAATGAGTCAAAATAAACCTTTCTTCCTTTTAAGTTAATTATCTCAGGTATTTTGTCACAGTGATTAAAAACTGACTAGTAACAGAGATAGTGTGTGGAATGCATGGCTGATGGACTGTGACCCAATGCAGCTTTATTTTTGTCTCCTGTGCCCTTTTAAAGGGTACTCAGTGGTGATAATTTTGCTCTTTTCCTGGGTGAAATGCTCTCAGCCCCACAGTTTCTCTGTTCCCTCTTGGGTAATAGACTGTCATGTGGAAGTTAAAGCCACAGTTCAGTAATTGGAACGTCCAGTCCTAGATATTAACTCAACTTGGTGACACATATTCTGTCTCCCAGCTTGGCCCAGCATTAGAGCATGTAAGTGTTTTTCCCCATTTCTCCATCTCTCCTTTTGCTTCTTCTTCAGATTAAAGTCCATTTTAGACCCTCCTGTGCAGAATGGGGGCAGTGCTGGAGGAGACAGAGCCTGCCTCACTCCAGCTGGCCTGCTGGGAACTAGTTTCCCGTTGCCTGGGTCTGGCAGGTGTGTAGAGCTGCCTGCTTCTCTCTCGCTGGGATTTGGAAGATTCCTCCTAGATTCCCTGCTGGGTCCCTTGACCATAATTCCTTTAGCAGGTGTGGGTTTTCTTTATTCAGGACAGCAGGCTGATAGACCTCCTGAGTGTGAGAAATGCAGTCTTACCTCTGATCTGTTGTGCATTCAAGGCCAGTCTGCTCCAACAAGGATCCTTGTTTGCAGAGAGAGTTCTTGAGTTGCAGATGAGGTTCCTGATCTGATCTTTAGAAATCTTGCCATTGATGACCTGTCTCACACACTTCAATATTGGACATCTGTTGTCTGGATGCTTAGCTCCTAGGGTAGAGCTGAATCACACTGCCTGCAAAAGGCAAAGGCAGCCAGTCAGTTTTGGCTTGAAATAGCAGTTTTTATCTCCCCTCTCTAGTTGGCCACCTGATCTGTGTGCAGCCTGATCTATGGATAGGCAAACCCAGCAGAGAAGCCAGCATGAAATGTCCCCCGTCTCCCACTCCTGCCTGTACTTGAGAAAGCATGAGTCACCGAGAGGGACGCTCTCTTTGAGGAGGAGTCTCATCCCCAGTCCTTTGGTGTGGCTCACCAGGGGAAATAACATTTTCATAGTGACATGGCCTGTGGGTGTTTTAAACTCAGCTAAACAAATCCTTCAGATTCTGTGCACTTTTGCTATCACATAAATTGTAATTATTAGGTCAGTGGAGTGGTAACAGTGAGGGGAAGCCCAAGGCTGTGTTTATTAGATCCAATTAATGTAGTCCTTGAATGAATCTGCATCCACCTTCACATGCACAGGCCCGTTCAAGGCTGTGAGTTCAATGGAAAGATTTATGGTCATGTGGGCAAGGACTGAGCTGCCCTTCAGCCACATGGGAACAGTGGCCCATCTTTGTGCCTATATGTCTTTGAGCCTCAGAGCCTAAAGCTAACAGGCTCCATTCAACATATCCTGACCAAGCACCTGCCCTGTGCTAGAAAACAGTCCATGAATGACCACAGGGAGCTCAAGAAGGAGCTCAGTGGCAGAGCCTGGAGAGGAAGAGAGTGGGCAGACTCTCCCAGCCAGGCTACTCTGCAGACTAGCTGGACCCCCAGACCTGCCATATGGCTGGGTGTGCCCATCCACTTCACTTGCCTTGGGTTCCCCCAAGGTGACCTTCAGAATTCAGCTGGTGGTCCCTTACAGGTCCTCCCACTGTTCTTCCATCGTCAAGTTCTGGATTCCCCTTCCTTGAGTCCAATCCATGACCCTCATTATTTGTGAGGGTCCCTGAGCTCATGATAGCAATGGACCTGAATCCAATAGCCTTGATGTCCTGTCCCATCCAGGTAGAGAACCCTGGGGTTCACCCTACCATGACGATGGTGACCCATCATCCCATCACACACTCACCCCAGCCCTGGGCAATTCCCCAATGACCTTGATTCAGCTTGTTCTCTGGGGGAGAGGAAGCATTCTGGAAACCTGGAATGCTATAACAATTGGCTATAACAAATATCATGGGTAATTAAAAAGGAGCCTCCTGTTTATTATCTAATGGTTTGATTTACTCTCTGGTTTGGGGTTTGAGGTGCTGGAGGTCAGAGGCTTTTGATCCTCCCAGGGTTACTGGTCACCTCCCAGTACTGCATGGCAAATTAGAGGGGTCATTAGTTCCAAACTTTCTTAAAGTTTGCATCTCTCATGGGACCTGCTTTCTAGCTGTGTAGCACCATTTGCAGTTTCCCAAACATGCAGGGCTTTCCCCCCGCTCCACACTCCGCATCCCTGTATCCGTATTCATGCTCTCCTTTGTATGGCAGTGAGCTCAAGTGTCTTCTGAGCTCGATTGTTCTTTCTGAACCACCAGCTCACAGCTGATTTTATTTCCCTTTATGCCACCTCCAAAATCTCATGGTTTCACTTACTAGGCTTGGGTCAGGGGCCCTTTAAAATTTTCTTTGATGCACAGATAATAATTGTACATATCTATGGGGTATAATGTGATGTTTAGACACGTCAGCACATTGTGTCATGACTAAGCCAGAGCAAATGACATTTCCCAATCAACAGAGCCAAGATCTGGCCTACTGACTGCAAAGTCCATGTTATTTGGACTTTTTCACATTGCTTGCCTATTATCAATATTTGCTAGCATAAGATTTAGCATCCTAACCATTTTTAAGTTTATAACATAGCAATAGATCTCCAGGACTTTTTCATTTTACAAAACTGAAATTCTACATTCAGTGACCAACTCCTTCCTTCCCCTACCCCCCAGCACCTGGCAACTCCATTGTGCTTTCTAAGAGTTTAACTATTTTCATTACCTAATATAAGTGAGATCAAGCACTATTTGTTTTTGTGATTGGCTTATTTCATTGGTGTATATCTTTTTGAGATCCTGATTTCAATACTTTGAGATATATACATAGATGTAGAATTGCTGGATCACATGGTGTTTCCATTTTAATTTTTTTTTTTCAGAAGCTCCATACTGTTTTCCATGGTGGCTATACCAGTTTATGTCTCCATCATTAGTGGACAGGGCTCTACTTTCTCTCCAACCTCACCAACAATTATCATTTTCTGGTTTCTTTTTTGATAGTGACCCTTTGAAGGTTGTGAGGTGGCCTCTCATTTTGTTTTGATTTCCATTTCCCTGAGGATTAGTAATGAGGAGATCTTCTTTACACACTCGCTGGCTGTTTGTGTGCTACTCTTTGTAGAAATGCCTATGAAGATCCTTTCCATTTTTTAATCTTTTTTTTTTCCTGTTAAGTTGTAGGAACTCTTAGCACATTTTGAATATTAGTCCCTTATCAGATATATGGTTTGCAAATGTGGTTTCCTATTCCACATCCTATTCCATATTTCACTCTGTTGATTGCTTTAAAGTTTGACATGGTCTGATTTGTCTCCTTTTACTCTTGTTGCCTGTGTGTTTGGTGTTAGAGATAAGGATTCAAGTGTAAGTAGTTCATTCAGGAGGGCAGGAAGATTGGTGAGGAATAGATACAGGAGAGAAACTGTGGCGTGGCCCTTCCCCTGCGTGGAAGGCAAGCTGTTTATGACCATTTCCTGTCTATCACTGGATGAGGGCTGTTTCCAGGGCGTGTTAATTCCCCGGCACTCTGATCTACCAGGCAGGTAGGCAGAGCAGCCTTCCAGGGTTCCCGAAGAGCCCTCAGGCATAGGGATGTGGATGCTGGCCATGGGGAGCTGTTTGAATGAAGTGAGTGTGGCACTGACTGCTTGTCACAACCTAAAAAACCACAGTCCTGGATAATAGACCTGACTGTGCTACTAACAGGCCATGTGACTTTGGAGCATCATGAGACCTTATGCCTCAGTTACCTCAAATACGGGATGAAGCTGGGTGTGGTGGCGTATGCGTATAATACCAGCAACTCGGGAGGCTGAGGCAGGAGGAATGCAAGTTTGAGGCCAGTGGTAAAATGTCCCTGGGTTCAATCCCCAGTCCCAAAATCAATATGAAGAAGAAGGAGGAGGTAGAGGAGGAGAATTAATAACTTCATCTCTCTATGTAGATTATCAACTCCCAGATTACTTAGGATACACTTCCCCAGGTGTGGGTCTGGTTTACTTGCGCATTTCATCTTACTGCCCCTTCTGGAGATTTAGGAGGCCTGGACCATGCAGAATGCTTGTCACTGTAAGTTACAGTGAAATTACCATCCAGGTAGCTTTTCTTGATGAAAGGGAGAGAGGGACATAGGGATCTGTGCGCACGAGGTTCTTGGCACAAATACCAAACGTTCCCTTTATTTTGGGCTGTATGGCAGGTGCCTGATGGCAGATTCCTTATGTATGTGTAACTTTGAATAGACTTATATTCTAAAATGTCACCCACAGATATTAGGTATGCAGTGAGTCTCCTTGGAATGGGCCATTAACTGCCATTTATGAACTGGTCTAAATCCCATGAACGGTGCATTGAAGGATGACCTTGGTTCAGGTGTCATTAAATTATTCTGCACAGTATTTTTCTCGGTGCTACAGCCCCTGGTCAGAAGGTGGGCTAATTATTACGTAGTCAGTGGGCATGTCCTTTCCATATTCATAGATTTCCATTCCTTGGTTGTCTGCTTGCTTCTAAGTATTTTCTGTATTAATCCCTAAATTTTTTTTTTTCTGGCTTTCTGAAATGTATGGTTTCATTTTCATCAGGAATCACTCATGTTTAAAAATAATCTCCAAAAGTGACTCTTTGGCTGTTTAAATCCATATAAAGTTATTTCGGGGGCTTCTGAACAGGGAGCCTGGTGAAATTATCTGAAAGTCTGAGGTCCTTCTTTATGATAGTTCCCATTTTTACTAAGGGTGTGTATAAGAGCATGTGCTTTAAAAGTTTTGCTCTTTTTGATCTGTTTTTTTTTTCTCTTTCAAACTGGTATACATACATATGTATGTGTGCATGTGTGTATACACACACATACACACACACACACTCAACTTGATGAAAAGAAAGATGAAGAAATTGAGGTCATGGTCTTACAAACAAGATAAATGCAGAGTGAGCAAAGTTGGTGCACATATGTTCTAGGCAAGTATCAGAGATTATAAATCTGGCTCAGAACTCCCGAGCATCCAAAGGAGAGACACACTATCTGCAAAACCCACAGTGTCATTAGGAAAGCAAAATCCAATTACTCAGCAGAAGTGTGGCATTTCCTATTACTGAGGTCCATAGATTTTCACAACAGGCAGACATAGCTGTAACAAAACCGAGGTTGGTGGTGCTGTGGGCTGTGCCTTGGTGTGTAGATGCCATGTGCTTGTAGGTTGGGGTGGGACAAGGCTGGGTGGTCTCTAGACAGCTAAGATTCCACAGGAAGGCAAATGGCTTCTTACACTGTGCCTGGTGGTCCTGCGTAGCCCAACTGAACTTAGAGACTACTTCTCTGTCCAGGCAAGTCTGGACATCTGAGCAGACTCAGAAGAGGGCTTCTTGTCCACAGTCTGCCTTAGGAAACATACTTGCTGGGACCAGGGGTAACTGTCCTTGGTTCCCATGGAAATCCCTGGTCCTCTCCACCCTGCACGGCTTGAAGCACTTCCAGAGCTTCCCAGGTACCTTGGGTGCCTAAGATGTGAAGATGCATGGCCAGAGCCTGTCCATTGGTGCTGTCCTCCTTCTGACTCTCCATAGACAGGACAGTGGGTACCAGACACCTAGGGAGGTGTGATCAGATACCAGCTGTTTTTTTTTTTCAGCACCAATGTCAATGTGTCAAAAATGTTTGTATGAAGTTGTACCCCAAGCACAAGAAATAACAATGCTAATGGGCTCATCTTTCAGCCGGAGAGACTTATCCCAGAACTTCTGGCAATCATTTGTGGAGGGACTTAACTTAAAAGCCTATAGCCTTACTGAGTGTGTGTGTGCATGAAATTCTGACCGCCAAGGCTAATGTGTCTTATTTTCCCTCTAATTGACATCCTCCACTGACAATTTCTCCCTGGCTCTGATCATTTACCTGGGATTATTTTCAGCTTCTAGAACTAATGTCTTGAGATTGAAGCTCAGTTTCTGGCAACGCAGATAAGCACCTCCTCTCAGTCCAGGGCTTGGGAGTCCTCACAGCATGTGAATCAAGGGATGCCCGTGGCTATGAATTTCCTGATTACTGGTCTCTTGTAGTTTTCAATAGCAGCTGTTGTGGATGGATCAAGGCTGTTAAGAAACTTCTGGTTCAAAGAGACACCTCAGACTTGTAGATAATTTCTGCACAGGAGTGATCAGGCCTTAAGATATGAAAAGTGTTTATTGGACAACTGCGGAGTTTTTCCTGTGGCATATCACTACCTGGGGTATGGAGAGCTTTCGTCTACTTCAGAGTACTTAATTCTCACCATGCTTGCAAGAGGGAGTGCACCGCTTAGAATTGGTCTGCTTCCAAGTGACATAAAATACTTCAGCTGACTTGATCTATAAAGGGGATTTACTGGCTTGTTCATGCCACTGATATACTCAGAGGTAGTCTGTATTCAGGTACAGATTGATCTAGGGCTCAAAAGATATCCCTGGGGCCAGGTGCTCTTCTTGTCTTTGCTCTACCTTGTGGCATAGGCTTTATCCTCAAGGCTTATACAGTCGGCCCCCCATATCCACACATTCCATATCTGTGGATTCAACTGACTACAAACTGAAAATATTAAACAAAACATGTCCGTGCTGAACACGTGCAGATTTTTTTTCTTGTCATTATTCCCTAAACAATTCAGCATTTACATAGTTAGCTGGCTCTGCCTCACTGTAACCAAACCCCTGAGATAAATGGACTTAAAGGAGGAAAGGGTTATTTTGGTACATGGTTTCAGAGATTTCTATCCATGGTCACTTGGCCCTGTTGCTTTTGGGCCTGTGGCAGTGCAGTACACCATGACAGGAGTGCATGGGACAGGAAACCTGTTCTCCTTGTGGCATACAGGAAGTTGAGGGAGAGAGGAAAGGGCAAGGGTCTCAAGATCCCCCTCAAGAACACACTCCAAGGGCCTAATTTCCTCCCATGAGGCCCCAACTTCTAAGGGTTCCACCACTTCCCAGTAGCACCACAGTCTGGCAAACCAGCCTTTAACAATGGAACTTTGGAGAGAGTCAAGATCTCAATTATAGCACACACCATGCACCTGTATGAGGTATTACGAGTCATCTAGAGATGATCTAAAGTACATGGGAAGATGTTTGCAGATTATATGCAAATGCTGCACCATTTCATATAAGGAACTTGAACATCCCTGACTTTCAGTATCCACTGGGGGTCCTGGAACCAACGGTACTGAGGGCTCCTGGCAGCTCAGGAGACTGTGCAGTTTCAAAATAGTTGCTGGACTTGTCAACCTTACACCTCTTGTTGTGTCATCCAGTGGAAGCCAGGGGCTTTCCTAGCAGGTTTTAAAGAACAGGATGAGAATCTTTTCCATCCTTACAAGTACCAGAAAAATCTCCCTGCATCTCCCTGGCTCTGAGTAGCTTGTGTGTCCATCCTGGAACAACTACTACAGGCCTGGGTGGGGGTGGGATTCTGACTGACCCCTTGGAGCTGGGGGAGGGCTTAACCTCATTGAATCACAAGGCTAAGAATGCAGAAGGAGGCAGAGGATTCTGTGCCCAAGAGGAGGCTTGCAAGGAATATCTGCCAACTGCAGGTTGGTAAGGACAGGGTTGCATTCAGTTAGCAGATCATGACTAGGCTTGTCCAGGGTCACCTGATGGGGGATGGTGCTCGTTTTCCTCTCTACTATGATACGACTGTTCTTGAGTGGAGGATTAAAATGGGTTCACAGATTTTGAAATCTGTGACGCAGCTGAGAATCTGGGCTTCTTGGCAGGGAGTGAACCAACCAAAGCAGAGAGATGGGAGTGACCCTGGAAGGAGGGAGGAGGATATGAGCTGAACGGGCAATATGGGTGTTAGTAGGTCTTCAAAGAGGTGGTGACCATAAGCTCAAGCCCATGGGGATGAGAAAGCTGAGGAAGACTAGGTAACGTGGTGCCACCTGCCCCTACGTGTAACTCCACGCCACATGCCCAGTTCCAAATACCTTCTTCATAAAAAGGAATCTTGCAATTTTAGGCACAACAGAGAGGAGAAACTTACAGCAGAGCTACAGCTAGATCTAGATTAATGTTCTTGGAGCAAAGTAGTGAAACTTGGGTGGAATTTTGGGCCCCATGCTTTGAACTGACTAGGGAACAAAAGTGTTGACGTTGCTGTGTTTGCCTGATCGAGAGGGTGGCTCAGGAAAGGTGCACTGGGGCCATCATCTAGTGCACCCCAGAGGTCTCACACAGGAATTAAATGGGAAGGATAGGAGATGCCATAATCAGGGTCTATCATAGGTGTTCTAGAAATTGGGACTCCTTCAATGTGCCTTGTGCCTTGGCCCTGCTCTGTGCACTATGGCTATTCTTGAAGAAGATGTGTTTGTCTCCCCTGGTTTGGTAATTGGAATACGGGCTCCCAGGCCCCAAACCATTGCCAAGGGGCACTCCCGCTGCACAGCAGATAGTCAGCACATTGATCTTCCATGGTTTGGTTTTCATGATGGGACGCCAAAGCAGTTGGTGTTCTCTGCTCATGAGGCCTGTCTGCCCTTCAGATAAAGTGGGAAATCTCCCTAGGCCTCCAGGTCCAGTGGCTCCCTGTCTTCAGGCCCCCTGATGGAATGTCCCCTCAGGGATCGTTGATGTCCTGGCAAGAGATATCTCCAGGCTCTTGTCTTTTGGATGCACTTCACTGACCTGGGTGGCCTCTATGGGCTTAGCTCCACTGAGCCAGGGGAGGGATAAGTCAAGAGTGACTTCCTCTACAGTATGGAGGATGCCCACTCCTCAGAGAGGACAGCATACTTGGGAAGAGTCTTTAGTCACAGCCATGGGCATGGTAGTGACACTGCCCTGGATATTTTCTTTCCCTTCTTCTTCTTCTTCTTTTTTTTTTTTTTTGGTACTGGGGATTGGACCCAGGGGTGCTTAACCACTAAGCCACATCCCCAGCCCTTTTTATTTTTCATTTTGAGACAGGGTCTTGATAAATTCTTAGATCCTTGCTAAATTGCTGAGGCTGGCCTTGAACTTGTGATCCTCCTGCCTCAGCCTCCCAAGTTGCTGGTATTACAGGTATACGCCACCATACCCAGTGTTTTAGTCAGCTCTTTCTCTTCTGGGACCAAAAGATCTGACAAGAGCAATTAGAGGAGGAAAGGTTTATCCTGGGACTCACAGTTTCAAAGATCTCAGTGTACATATCCCTGTTTTAAATTGCCTCTGAGCCTTTGTAGAGCGTATATAAAGAGTATACCTGCTCATTGGGCTGCAAGTTACCTCTAAGAAGTTAACTGGGAAAAAAAGCATTTTGAGATTAATAATGACTAATATTCTTTCAGGTCCTAAAGAATTCTAGGTTTAAAGCCATTGTTATTATCCTAATCTGCAGAAGGCATGTCACCTGAAAAAAATCATTTGGAATCCTTTAAAGGTAAGCAAAAGAAAATATCACTGGGTGTTATGGTTTAGATATGAAATGCATATGTGTGAAACAGTGTGGGGAAGTTGAGAGGTGAAATGATTGGGTTATGAGGGGTTTAATCAAATCAGTGTGTTATTCTCCTGATTGGGATTAATTTGTTGGCAGCAGTAGGTGGGCATGTGTGTGTGTGTGCCTGGAGGAGGCGGGTCCTTGAGGGCTGCTTTTGGGGTGAAGAAGGAGGCAAGATAGTTGTACTTCTGTCTGCAGAAAGGAATGGGTCACCAGGTGTGGTGTTGTGCTGTGTACCACAAACACAGGAAATGGCATGATCTTGGGGCTAGGGATATAGCTCAGTTGGTAGAGTATTTCCTCACATGCAGAAGGCCCTGGGTTCAATCCCTAGCACACACCAAAAAAAAAAAAAAAAAAAAAAAAAAAAAAAAGGAGGAAATGGCTTGACCTTCATAATGGTCCTACAAAGCAGTTTTTATATTGATCTCTTTTTGTTACTATAATGAAATAACAAAGGCAGGCTAGCTTTTAAAGAAAAGAGGGACTGGGGGTCTGAGTGGGGTGGCAGGTGCATACTCTGCAGGGACTCTGCAGGACAGACGGGTCCTGTCCATCAAGGTCATGGAATCTCTGGTGCCTCCTCTGCCCCCTGCCAGAGGTGGCTTGAAGACACAGGCACCTGGAAGGAATAGCCCCTGGATGAACTGTCCTTTATTCTCCTGCTTCTGGGGGGCCTCCCTACCTGGGTCCAGGGCCGCTCCATCCCATGTCCATCCATTGCTCAGTCCATGTCTTCTCTTTGGTACCAAGGTACGATCACTGAACCCTGAGGTCAGGCTCTGCTGGACCTGGGGACGTTAACACACAGAAGTGCTGAATGGAGAGGGGAAGAAGCAACGGAAACACTGCTCCCGGAGTTGTTCTCCTAAAAATAGCCAAGCCACCACCCGGACAGTGTACCCAATTTGCAGAGCACACAGGGAAGGACAGAACGCGGAGGGGGCTCGCGGCTGTGCCAGTGCTCCGCTCAGTGGCAGTGTCAGCGCACCAGATGGCAGACGGCCACCGGGCTGGAGGATGCGACGATCCTCCCCAACTCACTGAAGACCGCGTCTGGGGTGGCTTTATTATTTATAGAGTCGAGTTGTTTCCTTACGCAGTTCCCTCCTCCTCCTCCCGGACGCAGCCTTGGTCTGCTCCATATGGTTGTCACAGGTAGATCTGTGTTACTGCGGGTATATATTTATTTCTGGAGTAACTGGCTTTTGGCAGCTCAACCTGAAAATGAATTTGTAGGCAGTAGAGAGAGGTATGGGAAAGAAGGAGCTCAATTCATACCTAGGATAAATGCGCTCTTGCGCAGGCTCCGTCTCTGGGGATGCCAGATCTGGGAGGCGCTTCCTTCACTCCCTCTGGCTCAGGTGAGCCTCCGTATATGGCAGCCCAGACCAATGGGCATTTATCACAATGGTACAGCTGAGCGTTGGCTTGCATTTTAGCGGAGTTTTGTTTTATGGAAACATCCCTTTAAATGGAGGCTCTGTCAGTGTTGAAAATTTACTGGTGGATGCTGAGAATGGGTAAAGAGCAGAAAAAACAAGGCTCCAGACTTTCAGGTTCCAAAAAAGAACAGCTAAACTTTAGGATAGATGAGGAAGGAACATAATTGGAAATAATGGGGCTCTGTACCTGGTGCTAATGAACTTATTTTGGAATCCCTTATGAAACAATTAATTTTTGAAAATAACTAGTTTTTGCTACTAAAAATGTCATGACTAAATTTGAGTTTTCCAGAAGGGTATAAGGTGAAAATTATAAAGCTCCCCCCACAACCCTCTCCCTCTGAAGTTACCATGATTACTCATTTATTGTTTATCAGTCCAGAAATTTTTTTATGCAAATGAAAGCATAGATGTTACATTATTTACAAAACCACGAATAAAGGCTGGGGGTGTAGCTCTGGGGAATAGCAAGTGCATATGTGAGGCTGTGGGTCTGACCCAGCACCCCACATGAAATGTCACTAATAGGATGACATTGCATGCATCATTCTGCAATTGGCTTTTCACTTTATTTTCTATCTCACTGATCTTCCCATATCTGCATAAGATCAGCTGCACTGAATGAAATACCCACACTATTTCATTGCTTGATGTATCATAATTCTTCTACCTTATTCCCTGATGAAGAATATGTGTGCTGTTTCTTGGCTTTTGCTGTTACAAACAATGCTGCAAGCAACAGCTCTTCATTCACACACATCTGTGCACACCTACAAGGACAGCTAATAGACAAATTCTATTTGGGCAAGTGAAGTTGGCCTCCAACAATTCTCTTTTGCTAGTTGGAAACGAAATGCCTGATTCTTTCTGCACCTTTATGACATTTGCCATCATCCCAGGAGGACATCATTCTTTCATTGATTCAATCACTGAGTCATTCATTGAGCATCTATGATATGCCAAACACGGTGTGGTACGTTCTAGGATAACAATGGAGATGAAAAACTAAATGTCCCATTGGGAAAACTCCCGTGGCCCAGATGGAGAGACCAACTTTAATGAAATAATCACATGAACAAATGTAAGTTACAACTTTTTCGATGTGGTAAATAGATGATACTTAGGAAACTCTATCAAAGACAGAGCTGATCTCATTAGGAGGATGGGCTGGCAGGAGATGGGTGGGGGTCATGATGAACAATCTTCCCCCAGAAAGAAACAGCTGAGCTGTAATCTGAAGACTGAGCAGAAAGAAGCTCATTTGGGGAAAGAGGGAGGGAAGGGGAGAGAGAAGGAACAGTACAGGGAGAGGGAACATAACATGTGCAAAAGCTCTGAAAGACAACCCAGGTGGGCAGAAGGGAGGAAAGAGGAGAGTGAGGCCAGGTCACAAGGGACCCATCAAGGGTTTCCCTTCCTTTCCCAAGAGAGAAGGAGACCTTTGCAGAGGACCTACGATGGGGTGAGATCTACTCCTGTCTCTCTCCCAAAGCAAACACAATTATCTTTTCAAAGCACAAATTGGATTATGATTGTGTTTGCTTTGGGAGAGAGACAGGAGTAGATCTCACCCTATCTTGGGACATTTGGGGACAATCCCTTATAGGAACACCCTGCCACATGTTCTGGGGTGATTTCAGCTGCAGGCTTGGGCAGAGAGAACACAACAAAAATCCCACATTCCCTCCCGGGAAGTACTGGGTACAGGCAACATTTTGCTCCCTCTTCCCTTAAGACAGAAACAGTGTATGTTATTGGCACGAATTGAGTTCAGCTGTGGAACGGAGAAGACGTAAATGCCACAGCATCCCTCTCCCCAGCCTCTTAGAGGGGTGCTGGGTTAGCTCAGCTGGGTGCAAAGTCCCCCTGCTTAAGTCTCCCTCAACAGCAAGAGCAAGCACTTGAGAGTCAGAAACACCCAGGTTCAAGTCTGTTACCTAGTTGCTCTCTGACCTTGGACCTCTTAACCTCTCAGAGCTGTAGGTCCTTCTCCAGACAATGGAGATCACGGTGCCTGCTTCAAAGACTGTTCTGAGAAGTAATATCCAGGTAGCACCTGGCCGCGATGTGGTTGCTGAAAGGTAAGCCTTGTTCTTAAGCACATCAAACGTAAGTTTCATAAAAAAAAACAAAAAAAAAAACCCCAAAAATCCCTAGAGTTCTTCTAATATCCAGCCCCTTCTGTAACCTCTGAATGTTGATTTAAATGCAGAGACAACAGGATTGAAGTTTTTGGGGTCCCTCTAAGTTGTTTGCGGTGTCGTTTGTTGACAGCATTCAGCAGAAAGATGGGGGAGATGTTCTAAAATAGGAAGGCAAGCAGTGAGGAATCATGTTCCAAATAGCAGATTATTTTTTACCCTGCAGCTTCCACCACACAGCAGCCTACGCCTGTTGCCCAGGGCTGTGCCCAGGAGGTGCTGCTGAGATAGGGCCACAGTCAGCCTGCCCTGTAGCCTTCTGTGGGGGCAAAAGGCTCAATTAGCATGCAGAATCACATCCGCCTGTATTTCAGGAATGAACTTTTATCCACTTCCTCGTTTCACAAGTTTAATTAGCTAAAACCGAACCAGTGGTCTGGAGTAGATGGAAATGCTTTTAGAATAAAAAATATCAGTTACACTGAAAGCTTTTAGGACATATCAGGAAATAGTGAACGATCAAAGTAAAACCTGAAGCCCAAAGCCTACCCACCCCTGTCACCCTCTCCTTCTCAAAAAAGAAAGAACTAAAAAAGGAATGAAAGAAAAGAAAAAAAATATCAGACTTGCATCACCAATACATTCTCTCCAGTGATGGAGTCTTCCAGGCAGGTTTTCAAGTATATTCTTTAAAAAGGCACGAATCCTTGCAAATATCAAGCCTAAAGGAGGATTTAATCACCATGGTATTTCATTAACAGAGAGGGTCACCGGGCATCCTGGTCAAGAGTAGATAATGTATTTTTGACAGGAGTAGGGAAGTTTGGAGAGCTGGCTTCAGTCAGATGGCTGCTCTTGGATTTGAAAGGCTGTGAACCTTCATTAGGTGATAAATACCAAGTGACTCGGATTCGTGATGGATGAACTCAGAAAGAGCAGAGGTTCAGAGGAGCAGAAAGGGGTGGGATCCTGGGGAAGCCAGGAGCAGACATGGAGGATAGACTCATTCTAAGTCTTTCTGGAGAGACCAGTGGGGGAGATCCTCCTCTTGCTCACCCCAGGTGATCGGGGATGCAGAGGCTTCCAGAGACTCAAGAGCTACAGAGAGGAGAGGATAGAACAGGCAGGGTCCCATGTGGCCCAGAGTTCTCTGACTGTGCAATGATGTGGGGGTCTGGGAATCAAGGAGACCCTGAATTTTAATGTTCATCCTTGTAGTGGTTTCTCCCAGCTGTTCCCTTGCATAATACTCTAATAGCTCCTGTGCTTGTGGATAAAACCTGAACTTGTGAGCACAGGGCATTCAGCTCTTGTGTCTCCCTTCCCTGGTCCCTGCTTGCTTACCTGGCTTCATCTCTCTGCACTGTACATTCTTATTGTCGTCCCCCCCACCCCGCCGCCATCATCCGGGATAGGTAGCTTGCTCCCTAGAGGTGAATTTAAGCATCATTTCCTTCATGAAGTTTCTCTGGTGCTTTGACTCATCTGGGTATCTCGAGGCCGGGCTACAGAGAGACCCCCCTCCGTGCCCCAGATGGCCTTTGTCCATCAGAGTTTTATCATCACATGGCCCTGTGCCTGTCGCAGGCTGGTCCATGCACCTTCCTCACTAGGTGTGAGCACCTGGTCTTTGCAATCCTGTATTGCAGCTCCCAGACAGATGCCTGCAGGGGAAGGAGCTTGTGGCAGGTCAGGCTTCCCTGGAAACAGCCTCTGAGATGGGGTCTGTGGGCAGGAGGTTTGAAAGGGGAGACCTTGGGACCCACACCTGCAGGCAGGAGAGGTGAGCCTCTGTGATTCAGGCCTGAATACCCTTAGCATGGCTGGAGGGCTGTGCTGGGCCTGGAGTGGCCCCCCGACGTGGCCCCCCTGGCTTCCCCAGGATCCCACCCCTTTCTGCTCCTGTGAACCTCTGCTCTTTCTGAGTTCATCCATCACGAATCCGACGTGGCTGGGTATGGATGAGACAGTCAGACCTTGGTGTTGTGATCAGTCACTGGATGTGGGTACCCTGAGAGGGGTGCAGCCTTCACTGAGGGCCCTTGGGAGTGAGGTGAGTGGTACCCCAGCAGCTAGACCAAAAGTCCCTACTAAAGGATGTCCCTACTAGGCAGCACGTTCCCTACCCACACAGGGTCTGCTGTGGATTAAATATGGTTTGTCCTCTATGAAACCATGTTAAAATTTAATTCCCATTATGAGATATGGAGGTGGGACTGAGTGGCACCTTTGAGATGTGATTAGGGCTCTGTCCTGAGGAATGTGTCAATCCATCCTTGTAGTGAATGTAGTGAATGAATTAATGAATTATCCCCAGAGTTGTGTCTCCATATGGCCATAAAAGCCAGTTTGGGTGAGTCTTCTGGGCACTGGACATCTCTGGCCATGCGATGCACTGGGCACCAAAGGTCTTTCCCAGCAAGAAGGCCATCCTCAGATGTGGCCCCGTGACCTCACACTACAGCAGTGAAATAAGCCTCTTTACATAAAATAAACCTCTTCTCTTTATAACCTGCCCATCCTGTGGTATGGTGCCATTAGCCACTGGGAACAGCCTAAGACAGGACCCAAGAATACAAGGATGAACTGATGCGTGGATGAGTCCAGCAGTCCAGCCTCAGCCAAATCCGTCCCCTTAGACACCTCCCACACCTGCTTACTTCATTTCAGCAAATACCAGAGCACCAACTATGGGTCGGGAACTGCTCTGGACACTGAGACAAACGTGGGGGGGCTGGACAAACACAGCCTCTACCACCCTGGGCCATGTTCTGGTGGCGAAGACAGACAATGCACACAGCCACACATAAGCAAAGCAGTTCACTGCCTCATCAGGACTCGGCAGAAAATCAAGAGGTTGGTGTGAGAATGTCCAGGCACAGGATAAGGAAGGTGTTTGGAAAGCCATCTATAAGAAGTGACATTTGATCTGTGACCTAAGGGAACAAGAGTCAGACATGGGCATTTTTGACAAAGGTGAGGGCAAGTGCAAAGGCCCTGAGATAGGATGGAGCTTTTCTGCCTCAGGAAGGAAGAAAGCAGTGAACAAGGGAAGAAACAGAAGATGAGAGTAGAGAGGAAGGCAGGGGACAGGTCTCTGGTTTTTGTGGCCTCCTCTTCCTCTTCCTTCTCCATTTCCTCACCCACTCTTCTTCTTCCTTTTTTTTTCTTTTTTTGAAACTGGAACTCTTTAAAATTTTTTATTGATGCATTATAATCCTCCGTAACAGTGGGATTCATTGTGATGATATTCATACATGCACATGGCAGAATTTGGTTCATTCCCCAGTACCTCCTCTTCCCCTTCCCTCTCGCCCCCATCATCCCCTTCCCCTACTGTACTGGTGCCCTTCTGTTTTCATGAGATTCCTTTTTTCCTCTTTGCTCTCTAGCTTCCACATTTGAGAGAAAACACACGAAACGTTATTTAAATCTGGCTCATCTTACTTAGAATAATGTTCTCCAATTCTATACATTCTCCAGCAAATGACACAATTTCATTCTTTTTCTATGAGCCTTGAACTCTTCATTTAGACATACTTTATGTAGAAGCCCAGATTAAAGCAGAGACACAGGATATCTCCTTTGCCAGAACCTCGGGGCTCTGAGTCAGGGGACTGGATCTTTTATTTGAAAATGCAATAGGACTTTGATTTTATTGCAGGGACAATGGAAAGTTTTCAGAGTATTCATGGCAGGAAGGTGAATCTATCTGATTTATATTTAGGGAGGATTTTTTCCTCCTGATATTAGAACATAGGCTTCAGGGGGCAAAATTGGAAGTCAGATTAGGATGGTAACAAGGGCGGCTCTTGGCAGGAGGTGACTAGGGAGGGACACGGGAGTCTGAGGGGACCCCAATTTGACTGGCTGATATATCAGGTGCTTCTGTGGAGGACATGGAGGAGACAGGGGATGCGAGGAGGCTTGGTTGGAGCCACTGGGTCTTCACTGGTACCATTTTTAAAAATCAATGAGTCCTTCTTGCATCCATGATGCATTTCCCACTCTCTGTACTATTCCTCAGTTAGAATTTGCTACTCAGAGGATAGATAAACCCTGTCACACTGATGTTTCAAATGACTAGCAAATGGTTTATCCAGAAAACACATCTACAACGGGGGAAGCTCTGGTCAATGTCAGGGGTACTCAGAGAAGAGAGAACGTGGCACCCAGAATACCCACACATACAGCCAAGACATTGTTTAAGAATCTTTTTTTTTTTTTGGGGGGGGGGAGGAGGGACTCGTCGTCTTCTTCTACTTTTTTTCCCTACAAGTCAAAGTTTATATTTTGTCTACATTTTATCTTTGGAGTAGAAATTCAAATCAGATAAATGCCAAAGAAATAGGACTCTAAAGTCATTTCGTGGAGATTTCATAATGGTGAGCTGTAAAGAGGAAAGGCAAGTGTTTCAGAACCTTTTGGGGCATTTCACAGCCTCTAGGGTCACAGGAAAGACTGTAGACTCTGTCCTTAAGCTTTTGGTCTCAGCGAGAGCTCGGAAGGGGTTTGCTGAGAAACTGTTCCAGGCAGCAGAGACGGGGCCATGATGGTGGTGGTGGGGATGATGGTGAAGAAGAGCACATTCTGTGACCTGCTCCTCCAGCTGCATAACGAGCCACCTGATGGGGTGGGTGGTGTATAAGGGGGGATGTCTCAGGACCACGTGTGCTTAACAAGACCCATTCTCTGGAACCTCCTGAAGCTGGGATGGGGGCCAGGACCATTATATGGAGGAACCAAGGTCATAATACAGAAATGGTGCAAGAAATCCAAGTGAGGAGGGATAGAAGGATGGTCATTGGGTACCATCTTGCAGGGAGAGGTGGACTGAGGCTGGGAAGCTGAGTGGATGCTGAGTGAGGGGTGGGCCAGCTGGCCTTTCTCCCCACCTGAGGAGGGGTTGGGGGTAGGTGGGGACCACTAGGAGACGCCAGGCAGGACTCCCTGAGACTGGAGTAACCTATGAACCTTTCAAAACAGAAAGGCGGGAGGCCAAATGGTCTGCCCATGTCGTGGCATGTCTAGGAATTCTGGGCAGGACAGAGGAGGGCTTTAAGACCTGAGGGACCTCATTAGGATCTCCAAATAGTGCCGATGAGACAGGATGAGGTGTCCCCTGTGGGCCAGTTACAGCATCCCTGTTGCTGGGACACAGTGCTCAGCCCATCAGCACTGCCTGAGGTTTGAGTACCGTCTTTGTTTCACGCCATGGATCCGAGCCTGTGACTGTCTTGTGGTGGCATAATGACCTTCTTTAAGTGATAACTATAAAGAAGAAGTTATTGGGTAGCAACCATAACCTGGAATCTGGAGCCAGGTTGCCAGGTTTTCAGACCAGCTGATCCCCAGGAGCTATAGGAACTTGGCAAGACCTAGGATCTTGTGGATCCTCCCTTTCCTCATTAGAAACTGCATTTTTCTTGTAAGATGATTGCAGGGATTCAAAGGGTTGATATTTGCAAAGCACTCAGCCCAATCGCTGCACCTGGTCAACACTCAGGGTACATTATCTCTCCTCATTGTGACCCTTGCAAGTGCTGACTGTGTGCATGGCACAATGCTGAGATACATGTGTGTAGAATTATTTAAGCCTCACAATGACCCTGAGGGTATATTTCCCCCCATTTTACAGATAAGGAAACTGCATTTGAGATTATAGAATGTCTTGAGGTCAGGCAGTTACTTGGTATACCCGCTGGAAAGGTGTGCAGGAAACTCTGGGTCTTCAGGTGCAGGCAGCTGGGCTACCTGCTGTTGGCAGTGGGGGACACTAAGGGGCTATTACAAAGAGTATGGAGTCATGGTAGATCTGGACATTAGTGGGGTAAGTGCAGTCTCAGACCAACTGAGAAAAATGAGACCATCATTTTTCTGCCAGTGGATGTTTTAATTAAAAGCAGACGGCTGCACAGAGGATTGGGGATGTGCTAAGTTTGTCCTGTAAAGGATAAATGCCATAGCTCGGCTGGCTGCCAGGGTCCACCGTGTGCTGCTTCCCAGGTCCTGGAGAGCTGGCAGGTGCACACGGGCATGGAGCGGCTTGGCCCTGGCCCTTGGCTCTCTTGCAGCTAACCAGGCTGTGCAGCTGTGGCATAGGAGGTTTTCGTTAAACAGTAACTGGCGAGAAGGAGGAGGACTCAGCTCATAAACTTTTATTTAAGAGAGATTGAAGACTGCTCAGACGACTGTTTTGTAGCCCAGAAATCCACATGTCTGTGTCAGAATGGTGCTGCAAATTCAGCTCCTGCCAACATTACCATTTATGGAGTGGCCACGGCATCCTGAGTTATGCCAAGGGCTTCGCAGGCGCTGTCTGTATGCAGTCCTTACCCTCACAGCAAGGCAGGCTGAGGGTCAGAGAGGCAACAGGACCTTACCAAGACCCCCGGGGGAGGTTGAGCTGGAGGGAAAGAATGTCATCTTCAGAATTCACATTTGCATAGACTATCATAGTTTCCCAAACTGCCTCCCCACATATCTCTCATTTTGATCACACTCAATTCAAGAGGGACTGAAAAGTCCCTTTGAAGAAATTTCTGAGCATGAAGTTTGCTGTTCCTAACTGCAGAGCGGATGGGTCCCTCTCTAAGAAGTGACCCTGATGCATAAAGGGTAGCTTGGGAAATGGGTGGCCTGCCTTGCAGATGCTTCTGTAGCGTGCTGCTGTTGATGGGATGCTCCTTTCATACAGTAAAGGTGTGGGTTTGATAAATACAGCTCCTTGTGGGAGGTGAACTCACAAAAATTCGTAAGCATTTCATGCTGTCTGTCATCTGCTTTATTCTGCCTGGCCAGCTTTCTGGTACTCGGGCTGAGCTCACCTGTCAGCCCACCCCAAACTCTTGTCACATTAACCTTGCCCAGAATCCCTGTAATGCTAACACAATCCATCTAGCACGCTGATGGATTGGCATCCACCTCCTCTGAGAAGCCTGGATTCATCTCGCCAGCCCACTCACTGAGCTTGCTAAGGTTGCCAGATAATGAAGGATGCAGTTATATTGCAATTTCAGATAAACAGTGAACAATGTTTTAGTGTATGTACATCTAATAGGTTGTAATATGTCTCATGGGATATTTTGGACACATTTTTAAATGATCAATTGCTCATCTGAAATTCAACTGTAAGGAGTTGTCTTTGGTTTTTGTTCGCTCTCTCTGGCAAAGCCACTGTGGGCTCTTTTCCTCTCTTACAGAATTTAATTGTCTGAACTCCTCTGTTGTACACTGGACTAGTATGTTTGTCTTCTTTCCCTCACCTCATTGCCACCCTTAGAGATGGGGGGCGGGGTTGCACAGTACCCCCACACAATGCCTTACACACAGTACATGCTCAAAAGTGTTTTTAAGAAGTACATTGGTCTCCTAATTCCTTTGTAAACATTAGGATTGTAGCCTTACCCACCCTGGGGGTGTTTGGGGGTGCACTTGCTTATCCCACTGCTACTAAGGTTTGGAATGGGAACACAGCCCAGCTCAGAAAATGCTGTTCCCTGCCTTTCAGGGACACCTGCACATCCAATAGACCTACCTCCGTAGCATGGTGACTTTTCTGTATGCTTTGGGAGCACTCGCTTAGTCCCCACTCCCAAAACAAAATGAAGCAAAACAAAGCAAAACTGAATCTAAACTGAACTGAACTCAGTCAAACCAAACAGCTAAACAAACAGAGGTAAAGCTGTCCTTAGGAAAGTGTTTCTCTGGGTCTTAGAGAACACCCAGCATGTGTGGAGGGTGGTGTAGCGCTCAGGCCTTGGGTTTACCTGTCCTCTTCCCTAACTCAAGAAGAAAGGGGCCAGGGGCCCAGCCAGGGCTCCATAAGGCTGGGGATGTGCCCTGGTGGCTTGGCTCCTCCTCCAGGGTGGTAGCTCTGATCCTTCAAAGGACCCTATGGAGGTTGTGGTTGTCCCCAGCCCTCCTTCCCTGTCCCCTGGGAGGGCTGCAGCCCTTGCTGAAGGGTTAGCTGCCTGACACACCACTCACTGCCCACCCTGGTTATTTTCAAGTCAAGCAATTGTTCAGCTGTGAGCATGAGCACGTATTGCAGATCACTCGAAACAGAAACCTGTCATATGCTTTATATTCACGGAAACTACAAATGTTTTCAAGCCAAGCCATCTTGGAGTAATTTGCATGTTAATTAATACTTCAAATAAATTACTTCTTCCAATTTTTTTTTTTTTTAGCTTTTGGAATCTTTGAGAGCAAAGACCAGTTATCAAAGCCCCAGTTTGGCAGGCCATGGGATGCCATTACCCCCCATTCTGGCTGGTTCCACCATTCTGATGCTGATGGAGGGACCTGGAGATTTGGTTGCCTGCCAATAGTTCTTTGGTGAGGGGGCGGAACATTCTTACTTAGTTCCTGTCTTAGAAGAATAACACGTTAGAGTTGCTAACTGATGGTTGAAGGGGAAAAGAGGCCATGCATGAAAAAAGAGAGTTGTCAAAATTCCTCAAGCTATTTGAAGGTGGCCTGATGGGTTTTATTATTTTTTAAAATTATTTTTTGTAATTTTTTAAGACTTTTTAAGTGCAGGTTTATCTACATTATGAACCTGTGCAATTTTATGCGTGCTATTTTGCTTTTATGTAAGGGGGATAATTTTCTTCTTCAACTTGTACATATGGATTTGAAATTTTGTGTTTTTTAAAAAGCAAGAAACAACTCAGGTACTGGCAAACACAGCTTGTTTTTGTAAGTAAGTAAAGCTTTATTGAAACACATCGACACTTCTTCGTTGACATACTATCTTCGACTGCTTTTTAGTTTAGTGGTAGTGTTGCATAACTGCTAACAGAAACTGTATGACTTTCAAAGATGAAAATACTTACAATTGAACTTTTTTTAATCAAGAGGTGTGGCTTACTCTGTTTGCCAAGTTGTCTCTGAGCTCCTGGGCCATTCGTCAGGCCATTCTCCTGATGAATACCTGGGACTACAGGTGTGCACCATTATACCTGGCTTTATCTGTGTCTTTATAGAAAACGTTTGCTGACTCCTGTTTTAACTTGGTTTGCTTTAAGATCTTCCTATCAGTACATCCACATCAACTTATTTTTTTTTGAATTTAAGCATGGTGTGGCAGAATGATTCAATCATGCTACAGATATATTTTGGGGTGCTTTCCAACTGCTTTCTATTATACACAATGCTGCAATGTTTGGTTGTATATGTGACTTTTTCTGCTGTCCACGTGCCAGGTTGTTCCTGAGATAGATGCCTGGAAGGAGAGCTGATGAATAGAAGTATATACTTATGTTAGGTTTGGATAGAGAGAATCCTCCTCAAAAATGCTGTGCCTATTACACACTGGCCAACTAGACATGAAAGTATTAATTCGCCTGACTGAGAAGAAATATTACCTTCATGTCCTGGATTTTGGAAATCCTCATCAAGTCCAGCCTATCTTCCTCCATAAATATGGGCCTCAAACTCAATTGCTCAGAGAAGGGAAGGTAAAAAGCAATGGGGAAGTTAAGGGAATTTGAGATATTCAGGTGCCAAAGAGGTAGATGCTTCATAGGATTCAGAGGAGGGAAGCTTGGCTCTTCAGCCTTCCTCCCTTCCAGGAGACACAAAGTCTTCCTGGGCTGGAAGAAGTGGTCAGCGTAGCAGGAGAGAGGCCATCCTATCCAGGTGAAATAGGATCTGGCCCTCTCTTCCCCGCAGCCCCCTGCTGCCCACCTGCCCCAGATTCCATCCACAAGTAGTTCAGATGTTCGGTAGTTTGGTTTCAGCAAAGTGCAGTCTGAGGGGGCCCGAGGACATGCTCATGAACTTGAAGCCTAAACCACAGCTTGGGGTTTGGCAGGAGGCTCAAAGGTCGCAGGGAGGAAGGGCTGCAATAGCTGTATTTCTGCACCATGAAGGTGCTCATGCCACCAAGCAACCTGGGCGCATTTCCTTCTCATTGTCCCTGGGTGGGCAAAATGTAGCTTAAAGAAAAAACCAGAAGATGCTGTTAAAGAAACAATTATGCATTGACATGTGTTAAAGCACAATCAGGTGCCTTTATTCAGGACCATTGCACCAGACAAGGGGACCTTTGTGATGGGGTTCTGCAGTGAGGGACAGATTGGGCTCAGTTCTGAGTTCAGCTTTGACAAATGAGGAGTCATGCCAAGGAGCAAGGTCAGGGTCAGTGGGGGAAAACAACCAAAGGGAAACATCTGGGGCAAGAGCTCCTCTGGCTAAATGGATCTACCAGGATTCTCGCTCAAGACAGGCCAGGTGACTGGACACTGCCTGAGGGATGGTGGAGGACTGGGAATCTGGTCAGACATGGAGGGGAACTGGACCCTGGGGGTAGGGGGTCTCTCCCTAAACTGCACTTTCTAAGTATGGACACAGTTAGGTCTTGGAGAAGGTTCAGGAACCTGACTAAAGTTTGGTCAGAGAATTGCTGTCCATAGTTACTGACCAGGGAGCTCAGAGCCTGGGGGTTGGAGGATGGTGCAGGGGCCTGAGCACACGTGGGAAAGGACACAGCTCCTCCGGTGTAGGTTATTTTCAGACATGTTGCAGAGAGCAGCGGGAAAGGACCTCCCTAGGAATAGTGCACAGCATGGGGCCTACATTAGCATTGATTGGCTGTGTGTTCTTGAATATGTTTCTTAACCTCTCTGTATATCCATTCATTTATTACAAAATAGGTGTAGTTCTAGTCCCTCACAGGGGGCTTGTGCAGATGTGAGATGTGCATACAGAGCCCTTTCTCAGGGCTTGACTTTCAATAAAAGTCAACTGTTATTTTGATTTCTCCAATGCCATCTGCTGAAGTGAACTCTGAGAATTATGCATGAAAGGGCTGAGGAGTTTTCATAGGGCTCTGACAGAGTAGATGGACATGGAGGAGATCAGGTGCAGAGAACTCCAGCAGCACCTGAGGATTATCAGAAGCCGTCCATCTGGATGAGGACAGAGTCCATGGTTTAGTAGCTCAGGCTAAAGGTCTTCATCATTTTCTGAAGGAGAAGAACACAAAGGCTTTGTGGGGCCCCCAGAGATGGTCATTTACAGTCATCATGATTATGGTGAAATTCTGTGGACTAAACACTACTTCCAAGTTGCTGCAGACAAGGTGCACATGCCCAGAGTGAGTGCCCAGGGAAACAGCAGCCCTGATTGCATGGGTGCCAGCCCTGTCCTTGCATCAGAACCAACTGAGGGCTTGCTGATGTCAGTCCCCACACCACTTGGGGGTACCTTCCTGCTGTTGGTTACGGGGTCAGGAGGGAGTGTGGCTGGCTCATGAGCATCGCAGGTGATCCGACCTTGTGGTTCTCACACTCATCTCTGAGATTATGGAGGAAGGAGGAGGATCCCACCTCCATAGTGGGAACTGTCCTCTGGCTGCTACCAGACACTAACTGTACCTGCAGATATGCCTATTGGAAACCTTCCGGAAAGATCTACCGGCTTTCTAAGCCCACAAGTGTCTCAAGGTGCAACTGAATACATATCTCAGAAGAAGCAGATGTGTTCCCAGGTCCAATTTCCTATTAGTTTGATTCCCAGGCTTGAAAAGAAGTCAAATTTGACTGTTGAGACATAAATATTTGCCATATATCGTACTCCATCAATTGAATTCTCCCTGCAAATGGTTCTCCCTCTGTCAAGGCTTCCGAAATGTGTTCGGAAAAAGCTGTCAGGTTTGGTTTGCTCATTCTTTAGCATTCTCCAGGGGTGAGTATGTGGGCTTGGATTCAGTCATGACATGTTCTGGGTGAGTCATTAGAGGAGTGGGGGACAGAGTTTTGACATTTTAAGCACTGATAACATTTGAAATCAAGTCAGGATAACGACTTTTATTAATTACCCGTGTCTCCTCCCACCCTTCTGGCCTCCGCCTTCCACCAGCTGTTAAACATCTGAGAAAATGGTAGATGAACATGATTATAAGCAATTACGAGTTTTTCTTTTTTTAAGAGACAGATGGAATCAAGGTTTCTATTTTAAGAGGCTTTCAAATTTAGGTTATGTCTACACAATGCCACATTATTACAAGGGAACCATATGTTTTCTTTTAGTGCCATTGAAATTTCATTCTAGAAATGGGCCGGAATCCATGGCCAGTGGTATGTACTGGGGCAAGTTCAAAGATGATTCACTGACGCACACCACTTCAAACCCATAATTCCAGCTGGTCAAGCCTGATATTTTTTTCATTTATCCACACATTCCTGCCCCCCAACAAACATTACCCTTGGCCATGTTTTGTGGTGTGTTATTAGGATGCAGAGATGAAATCAATATGCTTTTATGTCCCCAATGAGCTCAGTGTGATGTCATGTGGTAATGTGGGTTCGTGTAGCTTGAAACAAGAATACTTCCAAGTCTTTCATGTATCTGTCCATATAAAATATTTGGAGGAATTGTTATTTAGCCCCTGGTGTTAAACTTTAAGTGTATAGCGAATATTTGGACAATCAATACTGTTGATAGATTACTATACAAGCTAGCTAGCAAGTCACAGACATAGGACCTGTGATTTAGGGTCACTTGGTTTGAACTCCTATAGGTGACCTTGTGCTTCTAAGGTCCCTAAGGGATTTTGGATTAAATGCCTTCTTGTTCCTTAAGGCAGTGATTCTCAGACTTTGCTCTGTATCAGCAGGACCGATAGTCCCTGTTATAATATGAACTTCTGGGCTTCTCCCCCAGAATTTCTGGTTCTGTAGGATGAGCCCTGAAAATCTGCATTTTTAACAAGTTGCCAGGGCTTGCTGCTGCTGATCCAGGGACCACACTTTGAGAATCGCTGCTGTGGGAATTTTTAGAATGTGCATGAATTCTTCAATGATATGAACAATAATACTATTCAGTAAATGAAAACTTGCAATTATTGAGTGGACCTGTTAGGGACACACATGGTTCTGGGCACACTGTAATAAAAGGAGATGCAGGAGAGGAAGGCAGAAAGAGGCAAATCCAGTCTAGACTGAGTGGCAGCTCACGGCTGGTTCGCTGGGCTGGGGCCAGGCAGCTGCTCTGCACAGGACAGCTTCCCTGATATCGTAACTCCAGCATTAATGGCTTTGGCCATGTGGCTTTTGGGAAATTATGCTGCTTTTCATACCATGGCTCTTCCTCTAGTGTAATGATTTTTCAACCCCAAACACGCTATATAAATACAAAGTGGTATTTTGGCATCAGAGTTGTGGGCGGCAGTACATGCAGCAATTGACTCAGACACAAACAGTATCTTGTGGAACAGCTTACATTTGTGTAAATTGTGTGTGTCCCACGGGAGGGATAAAGAGGTAAGATTCTCTGCATCTCTTTGCGGAATCTCTGTGCTGTTTTCTCATGTTTGGAAGCCTCCCTCTGCCTGCATTTAGCCTATGTATTCTTGAGATATGCTTTTTGTGTTAGGAACTGCTTCCAGGGTCTGAATCTTAAGGAAAAGAAAGTTATCCTCAAGCGTGTCTGATCTGATATAAAATGTCTCCCTTTGACTCTCTGCTGCCTTCTAAAGGGTGACCCCGGACAGTTATCACTGCCCTCTTTTCCTGGTCAGACTACATTTATTTACTTTTGAGTTATTTATCGCTTAAATTTATTTCCAGGGTTCCATGGATAGGATTTTTCTATGTGTAAAAATTGAAAGAAATTTCCCATGAAAATATTTTTACTCTTGAAGGCTTTCTGCTTAGCATCAGGGATTGGCTGCAGGAATGAATAAGATAATTAAGTCAGGGAGAGGTATAATTTCCACAGCGAAGGTAGGAGAAGCCTAAGATAAAGAACTTGGCCAGATTATCGATTTGTTGTGAGTTTTCTCAGCTCACCATGTTGCTTTCCATCCAGAGTAAAGGACAAGCTAGAGAGAAAAAAACAGGATAAGTAAGTGTGTTAGACATTTTCTTGTTATTATGATAAGATACTGAGATAATTAACTTAAAGAGAGGCAAGGTTATTTTGGCTCATAATCTCAGAGTTTGCAGTCCATGGTCACTTTAGGCTTGTGGTGGCACAGCACATCAAGTTGGGAGCACATGGTAGAGAAGGTCTGTTCATCTCATGGTGATGAGGAAGCAAAGGCAGAGAGCAAAGGGCTGGGTTCCTAACATCCCCTTCAAGGGCACGCACTGAAGACTTAACCTCCTCCCACTAGGCCCCGCCTCTTAAAGGCCCCACCACCTTCCCATAGTACCATGGGCAGTGATCAAGCCTTTAACACACAGGCCTTATTTAAATGATAACAGCGAGTTTGTCTTTTTAATCCTCCATTGTGGTCATTTTGATAACATTAATTCTGCCTATCTAAGAGCAAGGTAGATCTTTCCATCTTCTAATGTCTTCTTTGATTTCTTTCTTTAGGGTTCTGTTTTCATTGCATCCATCTTTCAGCTCTTTTATTAAGTTGATTCCCAAGTATTTTATTTTATTTTTTGAGGATATTGTAAATGGGGTAGTTTTCCTCATTTCCTTCTCAGAGGATTTGTCACTTATATACAGAAATGCCTTTGATTTATGGGTGTTGATTTTATATCCTGCTATTTTGCTGAATTCATCTACTAGTTCTAGGAGTTTTCTGGTGGAGCTTTTTGGGTCTTCTAGGTATAGAATCATATCATCAACAAATAGTGCTAATTTGAGTTCTTCTTTTCCTATACATATACCTTTAATTTCTTTCATCTGTCTAATCACTCTGGCCAGTGTTTCAAGAGCTATGTTAAATAGAAGTGGTGAAAGAGGGCATCCCTGTCTTGTTCCAGTTTTTAGAGGGAATGCCTTCAATTTTTCTCCATTTAGAATGATGCTGGCCTGAGGCTTAGTGTAGATAGCCTTTATGATGTTGAGATATATTCCTGTTATCCCTAGTTTTTCTAGTGTTTTGAACATGAAAGAGTGCTGTATTTTGTCAAATGCTTTTTCTGCATCTATTGAGATGATCATATGATTCTTATCTTTGAGTCTGTTGATGTGATGAATGTGATCACATTTATTGATTTCCATATATTGAACCAAAATTGCTTCCCTGGGATGAACCCCACTTGATCATGGTGCACAATATTTTTGATATGTTTTTGTATTCAATTTTCCAGAATTTTATTGAGAATTTTTGCATCTATGTTCATTAGAGATTTTGGTCTAAAGTTTTCTTTTTTTGATGTGTCTTTGTGTGTTTTGGGGATCAGGGTGATATTGGCCTTATACAGATTTAATGCAATTCCAATCAAAATCCCAATTGCATTCCTCATAGAAATAAAAAATAATCATGAAATTCATCTGGAAAAATAAGAGACCCAGAATAGCTAAAGCAATCCTTAGCAGGAAGAGTGAAGCAGGTGGCATCACTATATCAGACTTTAAACTCTAATACAGAGCAATAGTAACAAAACCAGCAAGGTATTGGCCCCAAAACAGACTGGTAGACCAATGGTACAGAATAGAGGACACAGAAACTAACCCACAAAATTACAATTATCTTATATTAGACAAAGGAGCCAAAAACATGCATTGGAGAAAAGATAACATCTTTAAAAATGGTGCTGGGAAAACTGGAAATCCATATGCAACAAAATGAAATTAAACCCCTATCTCTCACCATGCACAAAACTCAACTCAAAGTGGATCAAGAACCTAGGAATTAAACCAGAAACTCTGTGTCTAATAGAAGAAAAAGTGGGCCCTAATCTCCATCATCTGAGATTAGGCCCCAATTTCCTTAATAAGAGTCCTGTGGCACAAGAATTAAACCCAAGAACCAATAAATGGGATGGATTCAAACTAGAAAATTTCTTCTCAGCAAAGGAAACAATCTGTGAGGTGAACAGAGAGCCTACATCCTGGGAGCAAATCTTTATCCCTCACACATCAGATAGAGCAGTAATCTCTAGGGTGTAAAAGAACTCAAAAAGCTAAGCACCAAAAAACCAAATAACCCAATCAATAAATGGGCCAAGAACTTGAACAGACCCTTCTCAGAAGAGGATATACAATCAATCAACAGATATATGAAAAATGGTTCATCATCTCTAGCAATTAGAGAAATGCAAATCAAAACTATCCTAAGATTTCATCTCACTCCAGTCAGAATGGCAGCTATTATGCATACAAATAACAATAAGTGTTGGAGAGGATGAGGGGAAAAAGGTTTACTCATACATTGCTGGTGGGACTGCAAATTGGTGCAGCCAATATGGAGAGCAGTATGGAGATTTATTGGAAAATTGGGAACGGAACCATCGTTTGACCGAGTATCCCTCTCCTCCGTCTATACCCAAAGGACTTAAAAACAGCATAGTACAGGGACACAGCCACATCAATGTTTATAGCAGCACAATTCACAATAGCTAAACTGTGGAGCCAACCTAGATGCCCTTCAGTGGGTGAATGGATAAAAACAATGTGGCATATATACACAATAGAATTTTGCTCAGCAATAAAATTTGCAGGTAAATGAATGGTGTTGGAGAAGATAATGCTAAGTGAAGTTACCCAATCCCCAAAACCAAATGTCGGAGGATGTTTTCTCTGATATAAGAAGGCTAATTCATAATGGGGTAGGGAGGAGGAGCATGGGAGGAATAGACAAACTCTAGATAGGGCAGAGGGGTGAGAGGGAAAGGGAGGGGGCAGGGGGTTAGCAAGGATGGTGGAAGGTGATAGACATCATTATCCAAAGTACATGTATGAAGACTCAAATTGGTGTCAACATACTTCATATACAACCAGAGATATGAAAAGTTGTGCTCTATATGTGTAATAAGAATTGTAATGCATTCTGCTGTCATTTATTTTTTAAAAAATCAATAATAAAAAAACCCCTCCATTATGGAAAGAGAAAGAAGCTTCTTCACATGACAAGGCCAGGACTTGTCATGTGAGTGTCAGGGCTGTGCACTCCATGCTGACTACAGGGTGTGCAAACTGGCAACTCTATTAGTAAGTCATCCCATGACTCTAGAGTTCCCATCCATCTTCATTCAATTAAGTCTCATGGTGAATAGGTGCACAAGGAGATCTGGTTCATGATAGAACCATACAGGTGGCATCCTCATGGTTCAACTTTGAACCAGAGCACCAGCCCTAAATTGATGGCTCTTGTGATGTGCAGTGACAGTCACCAGGAATGAGCTTAACCTCCATGGCAGGTCTTTTTTTGTCCAATGCAGCCGTTCTTTCTTCCAACCTGGCAGATGTCTAATGTCTTCAAATAAAACCATGATGGAATTCCCCAGCAAGTACCACTAATGGTTTAACCCCAAGAAAAAGAAGTGCTCATTGGATGGTAGGAATGGTAGGAATTTAAGAATAACAATCACAGAGCAAATATTTTGAGGCTTTTCTTTGCACCCTTTTGGACCATGGCTCAGAGTTCTTGTGGGTGGTTTGTCAGGTTGGGAGGGACAGAAGTGGGACAAGTAGAACAGGTATCAGTAACATTTATGGAGACTTCTGCTCTCCTACTACTGCCTTTTGACCCATCTCCATCTGGCTGGTGCCTGGAAAGGTAATGACATTATTATGCAAAGCTTAGGCATACAGTCATAGCATTTTGGTTGTGTTTAGTATGCATGTAGGAAGCTGCCTGAATGTTGTTTTAATTTTCTTAAGGCACTCGGATATTTTTTAAAAAAACTCCTTTTTGTAGCAAAGGTAGCATGGCATTTTAAGCTAATGAGCTTGTTCCCTCTATCTTGTCCTGCTTCAAGTTAAATTGGATCTGCTTATAAAATCTAGGCTTTTAATTGCAATTCTTAAAAGGCCATCTTGCTAGGAAGACTCTGGGTAAGTAATAGCTTTTCTCTTAATTAATAGTAAGCAAGGCAGTTACTTGACTCCCTCCACTGAGGCAGAGAGAAGCCCGACCTCTTTTTATGGTCTCAAGCAGTCGCTCAGAGCAGAGAGCAGAGGAGAGCAGAGGGTTTTGTAGTCAGGTTGACTTGGTAAGGAATTCTATTTTCTACCCCTTAGAGAAAGATACCTCAAGTCATAATTTCCTCATTTCTAATATGGAAACTGTAATACCTACCTTACTGAATTGAGGCAGGGATGGCAGATGATGTCTGTAAACCATCCCGTGTGGTTCATAGCACAGAAGGATTAGGTAAGTGGTGGTTATTACTGACTGGTTCTGGTTCTGCAGGACCAGCCCCTGGGGAGTGTGAGATGGATCCCAGAACAAGGATCTGTAAACCAAGAAATCGTCATGGACACATCTGGGGACAATTCTTTGTGGTGTTCCTATATTTCTCAGACCATCTGTTCAAGTATTTTGAATAGTAAACAGTCTCGGAAGCCAAAGATGATGAAGCTTAGGATAGGCAGGCCCCACTTCTCTCCCTGGAGAGATTTTGCTTAGGAAACCAATGCAAAATATTGCCTTGGTTTCTGCTTTTATAGAGGGTCATGAGTGGTCTGTGTCTCTGACCCAGGCATCTTGTGTCTTCTGTCACTCCATGTGTTATACGGTGGTAGCTAACCTGTTGGCTTACAAGGAGCGTAAAATCTCAGGCCTTTCACAGTTTTTGATTAAACTCTTTTAACACTTAGTTTTGGGTATTTGAAAAGCAGATAATTCTCCCTACTCCGAAGGATTGTTGTTAAAATTAGAAGGACAAGAGTATGTATGTATAGCAGACATACATATAGGTTAGAGATAGATTTTAAATGATTGATCCGTCTCCATCCTACTGTGATCCTTGGTACATAACTGGTTCTCAAAAATGGATGATGATTGAAAGTCGTTATGATTGTATCTGTTGAAACGGTTGAGTGGCACCAGCATATGCAAATGGGGTTAAGACAACACCGAGGGAGCTGAAAGTTGCTTTAGAAGCAACGTGGGATGGGAGACCAGCCTAACAGTCTACCTCTAGAGCCCCACAGGACACTCCTGTGCAAAAATAGGGAAAGGTGCATTGCAACCTTGTTTGGGTTCCAACTGAGTGGTCATGACAATGTGTGGTCCAGAAAGGAAAGAGCAATGTGGGTGGAGGGTGTTAGGGATGGCTTTGTGGGGCAGGTGAGAGTGGTTCTAGGGTGGAGTGATTGAGGAGAGGGGCGAGTTCCCTCCTGGCTGGGAACAAAAGGAGCAGAGGAAGGAACGAGCGCCATATGTCTGTCTCCCCTGCATCTGAACTTTGTCGGCCACCATATGCTGTATGCTTTCTTCTTGGGTGCTGCTCAGGTGTGGCCTCCCCATCCTGATGCTGAGCTTGCTGCCCTCCTACAGGCCTCAGCATCTTTACCACGATCATTGTGACCGTCCTGTGATAGTGCAGGATGCCTCCTCGTTCCTCTCCCCACAGCTGCCGAGGTCTCCTGAGGTGCAGCTCTCCCTGTGCTTAAGCCATCCTGGGGTTAATTAGCCTTCATTCTGTGGTTCCTTGGAATGAAGATAAACTTCCTCAGCTTGGCTCACCAGCTCCTTCATGGGCTGGCTCTTGTTTGACACTGTCACTTCATCTTTTTCTAGACTAACTTTGGGATTGCTGCTCCTGCCACTCTGAGTGGCTGTGGGTCCTTGAGTGCATCCTGCTGTCTTGATGTGATGGTACGGTCCACTCCCTTTGGATGACACTCTCCTTTTTGACAATCCAGCGCATGCTGCCCAGCACACAGGGTCGCTGAGCCTGCACTTCTGAGTTCCCCGTGTGTGCTGCGATCCCTGGCCTGCCTGCACAGCCCCCTCACTGGAGGTAAGCTCCGGGAAGGCCATGGTCTGGTCTCACTGGACTTTATTTCCTCAGTGTTGAGGACCACGCTTGACCCACTACAGATGGTGATGAATAATTGTTTATGAGATCATCCTGGCTGAAGATGGAAGAGTTTCGGGGGAATGGCTGGGTATGGAGTAGATGTGGAGAAGGAAGGGAAATCACTGGAGGCTTAGAAAGCCATAGAGAATTCTAAATCAGATCTGAAGGAGAGAGGCTAAGAGGTCTTGCTTTTCCACATTTGCAGACGATGAAATAGTAGCCCATCTTTCTCTGTAGTTTGAATTAGTGGTAATGAAAGAAAACCTCCTGGTTTTAGCACAGGTATTGAAAAAAAAATGTTTGCATTTTCTCACCTCCAGATCTGAATGTTGGTATCTCCACTTATCAAGTTGGATTCTGCATTGTGGGCAGGTATGGGTATTTTGTGTGGCTGCAACTTTTGATTCTGTGAGCAGGTAGATCTTTCCAGGGGGGTGATCATTCTGGGGTCCTCCAAGGTGTTTCCCTAAAGAATAGGTAGATCTTTACCGCCCCCCCCCCAAATAAAAAGCATCCCCTCTTGAATCCAGATTTGAAGGAGAATAATTTCCTGCATAGAATCCTCTATGGTGGATCCAACATGGTGCCCATCACAAAGACATAAGGCAGGTCCCTTGTTGGGAAAGGGAAACATTAGTTCATCACATTTGGTAATCTAGGCTATCCCTTTTCTGAGTTGTTTTTTATTAGCATATGTTAATGATGCAGAATAATGGATTTCATTGTGTCATATTCATTTATGTGTATAATATATTTGAGTCTTGTTTGAATATTCTAGCCTTGCCTCAATTGTGCAATGGCAGTTGAGGGAAAGATTGCACATTACTCTTGGGTCTGATTAGCAAAATCATTCTATCTCTTGTCCCCAAGTCCAAGGAGTGGGTAACCACTGGAGAACAAATCTGGGCTGTGGGTCCAAAGACTGTGGGATGAGTCTCCTTTCACAGTAGTCTCTGGATTATTTCAGATCTTCTTGAAACATAAGCAGTTCTCCCTCCTTTTCTGGGCTTCAGCCTTGCACAACTGTATTTATCCTTTTTTATTGCTATAGCAGAATACATGAGACTGGGTAATTTATAAAGAAAAGAGGTTCATTTAACTTCCAATCCTAAAGGCTGAAAGTATCAAAATTAGCCAACCCCATGCGTTTGGCCTCTGATGAGGGACCCCAGGGTTGTGTCATATCATGGTGGATGGTGTCATGGTGGGAGTGCATGCAAGAGGGAGCAATGATATGGAGAGGTAGGAGGACAGACTGAGGAGGGGCCAAGCTCACTCTTTAATGGAAACTCACTACAGTGAAAGTCAACTCACTCTGAGAGACTAGCATTGCTCCCTTCAGAGGGTGATGCCCAAAGTGACCTAATCACCTCCCACTAGGCCTGTGTCTTAAAGGTTCTGCTGTCTCCACACACCACACTGGGGACCAAGCCTCCAATACATGGGTCCTTGGGGACGAACTGCATCTAAGCCATAGCACCTGCTTATAGAAATTGATTCACCCTCTTTTGTTGTGAATATCTGTACAAAAGGCTAACTGTAGCCAGACTGCAAATTCTTTGAGGACAGGAGCCGTATCTTTTGAGTCCAAGAAAAGCTTACAAGTTAGGAGAAGAACGCTGGGTGACCCAGGACTGCCGGTTCCCTCAGAGCACCTCATTCTCCCTACTTTCTGCAGAACCATATGTCAAAACATTTCACCCATGTCATGGCTGCAGCCAAGTGGAACATTCTGTGGATGGACTGGGATTGCCTGTGGCAATTTCTTCAACACAACATCCAGGACCACTTTAGCTTTTCACGTTTTATGAGCCATTCCCCTCCTGAAATTGCTCTCTTGCAGCTTTTACTAATAGTCCCACACCTTGATGCCAGAGAGAGGAACTTAATGGATGAAAATATGGGTGCCGTGGGAATTGCCTCTAAGTAACTCCAGGATGAGGTGTAGGAGGACGGTGTAGGGGGTGGTTCACTTCACTTACTTTGGTATGGGCGACAAAATGGCAGGCAGGTTTCTTGTTATTTAATTGGATATATATTCATTGGCTCCTTAACATGAAATAACATCTTTTTAGGGCCATTGCCAAACAAGAAATTTATGAGCCAATTGTCTATGAACTTATTCAATGAGCCTGAGAGTCTGTCTCCTCCAGTAGTCTTGGAGCACATTAAGGGCATGTTTCGTGTTTCATTCATCTCTGCTTTCCCCAGATTCCTTATTGTCTCCATCTATTAGGTGCTCAATAAATATTGTCAACCTGCTGTTGAAGGATGGGTCCTTTCACCTGGGATTTCTTATATCTTGTGGTTTAGGGCCAGAGTAACAAGCATCTTCCTGGCAATGACTTTGAGTAATGGAGATGAATAATACGATGATTGCCAATCTCAGGCCTCTGAGAAAGAATGTGACTGTTTGGAACCAGAGCAACAAAAATGGCAGATCAAAGAATTATTACAGAAGGCAGAATTAGTAGGATGTCTTAGGTCACTGCTTCATCTCCAGATGTCCCACTGCCGTTACCTTTGCCAATCAAGCACGTGCACTGTCCAGGACTTGGTCCACTCTCAAAGGCTGGTGGATGGTGTCATGGTAGGAGTGCATACAAGGTGAACTCAATGCAGCCTCTACAATCTTGGGCGCTATTTTTAGAGTCATTCCAGCATTTTTGATGTCATTTTGCACAGGCATTTCGTATCTGATCTCCAAACTGTCTTTGGCTCCCTCTGGCCTGAAGTCAAGATTTAAATATAAGGGGGGTACACAAAGCAGATGGCAGCTTTCCTGTTGTGATCTGTAGAGATGACACACCTCTGACAATTTCTTTTCTCTCCAGAGTTCCCTTCTGGGTCGAGGGCCGTGAATTCTCTTATTGATCTTGAAGCTGAAAGAGTTAGTTCCCAGTCACTGCAACTGACAAAAAAGGCTTTTGCAGCTCATTAACCACCAGATTATGTGGCACAATTCATTAAAATTCTGTTTCATTGACTGCATTTGTAAATAGGCTTGGGGAAATTTACCACTTTTTTTCGTCTCACAGAGATTTCCTCCAACGGAGGCATGTTTTCTTTCCCCTTTTCCTGGTAGAAAAGGCCTCAAATAATTCACACAAGATGTGTTATCTTTTAAATGCAAACTAAAATGAAATACTGACTAGGAATCACAGGTTGGTAGGTTTTCTCCCTGCTTCTGATTTGGTACTATCTGATTCGGTGGGTTACTTTAATAAATACATTTGCTTTGAGCTCCTGTTACATTAATTTTGTATAAATTGTCCTACTTCTTCCCGGGCCTTTGGCCTGTAATTGCTTTCATTTGAATACAAGCAGAAAGGGAGAGATTAGAGCCAATTTTAAAAAATAATCTTTTCCTTTTATTAATACCTAAGCATTAAATAAAGTTTGTCTTTGTGAAGCACCCATCTTAAGATGGACCTGGAGCACAGGACAAAGGGCAGAAAACCAGCCTCTGGGATCCCCTTCTGCCTCAGGTGTTCTGTGAAGCCATTTGGTTCTGTTGCAGAAGCCTTTTCTGTAAAGGGCCACGTAGTAAATATTTTCAGGCTGTGTAGTCTCTGGTACAGCTACTTAGCTCTGTGACTCTATTACAAAAGAAACCACAGACCGAACTTCAATGAATGAACATAAACCTTTGTCTATGGACACTAAAATGTGAATTTCCTATAGTTTCCAAGGGTCACAAAGTGCTTTCCCAGTTCCTGACTCTTCTTCCCAATAATTCAAAAATGTTAAAAATCACTCAGTTCCAGGGCTGTCCAGACACAGGTGTTCCACTGGCAGATTGTGATTGACCAGTGCCCCAGGACAGCAGTTCTCAGCCGTGGTCCCTGGATTTGCAGCGTCAGTATCACGGGGAACTTGTGGGACTGATGAAGGCCAGTCTTGTCCAGGAAGAGGGTTTAAGAAACACCGTCGTCTGTGGTTGTGATAAGAATTTCACTGTGTTCCTCTAATATTTAGCAGAAAGGCATGTGCTGAGTCACCCTGGCCACACCAACGCAGGTGGTGGGTGGAGATGCAGGTATCTCTTGCCGTGTGCGTTAGTGTGGTGAGAAATGACACTTAGGTATCAAACAGCATCTGTTATTTGCCCATTTTCATCAAAGGCAGAGCAAGTGAAGTTCTTACATTTCAGCACTTCCAGAGTGTAAAGTAATTAGGCTAACGTGCTTTTTATGTAGTCATTTGGAGGTGTTCCCTGCACTCTGGACAGAATGTCAGGACAACCTTTCCTCAATATCCCTGACTCTGTCCTCTTGTCAATATTTGGTAAGGCTTAAATAGCAGGAGGAGTTGGGTTGCCTCATTGAACTTACTTTGCAATTTGAATGTTGTGCCAACATTGAATGATGGTGCAAATCCTGACTCAACACGACCACATGGATAGCCACCTATAGCATCCAGCACCTGCTAATGTTCCTACTTTACATAGATTAACTCAGGGCCCTACATTCGGACTCTGGGAATGGAAGGCATATGTTAATATCCTAATTGAAGAAGCAAAGATGCTGAAATTCATAGTTTAAATTGTTTTGCTAAGATGCTTTCCCAGTTGGAAAGTGGCCGAGCCAATTTGCACATTTCAGATTCACCAGAATCAAAAATTTCTGTATATATATATATATATATATATATATATATATATATATATATATATATATATATATATATATTAAATTGTAGGCTACTCCAGGTTCAGAAACAACTACTTTTCCAAAGCAGGAATCAGGAGGGGAAAAAAAAAAACTACTTTAAGTATCTCTGTGTTATGAAATCTCCATTTCCCCAGGAGTGTTACAGGTAAAATTTCATCTTCAAGCCAATAATCAGAGTTCCATTAGCTACAAAAGCCCCAGCCCAGGAATCTCATCCCTGTCCTGACTGCTAACAAACTATCTCTATGACTCTTAATGTTCTGCAGAGCCTCTGTGGAGGGCACTGGCCACTTTTGATGAGCTCCATCTTCTGTATTTCTTAAGTGCAGCTGAAACTAGAAAATCGCTCATGCAGATTGTAGGTTTCATTTCTGTGTCTTTCCTGCATGCTGAAGGTGTCATGCCATTGTGTGACACTACTGGTTGTCATTTTCCTTTTCTTATAAGAGGAAAAAGCAAATGCTTGCTTTAGGCTTTGCAACTGAAATTACATTTGCAGAGCTTGAGACCAAATATAGATACTCCCTGACTTATGATGGGGTGCATACCCATAAACTCATTGTGAGCTAAAAATATGGGAAGTTGAATTGCATTTAATAACCTAACCTACCAAACATCATAGTAGACTGGCCCATCTTAAACATGCTCAGAATGCTTCCATTTGCCTACTGTTGGGCAAAATCATCTAATACAAAGCCTACTTTATAATAAAGTGTTGAATATTTTGTGGAATTTATTGAATACTCACCTGAAGGTGAGAAACCGAGTGGTTGTTATGAGCACATCACACGATTGTAAAGTCAAAGAAGCCTAAGTCTGGAATTGTCATGTACTGGGGTGAAAGATTACCTTGCAATATTCCTCCTTTTTTTTTTTTTTTGTACAAGAATAAGGAGAGCTCTGAGTCACACTCTTCTGGATAACAGTGGAAGATTCTCCCTGGGAGACCACCATCTTCTTGTATTTTCTGAATTCAGACTTGGTGCAATTTTATTCTTCTCCCTAGATTCACCGCTTCTCCTTCAGCTTTCCTGACAGTATGTCCAGACAGAGGTTGAGATTGATTTCCCAGAAGGCAGAAGTGATTGTTACCTGAAAAAATAGAAGCCACTGTTTAGCTTTAATTTCTAACTAAACACTGTTCAAACAGGAACTATTTTATTGCCCGAACCCAACGGGAACTCTCCAGAACTCCATGGAAACTCCGCGAGAACTCAACAGGAACTCAACGGGAACTCTGCGAGAACTTAAAAGTAGCGGGCACCCAAGGCAGCAGGAGCCGCCCCACTGCCGGACAGCAGAGGTCCACATACACAACTGAGTACACAGCTTGTTTCAATTTAGCATCATCCAGTTACAGCAATCAGTCATTATCTTAATAATTATACACAGCTTAACTTAATTATCATCATCTTAATGGCTCACTGGCATCACCTCTCAACCACTCCTTCTGGCAAAATGCCAGGTGCCATCCCGACTTGGCTGTGGCTCTCAACAAAACACCTTAAAAACTCAAAAACTGGCCTAAAGGTTTATTCCTAAATTGTGTTTTTATGTATTTCCATGATTAGCCATTCCCTCTTTCTTTCATATGGACAGAACGTTTACCTGGGTACACTGTCACCCAGAATAAATCCACCTTACAGCTAGCAGAGGATGACACGCAATCACAAATTTGAACCAACCAGGGGAAGGCAGAAATGTTGCAATAGAGCCATCGAGGACCTTACTTAAAGCCTAGTCAGAATGCACCCTGTGCCCTTTGCCTTGGCATGTGGATGCTGACTTCTGACCAGGGGACAGGGCTTCCTTCCCAGGGGTGAGGCGGAGGTGTGCAGAAGGAAGCCTTGCCCTGAGGACTTAATGGAGCTGAGTTGCCTTCTCCCTGTGGCTCTTCCCTGTTGTTATCCTCTGAATGTTACTTTATGAGGTAAAATGTACCTAAGGCTACTCATCATCTGGCTTTCAGATAGGAAGATTATTCTGGGTTAACCAGATGGACCGAATCTAAATTATATCAACCCTTGAAAGAAAATATCTTTCTATCTGGTAGCAAAAGGGACAGTCAGATTTGAAGTGAGGAAGATTCAATGTTGTATTATTGGCCTGAAGATGAAGGGGCCCCCAGGTCAAGCATTTGGGACCTCAGTCCCATAACTGTGGTGAACTGAAAGCCACCAACAGCCGGGATGAAACTGGAAGTGAATTCTTCCCCTGGGTTCCAGATGAGAGACCAGCCCAGCCAACCCCTGGATCTCAGCTTCGAGAGGCCCTGAGCAAGGAATGCCACCGAGTCACACTGTGCCTGGCTTCTGATTCACAGACTCTCAGATAACGACTCCCTGTTGTTCAAAGCTGCTGCATTTGTGGCAATTTGTTATGCACAATAAAAAACTGATACACTAACCTCTATGTGAATAGAAAAAAAAATCTTATTTGAGTTTTTTTATTGCTTGCAGCCAAACCTAATCACGAGTAGGTTTGCACACCTTCTGAAGAATCTGAGGGTGAAAGGTTGATCCAAAACACAACAGAGGAAAAGGGAAGAATATTCCATCCAAGGACTGGGTGAGGGAGACTAAGAGGGTAACAGTGTATATTCAAGCAGAAATGATTTGCCTGATTTGCCCCCATCCTTTGAGGGAGGACATAGATGAACAGAAACTTCCAGAAAGGTGAGTGAGCCCCAGAGCAGAAAGTTTGTCTTTGCTTCTTCAGGAGCAGCCTGGAAAGATCTCTCATCAAAAACTGGGAGGCAGAGTTTCCACTGTCACAGGGCACCCAAAAGACAAAACAAGACAAAAAACACTAGCAACAATGACTTGAATGTGGGATAAGAGGTAAATCCCCGCTGCCAGGATTTTGGGTAAATTGTCCCATGAAGCTAGGGATTCAATGGGGATGGGGGCAGCCTTGGGATTCCCAAGACAGTAGCCCCAGCCAAAGGTCTGAGCAGATGGGGCCAGCAGCCCACCAGTCACAGATAATTCCATTGTAGTGGGTCCAGTTGTGGTGCCCGTCATCTTGCAGAATACTGGGTTTGCAAGCTTTCCCAGAACTCATATGCCATTAGGGGAAGGAGGAAGGAGAGGGGAGTATTCTGTAGGAGAGAAGACATTCGGGAAGACTCATCATCCAAACACCTTCAATTGATACCGTTGAGCATGAACAGGCATCCAGCATTCGATAGGACTTTGAGAGCACGATAAGCTGAGATACAGAAAATAATAGGGGTAGCGGATTTCCCCTGCCCCCAGTTTAGCTCATCGTGCAGTTTTCTTGCCTGTCACATATATATTTATCCTTTTTACATTTTGTTCACCATTTTTGTGCCTGATTTTCAAGGATTGTCTTTTTATTAGAAACAGAACAAAGCATTCTCCCTCTATGTCCATACTGTACTGAGTGCTATGAAGTTACTTTCTATTTTTTTTTTAAATTGTGAACCACATGCATTACAAAAAATGGCATGTGTAATGGGTATTTGCTGTTGAAGGAATAATAGTAAAGTAAATATCCATGTAGGAAATAGAGCAGTGTCAATTCTTTACACTGGTCTCTCCAGCTTGTCTCTTTGGTCCTCAGAAGGAAGCACTGCACTAAATTTTATGTTAATCATTCCCTTGTTTTTCTTTACAGTTTTATTAAATTTGTATATATTTCTTGAGTTTTACATATGAGGACCTAGCTAACCAAAGATCGAAAAAATCTAAAAAAAATGTGTATGTGTACTGACCATGTACAGACATTTTTCTTGTTATTATTCCCTAAACAAAGTAGTCCAACAACTTTTTACATAGCATTCATATTGTATTTGGTATTAAAAGGCATCTAGAAATTATTAAACAGATAATTATTGTGCTTAGGTTATGTGAAAACACTCTGCCATTTTTCTGTTAAGATGCTTGAGTATTTATGGATTTTGGTATCCACAGGAGTCCCGAAACCAATCCTGTGCAGATACTGAAGGACAATGGTATATCTCTCATCAATAACAAATTTAGTTTTACTAAAGTGTTTGGCTTTCTGTTGATTGCCTATTCCAATTTCGAATGACTTATTTAACATTATGTTTCAATTTATCCAGGTTTGCATGTGTACCTATGCTGATTTTCATTGCTATAAGGTATTCTATTGAATGAATATGCCAACACTTTATCCTGCTGGAGAGGGACAACTTGGTTGTTCTTAGTGCTTTTTCTGTTGGGAAAAGTGTTCCTATGAATTCTCCTACAATTTTGTGGTACACATCAGTGAAAGTTTCTCCAGCAGTTGCTGGGTCATAGATTATATGTATGTTTATGGTTACCAAGGTCATGCTAATGGGTTTTCTAAGTAGGGGTCATTTACCCCTGAGCGACACATGTTCCTTCCTTCATGAGACTCACAGTCTAGGTGGGGAGGCAGCCCTATTATTCAAGAGTTAATTTAATCTGCACACTAGGGAAAGAGGAATGGCAGGGAGCATGTGAGGCATCAGGAGCCCATGTGAAGGTCTTGTGATGTTTCTTTAGAGAAACTGGACCCTGGATTGGCTGGGCGGAAAGGGATTGGGGGCCGAGAGTGATTGTGGACCAAATCTGGAAATGGCACAGGGAAGCTGGGGGAACTAAAAAGATGACAACAACAAATGAAGGACATTAAGTGACCTTTGTTCCATCAGAATGGTAACTCAGTACAGGGCACGGGAAAGAGTGAGTATGGAGTGACATCCCATTTGGGCCCCTTGTTGGTTTGCCCAACCAAAGCCAGACCCACATAGAGCTGCAATTCCAGCCACTTGGGAAATACGCTTGGGCTTGCCAGACTCTTGCAGCCCTGCCTGGGCACACCTTCTCCAGGCGTCTCTGTTCCACTCAGTGCCTGGTTCTAGTGGCATTGGGCACCCAGTTTAGATCCTCTTATCCACAGTAGGTAAGTTCCTTTGAATCAACAGGATTTCTAGCCCCCTTCTCCTGAAGCCAGTGAGAGGCACTTTCTTTTCTTGCTTAGCCTGATTCCAGCCCTCTACAATCTGCCCTGGCCAGAGGAAGGCCAGAAAGAAGACCCTTCCCTGACCTCACTTGAGGGGTCTGGGTCAGATTCACAGTGTCCAAAGTCCCCTTTTAAGCAGGAGGGGACTTAGAAAAGTAAGGAATGGGTTATCAGTTGCTCAGTTCATGGTGGGTTGCTAAGTTCCTGTGATTTGTGTGTGAGGTTCCAAATCTCATGTACTTCTCTCTGCATTGGGGGTAGTCAATCCCAGTGCACTCAAGGGCCAGAAAGATAGTGTAAGGCCACTGTGATGAAAAAGGAGAAAGGATAAAGGAAGAAAGAAAAAAAGAGGAAAGAAAGAAAGACTGGAGAGTGCAAATCCTGACAAAAGACATTCAAATACTATCTAACTCCATCCATTTACCTGCAAATGCCTTAATTTCATTCTCTTTTAGTGCTAAGTAATATTCCACTGTGTATATGTACCACAGTTTCTTTATCCATTCATCTATTGGCATCTAGGTTGGCTCCACAGTTTAGCTATTGTGAATTGTGCTGCTATAAACATTGAAGTGGCTGCAATACTGTAGTGTGCTTATTTTAAATCCTTTGGGTGTAAAGAGAGAAGTGGGTTAGCAGGGTCAAATGGTGGTTCCATTCCAAGTTTTCTAAGAATCTCCACACTGCTTTCCAGAGTGGTTGCACCAATTTGCAGTGCCACCAGCAATGAATGAGTGTACCTTTTCCCCCACATCCTCACCAATAACACCTCTGATGAGTGGAGGCTAAATCATAATTGGAGGGGAGGATGGGAGGAATGGAGGAACTTTGATTGGGCAAAGGGGAGGGAGAGAAGGGGAGGGGGTATGGGGGTAGGAAAGAGGGTAGAATGAGATGAACATCATTACCCTAGGTGCACGTATGATTTCACATGTGGTGCAACTCTGCGTCGTATACAACCAGAGAAATTAAAGTTGTGCTCCATTTGTGTACAATGAATTGAAATGCATTCTGCTATCATGTATAACTAATCAGAACAAAAACAATTTTTAAAAAGGCATTCAAAACATAAAATAAAAAGGAAAAAGCAACTGAGCTGGCCCAACAATACACTTCTGACTGGGCTGAGCCATCAGACATCCATTGTCGGATTCCCTTGCTGCAGGAGCTGGGCTCTCTCCACAGAGGACTGCAATCTACCTGCTGTAGAGCCATCTGGTCTCCTCGACTGCATGCTGTCTGATCGTACAGTTGAGTTTATGCTCTCAGAGCTGAGCACCTGGGACAGGGTGCCTGTGCCTGGTGTTCAGTGGTTGCCAAATTGCATGTGTATTGTAAAGGACTTAACATCTGCTCAAGAACAAGTTGTAAAGAAGACTAAACGAACAGTTCTGTTCAATGCCTGAACCCTTTGCCCTTTTGCATTTACTTGGCCTTTAGTGGCTCTTCCAAACACGACCAGCTCAGGGGGTCCCCGTTCTTCCATCTGACTGATTCTCCCTTTGTCCTCATTGCATAACCTTCATCTTCTAAGTCACCTTCTGTGACTTTGCTCAACTTTTTTCTACCTGGAATACTCTACCTTGTTCACTGGAAAGGAAAAAAAAAACTCATTTCAAAGGCTTATTGCAGAAAAGTCAGAAAATATAGAGAAGTACAAAGAACTTTGAAATATGCATAATCATATCCACCTAAAGACAACTTCTGTTAACATAATGATGCATAGCTTTCCAGATGCACACAGACACACTTATAAAACCAGACCGTAATATACATATTGTTTTATAATCTGTTTTTTTTGGTACTTAATATACCATGACCATCTTCCTATATTAATGAAAGCATTTCTATGAGATTGTGTTTTTAGCATATGCATGAATGTCTGTTGTGTATATAGTTTATTAACGAACAACCCTCTTTTTTGGAGATTTAGGTCATTTTCACTTTTTATTATAAAAAAGAATAGCAGAGCAACAAGCATTTTTGTGGCTAAATTTTCATATTCATCCTTAATTATCTCCTTAGGACAAATTTCTAGAAGAAGAATTAGAGTTGGTCCTTTGAACCTGGGTGTTCTACATCCATGGATTCAAATAGTGGAAAATGGGTAGGAAAAAATTGTGTCTTTACTAAATGTGTATAGACTTTTCCCCACAACTATTTACAAAGCATTTTTATTGTTCAGTGTTCTAATCAATCTAGAGATGATCTACGGAGGGCTTCTAAGTAATCTAGAGGTGATCCGGGGAGGTTGTGTGTAGGCTATATGTGGATCCTATGCCATTTTGTGTAAGGAACTTGAGTATCCAGGGGTTTTGGCTCTGAGACCCCCCCCCCCCAACCGAGGGACGATTATATTGTCCACATTTAACTCTTTCAATGCTCAGTGTCAATCTGCCTCCTAGGTTGCACTGATGGGTCCTCTCTTGGAAACACACATATGCACCTATTTCCCCAAACCCTTGGCATCACAAGATATTGCTATTTTAAATTAAATATCTCTTAAATTTTGAGTTGAAACACTCCAATCTCATGGCTTGACTTTGCCTTTCTTTGGGAACTAGCAACTTGACTCTATTTCATATGTCTTTGTACATTTGTAACTCTTCTTTGGGAGATTTCTTGGCATTTCCATTGCTTTCCTATTGGAGGTTTTGTCTTTTGCTCACTGAAGTGAATCACACTCATCTGTCAAAGCCTGGCTTCTGACCTCCATGATACCTCTAAATACCCCACTCAGGTCAACTTTACACTTTGAGGATTTCCCTTATTCTTTCAGACTTGGTTTTTGCATTGCTTATTGATTTCCTTCCTCTTTGATACCTGAGAGTCTTGATAGAAAGCTCCCTGAGGGGAGAGAAGGTCATGTGATGAGTAGTTGAACTCAGTGATTTAATATCATCCAGGAATGTGCCATTCAGGATTGCTGATGTTATATCTTTAAAGCATGAGATCTAATGAGCTACTAAGACACAGGTTTTCTTCATCCCCTCTCCTACCCCCATAACATAGAACCCAATTGCTTTAGGTTTGAAGAACATTTCAAGATCTTCCAAGGTTCATTTGACTCTTTCCCCCTGCTATGGTTTGGATGTGGTTTGAGTATGTTGCCCAGAGGTTCATGTGGGAAGCTTCATCTCCAGTGTGCTGATGTTGAAAAATCATTGGGGGCATCTGTCTCAGAAGTTGTGGCTCTCATGGGACCCTACGTTGTGTGGCTTTCTGTCTTACCATGTGATCTCTCCTTGTATGAACTCTATTATGGTTTGGATACTAAGTGTCCCCCAGAGACTCATGTATTGAGGATTGGTCTCTAGTGCAGCAATATTCAGAGGTAGAGATTTTAGGAAGTCCCTGCCTTGCGAGGAATGTGGTTTGGTGGAGGAGACAGTCACCGTGGGCAGAGATCAAGGCAGGGAAGGAGGTTGGAGAATCCACCCTGAAGATCAAATGGAGGACATTCCACACAGTTTCCATAGCCCTAAAGTCAATGGGCATTTTCTTGTAGCATTTGAGACAATTTAGTGCTCCCTTCTCCATCCCTTCTCTTCCCTAGCTTCTGCGGTATTACACTCTGTGGGTTCACTTTCCTCTCTCTCCACCCACTTACTCTTTATTTCCTTTGCAGCACCATCCTCTGTATGTACTATGAAATGTAGGAATTCACCTTCTTCTCTCCTCTTCCCTTCTTCCCCTGATGTACTTTCCTTCTCCCTCCTCCTCCTCCTCCTCCTCCTCCTCCTCATCTTCTTCTTCTTCTCCCTTTTCTCCTATCCTTCTCCTCTTCTTTCTTCTTCCCCCTGGAAATTGCCTTCATTTGTAGTTTGAATGACTCAAGTATGCATTCAGTCCAGATCTTGCTCCTGAGCTCCAAAACCATACATCGGACCGCTTACTCCGTAGCTCACCTCTGATGGTACATCAACCTCTCACTCCACATAACCAGGGCTGAAACCTTGAGCGTCCTCCCTAACCTGGCCTCCTCTGGGGTTTTCTAATATCCACCAAATTATGCAACCCTTCCCCCAAAAGATATTAATCTTTATATTTCCCTCTCCTACTACTTTCAAATCCTTTCCACCACCAGTCCTGGTCATTTTTTTCAACTAAATATTCCCAGAAGGCTTCTCCCTCCCTCTCATCATCACTATCCTCTTTCAAGCCCTTCTTAAGGACATTGCAATGACCTCTTACGTCATTCTCCTACTTCTTCCATGGTGCCTCTTCTGGGTCCTCCCCACAGCACTGTCAATACTATTTTCAATGCAAATACAACCACAGCCCTGTGCAACCTCTCATTGGATACCCATTGCCCTTGCTATGATGACCTACAACCTTCGACTGGTCTGCAGGTCCTGGTCTGGCTTCAACCTTCCCTCAGACTTGTGTCCTCTGATCTGTGGTCATGAGCTGCTACCCAGTCTTCAGGTCATGGACTGAGGACGTTGCTTCCCTGAAGCATTTCAGATCCCAGCCCAAGAGTTTCAGTTTTCTAGCATGTTCCCATGGTACCATACTCCTTTCCCTTGGGGCACTCAATGTGTTTGCAATCATGCATTCAGGATTGTATAAGGGGACTGTGGCATTCTCTCCCTATCTTCTAGCACAGGAGGTCTTGGTTGAATAAATGAGAGATTGATCTGTCCCACCTGTCATTGCCCCAACCCCTCTCCACATACTCCATCTGGCAAATAAGGAGCCTAGGACTGAGGGAGTCTACACATCTGGAAGGAGAAATGATCAGTCTTACAAGTCTAAGACCAAAGCCTCTGTTCACGCTAATTCTAAAGAGTGGGTTTTTTTGTTTTTGGAGACTAATTCATCTGCTGAGAGTTTTGGAGTTGCACATATTCTAATGGTCAGTGATCATTTGCTAAATAATTTGCTTGATTAATGGTAAAGAGGTATTTGATTGTGATGTGAAACATGTAGCCCACCCACGGTTGCATTTGCTTGGGTGGTCAGGTCTGCTTTCAGGAAGGCTTCCTGACTTAGTGCCAGCTTCGACTGCATACTCCATCTGCAGAGGCAGATTTGGAGACGATGCCCCTTCCTTGGAGTAGTCTGCCTGGCACATCCCATACATCAGGGAGTGACAGCCATGAAACTCTCCCCCTGGCCAGCTCTCCCTCCCTTCCCACTTCCCTCCCCTGCTCCCAATTTGGGCTGAAGGATCTCTGTGTATTTGCGCAACAGTCAGAAATTTTAAGAAAGATTATCTAAAACCTGCAAACAAAGCAAAAAGATGACTGTGTGTATTTTCAGTGTCACGCTTAGCCCAGTGCTCCTCAAAGCAACTGCCAGGGACTCTAGGGAATCCCAAAATCCTTACAGGGGGACTGTGAGGTTAAAGCTATTTTTATAATACCAGGAAGATGTTACTTGCATTTTTCACGGTGTTGACATTTTCACGCTGATGCAAAACTAACAGGGGACAAAACTGCTTGTATCTGAGTACAAATAAAGGCGGCACACCAAACTAGTGAGTGGCTACACAGGTCCCAGCCCCAGACTCATAGTAGGAAAAAAAAAAACCAACAACCTGCTTCACCAACAAAACCAGGGATGTTATTGAAATTACTGTCACTCTGATATACATAATGGAATGTATCCATACTCTGCAAGATTCAGTGAACTTACATTTTCTTTATTTTTTTTAATATTTATTTTTTTTTCAGTTTTCAGTGGACACAACATCTTTGTTTGTATGTGGTGCTGAGGATCAAACCCGGGCCGCACGCATGCCAGGCGAGCGGGCTACTACCGCTTGAGCCACATCCCCAGCCCCAAACTTACATTTTCTAAGCCCCAATTTGTGAGAGATCGTGCCTGGGTGAAAGGTCGACTTATAAGTGGAAGACACATCAATGGATTTTATGGCTACAGAATACAAAAAGAATAGTTCATCTATGTGGTTTCAAGTTGCCCGTTACAACTCACCTATAGAAATGATCACTTGTCCTTCAGAGAAGTATGAATGAAAACAATCCATAATTATTGGCAAAAATTATAAAAATACCCCTCCTCTCTGTTTTAGTGATTTGTTGTGTGAGGCTGGGCTTCCTACATAGACTTCAACCAGAAAAACACATCGTCACAGGTTGAATATAGTAGATTTGAGGGCCTTGCTGTCTTTTATTAAGCTAGACATTCAAGAGATGTTCAAAGATGGATAGCATTCCTGTTTTCTCATTAAATTTTATTTTGTCGGAAAATAGTTTTTATAAAAGCATGCTATTTGTAATAATATATAATGGTTTTATTACTGTTTTAAAATAAATTGAAATCTAAAATATTTCTGAGTTTTAATTTTATTACAGCAAATATCTGATAAGTGTCACATCAACAAAGCTCTTTGAGGCTGTAGATAGGCTTAGAAGTTAATTTAAAGGTTAAGGGATCCCAAGACCAAACTGAAGTGCTCCACCTGCAGGAGAATTTCTAACCAGTCAGCTTCTCTTACCAGCCAGGAATGAGCTCAGTTTATACACGATTAGGGCTCAGACATCTTCCCCTTCTGTAAAACTGAAAATGCGTGATGATTATTTTTCTGCCAATTTGAAAGGATAATCTTGAAAGTCATGGTTTTATTATCCTGCAAGGATTAAATCATTTTTGTTGTTGTTTTGTTTTTTGGTTTAACCTCGTAATATTATCTCAATATCCCTTTACATTTTTTTTCACCAAGTTATGAAAATGCACCTTCAGGTGCTCTTTCTGGAAGCAGATTTACTTTTCTACTGGATCCTTCATTCATCAGTTAAGAAGACCTTGCTCATGTTTTGCTCACTATTAACATTAAAATTGTGTTTCTTTTAAAAGCTATGAGAGTGTCATTTTGAAAGGGACAAGGGTGATCATGATGCTAGAACCTCACTTCCTCCTGGGACGTGTTGGAGCCAACATCAGCAGTGGGGACCCCCGTGAGAACCCAGATTCTGCTACACACAGCACTCCACTGGTAACTCTGATAGTTAGCTGTGTAAGCTTTTTGTTGCTGTGACCAAAATACCTGAACGAGAACAAATTTGTGGAGGAAACGTTTATTTCCGCTCACTGTTTTAGAGGTTTAGTACACACTCGGCCAAGTCCATTGCTCTGGGCCTGAGGAGAAGCAAACCAGGTCGGAAGGTTATGGTGGAAGAGCCCCTCTCCATTCAAGGTGGTCAGGAAGCAGAGAAAGGGGAAGGGGCTGGGGGAAGATGGACCCTTTCAGGGCTTGGCCTCCAATGCCCCACCTCCTCCAGCCGTGCCTCACCTACAGTTACCGCCCAGTCAGTCCATTCAACCTGGGATGGGCTGATTAGGTCATAGTTCTCACAGTCCAATCATTTCACCTCTGAATATTCCTGCAGTATCACAAGGGACACCTCATATCCAAATTATGACACCCACATACTGGTGACTACGACCAATGACATATAGTTATGAGGCCTCACTGAGTTACATATGTAAAGTGTCCACATTTCCTCTGCTGAAACCCTAGATATATCACCTTGCTAGGGCTGCCATAACAAAATCCCACACACCGGGGGGCCAACATGGCAAAAGTTATGTTCTCACTGTTCAGTAACTGGAGGCCCAAGATGAAGGCTTGGTTTTCCAGATGGCCACCTTCTTGCTGGGTTCTCACATGGTCTTTTCTTGGGACATATATACCCTGATTTCTTTTGTAGGCTCAGATTTCCTCTTTCTGTGAGGACATCAGTCAGATGGGATTAGGGCCCACCTGAATAGCCTCATTTTAACTTAATGACCCCTCTAAGTGTCCTGTCTCCAAATACTGTCGTGTTCTGAGGTGCTGCAGGGACACAGTTCAGCCCATAACACTGGGGTCAGATATCTAGGGCCACAATACTCGTGGGTAACCAGCAGCCCAAACACTTCTGTGGCATTCAATAACAAACAGTATTTTGCTCACTGGGTGGGCTTGTTCTTGTGAGTCACCCACATTGCTAGGGGTTGACTGGCTGTTGACCCATCTGGCGTTGCCCTGGCTGGATTGATCCCCTGTGTGCTTTCTTCCAGCAGGTTATCCTGACCATGTTCTTCTCCAGGTGATGGCATAAGGCCAGAGCAGACCAAGTCCAGGGTGTAGACACTTCAAAAGCCTCTGCTGACATCATGCTCATCTGAGTCCCGTTGGCCAAACACAGTCATATAGGCAAACCCAGAGTCAGAGGAGGAGGTAGCTGAAGTTGAACAGCAGCAGATGGGCATGTGGATGGACGGTGGGCAGGTGAAGAATGGGGGTCACTGGTGCATGAATAGAGACCATGCCTATAACAGTTCATAGCTCCTCACTGTTCTTCCAGCAAAACCCTTCTTAAATCTGTTTAAATTTCTCTGTGCTTCCATTTAAAAAAATGGAGAGGGAAGTATGTGTTCCGTATCAACTCTATAATATACATTTTATCATATTTTTCCATTTTTTTCTCATAACAAACCTAGGAAGCAAGCATGATTAGCTACAAACAGATAAGGAAACTGAGGCTTAGAATGTTAAATAACTCATCCAAAGTGACTCTGCTAGGGAGAAGTTTTTGAATCCAGGTCTGTCTGACTGCAAAGAGCATTTTTGGCTCACCAATGCTTTTTAAACCTGTCTATCAAAATTACCCTATGGGCAGAGGAGAGTGAGTGTATTCATACCCCTAGGGGGCCTGAGGGCTACTGCCCAAATTACCTATCACAGTAAGAAAACCCTTCAAAGTTATAAACTTTTATCTTAAAAATTAATATCAATTTGGCTTTCTACCCCATAATATATATTTTCATATATGACCCCTCCCATGTCTTTGAGCAGAATAGATGCTCCTGAGGTAGATGCATATTGAGAGGACCACTTTTCAGTACCTCTGGCACCCAGCTGCATGCCTGAGGAGCTTGCCCATCTCCGTCTGAGAAGCACGGCCTTGCACCAGGCAGCCTCCTAGAACTACAAGATTGAACGCAGGGTTGGTTTGGTGGTTAGTATGCTCCATTGCAAAAGGATATGACACATTTTGGGCATCGCCTGTCACTTTTTTTGACATTCTCAGACACTTCACTGGTCCTACAGTTAATTTGTCAACTGAGTCTTCTTTAAGAATGTCAGGAACGGCCTGGCAAGAAGAGGAAAGTATTGATTCCGGGCTTTTAGGAAGTTTGGTTTCCGTGTGACTTTAACATTTGACTCATTTTATTTCAGAACTTTATTGCATATTCACATCAAAACTGGCTGAAGCCAGATAGGAAAGATCTGCATTTATGATGCACTCTCAGAACAGGCTGGTGTCTGTGTTATCGAGGAGTTCAGTTTCCTGTTAACATTAGCAGTTAAGATTCCCTTGTGACCCCAAGGGGGTTGGGAGTTTCCTTTTTGTTCTCCAAGGAAATAAGTAACTAGGTTAGAACCTTGAGCCTTTGGTTAGACGACGGTGAGGAAAGCATGGGCTCCTCAATCTTTCAGAAACTGGGTCATTGTTCTATTTCTGTTGACCACAGAATATGCTGCTGCAGCTTTAGGGGATCCAACTCAAAGTCTGATACACTGGACACCTCCAATGTCTGGTTTACCACCTTCTGATGTCACTTCTGAGTCCCACCATGGCCCTGTGGACAGTTCCCTGCAGGCTTTAGGGTTCCTTTCTGAGGACCCAGCAGGATCTTGTCCAGCCAATATGTGTGCAGGAGTGCGGAGGAGTCCATACCTCCTGGGATAGTCCTCTACCACTGGGAACATGACCCAACGGAGAGATGCTCCTCCTCCTGTCCTTCTGGAGGGTAACCTGTGGGGCACTCTGGGTGCTGCTCGGGGGCTTACTGGAATATGAGCTCTGGTGGCCCATAGCAGTGGCCTCTGGAATGCCCCCTTACGTTGACCTTTCCTCCCCTGCCTCATTCTCCTTAGGCCCTGCCTCTCGGGGATCATTCTCTGCATAAATACTCTGTACCCAAATTTTTGTCTCAGGCTCTGCTCTCTGGAAAAGTCCAAGTCAAGACCCTGCCCTCTCCAGCTGGATGCCTCTGGTAAAGTTGCTTCACTTCTCTGGTCTCGACTATTAGAGGCAATTTCCCTTCCAGCTCTGAAAGTCTGCAGTTCTATTGACTACTTCTTCCCTTCTGGGGACTTGTTTCTTTTCCTCGTTCATGTCTAAGCCAAAGTTTTGACATTCCAACGGGTGGATTCTTACATTTCAGACGAGCCTGTCTTATACTCCTGGGTACTCTGAAGTGCTCCCAGGGTGACCTTTTCATCTCCACTTAGGACGTTCATTGCTTCACATTTTTGAAACAAAAAGCCAGGCATCCTTTTTAATCTGGACTTCAGCCCCAAGACGCCGATGCTCACCGAGGAGGTTCATAGACAGTTATTTGCTGCTGACAATTCTTCTTGTTCTCGTTCTTCTTTAAAAAAGTAAAAACCCAAATACTCTTGACTCATTTGTTTTTGGCTAATGAAAGGCTGCCTATCTAGAAAAGGCTCGTGGCTGCATGACACTATCAGTGACATTGCTCTCACTGAGGTAGAGGATGGTTTAGGATGAGAACTGGCTTGGAGCAGCAGCTGCGTGTTTCTGACCGCTGCTCGCCCAGCTCCCATGGTGTGGGGGAGATCACAGAGTTATCCGAAGACCCCTTGCTAGAGGGTGGTGACCTGTGTAAGTGATGGAGGGAGAAGGTGGGCTCATGGGGAGGGACTCACCTTGTTTTTGTCTGTTATTGAACACTTTCTGAGTTGGAGGAATCCATCCTACTCCTGCCTATGAATTCTTGTATTGGACCCCAACCTCCGGTTTTATTGTAGAAACTGGCACCATTCATCAGGCATGTGTGAGACTGGGCATTTTACCTAAATTCTCACAAAACCCTGCAAGCTAAGTATGATCATCTTTTTTTTTTTTGGGGGGGGGGTGGGGGATGCGGGTACCAGGGATGAAACTCAGAGGCATTGACCACTGAGCCACATCCCCAGCCCTATTTTGTATTTTATTTAGAGACAGGGTCTCACTGAGTTGCTTAGCACCTCCCTTTGGCGGAGGCTGCTTGGAACTCGAGATCTTCTTGCCTCAGCCTCCAGAGCTGCTGGGATTACAGGTGTGAGCCACCACACCCAGCCCATCCTTGCTTTTATTAGTGGTGAAACCAAGGCAGATTCCAAAGATTCTAGTACTCTATTGCTTATTTTTTTTCATAGCAGTTTAATAAATATTTGATAAAGAAATCGGGCTGGAATGTAGCTCAGTGGCAAAGCGTCTGCCTTGCATTCGCAAGCCCTGGGTTTGACCCCCAGTTCCAAAAAAGACAAAAAAAAAGAACCCCACCAAAAAACAAATAAGATAAAAAAAAGAAGTGAACACATCAATGAGGCTTGGCGATTAAGAACTTGTCCTAGGTGGCATAGTGGGGTGGAAATGAAACCCATATGTACCTGAGTCCCGATGCTGCTCCTCTTCCCAGGGTCCTGTGTTGGTTCATAGGTCTCTATACCACCCAACTGTTCTCACCATGGCCCCAGGGGCCAAGTTCTTTGCTGCACTGATACTTTGCTTTGATGTCTCTAGCAATTTTTCAACATCTCCCTTCTGCATGTCCAATTTCCTGCAATCATGTTGGCACAAAGCACGCTCGGACACACACAGACAACACATTGCACATATAATTTTGAACCACGAGTCATTTCACTGGAATGTCAGGACATAGTAGGGCCCAGCGTCCAGAATGCTGGCTCTACTTGTTTCTGTTCCTGGAGTAGAAAGTCATCCCCTTACACCTTGATTTTTTCTACTCGTAGACTGACCGAGTGGGTCCTGATTTCAGTTCTCATGAGCTCTGAACCATTTGATTCTGCAAAATCAAGAGGAGCAAGATGAGCAATGATAACAATATCCATTGATGGAACAAGACAGCTTTGCCAAAAAGGTTTTGTCACTGGGGTGAGTCTCTTCGTGCCTTCTGTCTGAGGAAGGCTGGGTAGTGCTGATTTCCAGGGCTGGACCTGATACCTTCTCCTCCAGGGCATGGCTTGGGTCCTTTCTCTGTGCTATCAGACTCTGTGATGTTTGCCAACAAGTGCACAAATACTAGGTCTCCCCCACCTCCTCCACCATGTTCAGGACCCTCCCAGATGCCTAGTACCCTCAGCCCTACCTAGCAGTTCCTACCTGAGGGCTTGCCTGACCTCCAAATGCTATGCGTTGCTCCTTTTCCATTTGCATTAGAGAAATATGTCATCAGCTCCCTTTAAAATAGCGACTCTTTATTGCCGTCCGCTGCCACTTTCGAGAGCTCCCAGGTGGTTCAGCTAATGGAGCGTGGAGGTCCAGCACGTGTTTCCAAGTCCAAGAATTACAGCCTCCGACAGCGACATCCTTCCAATATCCATCAGTGGTCACCTGGTTGGTCCCTCTTGGGGCGTCCTAATGAGCAGTACTTAGCTCTCCCAAATGAAACATTCCCCTACCACAATTGCCTTTTAATTAAGCCATCATTGTCTCTGGAGTGTAATGATCCTAATCTCCCTGTAAAGAAGGAAAAAGACAACAGTTTTCACCAGGTGGTATTCCTGGGTTTATACAGACCTGTTCATTGAAATGAGCTCAATCGCTTTTAAAAAAAGAAATGGGAGTAAATTCATGTGGATCATTTGGTTAGCTATTCCAGAGGTGTCTTAAGGGTTGTTTTCTCATTTTATGAGCAGTTTAAAGGGATGGTTATATGCACAGGCTTTGGAACCAGAAGACCTGGGTCCAACTCTTTTTCTTTTGGTTTCCTGTGTGACGTGGGCAGGACAATTAACCTCTCTGTGTTCCAGTTTCTTTATCTACTTTATTTCTCCGTTTCTCACCTCTATATCTAGAACATTCTTAGGGTCCCCTATTGTCTCTAGATCAAGCTTAAACTGCCTAGTGTGGTACCCACAGCATTTCTGATTTTGTTTCTGCCTCATTTCGAATCACTTCATGAACAATGAGACACTCTCAGACTTGAGGCTGAGAGAAAGCTGGCACTCACTGGTGACTTTGCCTAAACATCTTGGTGGTTGGAGTCCACACCTTACTCTGGGGTAAAAAATAGTATGAGGCTATTAGGAACAACTTTATACCAAAACATGGATTTTAGGCCAGAGAAGCAAGTGAAATTCTAGATCTTCAGACTCCTAAATTCAGACATTCTCACAGCTTCCCGAATTCTGAATTGATGTATCTCACATTAACATGCACCATTTCTAGGATATTTCATCAATACCTTTCTTTACATTTTTCTGTAAGAAATTCTTGCTTGAAATTTCCATTGGACATGGATGGTTCTGCCATTCAATCTGCCTACTTTCATTTATACTATAAGAAAATATAATAAAAAGAGAACTATTAATTAACTAATTAAACTTTTACAAAGTAGGTATCAGGGTAAAAATGACCTCTCTGAGTCTCTTGACCTCACAGAATATGTTTCTGGCAGGAAGATGCACCAAAATCATGTGAGTAAGTAGTTAATTGGTCTGGAAAGAAACAAATAAGCAGGGATTTTCTTTTTTTTAAATTTTTATTGTTGGTTGTTCAAAACATTACATAGTTCTTGACATATCATATTTCACACTTTGATTCAAGTGGGTTATGAACTCCCATTTTTACCCCGTATACAGATTGCAGAATCACATCGGTTACACATCCACTGATTTACATATTGCCATACTAGTGTCTGTTGTATTCAAGCAGGGATTTTCATATGATATCAAACTGTTATGGAGAGCCAGGCGTGCTGGCTCATGACTGTAATCCCACTGGCTCGGGAGGCTGAGGCAAGAGGATTGAGAGTTCAAAGCCAGCCTCGGCAACCTAGCGAGGCACTAAGCAACTCAGCGAGACCCTGTCACCGAATAAAATACAAAGTGGGGCTGGAGATGTGGCTCAGGGGTTGAGTACCCCTGAGTTCAATCCTCAATACCAAAAATAAAATAAAATAAAATAAAAATAAAAATAGAGAGAACTAGTAATGGATGGAATATCAAAAACATAGCAGCACTAGTTATGTATGGTTACTAAGCACGTGAAACACAGTGTGATTCAGAATTAAATTTCTAATTTTATTTAATTCTAATTAATTAAATTTACTTCTAAATAGTACATATGTCTAGAGACTACAAGATTACATATTTTAGTTCTATATGATTTCAATCTTCTGAAATTTATTAAGACTTCCTCAACAATTTTAAAGAGTGTTAAGTATTCCTCAGTTTCTAAGCGTATATTTGTTTCTAAAAGGTCAAGTTCTTTGTGTTGTTCTGTTTCTCTATGATTTCACTTAAAATAATCTGCTTACCTTATCTATTATTAAAACAGTGTATTAAAGTTTTCCATGATAAATAGAAATATTTCTATTTATCCTTTTAGATCTATAACTATTTGTTTTATTTTGAGGCTGTGTTCAATTTACAATTGTTATAACTGGGTGAACAGGAATTTTTAAATTATTATTATTTTTCCATTGGTGCATTATAGTTGTACAAATTGTTGGGATTTGTGGTTACATATTTGAACATGCACACAATATAATAATATAATAATATAATTTGGCCAATATCACTCCCCAGCACCTCCTACCTCCCACTGCACGATCCCTTTCCTCTACTGACCTCCCTTTGATTTTTAAGAGATCTACCCCCACCTTGGTTTTCCTTTTCCTTCTCTGGCTTCTGCAGATGAGAGAAAACATATGACCTTTAACCTTCTGGGTTTGACATACTGAGTGAAGCTTTTTTTCAATAGTATATGCTCTGCATTTTTAAAACCCAGTGTGACAATCCTTGTTTCTTAACTGGAGAATTTGCTTCATTGATTTTGAGTAAAACTATATTTACCTTCAGCCCCACCTTCCTATGTGCAGATTATTTGCTTGTTCCCTTCTATTTTTCTTTGTTTTATTTTTCCTCAAAATCTTTGTATTTAAATGAAAACCATTCCATTTCTTTCCCTTGCTCCTATCGTTTTTCTCGTCTTTTCTGGTAACACTGTGCGTTCAGCATTCATTGTTTCTTTCTGACTTGTGTCTAATGTGTCGTAAATTCATCCCTTGGCTTCTTGATTTAATTCTTACACATTTCAGGTCTAGACCTTTGACTTGATTCTTTTAAAGACTGATAAAGTTGCGTTTTAGATTTTCTGACTCTTAGTGAAATTTTCAAGTTTGGCTTCCATGTCATTGAATTGGAAGTAGGTGTTTCATAGTGCACATCTCTTCATGGCAATAGCTGGAGTGGATCTGTTTCCATTGTATGATTTTTGTGCTAGCTCATGGAATTTTGTCTTCAGGTCTCTCTGATTATCTTTGATTAAAATGAGAAGGAATTTGTTGAAATAACTGGAGACCTACCATGATCTTCTTTTAAAATTTTTTTGGTTTAAATTAGTTATTAAATACTAATACAGTATAATGCATAGTGCATAAATATAGTATAATGCACTTATGCATTTAGATATATCATACATAGATGGGATATAATTTCTCATTTTTCTGAGTGTACATGTTGCAGAATCATATTGGTTATGTAGACACATATATACATACAGTAATAATGGCGGTTTCATTCTACTATCTCTCCTATCTCCACATCCCCTTCCCTCCATTCCCATCACTTCCCTCGACCTAATCTAAGGTAACTGTATTCTTCCCTAGTGTCCCATCCCCACTTTATTGTGAATTAGCATCTGCATATTAGAGAAAACATTCGCCCTTTGGTTTTTTGTAATTGGCTTGTTTTGCTTAGTATGATATTCTCCAACTCCATCCATTTACTGGCAAATGCCATAATTTCATTCTTCTTTAAAGCTGAGTAGTATTCCATTGAATATATATACACACCACATTTTCTGTATCCATTCATCTATTGACAGACACCTAGGTTGGTTCCATAGATTAGCTATTGTGAATTGAGCTCCTATAAACATTGACATGGCTGCATTACTGTAGTATGCTGTAGCATTACTGTAGCATTACTGTAGTATGATTTTAAGTCCTTGGGTATAAATCAAGGAGTGGGATAGCTGAGTCAAATAGTGGTTCCATTCCAAGTTCTGAGGAATCTCCATACTGCTTTCCATAGTGGTTGAACCAATTTGCAGTCCCACCAGTAATGTATGAGTGTGCCTTTTCCCCCGCATCCTGGCCAACATTTATTGCCTGTATTCTTGGTGATTATTGCCTGTATTCTTGGTGATTGCCATTCTGACTGGAGTGAGATGAAATCTTAGAGTAATTTTGATTTACAATCTTCTAATTGCTAGAGATGTTGAACACATTTTCATATATTTGTTGATTGATTGTATTTATTTCTTTTTCTGAGAAGTGTCTGTTCAGGTCTTTGGCCCATTTATTGATTGGATTATTTGTTTTATTTGGTGCTTAGCTTTTTGAGTTCTTTATATACCCTAGAGATTAGTGCTCTATCTGATGTGTGAGGGGTAAAAATTTGCTCCCAGGATGTAGGCTCTCTGTTGAGAGCCACAGCCGAAGGGGCCCCAGCAAACTTCCAGCTGCCAGCAACCAGCTGCCGGCTGATGATTGGCTCACAGCGGCCCCAGCAACATCTAGCTGATTGGCTCCTCTGCGGTGATGCTCATTGGGCTGTTTCCCTGCCCTTTCAGACCACGGAGCTGCTCATTGGGGGACTTTTTTGGCTCCGCCCATGTGACCCAGCCAATCGGCCTCAAGAGCAGGAGGATTGTGGGAGAGGTGGAGAGAAGCTTGTGTGGGAGAGAGAGGCTTGTGGAAAGCCGGTGGTGGCAGTTGAGGCTCTGAGGGTTTTTCCTGAGATGCTGTTTTGTTTGGCGTGTGTGGTTCTAAAAATAAAGTTAGTTTCTTTTGACAAGTGGCTCCTGATTGTGCCCAGCCAGACTGCGGCAGCTCTCTATTCACCTCACAGATTGTTTCTTTTGCTGAGAAAAAACTTTTTAGTTTGAATCCATCCCATTTATTGACTCTTGGTTTTAATTCTTGTGCTATTGGAGTCTTATTCAGGAAGTTGGGGCCTAATCCCACATGATGAAGACTAGGGTCTACTTTTTCTTCTATTGACACAGAGTCTTTGGTCTATTTCCTAGGTCCTTGATCCATTTTGAGTTAACTTTTGTGCATAGTGAGAGATAGGGGTTTAGTTTCATTTTGTTGCATATGGATTTCCAGTTTTCCTAGCACCATTGGTTGAAGAGGCTATCTTTTCTCCAGTGCGTGTTTTTGGCACCTTTGTCTAATACAAGAAAATTGTAGTTTTGTGGGTTAGTCTCTGTGTCCTCTATTCTGTACCATTGGTCTACCAGTGTGTTTTGGTGCCAATACCATGCTGTTTTTGTTACTATAGATCTGTAGTATAGCTTAAGATCTGGTTTAGTGATGCCACCTGTTTCACTCTTCTTGCTAAGGATGGCTTTAGCTATTCTGGGTCTTTTATTTTTCCAGATGAATTTCATGATTGCTTTTTCTATTTATATAAGGAATGACATAGGGATTTTAATCTAGGTTGTTCACTGGGTCATCAGGTGACATGAAGCCAGGCTGCTGATCATGATCTGCTTTGGTTCAGAACCAAAGCACCCTCAATCCCAGGGTGAAGCCTTTTGCCATACTTCCCAGCCCAAAGTGAAGAGTGCTTTACTTTATAAAGTGAAGACTGGATTTCACTTTGATTGATTCTATTTCTTCTTCTGAGAAGTGTCGAAGGTACCAGGTAGTAATTTAGCTCCCTATTTCCAGGAAGCTTCAAAGGTACAGATCTGTTTTGACTACCTCATCTTACAAACATCCCTGAGCAGAAGGAACCCCGAGTGGTGGGCTCAACTCTCCTGTTTCCAGCCCTTTGCAGGATCTCAGTTAAATAATCCTCACTGTCTCAGTAAAACGGTGCTTGAAAGATTTTCTTTCTTTCTTTTTCTTTTGTCCAGCTTTTAAAATGCTCTTTAATGGGAAGATAGGTCTTATTTAGTTCCAGCTCTGGAAATAGAAATTCACTGTGTACCTTTATTTAATCTTTCTGAGTCTTGTTTTCTCTGAGACCTAGTTTTCTCTTGTTGTCATAATTTTTTAAAAACGAATGTTTTGGTTGACAATTCTCACTGATACAGCATTTTGGCACCTTGTTTGAGGATCCCTATTGTCAAATGTTCCCAGAAATAATGAAATGTTCTGTCTTTGAGTGACAACTTTGGCATCAGCAACAAACAGGGGGCCAATGCTAATGTGATGCTCTGCTGAACATTTTATAGAATATTCTTGTGTTTTTATGGAACTGAGTAAGGGGAACCAACATTCTTTTCTCCTCCATCACATTGTCAAAGACTTGCATGTGGAATTTGGTACAATGACCGTATGTGGGAGCCCGCAGCCCTTGCTCAGCAAATAACCTCAGTAAATAACCTCATCTGCTCCCCACACGTGAGCAGGAACAACATGCGAGCTGGTGTCTACTTGTACAATGCATTTTGGAATTGATTCAACATACATTTGCACAAGTTAATGTTTAAATGTGACTCCACAGTTTAAATGTGACTACACAGTTACAAAATGTAATAAAACACGTCAAGATTGCTTCCTATCATTTTCTTCAACTTTGATGAGGAAAAAAGTTACAACTATCTTATTTACTTTCCAGGCACAGGAAGACTGGGACAAGAAATGGCAATACCTAGCATTAATTTTTCTCTAATGATGTGAGTGGAAGGGTTCTCAAAGCTTCACAAGAGTCAACTCACATTATATCTTATTAAACCCATTCTCTAGAAGGAGAGAGTGTGGCCCAAGAGGCTGCTTATTTGAAGTTACTGTGTGCCTGAGCTGGGAGTCTAAGGCAAGCAGCTTGGGCTTTTGTGCACTATGCATACATATTAGTTTCTTTTGGACTTGCACTGCAATTCCATTAGTCGGAGGATTACCTCTCCTTGTAGTTGTATCTTGTATGGAGTCTTTGCAGCAACTGATCTATGAGACATTTAGAGGCATATCTGTTCATCTTTGTGTCTGACTTTTTCTGATGGGTGGATAAGGCTGGGCCCATAAGGCCATCTCTCTTTTCTTTTCGTTATTTGTTCTTTTTAGTTATACATGACAAGAGAATGTATTTCAACATATTATACATAATTGGAGTATAACTTCCCATTCTTGTGGCTGTACATGATACGGAGTTACACTGGTCATGGGTTCATATGTGAACATAGGAAAGTTATGTCCAATTGATTCTACTGTCTTTCCTATTCCCATACCTCCTTCCTAACCATTCATTCCTCTTTGTCTAATACAATGAGTTTCTAGTCTTCCCTTCCCTACTTTATTGTGTGTTAGCATCTGCATATCAAGAGAACATTTGGCCTTCAGTTTTTGGGGACTGGCTTATTTCATTTAGAATGATAGTCTCCAGGTCCATCCATTTACTGGCAAATGCCATAATTTCATTCTTCATTATGGCTGAGTAATACTCTATTGTGTGTGTGTGTGTGTATATATATATCACTGTTTCTTTATCCATTCATCTGATGAAGGGCACCTAGGTTGGTTCCATAGTTTAGCTATTGTGACCTGATCTGCTATAAACATTGATGTGGCCACATCACTACAATATGCTTCAGTCCTTTGGAACTATACTGAGGTGTGGGATAACTGGGTCAAATGGTGGTTCTATTTTAAGTTTTCTGAGGAATCTCCATACTGCTTTCCAGAGTGTTTGCACCAATTTGCAGACCTCCCGCAATGTGTGAATGTACCTTTTCTCCCACATCCTCGTCAACATTTATTGCCACTTGTATTCTTGATTGCCATTCTGACTGAAGTGAGATGAAATCTCAGTGTAGTTTTCATTTGTATTTCTCTAATTGCTAGAAAGGTTGAACACTTTTTATATATTTTTGTTCACCAATCATATTTCTTCTACTGTGAAGTGTCTGTTCAGTTTCTTTGCCCATTTATTGATTGGGTTATGTGGTTTTCTTTCTTTCTTTTTTTTTGGTGTTAAGTTTTTTTGAGTTCTTTATATATCCTGGAGATTAATGTTCTATCTGAGGTGCATATGGTAAAGATTTTCTCCCATTCTGTAGGCTCTCTCTTTACATTATTGATTGTTTTCCTTTGCTCTGAAGAAGCTTTCTGGTTTGATACCATCCCATTTGTTGATTCTTGATTTTACTTCTTGTGCTTTAGAGTCTTTTTGAGGAATTCAGCTCCTAAGCCAACATGGTGGAGATTTAGGCCTAATTTTTTTTTCTGTTAGGGTCTATAGGGTCTCTGGTCTAATGACTAATTCCTTGATCCACTTTGAGTTTTGTGCAGGGTGAGAGGTAGGGGTTTAATTTCATTTTGTTACATATGGTTTTCCATTTTTCCCAGCACCATTTGTTGAAGAGGCTATCTTTCTTCCAATGTATGTTTTTGGCACCTTTGTCTAGTATGAGATAACTGTATTTGTGTGGGTTTGTCTTTGCATCTTCTATTCTGTTCCATTGGTCTTCATGTCTGTTTTGGTGCCAATACCATGCCGTTTTTGTTACGCTAGCTCTGTATATAACTTAACGTCTGGTATTGTGATGCCTCTTCACTTTTTTCACTGAGGATTCCTTTGACTCTTCTGGATCTCTTATTTTTCCAAATGAATTTAATGACTGCCTTTTCTGTTTCTATGAAGAAGGTCACCGGAATTTTAATGGGAATCTCATTAGATCTGTATAGTACTTTTGGTAGCTCGGGCATTTGACATTATTAATTCCGCCTACCATCTCTCTTTCTTTGAGGTCATAGTGGACACAAGTAAATGCTTCTCCCTTGCTACATCATAGGTAGTCCAGTCCTCACTGTTGACCGAAAACCACTAATGTTGTATACTTACTTTTCTTGGTTCTGGGGATAGAACCCAGGGTCTCACACATGCTAGGCAGTAAGTCCACTGCTGAGCTGCATCCCCGTGCCATGGTGCACACATGCATATTGTATTTCAGCTCCTGGAACTCAGAGGTCCTCCTGTGTATTCATGCACAGTGCTCCTTCCACCCCCGCCCCTGCCCTACCCTTCACTGTTAGGCTATAGGGCATGATGCCAATGTTCAGAGAAGTGATAACCCAATTGGGAAGTGTGTCATTGGAGAATAGTACAAAACCAACCAACAAACAAAAACAAAACAAATAATAAAAAAAAAACCCTGAATTATTCATGGCCCTCTTGGTTGTTGAAGTCAGTTGGCACTCCAGGTTGAGCTGTAGATCTTTCTGGATTGTGGTCCTGAGTGTGCTGTGGTCTGACTGCTGGTGTTGTGATCAACAATGGGGGAAGCAAGGTTTGCAATGTGGAAGGGGGCCAGTTGGCTTTGGGAAAGAGACAGTCTCAGCCTCCTCTGGAGGGTCTTCTATGGGAAGTGGTGAGAAATACCACAGGGCAGGTAATGGTGCCCACAGAGCAACCGAGGGCCCATCTGCACAGCCAACCTGCCCTCAGGCAAACTGAATGGAGGGAGTCTTTGGAATCTAAGAAGCTGGACTTCTGATCCCTGATTGGCCACTCACCAGCCTTCTGGCCTCAGGGATGTGTTAACTTCTCTTAGCCTCAGGATCAGCATACATCAGATGGAGATAAAATGCACTTAATCTAGTCAATGCATGATTAAAGGGTAGGAAAACTCTTATTGTCCCTGGTCCATATAGGAGTTCAAATACGTGCTGACTGTAATGGAAGCAGGTTTGGATGTGTCTGTTCTGGCATTTGCCTTTCTGTGGTTTGATACAGAGTGAGTCGGGGACCAGAGTTCCATATGCTAGTCCAGGGGAAAGTGAGCTATGGTTTTGTGGGGGGAGGCATGATGTGTCCTCGGGTTTCCAGGCAGTCCTTCCTCCCATGGCCAGCAGTGTGATGGCATATTTGGCAGCTGCAGCACATTGTTCTAACATTTTCTGGGGACAGCCTACAGAGACTTGCCCATTCCCAGTTTGAGTGGTGATGGATAGCTCAGCGCTCATCCCTTCAGAACTGTGTGAGTAATTGTTTTCCAAGTGCAGCTTCCCTGGCACACTGAGGCCCACCTGGACCTCTCCTGTGTTCTCACTTAGCATTGAGGCTGTCCACTGTTTGACGCCCTTTGGATGCTACCACCTGGAAGAGCTTGGCGGCAGCTGTCAACTTGGTATCGTTGGGTTTTCCCAAGTTCTGGAGATGCTGGCAAAAACCCTCGTCCACAGAATAGACTCCCCAAAGCGTCTCCTTTATTATTTCAGCCCCAGCCTTCAGTTGGTTGTCTAGCATGGGTGATCCATTTCCCCCCATTCCTGGTATGTGTTGCCTTTCAAATACTTTTGGGAAGATGGATACTGCAGGGAAGAGCTCATGGTCTTTAGAGTAAGAAGGGAATCTGAATCCTTACTGGGGGATTCAGAGCATGTTGCTTAACCTTGTTAAGCCTCAGTTTCTTCATCTATAAAATGGGGATATAATATCTGCATGTTAGGGATGGTATGAGAATAAGTGAGATATTATAAGTTTAATTGATGTGAATAAACTTGCTTTTTAGTTGAACCTTAGCAAAGTATTTTTAAGTAAATAAATAAAAACATAAATAGACTTCTTTTGGCAAACTAGTGGGTTGTCATTTCCCCATGTCAGGGAGACAGCTCTCTACCTCCTGCTGCCTGGCAGGTTACAATGGATGGGTTCATAAAGCGTGAGGCTTAGTTTCACAGACTCCACAGACAGGCTACCTGCTTTAACTCCTGGCTCTCTGATTGTGAGCAAGGTACTTAAGCTCTCCATTATGGTTTGGATCTGGAATAACCCTCCAAGACCTCCTGCATTCAAAGCATGGTCCCCAGTGCAACAAACTTCAGAGGGGGGGTTTTAGGCAATGAGTGGATCATGAGGGGTCTACTCTCATCATTGGGTTAATTTCATGGATTAATCCATTAAAAGCTGCATGGACTCCCAGGAGGCTGGAAGAGGTAGGTTTCTGGGGGCATGCCCTGCCCCTGCCCCCCTCACTTCCCAGCTGCCACAAGCTGAGTAGTGAAGAGCTTCCCTCTGCCACACTCTTCTGCCATGATGCTCCTGCCTTGGAGTTGGCAGACCATGCACTGAATCTTCTGAAACCATGAGCCCAAATAGATCTTTCCTCCTCTAGGTTGTTCTTGTTGAGTGTTATGGTCACGGTGACAAAAAGCTGACACTCTCCATACCTAGCTGTCCTCACCTGTAAATGAGGTTAATAACAGTAGCCCCCTCATAGTGCTATTGTGAGGACTGTAGAAACGAATACTTTCAAATTCTGATCATGGTTCCAGGTGATAGCTTGTTGATCGGCCAAAATAGTCTGTTGGCAAAAGAGCAGGCAGAGGGGCCCACCCAAAACTTCCTTTTAGATTCCTCCATTCCGGCCTCTTGCTCCTTCCTCCGGACCCCAATGGCCCCTGTTCCCTAAAGGACAATCCAAGCATCTCCCCCTCCCCACCCCCAGGTCCTTGTGCTGATATCAGTTCCAACCCTACTTCACTAGCAAGGCCCTGGTTAACCAGTGCTTGGGCGCAAGCTCTGCTGCTTCGTCATTCCGTCTCCCCAACGTGCCATCTTTTAAAATGGCAAACGTCAGTACTGGGCACATTTTAGACTTATTTATTTGCTTATGACCTGTGTCTCCTGTTCAAATGTAACTCCAAGCAGTTGGTCTGCTTAGTTAACTGGTGTGTTTTCAGTGTAAAAAATACTGCCTGTCATGCCACATAAATCCAAGATGTATTAATGACTGTGAGTAAATGAACCCATTATCTGTGACCCAACTAATTGCTGTCTGCTGGTGGTTGAGTGTTGATGATGTGCTAGGTGAATAATACGCCATCATTCAGTAACCCAGACTGAGTTGAATAATATGCCTATATTATAACAATATATATCATGCATAGATATTATTATGATAACATACCTGTAGTAGGTAAGCCAGGCTTCTTAGAATATTGACAGGGATGATGGGGGCACTGATATCCCCACCAAGCTCTGTAAGCCTGTGCTTGATGGAGCATATAAAATTAGGGAAGGGGATGAAAGATGATATGAACATCTCTGAGCTTCAGTTTCTTCATCTGATGGGCTGATAAATAATGTCTACCATGCAGACTATCCAACCATTGAGGAGGATGCTATAGCTCTCCGAGCCTCACAGATCATCATTGCTAAGGAAGTGACGGTAGTAGTGATTTTGAAGTCATAGATTTTGACTTCTGTTTAGAAACTGGGTTAAGAGTCTTTGCTCTGACCTGGAAATGCTACCTCCTTATAAAGTTCCTTTTTCTTAATTTGCCCACACGTGTTTCATCATTATTTGGTAAGGAGGGACTGAGCACAGAGCATCTCAGGGTAATGATGACAATTATTGCTTACTGAGCACCTACTTTGTGCTCTTACCTCTTTCCATCAATTGTTACAGTAAAGCTGGGAGGTAGTATTGGGATTTCATTTCTATAAAGGATGCAGAGCCTGGGATGTGCCCAGCATTGTGACCAGCATGCATACCACTCAGTGCAATGCATTCCCAACGGAGGCATGGCCCCGGGGACTGTTTCTCCTGTCTTTGTTTGTACCTGGCGATGACCAACCCCAAGTTCTCCCAATGCTGCAAATTTCCAGTGACTCATCATCAGGACAAGGGGCACAGCCCTCAGAAAGCCTGCCTGGCTCATTACATCTCTGTTGACATTCACAAACTTTCTATCCTGCTCTAAAAGAGGCCAGGAAGGCAGAGAACCTGACTTAGGAAAGAGTTTGGGAAACCTGAGCACGACGCTAGCTTGGGGCTCCAGGGCCCAGCTGGGCCATTAGCCATCTGCTCTGTGTTAGGCCTCCACTGTGCATTTGGGTGGATCCAGAATTTTCTTATTGCCTCTGGGCAGGGGCTGGCAGAACACCCGGCACTGAGCTTCTCTATGTGGTGTGCTATGCAGATGCTGGCCCTCAGGGCCTCCGGGCACTGCTCCACGGTTGGTCCATGTTTCACATGGAGATTTGGTCCAGGACCTCCAACAGCTGCATGAGGATGCTGGAGGTGGTCTGTCCTTAGGATCTATCTGGAGGGCCTGGTGTTCCTGCAGCCATCCTCAGGACTGACCTGGCTTTACGGTCACGCTCCCTGTAGCATTTGGATGAATGTGTTATGGTTTGGATATGAGGTGTCCCCCAAAACCTCACGTGTGAGACAGTGCCAGAAGGTTTAAAGATGAAATGATTGGGTTGTGAGAGCCTTATCCCAATCAGTGAATTAATCCCCTGATAGGATTAACTGAGTGGTAACTGAGGACAGGTGGGGTGCGGCTGGGGGAGGTGGGCACTGGGGGTGTGACTTTGGGGTATATTTTGCATCTGGAGAGTGGAGTCTCTGTTTTCCGATTGTCATGTGAGCCCCTTCCCTTGATACACTCTTCTGCATGATGTTCTGCCTCACCTCCAGCCCTGAGGAATGGAGCCAGCCTTTAATGGACTGAGACCTCGGAAACCATGAGCCCCTGAATAAACTTTTACTCTGTTAACATTGTTCTTGTCAGATCTTTTTTACAATCGTGAAAAAGCTAACTAAACAGAAGGTCTGCTGCAGGTAATGGAGTTGAGAATACTGAACTGCCTCAGCTCTGGTCTAGGTGCCAGGGCCACGGAAACACCTAAGACGAGGTTCCTGCCCTCGGGTGGGTTAGAGTCTCCAGACTTCCCTTCAACAGCATCCACAGGCAGCAGCAGATGCTGCTAAAGGCTGGATTTACTAAATCACTGTGGTTCACTCACCACAAATGACTTTTCCTGGTGAGCAAATGACATTGCTTCTTATATTAGAGATATGGAAGATAGAAAGAGGGATAAGAGTGTAGGCCATAGTTTCCAGGGATCACGATCTGGCTGTTAAAAATGTCCAGGTTCTGTTCCCCTCTGAAGGTTCTGTTGGATTGGTCAGGGCAGAGCCTAGGTATTGGCATTTAAAAACATCTCCCCAGGTGATGCTAACATGCCACCCTATGAGCAGTGGATTCACTAGGCAGTTTTCTGATCAGGGCACAGCCCTGGACGCCCCTGGCCTTACTGGATTATTGCCTTCAGTGGGATGGGGCCTGAGCGCCTGTATTAAGTATGATTATGACTGATGATCAGGAGTTAGATTTATTTTTGTGTCTAGCCTTTTTTCGGGGCGGGGGTACCAGGGATTGAACTCAGTGGCACTCGACCACTGAGCCACATCCCCAGCCCTATTTTGTATTTTATTTGGAGACAGGGTCTCACTGAGTTGCTTAGTGCCTTGTGTTTGCTGAGGCTGGTTTTGAACTTGTGATCTTCCTGTCTCAGCTTCCTGAGCTTTTGGGATGACAAGCGTGAGCCACTGTGCCCTGCTGTGTCTTACATTTTTGAGGATCAGTTGGTTTTCTGTGAAATGGGTAGCTGCAGAGTGAGCTCCAGCCTTTTGGTCAGACCAAATGTGTTCTGGACTTAGCACAGATTCACCCATATGGACAAGCAGCTGCGAAGGTGGCTGTTGATACTGTCAGCTTTCAAGTGGCCAAGGGGTTCTGGCTGGGTGACACAATGTGCGATGGTGTCAATGTGTGATTCAGCTCCACATTTTCTGCTTGTTTTTTATGTGGATAGATTTTATATTTTGGATGAAAATAAATTTTCCAAGGGAAATTTGAGTCTGTTCACTTTTCTGTCAATTTGTTGGAGGTCATTGATCGCATGAAGAGAGGATGAATGTTTATTATATTCTAGACATGGCTCTAGGCTGGACACCCTTCCAATGCTTTGAGGGACTCCTTGTCCTTGAGAGAGGGCACAGATATATAAACAAATAATATCAGATTTGATAATTTCCTCTTTTTTTGTTAAAAAAAATAAATTTATACAATTGCAAACCTGCAAAGCATTTGGAATGCTAGCCATTGCCAGTTTGAGATGGTTGTTTCCATCAGCATTACTCACTATAGATTGGAGAAAAAACTTTTTATATTCCTCTCTTTACTCATCTACAAGAGCAATTCCCTGTGCACAAGTCCAAGTGTGCTCATCATGGTCTATTGTTTGGCTAATACATATGGTCCACCTATTCCCATCATAAGAATTAAATGATTTGGGGGTGCCTCACATTAGTTGCCCCTCACTCCTCTTCCAAATTCTAGTCATTTATATTTATGTTCAAGAGAAATCCTGGTGGACAGATGTTAGCCTTCTGTTCTGAACGGGGCATTCTTGTGTGTGGGAGAGACACTGGGGTTCCGGGTGTCTTGATGTTGGTGGTCTCTGCTGTGTTCTGCCTGGACCAGGAAGAAAAAAAAAAGAGATTGAGAGATGAATGTGTACCTGGAAGGATGCTCTGGAAGAAAGTCTATCGACAAAGCAAACCAGAGAGGCAGAGATACGTGCTTTCTTAGATCAATAAAGAAATCGTTCTATAACCATTAACTGAATGGAGAAAGTTGTTTTGGGCCGGTTCACCAATACAAAACATCGACTTTGCCCTTGGCCCCAAGATTTGATTCTCCTTCCTCTTTACTCAGTCCTCTCATTGTGTTTTGAATAAATATAATATTCATTGAAATATTATTATATAACATAATATATAATATGACTATATAATATTCACTGTAATGCTCATTGAATATGTATTTTTTAGTGGAAACTCTATTGTCCAAATTTAATTTTTTACTCAATTTTCTATGGACTGCAGTTAAATGGCAATTGTTTCCACTTTGACTTTCTTGAAATTATTCCTTGTCGCAATCAATTCTTTTCATATGATTCTTGCTCTGGAGCTTTAGTTTGTTGGCCACTTTTCTTATTACTATGAAATTGGACTGATTGAGGTTTCTGCCTTTGTGGGTTTCCTTCTGTAGTCAGTAATTCTACAATGTTCAACTTTCTTGGTCACATTTTCCAGGTATCAATGTCACCATGTGTGATGTTAGCCATGGCCAGCTACAGTTAGACTCGATTGTTTCTCCCAGTATTGCTTGCAATAGGTTGGATAAAGCTGATGATATCTGTTTCTTTACTTATCTGTGGAAAGATAAGAGCGATTTCCTGAGCACAATTTCCAGCATGCCCAACACGGCCTATTGTTTGGCTAATCCACATTTTCTGTCTATTCCTATCACTGCACACCCTAGAAATGCCTGTATCCACAGTGCTGTTAGATCCACAAGTAGATTCTGGGGGAAAAAAAAAACAGAAGATTTTTAAGCAAGCTTTGCATGTTGCTGATGGACTCTCACCTGGTCACATCACTTGATCCTGGGAGACAGCCTGTGTGTCTGGCCCCCACCCCTCATCTTCAATTGGGGGTTTCCTCAGACCCGTGGCACAGGTTAGGGCTCCACTGAGTGCTCCGTGGGCCTTCCCAGGAAAGACTCTTGTCCAACAGGAAGTAAGAGGATGTATCTGAGGAGATGTTGGCAGGCACAGGCAGGTGTACACATTTACAGTCAGGGACAGCTGTATTCCTTTGGAGGTATTCAGAAATTCTTTGGGGACATATAGTGAGAATTCATGACTGTCTCCCAAAATGTTGTACATATATAAGGTTTGTTGACTCTTCATCTACTTATTAGCCATCTTCATAAAAGATGTGAGGAAGAAAAATACAAAAAAGTAACAAGGTGAGGAAGTCAGACAAGTGATAAAACTAGGGGAACAAAGTAAATAAATATTTAGAAGGTTAGCACACAGACACACACGCAGAGGGAAATAGAGAATTTCAAATTCTGTAGAGTGCATATTGATGCCGAGCTTCCTATAGCCAAGGCAAAGAGCCCACAGTATGTTAAAATGCTTTCTAATGTCTCTAAGATATGGTACACACTTTACCAAGAGGGCTGGTGCGTTTAGTCCTTCTCTGTTATTGCTGTAGTAATGGTGAGTTTGGCCTTTACTTTGGCAGCAAAAGGGATGACGGAAAGCCGAGCTATACATGTTCAACTTTTAACAACACTTTGCTTTCAATCAAATTCCCAGCCATCGTCTCCAACCACAGAGAAATTTAAGAACTGGACCCTTTGTAGGGAGAGAAATACTTGCTAATCTGGATTGATTTGAGGCCATTAATCGTGTCTGCAACATAGACACGTTTTGGTGGTGTAGTAGCCTGCATCACTGCCTTTCCTGACATAACAGAATGGTTAGGAACATCCTAATTTAGCCCTTCTTTCCATTCATTTTTTTCTGTGCCTGCTATGTGTCAGATATTGCTCTGGATGTGAGAGATGCAGAAGGACATGTTCGCCCCACTACCCTGAACTCATAGTCAGGATAGACAAGCACCTGGAGGTGTCAGCAATGATGATTGGTCCATGAAGCATAGAATTTCAGTATCTGTGGGCTGAAAGCTCACTTTGCCTGGAGAGGCAACTGTTGGTCACATGAAGGGTTCCCTATTTGGGGCTTTCTCCCCTAGATCCCTAGAGCTCACTCTTCATTCCTTCTCTGTGCAGCTGCCCAGGGTAATGGTGTTCCTGTGTCATGTTTACACTTTAACCCATTTTGTCCCATGGTCTCAGATATCACATTTGCTCATCATAATATTTAAAGAATGGCTTACCCGTGTAAAAGATAATATATTGTCCAGTGACTTATTTATAAGATAATCTATATTTTTTGTTCTTAAGGATAATAAAAGATATATTTTCCAATAGGTTAAGGTTTCCCATCTATTTTAATGCACCTTTGTCAATTTTGTTGAAATATTCACAGAATGGAAAACTTGGAACTCAATGGGTTAAGCTATATGGGGGCATCCGTAAAGTCTAGAATAGCCTGTGCTTTCCTTCTCAAACTTGCTTGCTAGATGTGGGCTCAGGGTTTCCTCCTCTGTGTGATTGTCAAAGCCTTGTTGTCTGGATTCCAAGACAAAATTACCAAAAGACGCTAACCTTTTAATTGGGGTTCACAGAAACCCAGTTCAAGCGTCACTACCAACACGTAAGGCCCCCCACCTCTGGTAGCTGCCTCATCCCCCATCCAACCAGTCTAAATACCGAACACCAAAAGCCAAGTGAATAACTCATGTTTTCTCTTCTGAAAAAGAGTGACTTGAAAGGCATATTAAGGCAACCATTCTCTCCTGCTCTAATTCCTTTCTTCTTCTCTCTTTAGGTCTGGGAAACCATTTGACCGCCCTCTCCATTCCTGGGGCCACACATGACCCAGTGCTTATATAACACTGACTTGCCTTATAACACACTAACAGCCCCCTTACACCCTCCTTGGGATCTCACGACATGCCTTTGAGATAGGTGCTGTTAAGACTTTCCTTACAGGGAAGGGAGACTGTGGCACTGGCAAGGGATGAACTGGAGTCTGTCCAGTTCAGATGCACTACTTTTCTCTTCATGGTGTTGTGTCTTAAACAGCCAGGGCTCCAGAGGGTCTTAGCTACCCATTGGTGAAAGAATGGAGACCTTGGGCTGCACGGTTCTAGGGGGTCCTTATGGTCCAGTTCATATACTGTCAGGTGTGACAGTGTTGAAGTGCTGGGCTCCCAAAGACCATCTAAGACAGGGGTACCATGCAAGCAGTGAAATCCCTGTTAGTGTGCCTGGCCATTATATAAGCGGGCTGGATAGAACCACTCAGGTCTCTGAATACATGGGTGTGTATATTTGTCAAAACTCATTAAAATAGATGCACTTTATTGTATGTAAGTGGTAAGCCGATCAAGTTGATTTTAAAAGCCAGAGTAGAAAAAGCATACTCCAAACCCTGAACACCTGGAGTCTCACTAGATGTGAGACTTGCTCAACTGACCTCTTCACCTCCATTGGCTGATATTTTCTCTGGCCATGACCTTTCTTGATAATTGGGAGCTGGGCTATGATGGCAGATGGAAAGTGATGTGTATGTTTAGGGATGGCAGTGGCATTGGGAGTTTTTGATGAAATCTGATTGATTGATTGCCTAAAGCTCTTTCTGCTGCTGTTTTAGACTGAAAGCCATAGCTATGTCTCTGGAACCAAGAGACAAGGGGGAGACCAGGGGGAGGCAAGCAGACTGCAAGGGCTGGAGTTGGAGATGCTAGGAAAAGACTCTGCTTTTCCAAGAGCACTCCTCTTGGTCACCTGCATCTGAAACACAGAAAGACAACACTAACATTCTCAAATGCTTAGCTGCTGACTGTTCCTCTGGGGCTCAATGACACCAGATTTGTATATGGCTAAAATCATGGGCATGTGAGTCTTGGTTTCCTTGTCTGTAAGTTGGTATAGTTAGTCCTGGCTCAAAGGAGGTGCTGAGTGCAAAACTCCTCTGAGGTATGAATATTTCAGGCCTGGCTCCAACTGCTCCCACTCTGTGATGTGTCCTCAGTGATGCCACCTCCTTTTGTCTCCTCTCCCCTCCTCTGAAGCCATACAGCCCTGATGGTCTCAGCCACACTAGGCTGCGATGCTGATTTGGACTTCACTATTGTGAAGTCAAATTTCCTCAACCAGGATGTGAACTCCCTGTGGGCAAGGATGGGCTTTTATCCTACCTTCCCCATTAAGCAACCCACCCTCACCCCCAGTTGCCATGTGAATGTCTTGCTGTATTTTTTCCATGGCACTTACCCACCATCTAAAATGATCTCATGATTGATTGCTTATTCGTTTGTCGCCTGGCTCCCCACTAGATTGTAACCTGCTGGTTACATTCATGGCCCTGCCCCCTAGTATCTGCAGTGGTTGGTGTCAGAGACTGTGGTCCTCTGTGGATACTTGGGATGGACGAAGAGGCCTTCGGCATCCCCCTCTTCCCAGCACAGATCTGGGCATACCCCAGGCTCCGCACAGACTTCCAGGTCTGTGTGCTGGTGATTGAATTATACACAGGGCCAGCCCCTGTCAGCAGATGGGCAGGGAGGGGATTAGGAAAGTCCCCAGGTGTCTGGCATGAATGGCACACAGGGGACATGGCTGATTTTATGGTTTCACTTGTGGTTGCTGATAGCAGCATCAAAAGAAATGGCTTCAGCTGCAGAGAACGTCACCATCTATCACCAGTGTGGCTCTTGTTGATCCGCTGTGAAAACTGATTTTTATGAGAGAGAATTTTAGTGGAAATGGCAGGTTTGTGAAATGGGAAGTAAAGACAGATTGGAGGGATGCTTTGGAGGCCTCTGAGTAATATTTATCTTTTTAAATTTAGGAAGTAAATTCTAAAGGGAAAATTGACAGGTTTTTATCCCCCTTCTATTTTCAAATGGCAAGCTCTTGCTTCCCCAATAGGATTCTAGGTGACGACATCAATTTTCTTTGAAGGAGACACCCATTTTATGGGAATGACCTTTGTCCCATTCTGTATGATAAGAACATGATAGTGTCGCAAGTCATTGAGTTCAACAAAACCAGTGTCTAATGTCTCCTGTGCCATTCCTGCTTGCTTGGCTAAGAGGGGAATGTTCCAGAATCAGTGAGCCTAACTCTGAATTGTCTTCTTCTTATGGTGTACAGAGTTTCTTTCATCTAACGTCCAATTATGTCAGTTCACAGTCTTGAAACTCAATTGAAACCTATTGGGTTAGCTTTGTGTCACCTGAGATTATATATATATATATATATATATATATATATATATATATATATATATATATATATATGGCCTTATTTTGGTTCACAGTTTTGGAGATTCTGGTCCATGGTCAGTTGGCCCCGTTGCTTAGGGCCTGTGAGGAGGCAGCACGTCATGATCCAAGTATATGACAAACCACCACCTCTCGGATGGGAAGCAAAACATACAAAAAGCAAGGGCTGTGGTCCCAGGGTCCCCTTCAAGGACGTTAGGCCCACATCCTACGAATTTCACTACCTCCCAATAGCTCCAAACTGGGGACCAAATCTTTAACACACAAGACTTTGGAGAACGTTCCAGATACATACAACAGCACTTGCCTAAGTCACAGAGCTAGTGAGTGGTGGGGCTGACGTTGGCTGCTAGATCCCAGCATGAAGCCATGAGCTACATTGTCCTGCCTCTCAGCAGGGCAGGGGCAACCAGAGGGGACTGCCCTCTCTCTTGGACCAAGCTAGACCCTTCAGCCTAGTTCCTGAAATAGCAGATGCATTTATTTAAACACTGAATCTTGACAAAAGCAAGTGAAATCTGTCAGGTCCCAGAAAGTTCTAGGATATGATTCCAGATTCCACCCCATGCATAGAGACAGGGAAGCCACTGAAAGAGACGGACTTGCTAAACAGGACGTGGAGCACCCAGGTGGGAGCTATGGGTATTGGCAGAGGGAAGGAGTTCTGTCAGTCACAACGAACTGTGTGGTTCCTGGAATAGATGGGCTTAATGGATTTCAAAGGACACTGGGAACTTGAGTGTCCTGGGAGGAGGGTGAGAGTGTCCCCATCTGTGGAAACCTCCGTGCCCAGGTGGAGGTAGGTGCAGGTGAAGTGTAGTGATGGATGAGGGAGGCAATGAAGACATCCATTTGAAAAGGTAGGCTTGGAAACTGAAAGTCAGGAACCTAGCTTAACTAGCTGGCTGGGGTGGAGCCAGGAGAGTTTAGCTTAACCATCATATGTGGTAGTTAATAATGGGCAGAGCTGTAACATAGGGAGTTCACATTTAGGTCCTGGTCTAGGTTCTTAGGTGACATGGTCTCTTACCTCCGTCTGACCCCTGTGTCCTTCCTGGCACCCCAAGGCCATCCAGACTCACCCTGCTTGGCCAGCAGAATCCAGAGGGATAACCACAAGTCTCCTTTTATAGGAGACTTGTCTTTAGCTAGCATAGACCCAAGAGTGAGGCTTGAGTTAACACTTACCTGCTCATTTCCCTATCCTATTTCTTTGATAGGGAGAAACTCTCATCCTTACAAAGTGTCAAGCAGTGCCTGTCCCAGGACAACACCAAACCAGTCAGAGAACCAACCATACTGTCTGATTGTGACGGTCCTATTGAATTTGCCATTGTCACCAAGAAGCAGTCGCACCATGGTGCGGGGAATCACATTCAATTGTTTAATATTTTTTAAAAATGAGCCTCTCCCCCATGAGTAAAAGAACATCTCATAAAATCACAGAAAGAAAACAAAAAATAAAAACAAGAAACATTTCTCTCGCTCTTGGCAAAGGGCCCTGCATCTCTCAAGTCAGGGGATCTGAAAGCAGAGAGCCTTAGCCATGGGCTCTGTTGCCTCTGTTTCTCATCCTTCCTCTCCTTTAGGCAAAAGGACGCATTTTTAAATGGTTTTTCTCCTGGATGCTTTTCTCTCCGTCACGAAAAATGGTTTACACTGAAAAGAAGATTAAAAAAAAAGTATATTCACCATATCCTGGAAAATTGCAAGATTTGATGTTGCAAAAACCTGTGTTTAGTTATTCACTGGAACCCCTGTGGTCCAGGGCCACAGTAATCTCTATAATTTCCCTCAGGATAAACATGTTAGGAACTGTCTTTAAGAGAAATTCAAGTGTCCTATCTTTCTCTGGTGTCACTGATCATAATAACAGAAATACGAACATGCTAGGCTTTGTGCAAACCCATTTAATCCCTATAAAAGCTTATGGGCTGTCATTATCCTTATTTTACAAAAGAGATCACTGAGACTCAGGGAGATTGAGTAAAGTGCTCAAGGTCAGCCAGGTGGGAAATGCCAGCTGACAGTCAACCCCAGGTTTCTCTGGCTCTAACGACCATGAGTCTTTGCCCCAACGCTGCCTCCCGCCTTAAAGTGGAATGACCAGAGTGATTTAGGTGAAGAAGAATTCCCAGTCTCTCTCCAACTTGGTGATTCCTAAAGAACATCATATCCATGCCATTAATTAATAAAGTCACCAATCTCCAGAAAAACCACTGGTTGAGAATTATAAGCTTGTAAGTGACACATTTTTATTTAATTACAAAAGCTCGGGAGATGGAATGTAATTTCATGCTACATCTCCTTGGCTTGCTTATTACTTTAAAGCAACTGTATCACTGAGAGCATTTAAAAGAGAAATTGCTCCCAGGGATATAAAAACCTTTAGATGTTTGCATCTAAATAAAGTGGCGGCGCCATTAAAGGACAGATAAAGGAATATTATTAAGCAGTCTGTAATTAAAGAATTGATTCTTTCTACACGAATAAAAAGCAAAAATAAGTATTAATTAGTGATTAATATAATCTAAGATTAGGTTAGGAAGATGAGCTCAAGTGAAGCACTCAATCCCATATTGAGCAGTATATTGTTTTCCAATTAGAAGGTTTATATTTGAGGAAGAATTATAAAAAGGCAAGTTAATGTTTTCTACTCAACTTAAAGCTGTAATTATTCTTTTACAATAATTTTGGATTTTTTTCTTACTTTCTTTTCTTTCTTTTTTTTTTTGTATTTCCCTGAGTTTTTGGAGCTTCCGGTAGGAACAGGAAAACATGGCTACTTTGCATTGGTGACCGACAGCAGTCAGGATCAGACTCCTACTACTTGTGATCACTGGCCTAGTAAATCCTCAGATGATGGCCCAGTCCCTCAAGTTTAGCTCCTTTACCTCCACTATGGGGGAAATTCCTTTCAGAGGGAATAAGCGTTTCATTCCATCATGAAATATAATTTGAAAGCAAATTCTCCAGGGACCTTGAGCAGCCATACCAATGACCCCCCCCCCCCCCAGTGGGCCAGGTCTTGGCTCTCCTCCCAGTGGGGTTCAGGGTGGGCAGCAAGAGGAGAGGAAAGGCCGAGGAGAAGGGGGGATGCAGGGTCCATGAAGGCAGGAATGGATCCCTGGATCTGGTATCCAGCCAGATGCCCTAGACAAGCAGCAGCTTCTCCCAGCTTCCCTTTCCTCCTCAGGACAGTGGCCGCTCCCTCCCTGATGTCACTGGGGGCTACACTGGTTGAGCGCCTGAAGGGCACTTCAAGCCCAGTTGTTCATGAGCTGCCATTTCCTTCCCTCTCCTCAGCCAGCCAGCTGTGATTCAAATGCCTGCAATCTGCCCAGTGGCTCCGAGCCCTATGCTGGGTAATGCTTTGTGGTGGTGGTCTTGAAGTTTAGGGAGTGAGGGGCCTTCTGTTTTCATTTTGCAAACTGTGCAGTGAGTTCTGCCTGGAGACATCTCAGTTCTACCAGGGGATGGTCTGTCTCCCCAGGGAGTGCATTCCTTCACTGGGGGTATGTGGTTGACCTCTTTTGACTGGTGTCCTTCAAAATAGTCCTGTCTACATGCAAAAGGATTTGAGTAAATTCAGCAACAGAGGCAAACAAACAGCCATAAATGGGTACCAATTTAATTCCATAAAACAAATCATTCGCTTTTACCTGTTATGGCAGTTTTCCAAGGGGCTTGACTGGGTTTCTCACATTCCCGCTGGTTGTGTTGAGAAATGAATGCAGTGCTTAAGTAGAACTTACATGGTGCCAAATATTCAGCTGATGGTATGAGAAAGGACTTAATTCACTGCAGTTATTCAGTCCATCTGCGAACTCTCACCCTAATGTTATAAAAAGACACTTAAACAGGGGAAAAAAAAAACATGCTAAAGGAGGAGTTTTGTGGAATTGTTGCACTGGGATTGGGGCATCCTGCACTTGCAGGGTGTTGGGACATGGCCTAAAGTGCTGCCAAACCCCCATGATGTCATTCAAGATGGTGCCATTGGGGAAGGGCCCTTCAGAAAGAGATGCTTCCAGATTCTTGGTGCTGAGAAGTTTTTTTATTTTCTTTTTCTTCTCTTTTTTTTTTCTGAGTCAAGAGAACTTCAGATATGCAATTTTCCCCAGGGACAGGGAACTCTGAGGAATTCATGCAGGATCCCATAGAATAGGCTCAAAGCCCTGTCAAAGTCAGAGAGCTCTGAGGCTGAGCTGTCGGGAGAGGATGAGTTGAACCAGAACTTTCTCCTCTCCTCCCCGCGCATCCTTCTTTTTCCTGAGTTCCAACACTGAATAGGTCAGGAACCTCAATGAACAAGGTGGATGGAGTCACAAAAGGGACTGAGGGAGATCCACTCACCTCCTTATACTCCCTTTCTACCTCTGCCAGTAGTATGTCTGAGCCCTGACAGGGGAGTTTCAATTTTAATGAAGAAGGACATTTTTGAGTATGACATTGAACTGGACACATTTGTTACTGAACCAAGAATATATTTGTGACTTAAAGTTACAGTGAGAAAGTGGTGATCTTACAGACCCAGATGTGTTAGTCAGTTTTCTCTTGCTGTGATTCAAATACTTGACAAGAACACCATAGAGGATGCTCATGGCTTCAGAGGTTCAGTTCATGGATGGTTGATGGCCTTGCTCTGAGCCTGAGGTGAAACAGAAGATCATGGCGGAAGGGCATGCATAGGAAAGCTGGCATCCAGGACTCAGAGAGGGTGGGCAAGGGGCTGTGGAGAAGATATACCCCCCCACCCAGGTCAGGTCCCTAGTGACCCACCTCCTTAATCCATGCCTTACCTGCCCACAGTTATTGCCCAGTGCAGAAGTTCTTTCTGAATTGATTAATTCATCCAATGGTTCTATCTGCAGATTAGGTTGCAGCTCTCAGAATCTAATCAGGTCACCTATGAACATTCCTGCATTAACACAGGAGCTGTTGGGGGATACCTCATATCCAGACCATAACAAGTTATGGTTTATATGCAACTGAACTGCATGAAAACATCCTGTAATTCTGCTTGTTTAGCACACTGGTCATAGGGGCCTATATTCAGCCCCTACCTTGGTCGGAATCATGCCCAGGGCTTCCCATGACTCCTTTGATTTAATCTTGTTCACAATAGACCTGACAGGCGGATAGAGTCAATCAGCCAATACCTCTGGCACCTATTAAATGCAAGGTCCTGCTCCCCCGCCTTGCTTTCAGGCCAGGTTTGGTTCAGCCTTTGAACCTGGCTGTACTACTCTTGGGTGCCACTGCCATGCATGAAATGAATGCCTCTTCCAGAAAGCGCTGAAGTTAGAATGTCCTTTGGTAAAAGTTGGGGAGGACGCCTGAGATCCTGCAGGATATGCGGCTGCTTCTTTGCCACGAGACTCAGCTGGGTTCTGGCTGCTGAGCCATCCATTTACATGGCAGGGGTTGTTCTTTCTGCCTCTTTCTATTAAGTCCAGATTTAATTGTCAGGACCAAGTGGATGCAGTTTCTCTGCCCATCACAGGAAATGTGCCACCCCAGCAGGTGGGCACCATGGGGCATGTGCCAGGGAAGGAAGCAGAGGTCTGAGGAGTAGGTCCAGACACCTGTCACTGAATATCAGCCCAGCCTCTAGGGCTGAGCCCCGTCCACATGGTAGGTCAAGCAGGAAAGTCCACTGGCCACTCGCCACCTCAGCGCCCACTGCCATCCTTCCCAGGCAGCTGCTACTTCTGGCTCCTGGTGATGTTTTGTGGTTGGATTTGACTTTTTCCTTTCTGCTTTTTTGAGAGGAGGTTAGACACAATCATCTCCTCTTGAGGGGGCTGCCAGGAACAAATACTGGCAAGTCACTTGCTGTTCCCTTCATGGCTGAGGAAGCCTGGCCCTGTCATTGCATTATCCAGCAAGCCATGCTCATCCACTAACCAGCGAGAACTCGCCCTCCTCCCCAAACTGCTGCCGCCTCCTTCTCAGATGCACGTTCTGAGGTGCATTCTATCATGATCAGAGCTTGAGGTGGGCTCTGCTTCAGCCAGAGCCAGTATGTTCCTCAATTGCAGGACCTCTGTCTGTTTGGCACATATGAAGGACTGAATGCTTGGGTCCTTCTCAAAACTCATACGTTGAAACCTAATCCCCAAGGCAATGGCATTAAGAGGTGAGGGTGCTGGAAAGTGATCGGAGACCTTGTGAGTGGGATTAGTGTCCTCATAGGAGACCATAGGGGGCTGCCTTGCTCCTTCCTCCATGGGAGAACACAGTGAAAAAACAGCCCTAGGAACCAGGACGGAGACCTCACCAGACACCAAACTCTCCCCAGTCTCCAGAACTGTGAGAACTCAATTTCCATTGTCATAAGCCGCCTAGCTTATAGAAGTGTGGTCTAGGAGCCCAAAGGACTAAGAGAACCTGAGTGTCTGAATTATTAAGATAAGATCCTCAGGACTGATCCCGTTTATGTGTCCTCCTAAGAATTGCTTTCACTAAGATGAAGTTTGTATTAATTGTAGAGAAGTTGTCCCAGATATTTCCGATTTCCCACTACGTGGCCAGGGTAAAAAAGACCTAGGGGGAGGTACTCCTTCTGACCCTAGAATCTGAAAAAACATTCTTTGCTTTATTTTTGATTCAAACATCGGATAAAATTTTCTCCCAGGGATATTACACGAAACCTTCTTGCTTTGGCTACTGGGAAACTCAGTGCCAAAATTCGAAGATTGGATTTAATGGTTCCAATGGCAACAAGCTATTTTTCTCTTGTCATTGTTGGTACTATCCTATTAATTCTTTTCTTGATTTTTTAAAAATGTATTCCTATGCTGTTTAACTGAATTTGAACATATAGTACGTTGCCACATAATCCCTCATGGAAGTTTTTCGGGGAATATATAAGTACAAACTTAAGGATATAAGATGGATCCCTTTCAATATCAATTTCCTTTTGAGCCATGAGGGCAACAGATGACACATGTCAAAGAGATCATGCAAAAATTTCAAAGTATGTGGCAAAGTATCGGCGACTTGATTCTCGAAATAAGGATATAAAAGTGACTAGAAAGTAGACAGAGAAAGGTTGCGGAAGAAGAGTTTTTCTGGAGAGAGCTCTGCTTTCTTTTGCCATAGTGACAGGGAACTGTACTTCCCACTTCACTTTAAGCCAAGAGAAAATGGGTGTGAGGCATGGTGCCACGGGTTTGTAATCCCAGAGACTCCTGGGGAGGCTGAGACTGGAGGATGGAAAGTTTGAGGTCAGACTCAGCAACTTAGCAAGACCCAGTCTCAAAGTAAAAAGTTAAAAAGGGCTGAGGTTGTAGCTCAGTGATAAAATATTCCTGGGTTTAATCCCCAGCACTCGCCCCACAAAAAAAAAAACAAAAAAAAAAAAACAAAAAAAAGAGAGAGAAAGACAAAGAAGGACTTCCTTGGAGCCAGAGTGAGTTTGGTCTGTGTTCCAGCAGCTGGGGATGCTGTGAAGCCCTACTCCTCCACTGCAGAGATAGGCCTGAGCAGCTGTCAGCCTCTATCTGGGTCCTAAAGAGGGATTTTGCAGCCAGCTCACCCTGCTTTCCCAATCGTCCAGCACAGAGGATATTTCTCATGGAGTCGAAGGAAATGAACCTTCTGGAGATAAGGCTGCCCGGAGTCGCTTTGTATTCTATCCACAAGAACCACCTGGGAGAGAAATGGGTCCCACTAGAGAGAATCAATGTAGGGGGTCCATGGGCATCTAGATACCAGGATGGGCTTGGCCAGGTGAAGGGCAGGGCACTGTCAGGATGCCAGAACCCATTTCTAGGGAGGTATATGCAGAAGTCATGACGGCTCCGAGAGATGAGGAATCAGCTCTCAGCACTGCTGGACCAGAGGGGGCAAAGTGACAATATGGACATCCCTCCTTTTCTGCTTACCTGTCTGTCCTCTCCACCTTGAAAGGAGGGAGAGGGCTCTGTGCCTGGGCTGCAAGGGGGAAGCAGTGTGGACCCGCCTCTCTGGGGCAGGGGAAGAGCTCACATCCGCCCATGTTCCTGATTTGGCTAGTACCTGGCCTGGGCCTTCTAACAGATGCCATGTAACTGTGTTTGAGCCTTCACTGTCCTACACCATCTCATTACCTAAGATAGAGACCAGATGCTTTATTAGAGAGCCTCAGCCGTCATCCAGGGCAGGAGAAGGACTGCCCTCCGTGAATGCATTTGAAAAGAGTAGGAGGCCAAAATAGCACTTGGTTTCTGATGATTTCCCATGAGTCCCGCGTGATCAGTGAGTTGGCTTTACAGATGGAATCGAGCCCCGCCAGTCCTCCTGGGCTTCCATCAGCAGGTTTGCTTTTAGAGTTGTGACGTCAAGGGCCAGCCTTAGGCAAAAAGTACTCTCTTTGATTCCTTCCCACCTTGCCTGTCCTGGCCTTTCTAATTCCTGCTCTCTCCCCTCCTCCCCTCTTGACTTGCTTGACTCCCAGGGCAGTGGGGGGTTTGGTTTCCACCCTTGGTGCACACCCGGGTTGGTTTGGGCAAAGACTCACTCTCAGCCTCACTCAGAGGCTTCACAGGGGTCCTTCTGGGCCAGACTTTCATGTTCTTTTGATTGTTGGAGTACAGATCTGAAGCATCTTCTTGGGAGAGGTCTGGAGGGAGGGTCCTAGGGAAGGGGCTCCTGAGAGTTCAGCTCCACAGCGGGTTGTACAGATCCTGGCTCCACCAAGTTCACCCGAACAGCTGAGCAAACAGAAGCTCAGAGATGGTGAACTTTGACAAGACTGCCCAGCAAAAATGGAGGCAGCCAGGACTGGAGCCTGTGTCTTTGGCCTCTGAGGCCAGCATTTTGTTCTTTGCCCATATATCGCCTCCTCTTTCAGACTTAGATGTTTGAAGGACAGCAAGAAGGGAAGTCTAGTCTTTAGCTGGTCTTGGGTGTAGAAGACTTTAAGGGCAGTAGCAGCTTCAAGGGGCAAAGAAATGCAGGCTGAGCCCCTTTCCAGAAAGCCAGGAGGAGAAGGGCCCCAGGGGCTGGCTGGGTCTGAGAAGGACTCTGCTGACCACTCTATGCAGTGAGTATGTCAGAATTCCCAGGGGAGTGGCAGGGATTCCGCTGCCTGTGAAGCGTGTGCAGCTCACATGCACAGCCATCTGCTTATTTGTGCACTTTAGCTCCAGGTTTGCAGCACAGCTGAGCATCAAGCCATGTCCTGGGTCAGGGCTCAGACAGATTTTGGGGAGCTGAGCACGAGCTGGGGAAGTCAGGATTGGATGCCTCAGGGAAGCATCATCAAAGGAAATCAGTGTGGGCTGCCTGTGTCGTCTGAAAGCTTCCAGCAGCTACATGTAAAAAAAAGTAAAAAAGGAACTCGTAAAATTAATGGTAATAGTTATTTCATCCACTATAGCAAAATGTTATTTTTTTAAACATGTAATTGATATAAAATCACAAAAATATATTTTGTGATTTTTTTTTTTGGTTCTGTCTTGAAGCTGGTACGTATTTTCACTTGTTTGGATCAGCCATGTTTCAAGGGTTCAGTAGTCACACGTGGCCAGTGGCTACCGTATTGGACAGCACAATCTAAGAGATAAAGTCCAATGTTAAGGCTGCAATAGACCTGTGTCCTGTGCCTTCTAGGAACCTGGGGCAAGCCAGGCAGGGATCCCTAGGATCAGAGGTTTGGTCCAGTGGGGAGTGACCTTGAGTGTCCATAATCAGAAAGAACCAGGGACACCAGATATCCATACTGGCTGGAGATCTTGGGAGTTTGCATGGTGCTCAGTACTGTCCAGGTGGCCCTGTGCTCCCTTTTCTGGGTGAGGTGGTCCCTGATCAACTCTAAGTGTCAGAGCTGCTGCAGATACTGGGAAGGAGTAAAAGTGAAAGATATCAATCTCTCCATCTTAATACAGGTCCTCTTTCTAGGAGTCCTCCTCACGGGCAGTTTCTGTCCTTTCAATCTCACTATCTGGCAGGTTCTGGAACATTCTCTGCTGTTTCAACCTGGAGGACAGGCATTGTGTGACAGCCCTTGCTTCCACTGACTTCCAGCTTTGTGCTCTGAGAAAGGCCCAGAGGGGCGGCTGAGTACACAGTGAGCTGGGCTCTGGGCAGGTAATTCAGAAGCATGGCTCAGCTTCTGGCTTGGCTGCCATAACTACGCGGCCCTGGTGGGCTCAGTGCCTCAGAGACAGGCATGTGGTGCCTCTGGGGAAAGATCTGCATTACACTGTCTTCTGGTCCCTGACTTGATCACCTTCCATGATCCCTCGCCTGCCTGCTTGCGCTGTGCAGGCAGCGCACACGCAACAGTTGGTGCTGTTGGGGAGCCAGCACGGTGTTTGTCTTTGCGTCTCGCCCCTGGTGCTGGGCTCTTCTCCCTCTTCCAGGAGTTTCCTCCTACCCAGCTCCTGCACCAGTGCTGCTACATCCCATCAGGCTGGGAAGAATGGGTTCTGCCAAGCCCATCCTTGGTGAAGCCCCAGAGTCGAACAGATTGTGGTTTCTCAATGCTCTCTGTGGATTTGCATGTCTGATCATGACACCTGCTGTTCCACCTCTCTGAAGTGTTTTCTCACCTTGTCCGGCTGCTGAACTTATAAAAATATTCTGGTTGCTTTTCATTTCTACTTTGAAGCTCTCCCCCTCCCCGCCCAAAGAGGATGTGGCCGCTGGCTTTGTACAACGAATCGCTGCCTGTGTTACAGGGTGGGTGACAACCCATGCAGAAGCTGTCTCTCCACTCTCATCATCTCAAGGGGTGGCCCCGTGGTTAACTCATCTTTTCCCTCCAGCACTTGGACAGAACAGGCACCTAGTATGAGTCCTAAAATAAGCGTCGGTGTTAGGGAACCGTTTGATGGCTCTCAGGATGACTTCCTTTTAGAAGGGGAAGGAAATGACAAAGCTTAACTGGAAGGAAGCCTTGCTAAGGGCTGAATTTTAGACATCTTTCAGGGAAGTATATTTGAGAGGTGTCAGGGATTCCTGGGGCTTTTCTAATTACAGTCTGTCCTCCACCTTCTCAAGTTCCACATCCATGAGTTCCATCAATTTCAGATGGAAAAAAAATATGGGGGAAAAATCGTGTCTGTACTCAGCACGTGCAGATTTTTCTTCTCGCCATTATTCCCCAGGGACTGTAGTATATGGTATAATAATGGTCTATGTAGAACTTACATCGCGTTAGTAACAATCTAGAGCTCTGTAAGCAATCTAGAGATGATTTAAAATATACAGAAGGATTGGATGTTATATGCAAAGACGGCACTATTTTTTTTTTTTTTTGTGTGTGTGTGTGTGTGTGTGACATTGGTGATTAAACTCAGGGGTGTTCTACCACTGAGGTACACCTCCAGCCTTTTTTATTTTTCAAAATTTTGAGGCAGGATGTCACTATATTGCCCAGGTATAGTTGGCTTTGGACTTCTCCTGCCTCATCCTCCTGGGTAGCTGGTATTATAGGTGTGCACCACTGTACTGGGCGACACAGCACTATTTCATATAAGCGACTTGAGTATCTGCAGATTTTTGTATCCATTGGTGATCCTGGGACCAATCTCCTGTGGATGATAAGGTAGTAAAGAGTATAGCGTAGGAATATACACAGGAGATGTTTGTTTGCTTGATGTCTTAAAATTGAAAGGATACCTCAGTCTTACTTTGATTCTAGGAAAAAATACACCATGCTTCTATCCATCCCAATAGAATACATAAGAAAACTATACCTTTTGAATCCGTTTTCTAAGCCTCTCATATGTCATTGGGAGTAGATTCATTGAGGGCAATGAATCTGTTTGTAGTGTTTTAGGGGCAATCTCTCAGTAAACTGGAGGGCTGGCAGGGGTGGAGGACAGACCTCAAGTCGTTGTGAATTTGCCTTGGGATATCCACGTAGTTTTTAGGGGCAACTTCTCAGTAAATTGGAGAATTTTCACAATTGTGTCCTGACCATACCAAGAATCATATATCACTCTCATGTTTAAAGAATGGGCGCTCGAGAGGTTTTCTATGTGAGCGCTGAGGTGTATATCAGTAAAAGCAAAGAGTAGAGCTCCCTGAATGGCTAGAAGATGACTGGAGTTCCCTATAACTCAGGAATGGTGTGAGATTTTTGCTCTACCTCCGGGAGGGAAGCTGCCTGTATTGATTAGTTCACTCTCCGATGTATGCCACGGGTTTGAAATAAGTCAGCTCTTGACACGATTATTGATGCTCTGATTGTTTTTCTTTCTTCCCCTATTTTCAGTGGTGCTGTTGGTCACGCCCAAAGAGAATGCAACAGGAGAGTGGCGGAAAAGGAAACAGCGGCAGGAAATGCTTTAAGATGCTCAGCTCAGCAGGACGTGAGGGAGGAAGGACAGGCGTGAGCAACAGGCGAGCCTGGATTCAAAGCTGGCTCTGTCCCAACTTCCCTGTGCATTTCTATTATCACTTCGGTGCCTCCTCAGCACATGGGAGCAAGGGGAGCAGAATGCCTGCATTCAGACGTGGCCTCCCTGGTGCCCTGCCCTACCAAGAACAACAGGACACACAGGGTTCTCCTGCGGATTCTGCCAGACTCAACACAGCCACTCAGGAGATGCAGGGGAGGGTGAATCATGCAATCACACACCAAGAAAACCCATTCCCTCCAGAACCCAGAAGGCACGCACTCCGGCTGAATAAAGCCGTTAGATGGGTCAGTTCGTTGTTTTAACCAAGCGGGTGATTCTCTCATCCTGAAAGAATGATCACTTTGGGTTTATGTTCTATTTCACACAACGTGCAGGGTTTATACGGTAGAGTGTTAATTAAAATTTTATTACTGGATATAAATTGATGTTTCTAAGTGCCTTCTATAAATGCAAGACATTTTCTTTTAAATGGCTGCATATCAACCTCAAAGCTGCCCTCCTGGCATCCAGAGGCATCTCCACCACCAATAGGCTGAAATTGCCTTTTCAGGGAATTAGATGGGTTGCATCCTGATATTTGACTGACAGGTTCTCTCCTGAGGAAAGCTGTGGCTGCCGAGTATAAGGATGGATTAATGGGGCTGGGCCTATGACCATCTTTGCCTACCTGAAACAGCCGCCTCTTTCTGGGCGGCTGTCTCCACTCTCCGCTTTGGGGCAAGACTGCTGACCATCCTCATGGACTCCTGGACTCCTTCCTCCATTTGGTGCATGTGGTTTCCTGGGCTGGGAACAGGCTGCAGGGGCTGGTGGGCTGAGGTGTTCATGGTCAACTGTATTGGAAGCATCTGGAAGTAACAGCTATACTTATTTTGACAAAGATCATATTTTAACGTTGAAGGTGAAAGACTTAGACATTTCTAAGCCTGTATATTTATAAAAGTAAATATTTCCCAGGCAGGAAAAGAATCGGAATTAAATCATTAGAAACCAAAGCAGTGGTTCAACACCTTCATTCATTCTCTCAGCATTTGTTATAAGAACCATGACATTGATCTTCTAGTTTTTAATGTGCAGCTACAAATAATTTTGCACAATGCCAGGACCTCCTTATGGGGGAGGGGGGTGTCTTATGATAACTTAATAGAAAACGAAGACCCATTGTCTTTGTAATTCTCAGGGGATTTCATCGATATCTTGGTGTCTGCCTGAGCTTCCCTGGTCTTGGCCATTGATTCTCTAGTCTGGCTGCTAAGTGGGATCCTGGACATCTCCCAAGCATGGTCCTCTCTCATGGTCAGGTCTGCTCTGTCATCAGCACAAAGCGGGGAAGTCTGCCAGTTGGAGTCTGCCTGCCTGTGATTGTCCCTTGTCACATGTTTATCCTGGGAATTCCCCTCCCATCTTCTACTAGTGAGCTCATGGCAGCTTGGGGTATTCACGCTGACATCCTGGCACTGAGTACCCCAATGCCATCTCACATAAATAATCTGAAATGACAGCTTATACATCCGCTTAGTGAAAAGCCAAACAGATCTCAGACAAAGGGACTTGGTATCAAGTGACTCTACTGAATGACCCAATTTTGTAGAGCGAATGCCTGTAACTTCGTTAGTCCTAGATCAAATCTGACTCCACTTTCTCTGACTGTACCTTTGCGGTTCTGGGCGAGGGTCCTGGGCCCTCACAGAGCCATCTCAATGTTATTGGGCTCTCCAAGACCTCCTTGGGAGTGACTGGTGCACGTTACTGCTGTGCACCAGTGTCTGTTTCCCCTTCCTTTATGCACACGTGCATAGCATACTTTCCCTTAGATTGTGCCTACTTCTGGCCCATGAAATAAAGATGGACACAGCATGTGTCAATATGGGCCGAGGCAGGGACAAACCCACATGGGACTCTCTTAGTCTCTTTCCTCCCCTCTTGCAGTGAGTATTTTTGCCCTTATTTTTATACATATCCTCTTACACTTGGGTCCTGGATTTAATTTGTAATATATGGACTCTGATTTAGTGTCACAAGATTTTTCTATCAGCCTAATTGGGTTGGAAGCTCATTGACAGAATATGTAAATCTATATGAACAAAGCATGCTGGATCACCAGAGTCTCTCAAAGTCACCCAGACCCACATGTGACTGAGCAAGAGGAAGACTTCTGTTGTGTTAAACCAAGGAGACTTGATGGTTTTTTGTTACTACAGCAAATCCTTGTCCCATCCTGATAACTGTGACAAAAATTGCATTGGTAGGGTTTGCTACTTATGTATGGCATTTGCCTGTGGTTGTATGACCCACAGGAATGAGTTTTTAAAGAACATTCCATAGTTCAGTGAAGACAGTGACCCATAAGAGGAAGAGCTCAGTTTTCCAATAATATTTGTATTAGCCAGTATTCTGATGCTATGACAAAATGCCTGAAAAAAAAAAAAAACAACTAAAAGGAGAAAGATCGATTTTATTTCACAGTTTCAGAGGTTTCAGTCCATGGTTGGCTGCCTGCATTGTTTCTGGGCCTGTAGTGCAGCAGTACATCATGGCTGATGGACATGGCAGAGTAATTAGAAAAGTCAGAGAGGGAGAGAGAGAGGGCTGGACAGAAGAGTGAGAAAGAAAGGGGCCAGTGACAAAATATGCCCTTCAATGACATATCTCCAGTGACAAACTTCCTTTAATTGGATCCCACCTCCCACAATTTCCACCTCCCATTTGTGCATTAGGTTATAAATCCATTAACACGGAACTAGAGCCCTCATGCCCCAATCACTTTTAAGTCCTACCTCTGCACATTGCTGCATTGGGGACCAAACTTTCAACGCAGGAATATTTTTTTTTGGGGGGGGAGTGATATTCCATACCAAAATCATAACAGGATTCAAGGAAATTAAACTCAAGAAGTGTAGGAATAACAGGCCCATCTAGGGAAGTTCAAAGCAGAAGCATGCCTAACATGTGTGATGTAAGAACTGGTCTGATTTGGTTTGCAAGGAATGGAACATTTCCTCATGTTTCAGAAATCACATCAAATTCAATTTGAGCAACTAGTTGCTAAGCATCATTCCTAAGGTGGATGGTTGTTCACAGCCCCGGGGGCCTTATTATGACAGTGCATCCAGGTTGATTTCATTCTGCTGACACTATTGCCTGAGGTCTCTCTTGGGTGACCAGAGTCAGATTTGCCTGTTATAAATATCAGAATTAGTACTCTCTTCACTGGTGTTAGCAGCTCTCAACCAATGGGTGAAGAGGGTTGGCCCGTGAATAGCCTCTGCACAGGGGGTGATCCATGCTGTGTGCATGCTGCTTGCTCTGCAGGGTCAAGTTCCAGTCACTCTCAATGATTCCCTCTCAATAACACCTTTTATTGGGTATGTCCTATGACTTGTCTGTTTTCTTACTCAGCTGGGGCTGAGTTGTTCTGGGGTCACTTCCCACAAAACACTTTGCACTCAAATACTCCTCTCAGGCTGTGTTTCTGGGGAATCCCAAAGTATGATAATTCTTTTTGAGGATGACTGTCCATGTGACATGTGAAAAGGGATAAGCAACAGGAATTTGCTACATTCTTGCAAGGAAAGGGAAAGGTAATCATGTAAATACTGCCTTTTTTTTTGGGCAATGTGCTCCATCATGTTTTCAAATATAATTGAAACAATCACCTCGTGAGGCAGATTTTTATCCTAATTTCGCAGAAGAATGATTGGCGTCATTTCTTGGCCTTTTGGCTAAGATCAAGTGCAGAAGAATGATTGGAAGCTCGAAGAAGTTAAAGCTAAAAGATGGAGGAAGAGTTTGCAGACTGTAGAGATTTGGGGGTGGGTAAAAGAGACCATAGGGAGCAGAGGAATCCTAAGCTTTGGGGACTCTGTCACAGGTCATGCTTCTGATCATCTCTTCCTACTGGGGAGAGTTCAATTGTTTTCCATTCAGTCTCAGAGATGATGATGGTGGACAAAATTTAGGCACCCCTTTTATCTCACTGAAAACAGCTCGGTTCATGAGGTTCTAAAGGATTTCCAGGGATGACCTTTCTTCAAGCCTACCCAGTACTTCTGTTCTTAATTGGACACGAATCCACTTGGGTTGTGAAGTTAATTTCACTATATGGCCTCTGAGTTAGTGTGCCCAGGGTGCCATAACAAAGTGCCACAGACAGGTTGGCTTAAACAGTGGAAATTGATGTTCTCCCAGCTCTGGAGGCTAGAAGTTTGAGAACAAGGTGTCAGCAGTGTCGGTTTTTCCTGGGGCCTCCCTCCTTGGCTTGTAGATGGCCATCTTTTTCCTGTGTCTTCACACAATCTTTTTTCTGTGTGGGCCTGTGTCCTAATATCCTTCTCTTATAGGGACACCAGTCATATTGGATCAGGGCCCACCACTATGTTCTCATTTTACCTTGATCATATCTTTAAAGGCTTCTTTCCAGTTACATTTATGTCCTGAACCAATAGGGATTTATGAGTTTTGGAGGGATACATTTTAGCCCATAATAGTCTCTACATGGAAGTTTGACCTCATTTTTTCTCTCAATCTTATTGGTTTGGAAGCTCTTTGACAGCATATCCTCATTAGTTTCTTAATTTGTGTGATGAGAGACGATGATAAAGCACCTCTTAGGCCCTATGAATGGAAGAAGAAACGTGGCTGAATGAGAGGTATGAAGGAGTGGGAGGGGAGACACTATGATATCATGTGGGAAGAGTATTCTAAATCTTGGGGAAGGGCAAGAGCATTTCTTGTCATCTGTCCCCACCAGGTCTGTCGGATGCCCTACACATATTCCTCTAAGGGCTGCTCGTGGCTGACTTACCTACATCCCTGCCTGCCACTCAGGCTCAGAATATCTCAGGCCTTTTCACCAGTGGGTCAAGGTCAGGCGAAGGGAGGCTCTTGAGCTGCCAAGAGGAGTTAGAAATTGGAGAAATTGCTCCCAGGGAGCTCTAGGCGAGGCCTGAGGCTGGCAGCTTAATGGAGCTGAGAGAAGGATTGGGCAGGAGCGTTGGGTGGCCTGAGCTTCCAGGGCCTTGAAGGAGTCACTGATAGGTGGAATGAAAGCTTCAACATCACCTGGAAATAGCACGCTGGGCAGGAGCAAACACGGCAGGCTCTCCTCTCAGGAGTTTGCAGCTTTGATTGCACTTTTGGGGTCAGTTTTGCATAGAGGATGGCAGGAGTCAAGTCTTTTATGAGGTCGCAAATACTATTGTCTCATGTTGAAACAATACTAGGGACTATGTTTACAAAGGGAATTTCATAGGGGCATTTGGACGCACAGGACTTAGAAGGCTGAAAAGGAGTGAAAAAATAACACCAGGGAACAGGGAGGTGAGGGCTCACTACAGACTATGGGAACGAGGGAGAGAATGGAGTAGCCCAGAGAAGATCCCCCACAGAGTCAGGGCTCCCCAGCTGGAGCTGTTAACCCAGGAGCAGAGACGGGGTCTCTGCAGGGCCAGGTGCTCCCCAGGTACAACCGATGCTTTGGAACTTTGGAAGCTCAGACAAGAGGCTCAGGGAAGATCAGATGTCTCCAGGCAGAACATTACCTGGCAGCTACAGGTACCTGGAGGGATCAAAACAAAGTTGGTCAAAATAAGCAGGGACTAAAATCAATTTTAGCTGCTGAAACTAGGGCCATGCATGGTGCAAAAGTGGCAGAACAAAGCAAAAAGACCTCTTTGCTCCTCAGAGTCCTCTCTTACAGTCTCCCTCTAGTGGCCTCTACGGGTAGGTGCCATCTGACAGAGGAGAAATGCAGTTTGCAGAGTTCCTATTCTAGAATCCCCAAGCAGAGAATAGAAGGTGGATTTTGAGAGGTACAGTCTGTTGGGATGTTATCACAAGACTGAAATAAAACTGGTAGATTATAAACATCAGCAATGCATTTCTCACATTTTTGGAAGCTGAGATGTCCTAGCCAAGGATCTGACAGATCTGGAATCTGCTGAAGGTTCAATTCCTGGTTCATAGATGGTAACTTTCTGCATGGTGAAAGGAAGAAGGGAGCTCTCTGGGGCCTCTTTCATAAGGGTGCAAATCCCATTCACAAGGATTCTCCCTCATGACCCAATTGTCTCCCAAGGTTCTGCCTCCTAATGTACCATCACCTTAGTGGTTAGGTTTTAACACAAAAAATTTTTGCGGGGGACACAATATTCAGAGTGCAGCAGGAAGTATACCCTAGTAACTGGCATGTAAGTTCATCTCTGGAGCTGAGCACCTTGATTTGTTGCTGTGGCTCAAGGTCAAAGTCCATGGATGTTAGAATCTCAAGGTCAATATATGAAGGAATTCTCTGGTCAAGTGAGAGGAATATAGACTGAGAAATCCCATGAATGTTGGATCTGCTCACCCACAGAGTTGAAGCTGCATGAGACATTGAGTGCCTTAAGCTCTTGCTCCCTATGTCCATTGGGATCCCAACTCTTCCCTGATGGGCAGCATGTGACATCTAGATGTGTGTGGTGCATGGCGGAGTGCCTGTCTCTTGTAGATGCTCCAACACCAGAGTTCCTTTCCTGTTCACGTATTTCTACCTTTTCGATGCTATGCAATTCAGAAAATTTCCCACAGGGACACAGCCAAGGATCTTTTCTGATTCAAAGCAGACCTGTTGAGCTGGCTTCCTGGCTGTCTTTGCCAGGAAGAGGTTTTTCTCTCAGGAGTGACAAAGGCGAGGTTCAGAGGGATCCAGCATCAAATCCCATCATCACAATTCCACAGCACGAGTCCCCCAAAAGAATAAGGCTAGCCTTGGAATCTCTGTGGAGTGTGAAGCAAGATTCCTCTTCCTAGATGCTTGGCTTTCATCTGCTCCTAAGCTAGTTAGCTGTAAGAGGGAAAAATGCTCCCAAGATATTGCACTTTAATTCTAATTTTGAATGCACGGTTTGAAAGCTCAGTTGGCGTCATTTTCAACCCTGGCGAGGTGCCGCAGGGCCTGTGGTCTTTTGGGGGGAATTTAAATCCTCGTTTTCCTTCTTTGAGGGGAACCCTTCATTTCTGGGAACTGCCTCACGCATCTCTCAGATGTTAGCCCACCAAAAATTAGCACAGAATTTTGTTGAAGGTTTTAAAACAGTGGTTCAGTGGTAGAGCACTTGCCTAGCATGTGTGAGGCACTGGGTTCAATTCTCAGCACCACATATAAATAAATGAATAGAATAAAGATCCATCAACATCTAAAAGAATATTTTAGAAAGTTAAAAATAAGAGAGAGAGAGAGAGAGAGAGATCTCCAAAGAAAAATGAGATTGTCCCCCAGGAGGAGTACCAAACCACCCGCCTGAGATACTCCCCCCCCCCACCCTCTGTGACTCCCCCTCTCTCCTGTTCTTTAAATGGCTGTTTTGTGAAAAAAATTTTTTGACAGAGGCAGCCTGTACCTCCTGCATCTTAGAATAGCATTTCCTCCAAACTGCTCAGGGGAACATTAGTTCCACGGAAGTCTAAGTGAAGTTATTACACAGAAAAGATGGTTCTGTGGCCAAATAAATTTGGGTTGAACCCAGTTAAGCAGATTTCTCTATTAAAGGACTCTGCAAAATGCCTTTGTAGGCTAACACACTCTGTGAACCACCGGAGGGAACCACTCTCTGTGGAACTCCCTCCCAATTGCACTTGACCTCCAAACTTTTGAATTTTTTTTTCCCCTATAGCACGTTTCCGCTCCAATTCCAACACTGCCCATTTGAAACCATCTTTCTTCCTCTGTGTGATTAAGATGTGGCTGGTACCGTGGCGATGTTCAGAGCTGGGGACTTTGCTCTTTGTCTGGGACAGGAACTTTAACTCTGGTCACAGGAAACTAGAAAGGGATGAGTTCTAATTCCTGACTTGCAGGTTCTGACTTGCAGGTTTCTATGGATGTACCCAGGAAGGACACCTCCCAATTAAGAGTGTGCTAGCACTGCTAAGGGGCTCTGAGCACTTTCTCACTAAGCCATATCCCCAGCCCTTTTTATATTTTTTTATTTTGAAACAATGTCTCCCTAAATTGCTTAGGGCTTTGCTAAATTGCTGAGATTGGCTTTGAACTCGTGATCCTCCCGCCTCAGCCTCCTGAGCTGCTGGGTTTACAGGCGTGCACCACTGTGTCTAGCCCAAATACTTTTGTAAAAGCTCACATCTTTGAGCTGCTGCTAGCTCACTTTTCGTTATGCTGGGGTCAGCAGCAAATTCACAGCTTGAACTCTAGACTTTCATTCCCTACATTTTCTGAGGACCTCAGGAGTTTATGTGCACTGGGAGTAGATTTAGAGTATCCACATGCCATCATACACTCTTCATGCATGTCCACAGATCACATCTCGACACGCACGCATGCAAGCACACACACGGGAGTGCTCAAGCCCAGAGCCAGTGTTAGGACACCCTTCTGAGTTAGAAAACTGCAGTATTTGTCCTGCTACATTATCCTGTTAGGACTCAGTAAAATGGGTGGATGCAGGAGCTTTTGAAATGCTGATATTTGGGGACAGTAAAGCATTTGGTTAGAACCCTTCTCCAGTTGTATTAAACCGGACATTTTCAACTACTATGCACTTTTTTCAAAAGTCCACTGAGAATCCATCCCTCCCAGGATAAAGAAAGAAATGCACTGAGTGAGCAAGAAGGAGCTTGAACTCATTTGTTTTAAACAAGGGTTTAGAATTGCGCCTGGAGGTAGTAAGCAAAGCATGAACAGGTCACCTCTGGGAAAGGAAAGGAATGCAATGGTTTCACTTCCAGGACCAGCAGCCAATTGTCAGCTGAAGGTCTGAGAGTTAGTAAAGGTGCCTTCTATGTGGTTATCAGAAACTTCTTAGAGCTGGGTGCAGTGGTGCACACCCGAAACAGAAGCATTCCAGGAGACTGAGGCAGGAAGATTGCAAGTTTGAGGTCCAATCAACAACTTAGTGAGACAAAATAACAGGTGGTAGAGCACCCCTGAGTTCCATCTCCAGTACTGCAAAAACAAAACTAAATGAAATCTTAGTCAAGGTATCATCACATGGGGGGCCCTGGGCAGCTAATGCGACAGTGGACAGAGTTTGTGATGTATGAGGGTATAATACTGCATTAGAACAAAAATCGTAGCTGAGAAGCAACATGGAAATTGGGTTAACAGGTGGCGACCTGTTAAACCACCTGACTTCAAGTGATGGCTCAGCTACTCACCAACTGGATAAGGCACAATCTTTCCTTGAGCCTCAGTTTCTTCATTTATAACACAGAGGCAATGGCACTCTTTTAGTGAAACTGTTATAAAAATTAGAAAAAAAAACATGTATGGCCTGTGTCTCAGTGATCAGCACGTGGATGACTGAAAAATGGACACAATTTTGCAGATGATGAGGCTGCGTCTCTCAGGGTATTGGGGATGAATGCTGCCCAAACTGTGCCGATAGAGATGACTTCCAAAGAGGAATTCATTTCTTCCTGAAGAGAAGGGAGATGAGCTGGGGTCACATACATTTCCTGTGGAAGAGCTTCCTTTTAGAGGCTAGGATATGAAATCTTTCTTTTCATTGCAGAGTATAAATATACTCGCAGAAGGCTAGAAAGTAGGTGGACGAAATCAAGTAGCTTAAAGGTGGCATAAAAGAGAGATAAAGTACAAAGCCAGATTAAAAAAAGGACACCATTTTATATCGAGTGAATCCACACAGCATCTCATCCACCATTTTTCTGACTGCCTTTCAGAATTTATTGGAACCTAGGTTATCAGTGAGCCAGAAGGCCAGCTTCAAAGGCAGACAGGAGGAAGGGACCTCCCTCCCTCCTCCTGTCTTGCTGTGATGCCCCAGGGTGCAACTCAAGCTTTGAAAAATGCATAGAGTGTCTGGGGCATGCACTCCTCAGCCTCCTCCAGAGCCAGCCCACCCCTGGGCACTTCCTTTTTTCCCTTTGCTAGGTTTGGGGGGCCCCTTGCTGTGTTTGCCCACACTGACCCTCAGCTTGCCGCCAGGTGATGGGTTTCTCTGTGCAGAAATCTGCTCTGCTTCTTGCTTTGTACTTTCCCTCCTGCTCCCTGATATGGCACCTGGAAAACCTGGCTCACAACCCCCCCCATCTCTTCCACAAGCTCTGGTTCTGTGAGAGGGCTTCCTAGGGGCCTCTTGCACTCTCAGGAGTATATGGGATTAAACAGGGAGGCAGGAAAAGAAGGGAGGCTTAAGTCACTACCCAAAACATGCAAGTGGATAACGGGTACAGCTGCGGCTTATATGAAAATAATGAAATAAATGTCTTTAACGAAATAAAGACATCTTCTAGGTGGATGACTCTCAAGCTGTGGTTGGAAGACCGCTGGCTGGTCTGCATGACCTCTCCAAGGACATCCTCAAAGTCAAAACCATTTTCATTACCCTGCTAAGCTGTTGGCTGCTCCTTCTATTCTCTTTCCCTCATGAGTTTCCGGAAGCTCGATGATATGCGATGGCATCATGTTCGCGTGGGGTGTGTACTTTTGTGTTTTAAAAAACTTCTGTGTGATTTTCTAATTTGACAAGGGTTGACAGATGGAAAGCACGTAAACAAAAGCGCTTTGGTGGCTCTCAAGACGTTTGAAGAGTCAAGGGGCCACAAGGTCAAGGTACTTGAGAACTGTTGTAGATGATGGTTGTGCTTTCGACTAAGGGGTGTAATTGGGAGAGAAATTCACCCAAAGTGAAAATTATGAAGATTCTGCATGAGGATTGGTGCAGAAGAGATAAAGAGCCCCTGGGTTCATGAATTGCACCTTTTACTCCTTTGTTTATTCCAGAAGGCATTTCAGTGATTGTTTAAGCACTCAGGCTCCTGCACCAGACTGTGTGTGTACGGATCCTGGCTCAGCCACCTTTTTAACTCTGTGACTTTGGGAAAGTTAATAACTCTCCCTGTGCCTCAGTTTCCTCATTTGAAAATCATTTTCTCATGGGATTATTGCCAAGGCTTAAGTGAGACGATGCTGGTAAACTGCTTACCCAGTGCGTGCCTGTCCTGGGGATTCTCTATTTGTCCCTCTCTGCACCTGTTCTGCACCACTCCCACATTATGCATCGTTCTGTACCTTACTTTGGATCCTGTGGGGTGGTAGCGAGAGCAGAGATAACTCTAAGGACTCCAATATTTAAATTTCTTTGCCCTCTGGTTTGCTATAGAGTTTGGGATAGCACTAGCAGGAGATGAAAGATGGGAAATAAGATAGGAACGTACTTTGGGGCCAGCTGTGCTGATAGGATCCCTTTCAGCCACAGCTGCAGCTACAGGTTCTGTGTCTGGGTCCTTGTCCATAGCTCAAGGTCCCACAGGGTCCTGGTAGCACGATCCTGTCCTCTTCCTTGTAGTCCTGTTGTGCTGCCAAATCCCACAAGCTTCTCCTATCCCTACCACAAGGTCAGCAGATGCTCGTCACTCCTTTCTGGTCCCCTTACCTCTGCATATAAGCCCGTGTACACCTGTGGATAGTCTCTTAGTTTTCTTCAAGATACCCTTGTTTCCTGCTGGCCTCCTAGCTGACACACTGGCCAGCTGCAAGTTCTCAGTCTGCTTTGATGGTGACCAGGACTCTGTCTCTACTGTAAGTAGGATGCTTTGGCTACGGCCACTGGGTCCCGACTCTCCTCTGGGCTCTTTCCCATGCTGCATACAGACAAGATGGTATTTGCTCCCAAAGAGCTTGCATCCTGAGTAACAGGATTGGACCATTTATGGACCAAAGGGTTCAACAGAAGCCCAGAGTCATGGATGCCAAAGGCCAATGTGGCTGGTGCGGAAAGTAAGTTCTGCTGCAGTTTGGAGGAGAAATTGGTGTTTAAGAAAGGGATTAGGCTGGGAATGCAGTTCCATGGCAGAGGGCTTGTCTAGCATGCACGATGCCTGGGGTCCATCCTCAGCATCACACATACACACACAAAAACAGGGGAAGCTGCATGGCTCAGATAGGGAGGTGGTGAAGGGCTATCTGGTGGATACAGATGGAGCCTGTAGAGGATGTGGAGTGACCTTGCTGGCGTCAGATCCCAGTACTGCACAGACGCAGCTGGTATGGTTTGGAGATGGTATGTCCCCACCAAACCTCGTGTGTTGAAAGCCTGGTCCCCAATGCAGCAAAGTTCAGAGGTGGGGCTTTTAGGCAATGACTGGATCATGGAGACTTGATGGCTGGATGGGCTTCTGGGAGGTGGGGCCAAGTTGGGGGGCATGCCCTGGAAGGGTTTATCTTCTCCCAGACCCTTCCCTTCCCTCTCCTCCGCCATGATGTTTCTGCAAAGGAGTCAGCTGGCCATGGACTGCATCCCCTAAAACCATGAGCCCAAGTAAATCTTTCCTCCTCCAAGTTGTTATTTCGTCACAGCAGAGGGCAGCAGTGACGGATGGAATGTACTGTGTGGTCCACTTGCAGGGTAGAGGAGGGGGAATGTGGCAGAGGTGAGGTGGGGTCACCGCTCAAGAGGGGAGCTGGGTCCACAGGGTGGGGAATGGCAGGAAAGGAGGGCAGGGTCGGGGGAGGGCTGCTTTCTGGGACAGTCATGTTGCCGAGTCCAGCTTCACCTCTCCAAAGTATGGACCCTCCCTACCCCAGGTCTGCAGATGCCTGTTGGGACTAGGGGACGGCCCCTTGTCTCTGCCTCTCACTCTGTGGATGACCTTGGCAGGCCAGTTTTCCTCTCTGGGCTCCAGTCCCCTCATCTGTAAGACAAGGGTGTGATGTGTGTGGTCCTTAGGGAACCTTGAGATTCTACCTTGTAAATATCACCTTGACCTTCACTCCCTGTGATGGTGCTTCAACGGCAAGGGAGCTAATTTTCAAAGAGGAGACCAATGAAAGGAAATTCTTTTCTTTTTTTTTTTTGTATCAGGGATTGAACTCAGGGACACTCAATCACTGAGCCACCCCCTCAGCCCTATTTTGTATTATTATTAGATACGGGAGTCTCACTGAGATGCTTAGCACCCCACTGGTGCTGAGGCTGGCTTTGAACTTGTGATCCTCCTGCCTCAGCCTCCTGAGACACTGGAATTATAGGCATGTGCCACTGTGCCTGGGTAGGAAGTTCTGACAATACTTAGCTCCTGCTATTTCCTAAGTATTATGCTAACAATGTCTCTACAGTGTTGTATTAGATAATTTTAACAGCCTTCCCTCAATTAGCCTTGAATTTGACTGAAGTAAGAGAAAACTAGGCTTAGTGTGGTTTAAGTCAATAGGATATATTTTTCTCATATAACAAGAAATCTAGAAACAGTTGTTTGCTGGCTTTGATTTAGTGACTCCAAAAATGTCAGGACAGAGGAGGGGATGGGAGGGGGCGGGGGTTAGCAAGGATGGTGGAATGTGATAGATATCCCTATCCAAGTACATGTATGAAGACATGAATTGGTGTGATCATACTTTATATACAAGCAGAGATTTGAAAAATTGTGCTTTATATGTGTAATAAGAATTGTAATGCATTCCACTGCCATGTATTTAAAAAATAAAATCAACAACAACAACAAAAAATGTCAGGACAGATAAAGATGTGTTGTCTTTTTTTTTTTTTTTTTTCCTTATGGACACAGAAGGGCTGCTGTAGCTCTAGTCATCACATTTGTGAAACAGAGTGTGGGGGAAGTAATACTGCCATGTTTGTCTGTTGGTTCTTTTTTTTTTTTTTTTAATCAGCAAAGGAAAACACTGCTACTCTCCCTCATTGATAGAAAGGAGACTGAGGCCTAGAGAAGTCGAGCCATTTTCCAGACACTGAAGATTCTTCCCTAGAGCCAGCTCCTCCTCCTTTCCATCTTGAATCAGCAAAACCTGCTCAAAGGGTACCTTACTCCACCTGGAGGCCTCTGTATTCATGTGCGATTAAATATCAAGGCAGGTCAGTGGTCAGAGGGGAAGCCACACTAGGGGTTGTCCACTTGGTCCACTAAAGCTGGATGTGTATGCAGAAGCTAGACCTATAGTTCTTGATGGAAATAAATGATCCTGGTGTAATTCAGGAAATGAGCCCAGCATTAGTTGTGACTGGAGGATGGATAATGATCTCCCAATGGTCCTGCTTGAGATTTTGGTGACCCCTGCTCCTACCCCTCATCTGCTCTATCTGGAACCCTCTCCTCCTCCTTAGTCTCTTGCTGGACTCCTGACACCCAGGAGGAATATTTCCATCCAGGCTGCTTTCCAAGTCAGCTCTGCCGTATCCTTGACCGGGACCACCTGGACAGGCACAGTCCCAGTCTTGGACTCTAAGGGTCAGCAAAGGCACAGGGTGAATGTGGTTTGTTGTTTTGTTCTTTCACTGGAAAATTACCAGATAATTATTTATTTTTTTTTGGTAGAAATTTAATTTAAGTGGAAGCAGAGACCTTGAAACAAGTTGCAAATTAGAACTCAGTGTGGAGAATTGGAAACACTAAGACCAAACCTTCTGCTGCTTTGCATTTCTCTGTCAAGAAGTGGGTGCAAGACCAAGGACGAGTGACCAGGGGTCAGCCCAGGGCAATATCTGCATCCCTTACCTGCGGTGATTTTGTTCTAACAGTGTTTGGTTTCAAATGTGGCTAAGGGAAGATCATCCTTCTGGTATTGGCTTGCATCCAGTATGCTGTTTCCGGGGGCCATTTGCCCATGTTCTCCCTGCTACCTGCAATACCTGCCCTACCTGGGTCTGGGTGGCACTTGCTCATATGGGGGATTTATGACGCTGTGCTGGAGTCCGCAGAATCTGCAAAGGGCTTCTTTTTTGGCTTCATGTTCCACCTCTCTGATTAGCTCTTTTTCTTTCTCTTTATGGATTTGTGAGATCCAGGAGAATTTCTGGACTCCATCCAGCCTAGTGCCCGGCGCAGAACAGCACTCAATCATCCAGGGTGTGCCTGCTTTGAACAAACAGCAAATGTATGCAGGTAAACAATCCACAGCTGGAGGAAGACCAGCCACGATTCCTTCATGCAAAAATAGAACCCTAGTCTCCATAGGGGTCACTCTGGGTCTGTAGCCCTCTGTGTGAAGCACAGCCCCTCTGTGTTCCTTTCTTGAACTTGTTTTCATTTAATATTTGCACCTAGATGCACCCGTTCCTGTTGGAGGGCTTGAATAGCTCACTTGACATTTTCCATTTTTTGGATGATTGTTCCTATTAAACTGTTATAATGAAACAAATGAACATTACTTTTTCCTCTTCTTCTTCTTCAAAATCTGTTTTTAAATGGACTGTGTACCAAGCTTGCAACAGCAGTAGATATTCCCTGGATGACTGAGCGGGTGTTTTGAAAGAAACTGCAGTGTGGGGCTGGGGATGTGGCTCAAGCGGTGGCACGCTCGCCTGGCATGCGCCGGGCACTGGGTTCGATCCTCAGCACCACATACAAATAAAATAAAGATGTTGGGTTCACCGAAAACTAAAAAATACATATTAAAAATTTTTTTTCTCTCTCTTAAAAGAAAAAAAAAAAAGAAAGAAAAACTGCAGTGGCCTTTAGAGCCAGGTCCTTGAGAAGATCTAGTCCATCTGTTTCATTTTGAGGACTGGAAAAGGAGACTAGTAACTGCTCCATTCACACTGTTAGTGGCATTACAGCTAGGAGCACTTATCGTTTGTAAGTTTACTTATTTTTCAATTACCAATGAAATTGTCTTGCACTTAAGCTCTTCTAAACTGTTGAAGTGTACAAACAAGGTGTTTTATTGCATAGGAGGGTGACTACGGTTAACATGAATGTGTTGCATATTTCAAAATAGCTAGACGAGAAGATTTTGAATATTTTTACTCCAAAGAAATGACTAATGTTTGAGGTGCTGGATATGATAATTGCCCTGTTTGATCATTGCACAATGTAAACATGTATCTAAACATCACACTGTACTCCGAAAAGATCCATAGTTATGTATTAACTAAGATAAAGTAAAATTTGAGCCTGGGTGTGGTGGCACACGCCTGAGATTCTAGCAGCTCTGGAGGCTGAGGCAGGAGAATCGCAAATTCAAAGCTAGCCTTAGCAACTTGGTGAGGCCCTAAGTTATTTAGCAAGACCTTGTCTCAAAATAAAAAATATATATATGTAAAGGGGTCTGGGGATGTTGCTCAGTGGTTAAACACTGCTGAGTTTGATCCCCAGTACAAAGAGAAAAAAGAAAAATATTAGCCCATATTTTGGGAAGCCTAAACAATGATGATATTTTATTACTTTTATAAATCAGCTTTTCTATATAAATATATTTAATAGTTATTTTTTTAAAAATGTAAACCTTTATTTTTATTTTTTAAGTGTTTTAAAAAAAATTATATATGACAGTGAAATGCATTGCAATATTTATTATACATATAGAGCCCAATTTTTCATATCTCTGGTTGTATACCAAGTATATTCACACCATTCGTGTCTTCATACCTGTAATTTGGATAATAATGATCTTCACAATCCACCATCATGAACCCCATGCCCCTTCCCTTCCCCTCCTACCCCCTACCCTATGTAGAGTCCGTCTATTCCTCCTATGCTCCTGCTCCCTATCCCACTATGAATCAGCCTCCTTATATATATAAAAAAACATTCAGCATTTGTTTTTTGGGGATTGGCTAACTTCACTTAGCATTATCTTCTCCTCCAATGCCATCCATTTAACTGAAAATGCCATGATTTTATTCTCTTTTATTGCTGAGTAATATTCCATTGTGAAAAAATGTAAACTTCAAAAGAAAAAAATAATATATATATATATATATATATATATATATATATATATATATATATATATATGAAGAAGAAAGTGAAGAATCACCCATAACTCGTCTCCAGAGTAAAGTACTGTTAGCGATTTGGTATACAGTCTTTCAAATGCTTTTTTCTTTAAATAAACAAAAAATGGGATCACACTCTGAATCTTGTTTGGCAACATTTTTTTTTTGGTCACTTATTAATGTATCTTAGACATTCTTTTGAAGGAAGAGGAGGAACCCACAGCAGCATTTTGAGTGGATTGTAGCCATTTTATGCATATGTCACAATTTATTTATCAAAATAGTTATTATTAGACATGCAAGTTGTTCCCTGCTTTTTACCATTTTACATAGTACTTTGACAAATGCCTTTGACTATGGAAGAATACACTTTTGTGCTAATTTATTATTTTGTTAGAAAAAAATTCTCATGAGGGTAATTTATAGGTCAATGTGCTTTCACATTTTAGATATTTGACATGGACCTCCAAATTGCATTGGAGAAAAGTAATGTCGGGTTATTTCTTACACAAGCGTATGAGACAGTTCATTTCTCTGTATCCATGCCTCATTCCATTCACATTTTCTTCTTATTTCATCAGTTTGGGTGAATTTATGTCTTTCATTGATATTTTAAAATTTACTATCATATAGTTGTACATAGTTTTTTTTTCCCCTTATACTGAATAAACAACCATTTCATGTTTGTGATTGTAAGCTCTTTCTCATTCTTAATATTTTATTAGAAGAGCAGAATGCTCTGGGCATGTTTCTGAATTGTTGCTTTTTCTCTCTCCTGCTGTTAGCAAAATTAGATTTTTCTGCAGTCCTCACTGAGAGCACTTGCCAGACCTCCTGGAGGTACAACTTCTGGAAGGATGGGGATCCCCCTAGGACTCGTACCCCCTGGAATTCTAAACTCTTGAGCTTTGTCTGCAGAGACCCTCTAGCCACTTGTCAGTCGTAGATGGGTTCAGGTTCTCCTACACTGGCACTTGATCCAGGGGAGGTTTCTTTTGCTCTGGGAACTTGTGATTCCTCATATCCATCTGTCTGTCTTCAGTTTGGTGGGGGCAGTGGATTATCCTGGGATGATATTTCTCTGGTGGACCTAAGGAGAGTTGTTGATGTTCGGTTCTGGCTCTGTTCTGGTTGCGAAGATGGGAATGACAACTCCCAAGTTTCTTCCACGTGGGAGCACGTTAGTCTCTATTATAGGTCTTGTCACAAGAAAAATCTCTTTTTATCCATTCTACTTTTTAGGGTTTGAGTGAATTATTTCTAGCTTTTATATTCAACAATTCCTTCTTCTTTCTTTTCATGGGTTTTATTTTTCTGTTTTTTTTTTCTAGCTTTTGGAATTAGATTTTTTTTTCTTGGTTTATCTTTCTATTTTTCTTCTATTCCCTTGTTCGACCAGTCTCTTTGATTGAGTCATCTGCATGCTGAGGTCATGATGCCCATTAGGGCAAGGAACCTGTGAGTTTTCTTTATACAGGGGACAGAGTGAAGCTCAAAGACAGTGGCTAATCTGCTGTGGTTGAATACATAAAATGAATGAGTGAATGGATGTTAGATTTAGGGTTCCATCCTCCTTAATCTGTATATTTTCTGTGTTTAAATTTATTTGACTGTTTCTTCAATACTTCAATATTTCCAGCTGAAAGTGTTGAGTTTTTTTTCCCCAAACATATTAAATGTGCTATTTGTATCAGGGTTTGTAAAATTTAATCTGGCCATCATATTTTTACTAAGTTTTTACAACATGATGGATTGATTTCCATTCAGTAGAAGGTACCATCTTTTATTTAACCATTGGCTGTCAATATAAGTTTGAGATATTGCCAATTACTTTTGTTCTTAATAAAAATCACATGAATATTTTTATGCATGGGAGTTTTTAAAATAGTATAGAAACCTTCTTGGCCATAAAATCAGTGTAATAAAATTTATGGGCTAAAGTCTTGAATGTTTAATTGTTATATTTTGACAAATGGTTTTCAGTAAGCATAGTACAAAATAAGTCAGCTATCAGCAAACCACAGAAGTAATCCTCTTTCTATAGTTGTGCTGATTTGGGGTGCTGTCCACCCGGCCTGCCTTCATCTCTGGCCCAGTGTTCCTGCTACCTCACTGTAGCACACTCTGTGCCTCATGAGATCTTTGGAAACTTTCCCAAGTTTCTTGAATGGAAAGAAGCAGAGAATAAAAAAGATGAAGAATTAAGATGATACACTTAATCACGTATGTGGCTTATTCTTCTATTTTTTAAAAAAGGATAAGATTGACTGAGCCTTTTTAAAGTCACAGAAGTACAAAGAAGAAAATAAGCCCCAAATGGCCCATTTATTATTGAATACATTTCCCAGGTTGGAAAAGTCAAACCGTGCAGAGTTAGAAGGAAATGGAAAGTGAAAGCCTCATTTCCCATTTTCTGTTCCTCTCCCTGGAGGTAACTACTTCCAAATGTGTCTTTGATTCTTTCCAGAACAAATTTATATACACTTACCAGAAAATTTATTGCATTTCATAGAATCCAAGACGCTTTGGTGGCAGCCCTTTCTTTATCTTACTGGAAAGCATCAATGGTCATTCTTCACACAAACTCTGCAGCTTGTTCATGGCTGGAGAGGAGTGACAGGGCTTGAGTTATAAGTGGCGTCTTTTTTTTTTTTTGTCTAAAAAATTCCCAAGTGCATCTTTAGATTAGTGAACTGGAACATACCTCCATATATTTTTATATGCATAAGAATGTCATGGTTTTCTCACCGTTCTGTATCTTTCAGGGAAGCTAAATACATTTTCCCAGGTCGCACGAGTCATGGTATTAGCCAGGATTCAAAACAGATTCAGCTGCTGTGGACGCACTGTGATAGCTGGCCCAGCTGGGGTCTCTAGCTAAAAGTGCCAGGGAAGCAGAGCTGGATTCAATGTGAAGAGACAACTCCAATAATGTGGTCTGCGTAACTGATCATGTGGATGCAGTTGTGTTTCAGCTGGAGGACCTTCAGTTCTAAGTATTATGGAAATATTCTATTCCAGATATAAAGTTGCAAGCTATCTTAAATGTCAAATAGGGGAGCTTTCCATGGACAAGCTTGGGGACAGGTTAAGAAGCCAATAGTCTGGTGTGCTTTGAGCGGGAGGCAGGAAGCAGGGTTATTGGTCGACTCTTGCCTCTGACCCACAATACAACACTGAGCAAGGCTGCCTTTGTGCCTCAGGCTTCTCATCTGTAAAATGGGAGAACCTGGACTTCATGATATGGATGCACCTTCGAACCCACAGATTCCATGACTTAAGTTTTTATGAATCTACAGTTTTGTAGGGTAGGAAGAAAATCTTATTAGATACTGATGTATGGGGTGGAGCCTTTTTAGCTTGGGTGAGATCACCCTGGGAACACTCCCTGTTTGGATCTCTGAAAAGGAAACACAGCATATTTGCCTTCTCTTCTCAAGACTTCAGGGTGACTGACAGCAAAGATAGTGAACAAAGGTGTAGAGGTCAGAGATCAAGATGAACTCCACTTATAACAAAAGTGATGTGCCACGTTTCCTGATTCCCAATGCTGAAGTCTCTCACTTGCAGTTGACTCCCATGGAGGTCACAGGGTATCACGGGATGTCACAACTAGGATATCTGCTTCATTCCAAGGGTGCAAGTTGTCAGTGCAATGAACCTGTGTTTTTACCATTCCATAGGAAAGGGTGGATTTGGAGGATGGGGTTCCTGAGAGCAAGAACTCATTCACTCACTTTTATTTGTGTGTGGGTTATAGTCTCTTTCTGGCTTCCTGTCATATTCACTCATTCAATGAGTATTTGCTGAGCATTTCCTATTGCTGAGATGCAGTAGTGGATAGGAAAGCAATTTGTTCTAATAGGGCTTCCAGACTACCAGGGGGACATGCTATCTATCTATCTATCTATCTATCTATCTATATCTATCTATCTATCTATATCTATATCTATATCTATATCTATATCTATATCTATCTATCTATATATATAGATAGATAGATATATAGGATTGAATCCAGGGGCACTTAATCACTGAGCCACATCCCCACCCTTTTTATAATTTATTTAGAGACAGGGTCTTGCTGAGTTGCTTAGGGCCTCACTAAGTTGCTGAGGCTGGCTTGCCATCCTCTTGCCTCAGCCTCCTGAGCCACTGGGATTACAGATGTGCGTCATCGTGCCTGGCCAAAACACGCTCTTATGTCAGGAAGTGCTGGGGAAAAACCAGGTAGGCTAAAGGCCCAGGGTGACCTAAGTGGCACTGAGGTAACCATGGTGGCTTTTTGAGATAGGAACCTGGAGGGAGCCTCCATGAGGGAAAGTCACTTCTGAGTGAAGAGAGTCTCTCTCTCTCTCTCTAAGTATGGGAATAACAAGAGCAAAGATCCCAGAGGGAAAATGAACCTGGAATGTTCTAGAAACATCAAGAAGGTCTGAATGGCCGAGAAGAGATTAGTGGGTGATGAGACCAGACTTACGAGTGATCCTGCTTCTTATGAGTCACTGAGGGGTGAGAGGTGTGGAGCCTGCTCTGCTTTCCGTTTCAGTCTAGCTTGTGTGGGAAGTTCAGGGGTGAGACGTGGGACAGGGGAAGCAGCTATGAGGTTCCTGCCGAGTCTGGGAGTAACAGTGGCATCTGTGACTGAGGGTAGTGGCAGCCAAGGTGGGAGGTGGCTGGGATCTAGATGTACTGTGCAAGAAGAACCAGGAGGGGTCACTGCCTGGGTGGATGGCAGGGGGGAAGGGAAGAACAGCTCCAAGTTTTGGCTTCAGCAACTGGGGGAATTGACAGCTATGGACAGAGGTGGAGAGGCTCAGAGAGAAGGTGCTGGAAGGAACTGGAAATCAGTCACTCACATCCGAAGGACCCATTATACATTCAAGGGGAGATGCCAAGTGTGGCATCGGATATGCGAATGTGGAGCTTAGGGTGGTCTGGATCAGGGGAATAGTTATATATCTTCAGCAAATATGCAGAAACTATGAAGGCCAGGAACTGGGCGAGTTGTAAAGCAGTCTTGCAGCAAGCTGAGTTGGGGAATATTCCATCATTGCCACACTTAGGTTGGCTCCGGGTTTGGGGATGTTGTGGGAGGGCCCTGCTTTGGCCAACAGTTCCTTCTGACTGTCCCTTCCAGCCTTTGGGGGACCCAGAATTCTAGGAATCATTGGGAAAACGGTGACAATATAGTGCTTTCACCCTGCTTTAAAGCATATTACCATTTGATTTAAAAACTGCAGGTGGAGAGAGAGGAGTAGCAGCATTCTAGAACTCCAGCACATGGAGGTCCCAGTTGGCAACCCGTATGGAGAATGAACTTAAAAGTATGTTACATGAGCTGCAAATACTGTTCATAGAGATGGAGCTCCTTCTTGTGACCACTGCACCTGGGTTTTATGGATACAGGCTTTGCTGGTGGCAGGAGTTGGGACCCAGGGCCATGGAACTCACCGGGATCTTTAACCCATCTAAGTGGCTTCAGCTGATCCAACAACTCTAGCTGGGACTGCAAGTGGAGTTGCATATAAAACAAAATATGTCTGAGTATTTGCTGCCCTTCATCCTGGTCCATGGCCGGGCCTTGAGAGGTGCCATCCATGTTACTGGATTGGGATGGTAGTAGTAGAGGATTAGAAGGATCAGATACTATCTATATCCTAAGCCTACTGGGTTTACTGATGGTTGGGATGTGGGTGAGAGAGAACACATACATCAAGGGTATCTCTAAGAGTTTCGACCTGAGTTATTGCTGGACTGGCATGAGAAAGAAATAGGAATGAGAAGGGGTGTGGTGAGGGTGAGCAGGGGGGCTGGAGGTATGCACTTGGGAAACACCCAAGTGTAGATGGCACTTGAAGCCACAGAACTGGATGAGCCCATGGAGGAAAGGAGTGAGCCATGGGGAAGAGAAGGTGGCGCCCTGTGCAGAGGAGGTTGGGCATTGTTCTTAGGGAAAATACTGGCCTAAAATTCCTTTCTAGTTGGGGCTAAAACTTGTCACATGGCAAAACCTCTTTCCCCATCCAAGAGGGTAAAGGTACCTCTGTTATCTCCGCAGAGCAGACAGGGCATTCAAAGGGCTGTGTGTGACTCATGTGCTTATCAGAAGCTTTTCGCCCATAACACCCCCGCTGCCCCCCACCCAATGCCTGTCTTTTTGTCCTTTCTTTTCCCCCTTTGCCTCGTTAACCTGTGTTGGCAAAATGCACAGGAAGGCTAAAATCAAAGCACACAGTATTTTAATTCTTCCAGCAAGAATGCTGGTCCCATAGATCTGCTTTTGGAGGAGGATAAAGAAGAAAATGTCAATTTGCTCCCAGGCTCGTACCCAAACATACACTGTGCATTATCTCAGCCATGCAAGACGAAAGGTGGTCCATGAATCCCTCAGAAAGTTCTGTGCTTTAGGTCAGTGGTGTTGGTTGGTCTGTTTTTTCAACTGCAGACTTGTAAGTGCTACAATGTGGATGTTGAATGCCTCTCTAAGGCCCTGTGTTAAAGGCTTGATCTCCAGGGTGGTGCTATAGGAAGTGATGTGGACCTTATGGGAGATCCTCAGGTTTACTGGGGTGTGAACTGGAAGCTGATTGTGGAACCCTGACCTTCCTCTTTGTCTTTTGTGCTTCCTAGCCAGGAAGTGAGCAGTCTTCTCTGTCATGCACTCCCAACTATGGCCATCTAGCATGCTCCCTAGAGTCCTCAAACAATGGATCTGTCAGATCTTGGGTTGAAGCCTTTCAAACTGGGAGCCCAAATAAACCTTTTTTGCTTTTTTTAAGTTTTTATGTCCAGCATTTTACTATAGTCATGGAAAGCTGAATAACACAGTAAGACTCCTAGGATTTCCTCATTCAGAGTTTAGTGTAGGCACTGAGTGTGTCTAATCACTCAAAGAAACAAGAGCCCTAGACCTATAGTGTGCCCACTATGTGCCAAGATATTGGACAGGGTGCTGGTAGTGAACAATTCTGGTTCCTTTGATGAAATGGCTCCAGAGACTGTCCGAGTGCTTCTCTGGTAGAAAAATCTATTCTACCCTGAGAACCCCAAGTACTAGGCAATCTTCAGGCCCAGAGTTGTTACAAGGAGTTGGCTTCAGTGCCCTCTTGGTAGATGTCACAGGTAAGACAGACACTCAATGAGTTCTCTTGAGGACCCTTCAGTATTATTTCCACCAAGTTTCATTTCCCAGATCCCAGATTCTTCATAGCACTGGAGAGTGGTACTTCCTATTGACTGGAGTGTAAGATCGCAAAGCAAAGGCAAGTCAAGTGAGGATTCTTAAAGTTCCAGAAGAGTGGGCTGGGGTTCACAGGTGAAGTAGGCTGGTCTCTTATCTGCTTGTCCTTCCTCCAGATTCCTCATAATGATTTCTCCTTTTTCCACCCAGCATAGACCTTCTGCAAAAATGTCAGGCTGCTAGAGACTAGTCTTCATTGTTTCAAATCTGGACTGTCCAATGGGTAGCCATTGGCTGTCACTAGAAATGTAGTTTGTCAGAACTAAGATATTCTGTAAGTATAAAATATATACCAGATTTCAAAGGCTTAGTATAGTAAAAAAATGAGCTATTTCATTTGTAAGTTTTTATATCGATGACATGGTAAAATGATAAGATTTGGGAGGTATGATGTTAAAAATATGTATTATGAAAAAAATTTGTATTATGAGAGTTCATTTTACCAGTTTCCTTTTCCCCTTTATAATGTGGCTACTAGGGAATTTAAGAAGACATGTAGGGCTTGCATTATGATTCTCACTGGTCAGAGCTGCTCTAAAGAGCAAAACAGGCAGTCATCTTCGACAGCACAGGTGACTTGTCATTGGGAGTGGTATTTCCAGAGTGAAAAATGGGACTTGCCACTGCACAGTGTGATCTGGCTTTTCGTGAAGCCCTGTGCATAGAACGACTTCCAAGACCCACAGTGATGTCCCCACTCCTGCTCCCTGCCCCTACCTCAGCACTGCCTTCCTCCAGCTCCAGTCATGTGGGACAACTCACCCAGTCACCCCTGGTGCCAAGCTGTTTCCCTGGCTTTGGTGTTTTCATGGAAGGGGTGAAGTGGTTTGAATGTCTGGGTTGCCGATATTCACAGATCCTAATCCCAAGTGGGTGGTGTTAGAAGGAGGGCCCTCTGGAGGTGATTAGGTCATGAGGGTGAAGCCCTTATGAACAGAATCAGTTCCGCAGAACATCATGGTGGAAAGATGTGAGAGAAACCACCAATCCCTTTGGCCATGTCTGTGAATCAGAAGGCTGGCCTTCATTAGACTCTGACTCTGCTGGTAACTTGATCTTGGACTTTGCAGCCTACAGAACTGTGAGAAATAAGTATCCATTGTATTAAAGCATCCAGTTTCAGTATTTTGCTAATGGTAGTCTGATGGGACTGTCACAGGGGTGAAGCATCACTCCTTCAGATTGCTAAAGCTGCAGAAATGGGGACAAAGACATAATCTATTACCTAATGTGTTAATCAGATTTTCAATGCTGTGAACAAAATACCTGACAAAACAAGTTAGAGGAGGAAAGATTCACTTAGGCTCATGGTTTCCAAGGTTTCAGATCATGGTTAGGTGACTCCAGGGTGTGGCAGAGGAAAGCTCAGCTCAACTCGTGCCATCCTGCAGGAAGAGGAGAGGGAGAGAGGGAGAGAGGGAGAGAGGGAGAGAGGGAGAGAGGGAGAAAGATCAGGGGCATAGTCTCCAAGTCCACAACCCCAGTAACCTTCTTCTTCTAGCCACACCCTACCTACATACAGTTATCACCCAGTAGCCCATTCCCATTGTTAATCCACCAAATGGATTAATCCACTCTTGAGGACAAAGCACTTATAACCCAGCCATTTCTTGAAGGCCCCAGCTCTGGACATTGCTACATTGCCTACCCATGAGGTTTTGTGGAATGTTTCAGATCTAACCCATAACATGGCTGTCCAAGCTGCCAAACCAAGGAATCTCACACTCGACTCTTACTTTAACGTCCATTGTGATTTCTTAAAGTGTCCATGTGTCTTAAACTTGAGTTTTCCTTCTTTCTCCAACATCATTCTTACTTGATCCCTGGAACAGCAGAAAAAGGTTAAATCCTTTCCCAGGCAGTGAACTGAGGCTGATATCTGTGGGGACAGGGAAGGGAAGTGACATTTTGGGGCTCCTTATTTACCAGGCACTAACTGGTTTTTCAGATCCGAGCTTTACTAACTCCTCACAACAGCCCATGAACAGGTGCCATCATTAATATTTAGAGGGTAAGGAGCCAAAGCTTGGCAAGGACCAGCACTGTGATCAAGAGCCCTGTGGCTGGGCTATGCTCAGAGTTCTTGGGTACATCTTCTTGACTGAGGGGTCTCCTTTCTCTGTGCCCTGTTGCCAGTCATAACTCCCTGCTGCTGGTGTCATGGACAATATTGTCAGCTTCTTGCTTTTCTCCTGTGATTTGCTGCTTTTGATTTGCTCTAATCTACAAGATGAGAAACCCCACACTTGTTCAGCTAGTCTGCAAAGTGAGGTGTGGGGCTCCTGCTATGTTCCCGCTCCATCTCTGGATTTAGAAAGAAACCCAGGCTCATTGATGGTAGGCACCAAGTACACTTTATTCACTGTGACCGTGGCTCCAGATTTCAGTCCCCATCCAGGGACTCCTCTCACGTGCCGGCTCTACTCATGAGTTGCCTGCATTCTAATCCTCTGGCTCCCAGTAGCTACTGTAGGATGAACTTTTGATTTGGTAACATGGGCACCATGTCCTCTGGCTTACCGTTGACTATCAGCACACAGATTTCACCTCATCCACAGTTCTGAAGAAGAGAGAATTTTGCTGCCTTCCCAGTCCACAAGTCTCCAGTGCTAAAGTAGATTAGGTCCTTGTTGGACCTCCAGGGTCATATGGGGGGCAATCGATAACCACATACTAGAGTTTATTTGCTTGGTCACTTAGGGGCCAGGTTCTTTTTCTTATTAGGAGACAAAAAGTAGCCTGAAGTTTGAGACATCGCTATGAATATAGTAATCCCTTCTTTTTTTTTTTTTTTTTTTTGAGAGAGAGAGAGAGAGAGAGAGAGAGAGAGAGAGAGAGAGAGAGAATTTTTAAATATTTATTTATTTTTTTAGTTTTCGGCGGACACAACATCTTTGTTTGTATGTGGTGCTGAGGATCGAACCCGGGCCGCATGCATGCCAGGCAAATGCGATACTGCTTGAGCCATATCTCCAGCCCCATATAGTAATCCCTTATTATCCTCAGTTTTGCTCCCACAGTTTCAGTTAGTCAGTCAACTGAGGTCCAGAAATATTAAAAGGAACATTCCAGAAATAAACAGTTCATAAGCTTTAAATTTCACACCATTCAGAGTAGTGTGATGAAATCTCATGCTGCCATGCTCCGTCCCTCCTGGGGGTCAATCATCTCTCTGTCCAACATTTCCGTGCTATGTAATCTACTTGCATCTTAGTCACTTATTAGCTGTCTTGGCTATCAGATTGAATGTTGCAGTATTGTAGTGATTGTTAAGTCATATATAGGAGTTGGTACTAACTATAGTTTCAGATAGCCCCACTGGTGGGTCTTGAAAGGTATCCTCCATGGATAAGGATGGGCTTTGCAATTGTGGCCAGTTGTTAGAATGCAGATATGGTAATTGCTGAGGTTTGAACAAGAGATGTTCCCCCAAAAGTTCACGTGCTAGGCAATATGAAGATGTTTAGAGGTGAAATGATTAGACTTTGAGAAGCTGTAACCTTATCAGTGCACTAACTGATTTGAGGTACTAATAATCTGAACTGACTTCTGGGTAGTAACTATAGACATGTGAGCCACGACTGGAGGAAATAAATCACTGGAGATGTGCCACTGGGGACATCTCATCCCTGGCTCCTTGCACACACTGTCTCTCTGATACCCAGCTGGGTAAGCTGAGCAGTTTTCCTTTGTCATGCCTTGCCACCATGATGTTCTATCTCACTTTGGGCACAGAACAATGGAGCTGGCCAACCTTGGACTGAAACTTCTGAAACCATGATCCCAAAATAGACTTTTCCATTTCTAAGTTGTTCTTGTCAGGTCTTTGGTGATGAAAAACTATCAGAGAAGCCTTTTCTCTCTGAAGGGGATAGATTTCAAGTCTCCCACTGAATGACTAAGACCAAGGAGAGTAGCAAACCCTATGTATACTATATTTTTTCCCCATGCACACATACCTGTGGTAAAGTTAATTTGTAAATTAGGCATAGTAACTAGATTAACAAAAATAATATTAAAATTGAATAATTATAATATAATAAAACTTTTGAGAATAGGCGTGTCTCTTTTGAGAGAGTCAAGACAAATACTAATGCTTTTGTACCATATTTGACTGTGGATAACTGAAACCATGGAAGTGACACCATGGTTAGGGGAGGACTATGTCACATATACATTTGATTCAACAATAGAAGTATACTTGGAATTTCAAAGGTATGTGTGCATTGGCTTTAGATATGCATGTATAATTTTTCAGGTTCTTTTTATTTAATAACTAATGACTCCAAAGAATAAATATTTACTAGATGCCCAGATTGTTGTTGTGGAGTTTAGAAAGGAAAAGATTCTGTTACTTCTGTTCAGGCAAATCCAGAGGAGATGCTTAAAGATCAACCCCAGACCCATAGTGGTGGAGGGCATCGAGGGATGGAGTCTTTTTTTCTTTTTTGGTTTGTTTTGAAAATTTATTTTATTTTATTTTTTAATTAGTTACACATGACAGTAGAATGCATTTATGCACTTTGATATATCATACATAGATGGGATGTAATTTCTCATTCTTCTGAGTGTACATGTTCCAGAATCATATTGGTCATGTAGTCACATATATAAATACAGTAATAATGTCTGTTTCATTCTATATTTCCTATCTCCACATATCCTCCCCTCCCCTCCCATCACTTCCCTCTATCTAAGGTAACGCTATTCTTCCCTAGTGCCTCCTGCCTTATTGTGAATTAGCATCTGCATATTAGAGAAAACATTTGGCCTTTGGTTTTGTGAAATTGGCTTATTTCGCTTAGCATGATGTTCTCCAACTCCAGCCATTTACTGGACGATGCCATATTTCACTTTTCTTTAAATCTAAGCTATACCATTGAATATATAGACCACATTTTCTTTATCCATTCATCTTTGAGGGACACTAGGTTGGTTCCACAGTCTAGCTATTGTGAATTGAGCTGCTATTAACATTGATGTGGCTGCATCACTATAATATGGTGATTTTAAGTCCTTTTGGTATACAAAGGAGTGGGAGTCCTTTATCTTTAAGATAAACTTAAGCCCCATGACCAGTCCTGCATCTTCAGCCCAGACCTTGCTGATGCTGATCAATGCAAGCAAGTTCTGGTGCTCTGAATTCTAATGTGGGAAAACTCCCAGAATTCCTTTCTTCATAATTGCTTTCTTCTTTACCTCATTGTCCCATTTTGTGCTGGTCTGTATTCTGCCTTTGGCCTTTCCTTGTGATTGATGCTTGAGGCTTATCCATAGATGTCAGCATAGGTGTCATCCACTAGATGACAGCATTTAGGAGCCCTAGCTGAATTCTTGGTGTTTTGTAAAATGACCTTGAATGGAGGAGAGAGTTCACGGGGCTCTGAGAATGAGAGGACCAAGAGAGGGGAGACTCGAATTCATGCTTTATTTTCCTCTCAATTTTTCCACATGTAGATAAAGATCATGCCAGCCAGTGTAATTCCTTTGTTAGGTGCAATAAATATACAGGGATTTACTTAATATTTTTGGAATGCTGTCCTGTCTTTGTGGTCCTTAAGTCTGAGTCCCTTGATCATTTAGGATAGTTTGCCCATGTTGCATTTCCATGAGGCATAACTTATGAATGATAGAATTCTAGTTTGAAGGAAAGGAAGTTGGTTTTCAGTTCTAAGTGTGTGTGTTGGGGGAAATGCTGCAAATATTATTAATTGATGCAAATACTAGGAGAGTTGTCCATCCCAGTCTGGCAGGACTGGGTAAAGGGGCCATGGAGCTGACCAGGTCAAAACTGATGAGCCTCTCTTGAGTCGTTGGAAAGGCACAAAATTCATATGTGGGACCATTTAATGCTCTTTGGCAGGGAGAAAAAGAAAAAAAGGGGCTAGTCAAAGTCTCTTCAAAATCCGATTTGGCTTTTTTCCAATGGGATCATTTATCTTCCCCGTATCTGGTTTTGCCAGTTAAACACTAATGATGCACATTCTAAGACATGATCTGTGAGTGCAATTTATTTCTGTATTCAAACCTCCCTTAAGAGTTTTTGCTAGAACAGATATACTGGAATAATATTAGGGATTAAATAAAAGAGGCACTTCAGAGGAAACAAATACACCAGTGGCAACTTCACTGGAGAAACAATTTTTACTTGTCTCCTCACACTCAAATCCAATAGTCATTTGCTTGGAGATTTTAGCTTCCAGAGATAAAAGGAACATATGGAAAAATCACTGATCAGTTAGTCGTAGCTACTGTGCACGAAGTGTAGCAGACACTGTATTAAGCGTGTCATACTCATGATCACACTTAATACATATTACAGCACCACAGGCCGGCTGCTGGTATACCCATTTCACAGACAAAGAGTTTGTTTCCTAAGCCTCTGAGTTCACTTTTTCTGGAGACTGCCTTTTGCTCAGCCTAGGAATTCCCTTTGCTATGTAGGTCCCTAGAAGGCAGCTCATGTCAGAAAGGTCAGACTGGTGGGCTAGAGTGGGATCCAGTTCCTGAAGTGTTCAGGGGGACAAACGTAGAGGACACACCCTTGCAGGGAAATACTCTGTGTGTCACCAGAGACTTTTCTGGAAGCCTTCACTCATCAAGTGCTTGGAGTTCATTTGGCATTTCTGCATGAAGTTTCCATCACCTATCCAATTACCATGAGATTATTCTCATTTGGGGTTCAAGCTGTTCCTTTGCATCTTGTATGTCTTGAGGTGCTTATCTCTTGATGAGACCACAATGGTGATTTTACTTTCTTTTTTAGTTTTTACTAGTTTTTTTCTTTTTATAGAAAATTGTTAGGGAGATGCGGAGATTTCTCAGGTGCCCCTTACCCCTTCACAATCATTGATTCCTCTTTGTCAACATCTCATCAAAGTGGTAGATTTGCTACAAGTGGGCTAATATCTAATGACAATATCCACAAGATTAATTCATTTCCTGGGATGTTTAGCTCTTCATAGGAATACAGTGGTGGTTCTTTAGTCAGAAATATTTCTGAGCCCTTTCCACTGGGACAGATGAATGTGAATTTAGATGTATTCTTTGTCCTCAAAGAGCTCACAGTCAGAATCAGAAGACAAATGTGTAAGTAGATATTTATAAAACACTGGCATGTGTAGGGATAGAGAGAGAACTTCAAAAGTTAAAACAGAGGTTAAACCTTATTGGGAATGTCAGGGAAGATTTTTCTGGAGGAAGAGATGTCTGAACGGAATCTTGAAGGTTAGGTAGGATTAGTCAGATGAGGAGAGTAAAAATAGAAAAGATAGCAAGATGTATTTGTAGAAATTCAAGCTGTGGGGTACTGGTGACACGTAAAGGGAATGTCAGGAGACGAGATCAGTGAGTTGAACAACAAGGGAAGAAGTTTGGACTTTGGTTGTGAGGAGCCTGCGAAGCGTGTTAAGTTGGGAACTTAAATGTTCATATGTGCATTTAGATAGAAGACCCAGTGGATTAAAGCAGGCAGTGAATTCATGCTTCCTCATTTATACCATAGACAGACATTTTAGAGAAGGTCATGAAGGGACTGTTGACTCCATGATTTTTCCCTTTGTTTTGTCCATAAGGGTCCTTGTGTGTGGACTCCATGTGCCGAGTGTCTGCAAACTGCTGTCCCAATCACTCTTCCTTTGGAATCGGCTGTCATTGGTGGCTTCTTTACTCTTGATCACATTCCTTTTTTTGAGGTAAGAAAAAAAAATGACCTTTTAAAGTCCCAAACATCAGGGATTATATTTCAACTTTGACATTCACTGTTGATCCCAAGCCTCAGTTTACTCATTTGTAATATGAGATGATAATGGCCACCCTTTGGGGCCCTGGGAAGGAAGGTTGTCAGCAGAGTGCTGTGGACATGAAGGTGCTCTGGTGTTAATTATCTCTCTGTGTAAATATCAAATACCTTACTGCTCTCTGAACTCAAAGTCACCTTTCCAATATTTCAAGGGCAAGGGGAGATGGGATAGGGAGTAAGACCCTGGGGGCTGTTTAATGAATGCTACCTCCTCCTATGTGTCAGTCATTTTGCTAGGGGCTTTGTGCACCATAAACTAATGTAAACCCTTGTATTGACACTTCAGGGCAGGTGCACAGGTTTACACATGAAGAAATGGAGTCCAGAGGAGTGGAACGCCTTGGGTATATCACGTGGATGTAAAGTCTGACATCTTGTTAAATCTTGTTCTTTTCATTATGCCAGAACTCTTACTAAGTACCAGGAATTTTTCTGGGCTCCATGAAACAGTAGAGTTGAGTAAGACATGAGACATTTCCCCAAGACGCTCATGAATCTGTGAGAAGATATTTATAGCGCAGTTAGAAAACAGTGTGGAAGTTCAGACACAGGTGTACTCAGGATGCTATCGTAACCCAGTGAAAAGATGCCATCGTAACCAAGTGAGAAGATGCCACCATCTGCAGGTCTTTGGTTTCTTTAAAGTTCTTTTTTTTTAAAGAGGGGGGGGGAGAGAGAGAGAGAGAGAGAGAGAGAGAGAGAGAGAGAGAGAGAGAAAGAGAGAGAGAGAGAATATATTTTAATATTTTTTTTTTTTAGTTTTGGGAGGACACAGCATCTTTGTTTGTATGTGGTGCTGAGGGTCGAACCCGGGCCGCACGCATGCCAGGCGAGCGCGCTACGGCTTGAGCCACATCCCCAGCCCCTCTTTAAAGTTCTTCTGAGGTCTGGAATTGGATGCTAATCATTAGACAGAACTTCAGGGCCGTTCCAGGGACATGCTTTAATGGAAGAAGTATTGGCCACATCTACAAAGACTTCCTCTCTGTGTCCTCCTGGTCTGTGGGTTAAGCCATTGGAAGTCACTTTGGAAGATTTGTGTATCGTTGAAAAAGCCTTGTCTCTGCACGCTTTCCATCCATTTGCTTCATCTGAAAGCTAAGTTTTCTTTTTAATAGGGAGAGGAGCACATTTCTCTGCCACCTGTTAGTGTTTAGCTTGCCACTGTGGCTTATTACTGCTGCCATCTGCTGCCAAGAAGTGTGCATTCTCTGGGTAGGGGTTCCTAAAAGTCATTCGAGTAGGAGAGGCTGATCTGGGAACAAAAGTGCAAACATTTACCATCAGCACAATAACACCCCTGGTTATTAGGCTTTCTTCTCTGATGGCCAGAAGTGTCACCTCTCCCTACTCCAAGCCACCTACTACCATCCACCCATGTTCTTCATAACCTTCTTTATGTTACTCCTAGTTGGCATGGATTCTGGGTCATCTCATCACTCAAAGTCACTGCTGAGCAGATTCAATCACAATTTAGGAACTATTGAGCAACTGACAACACATCCGTTTTTATCTCATGTACTGAATATTGGGAGCAATTTGACATTTAAGGAGACATCAGACCTTCTGAATTTTCTGCTGTGAAAAATGAATGAATATAACCTCATTCAGTTAAGTTTATTCATTTCCATAAATCTTTTCTAGGCACCATTGAGGGCTACGGTGATGAATAAGACATGGGTCCTGCCTCAAGGAGCTCCCTAGTCATAGTGTTGTACATGATCCTGTGTGTGTGTGTGTGTGTGTGTGTGTGTGGACAATTTCAAATGAGAGGGGATGTGTTCTATTGTGGGGAGAAGCATATGTAGGTCTCTGTAGTACCCCAGAGGAAAGAAATACATTCTTCCCTATAGACCTGGGGTCATGAGGTGAAGAGGTGAAACCCTTGTGACAGATTTGCATTTAGGAAAAATAAAATCATTGGCTGCATTGTGGTGGGCTAGTTAGGGAAATTCCAGAGCAGGAGACTCGTGTAATAGTCCAACTATGAAAGTGGAAAGAATATGATTCAAGAAAAGGCAGTATCATCAAGAGCCTCGGTGATACATTGAGTGAGGCAAACGAGGAAGAAATTGATATCAGAATGACACCAAACATTCTGACTTCCACAACAGGATGGTTAGTACAGCGATAGACTGAGATTCAGTTCTCAGATCCCAGAATGGAGGGCTGGTGGAGAAGAGCAATGGTTTGGTTTTAGAACTTTCGCGTGTAAAATGTTTTGGGAACACTTGAGGGGAGGTGCTAATTAGGCAGTTTTACATAAAGACCTGGAACTCAGTAGAGAAGTCTGGGCTGCTTTTATAAATGTGTGAGTCATTTTTGTTCTGGTGGTAACTGAAGCTGTGGGCATAAAAAACAGTGTTAATTGAGAAGAAAAGGAATGCTTGGGACTGGATTTTGAAGGATTCCACTATTTATGGGCTGAAGCAGGAGGGTAAAACCTGGAAAGGAAATGGAAAGGCAATGGCCAAAGAATAGAACCAGAAGGGTGTTCGATTATGGAAACCCAAGGAGAAGAGGGAAGATCAACAGTGCCAAAATACCACTGAAGCTTTGATTAAAGACAGGTTGGAAAATGTCCACGGATGGCATCTGCATTGACCTTATTGGACACAATAGCAAAGGCTCTTTAAGGTGAATGATGAGCATTGGGTCCAGATCTGAGTGGCCTTGGAGTGCATGAGATGTGAAGGAATGGCATCAGTGAGTGAGGCCAACTCTTTCTGGAGGTTTGATTGTGCAAGGGACCAGAAAGATGGAGTAGTAGCTGGACTGCACTCTGGGGCTGAAAGTAGGCAAACCAGAAAAGGAACAAGCAGAGAGCGGTTGTGAATATTGTAAAGAGAAGGGTCACTGGTAGTAAGGGATTCTGAAGGTGGGATCCAAAGTTCAGATGGAGGAATACTTGTGCCAGCTTCTGTCCTGTTGGCGCAGTGAAGGAGGAAGAGTTGGCTTCCCTTGGAGGAAAGTCTCTGAGTGGTTGGTTGTGGGCGTTTCCTGTCTGACAGCATCTGTTTTCTCTCTGAAGTAGGAGGCAGGATCATCTGATGAGAGAGAAGAGCGTGGGTGGGTATAGGAAAGGAAGCTTCAGAATAAAGTTTGGGAAAATTGCTTATAGAAAGTGCAGGAATGATGTCATAGGTTTGCTTGGCAGAATTGTGAGCTCCCTTGAACTTGAGGGTCAAGAGTATGTGGTTGTACTGAGCTGCCCAGGTTGGCTTTTCCTGCTTGGATGTAGGCATGGAGGTGGAACTCATGTGGCTTTTATCTGGATGGTGCAAAAGGAAAGCAGCAGGAGGGTCCGAGATATTAGGGTAAGGCTGAATAGTATTGAAACCGTGAACCGTGGAGTCTAATTTGAATTCATTAACGAAGAAAAGAGGGATAATGACCCGAGAGAAACTTTACTTCAAGAACTGTCATGATGAAAGTAATTGAGTGAAGAAGGTGGAAGGGGAAGAGATTGTGGCTGAAAGTTCTTGCAGTCGTGATTCTAGAAATGTAACCTTTACATTTCTAGAATGTTCTGGATGTTCTGAAGTGTGAGGGGGAGAGGAAGAGACTGTTGAAAGCAATAAGTCAAAGTGAGTCGGAGACCATCTGTGGGGTCATCTGTGTGGGTGCTGACATCACCTAGGAGGATGGCAAGGCTGGGAGGACAAAACGAATGAAGGAGAGCTGCTGGGAGATTAGCAGACAAGAGTGACCTCGAGGGGAAGGCGGCTGGATGTGGAGGTATTTACCTAGGAAAACCTAAAAATGGTTCTCAATCTCCCTCCAGAAGGTATTGGAAGTCATTAGAGCTATTCTTAAGGCATCTATGCCTATGCTTGGTCAACATTATTGGGAATTCTTGATTTGCCAGGGCATTGCTAGAAACTGGTGTGACAGGTGAAGGAGGCACGTTTCCCAAGGATCTTATCATCCAGCAGAAGACACAGATACAAAGACACGAAACTTCTCGATGCAATGAGTCGTGCTATTTCTGAAGGAAGGAAACGTTTTCATGGTGGCATGGAGGACTAATGAATGATGTAGAGAAGGGGAATGAGACATTTGGAATCAGATACCATTTGGGTTAGATATTGGAAACTGAGTAGTTTTACCAGCTGGTGAAGGCTGATAGAGGAATGTAGAGTTCAGTAATCACCAGGAGGAAAGGTCCAGAAGTGTGAGAATATTTGTGGAATATAATGCCTCTCAGCTGCATCTTGTCTTACCTACTAGGACGTAGTGATGGTTCGCTACCCTGAGGATGAGTTTCTTAGGAGATGAAGTCACAGGAAACTGCATGACCTATGGCCATGAAGATGGCCAGGAACTGTGGCCTTGAAGGGTGAACAATGAAAGAGGCATGTGCAGTCCCCTAACTCATGGAGAAGGAGGGAGATGTGTGGGCAGAAGAGTGCCATCAACAATTTTATACCCAGAGGTTCTCGTCCCAAGTGTACATGTGAGGAGAGACAGTTTTAGATTCATCAGAAAGAGCCCCTTTCATCTGATGGGAATAATTTTAGAAAGCCTATTACCCCGGAAGACAGTGAAGGCTTAACTAATAATTATTAAGGGATACTCATCAATCTTCATCGTTGAGATTTTTTTTTCCTTTTTTTTTAAAATACAGTAAATATATACAGTAAAGGCTATAGATTAAAATCTTGACTTTCCTTGAATATCACTGTATTTGACATCAAGTAAATGATTGACTTGGCTCCTATCCCATCTCTTGTTACATGTTTTTTATTTCCTTTGTGACTATTTATTTCTGACCTCTCTATCCTGTTGAAACTATAATCTTGATCTTATTCAGAATAAAGATCAAATAAAACCACTGTTAGGCCTGGTATGACTGAGTTCTGGTACTAGATTGAGCTCTGGTTGTGGAGGGCAGGGATTAAGTGCCCCCAATATTCATCTGTGTATTTTTAGTACTGAGCACTATGTAAATATTGGGTTATAAAGGGCAATTACAGGACTCATGTGCTAGCATCCTAATTCTGTGTCCATTGCAGGCATCACCAATTGATCACTGCACATTTCCCCCATGGTGCCTGACTGGCCTTAGAATTCTCAATTTAGTACTCTGGACAGTCACCACCAATCAATAGTGCTGGCCCATGAGATGAAGATAATATCCATTCTAGCAGTGCTATAACACATTACTGTTCAGTGGGTCATTTAGAATAACAGAAATTCATTCTTTCACAGTTATGGAAGCCAGAACCTAATATCCAGGTATTTTGAGTTGGTTTCTTGTGGAGGTTCTGAAGAAGAATCTGTTCGGAGCCTATCTCATAGTTTCTGGAGATTTTTGGCTTTCTTGATTTGTAGCTGTATAATTCCAATCTCTGCCTCCATTGTCACTGGGGCTATTTCCCTCTGTGTTGCTGTGTGTGTCAAATCTCCCCCTCCTTTCTCTTACTAAGACACTACTCATTGGATTCAGCGCCCATCCTAAATCCAATTTGATCTCAACTAGAGATTCTTAATTATATCAGCAAAGACTTATTTTCAAATACAGTCCTATTCACAGGTACTAGGGATTAATACTTTTTGCTCTGGGAGGCATGCTAAAGCCAAGGGGCCATGTTAAACCCATATACCATCCTTTGATGGATCAAGTGAGATCAATTGGTGATGCCTGCTATGGTTTAGGGACCAGTACTTTCCCTGGCTCAGGCACATGCTTGTCTTTCCTGTTCCTCAGTGCCTAAGTCCTTCTGCACAGCTTATCCAGTTTCTATAGTCAGCTGAGCCTTTCTTATGTTCTCTCAGTCAATCTTCCACCACAGGCTGAAGACCCACTCCTGATCCCTGTGCTGGAAGCTCTGGGTCATGCTCCTTGGTACTGACCACTGGCAGCCGAAGACTTCTGCTGTGAGACTGCCACTGGCCTGTCATGGCTTCTCTCCAAATTCCAGCAGCTGTCTTCCTACATGGATGGACTTACTTCAGTCTTGTTTCCTACCACTATCCAGAACCTGCTTGATGTGTGTCGGGGGCTCACATTTTCCTATCTGGTTTTTTGGTACCCAGTGACTCCTCACTCATGCTACTTTCAGATGGCCTGATGTTTTGATCCGGGTTATGACAGCTGTAGTCTGGCAATCAGATCTGCCTAACCTCAGGCCCAACCCAGGATAGAAGAACCCTTCTGATCTGGCTGCTGTCTAAATGCATAGATACACAAGGGGCTTTATCTGTGCAACAGAACTTGCTCCACATCTGCTGTATTGTGCCTGGTCAATCTTGCTTCTATTCTGGGTCCTGGGATCCACTGGTCCATCTCTCCCAATTCTGCTTAACCATTTCATATAATGTCATGGGAAAAGGCTTCAGCAAAGTAAATACAACCTGGATTGTTCCTGCAAAGTTTATTAAGAATGTGCTTCCTGGTACCTGCATATGTGGATTTTTAATTTTTTTTTTTGGTACCAGGAACTGAACAGGGGCACTTAACCACTGAGCCACATCCTCAGCCCTGTTTTATATTTTATTTAAAGACAGGGTCTCACTGAGTTGCTTAACACCTTGCTTTTGCTGAGGCTGGCTTTGAACTTGTGATCATCCTGCCTCAGCCTCCCAAGCTGCCAGGATTGCACATACGTGGATTTTAATATCATCACTGCTACTTACTGCTTAATTACCTTGGGTGGGCTGACTGGCTTCTTTGTGCCTCAACTTCTTCCTATGTAAAATGGACATAATAATGGAATCTATCTTTAGGATTCTATTGGTTTCTTTTGCATCAAGGCCTCTTCTTTTATTGAAAGCCATTAGATGAGATGACAATAGGGAGGATTGTAGTTATATATTTTGTCAGGATGCCATTGAAGACACTGGCCTGTACATGACACAGGGTTTCTTTTACATGGCTCTGGAGGAGAAATTCCTCCCAGCTCACATTATTGGGCAAAGCTGGATCATTAAAATTAGTTGTTTTTGTATTAGTGCCATGGGGACACTTGTGACACTTCCAGTTTTTTTTGCGGTACTTTGGCTGCTAGAAAGCTCAGAGCCCAATTTGTGGTCTTTCTCTAGCAAGTGGATTGGACAATATTATTTATTTCCATGTTCTCTTTCTTTGGCAATATCACTTCAATTTTTTGCAATGGATACATTTTAAATTGCAGCCCTACTCATGATAGCTGTTCCACCTCACCCTTGAAGGTAGGCCTCAGGCTACCATTTTGACTGATGTCATCTACTTCTGTGTGTACTGAATTGTGTTGCCTACTCCGACTCCCAACATTCATATGTAGAAGTCCTAAAATAATGGTATTTAGAGGTAAGTTCTTTGGAAGGTAATTAGGTTTAACTGAGGTCATAAAAGTGGGGGCATCATGGTAGGATTATAGGAAGAGACTCATAAGTAAGAGAGCTTGTTTCCTCTCTCTCTTCTTGCATGTGCTCAGGAGAGGTCATGTGAGGACACAGAGAGAAAGTGGCCATCTGTAATTCAAAGAAGTTCTCATAGACACTGGCCTTACTGGTACCTTGATCCTGGACTTCTAGTTTCCAGAACTGTAAAGAAATCAGTTCCTATTGTTTAAGGCAGGCAGTCTGTAGTATTTTGTTATGGTAGCCTGAGCTGACTAAGACACTCATGCCTGGGCTCAACTAATCACTGGATAAAAAGTAACCATCTATGACAAGCTACCCCAAAGCTCAGTTCTTCCTGGGAGTTTGGGGTTGGACCAAGAGAGAGTGTGGCTTGAGTCTAAGAAATCAACTTTGAGACTCAGGCAACCATATGCTGAGCATCAGGAAAGCCATGAAAGAGAGACAAGCAGATACACCAAGAGAAAGAGAACTGAAAGACAAGTCCTTGACATTCCTTGGGATCCAGAAAAAAACCTTGTTGCTGGCTACTGTCCTTCTTGGGACCCCATGACTTTTTGTTCTTCAATTCATGGATTAATTTTAAATAATTTTTTATTGCAAAAATCCCTTCCCTTTTCCCCTTTTCTTATAAAGATAGCTTGGGATCATTTGTGTTATTTGAAAACAAACAAACATTCCCCAGTGAGTCCATTTTTTTTTCTGGATGCTTCACCTTTTCAATATTTACCTCTTGGTGCTTTTCAGTCTTTTAAAAGGAACATCAGAATCTTGTGTGGGATTTTAAGTGTCTGAAAAGAATTCAGATAATTTCTTCTGACGCTGGGTAGGAGCAGCTGAGATAGAGAACAGGACAGGGCCTGGGAAGAGTCAAAACCATACAGGTGCTGCTGGTTGACAGGAGGGCCCTTCAGAGGTCGGAGACTATCTTCTGTCACAAAGGTAAATCAGGTTGGCCTGACATGACTTGTTTTTAGAGCATATGATTAACTCTTTTCCTAGTTTGCTCTTGTTTTGCCCAGAGTTGCAGATTGGTGAGTTATTTGTGCTTTTTCCTTAGAACACACCATGAATAGTCTCAATTATTGCTCCCAACAATCACGATTGCTGTTATTGTGGATTTATAGAAGCACTTACGTTTCTAAACATCCTTTTATGCCTCTCCATTTCTATGGTAACTTAGATAGGCTGCTCAGTACACACGGGCATCTCTTTGGGAAAACCTGATAGAAGAAAATCTGAATTTACAGAAGAGATAAATAAGAGGGTGGCTATTCACATGGTTTTTATAGGGGATTCACAGATAGCAGTTTCCCCTGGTGCCTTCAGTGCATTCCCTATTTTCGTTACAGATCATGAACAATGTCTTACACATAATAGGCTCTGAATGGAAATTCTGCTGATTGATTGATGAGCCACTTGGGAAGCAGAGAAATGTGAAGCTAGGGTTATAGTTTGCTGCTGCCAATTGGAGATAAATCAGAATGGAAAAGAAAGCATCTCTGAGCAGATAGCCACAATCAGTGGGGAAATGGGACTTGATTTTTAAAAAATGTGATTCACATACAGTTTTTAGGAAGCCGCTTGCTGCATAAACAGGGCTATACATGAATTTTTCACATCAATGTCTCCAAAGACCCAAGAGACCCTTGTTTGGGTCATGCATTCGGGCTACTTCCATGCTGGGACAAAGCATTTGTGCAAACAGGAGCTCATTTTCATTTTCTTGGGCTGAAACCCTCCCTGGGGAGGGGTTGCATTTTGCAAACTTGAGAACTTGAATAGCACGCAGGGAGCAGGGGCTGCTGGGATTCTCCTTCTTGCTGGGTGTTTATATTAGTAAGGATACTTGGTTGCAAAGAACAGATGTTCACTGGAGCTTGTTTGAACAAGGAAGGGAAATTTATTATAAGGAACAGAGTTACTTCCTCTGCTCCAAGGACAGGAATGCTGCTGGACCTCAGTCAAGGTTGCCAAGGAGGAGGAAGCATCTGGAATGCAGGCAGCTCCTATCTGTACACTTGTTTCATCTTTCTCCTTCAGGTCTGGCTTTATCTTCCTCTGCACACACATAGTGGCACACTGTGGAGAAGGAGGCCACCAACAACCCAGAGATACCTAGAATAGTGTTGATGTCAGACTTCATGACATCGAAAGACAATGTGTCCTGCACAGCCATATCAATGTTTATAGCAGCACAATTCACAATAGCTAAACTGTGGAGCCAACCTAGGTGCCCTTTAGTAGATGAATGGATAAAAAAAATGTGGCATATATACACAATGGAATTTTACTCAGCAATAAAAGAGAATAAAATCATGACAATTGAAGGTAAATGGATGGCGTTGGAGAATATAATGCTAAGTGAAGTTAGCCAATCCCCCCCAAAACAAAAAACAAATGCTGAATGTTTTCTCTGATATAAGGTGACTGACTCATAGTGGGGTAGGGAGGGGGAACATGGGAGGAATAGATGAATTCTCAATAGGGAAGAGGGGTGGGAGGGAAAGGGAGGGGGCAGGGGATTAGCAATGATAGTGGAATGTGATGGACATCATTATCCAAAGTACATGTATGAAGACACGAATTGGGTGTCAACATACTTTATATACAAACAGAGATATGAAAAATTGTGGCATATATGTGTAATAAGAATAGTAATGCAAAAAAAAAAAAAAAAGAAAAAAAAAGAAAAAGAGAGTGTGTCCTGTAGCAACTGAGACTCTGAGAAATGTAGAGGTCAAGAGCTACAGGTATGTACATTGGATTCCATGTGAATTCAAGCATCCCTTGTGTGTCTCTCCCTCTGACAGGTGCTCCGAGTGCGAAGGAGAAATAGTACATAACTGTCAAAGAGGTGAGCAGGAGCCACACCATCAAGAACCTTGTGGGGTCTTGTAGACTGTGATTAGGACTTGCATTTTAATTACAATTGGAACATATTGAAGGTTTTCGTCGGGGTTGGCTTTATTAATGTTGTGAAAAGACTACTCTTGCTTCTAGGGGAAGGCCGGATAGAAGGGTTGGAGGAGGGATTGTGAGACCAGTGTGTCAGGGTCTGTCACCACAGTGGAGGGGTGGTGCTGGCTGGGGTTAGTGTGGTGGCGTGGGGGATAAGTGTCCAAACTGAGGGTTTATTTTGGAGGAATAACCGCTAGGACTGGTGAATGAGTTGAATGTGGAGAAGGAAGGCAAGAAAGTACTCAAGGATTTAATTTTTAGGCTTTTAATCAAGCAATTAGGTGAACTGTAATGCCATTTTTTGAGAAGTAGACAGCTGAGGGAGATAAAGCGTATTTGTGTAGTTTGTGATGAGGGAAAAATTAAGAGTGAAGCCTGTCTGATTCAGTTGAAAGTGAGGTTTCTTCTGGAAAACCAAGGGCACATATTGGGTAGACCGAGGAAGATAAGAGTAGGTCACTGGATCAGTGCTGCCCCAAAGAAATACAATGTGAGCCACCAATGTGATTCACATATGTAATTTTTAAATTCACTAGAATCCATATTAAAAGGGTGAAAAGAAAAAATGTAAAATTAATTGAATATATATCTTATTTAATCTCATATATCCAAACCATGAGTTTCAGCATGCAATCAATATGCCTTAGTTAGCTTTTTAGCTGCTGTGACAAAAGTTTATTTAGGGGCTTATGGTCTTAGTCCATATAGAGCTGGTTCCATTCCTCAGGGTTCAAGGTGAGGCAGAATATCATGGCGGAAGAGTATGGTAGAGGGAAGTGACTCACATGATGATCAGGAAGCGCAGAGAGACTCCACTGGTCAGATACGCGCCAGTATATCTTCACTCCTCCAGTGCCCCACTTCCTCCAGCCACACCCTACCTCTCTTCAGTTGCCACTCAATGCCATCAGGTGATTGGAAGATATTGAAGGTTTTCGTAAGGGTTGGCGTTATTAGTGTTGTGAAAAGACTACTCTTCTTTCTAAGGGAAAGCTGGATGGGAGGGTTGGAGGAGGGATTGTGAGACCAGTGGTTCAGAGTCTCATAACCCCAATCATTTCTCCTCTAAACCTTCTTGCATTGTCTTACACATGAGGTTTTGGGGGACACTTCACATCTAAATCATAACACAGACTGAAACAGGTGGTGAGATAGTTTACATTTTTTGATACAATTTCTTCTAACTCTGGTGCATATTTTACACTTTTAGCATATCTCTATTCATCCTAACCCCACTTCAAGGGCTCAATAGCACATGTGTCTGGGGGTTGCCATATTGAAATGTGGAGCTCCAGAGAAGGTTGATGCTTATAGATATACATCTGGAACTTGTCCCATGAGGGATGAGGTTACCTAGGAACACCTAGGGAGTGTAGATGGAGAAGAAGGCAGAGGATCAGGAGCAAGCCTCAGGGCACTCCAAAGATGATGGGTAGGACAGAAAAGGAAGAGCCCACAGAGGAGGCTGGACTGAGTAGGCAGATACATTAGAGAACTGGGAATGTGAGGAGTTAAAGGAACCAAGTGATGCCAGCACTCTGAAAGGCTCCACAGCTGAATCGTCAAGTGTGAGCTGGCCAAGAATGGGAACTTGGATTTCTGAATGCTAGGAGCAGCGGAGGGGCCAAGACAGGAGAGGCAGGCAACGAGGAGGGGACCATAAGAGTGTGGATTTACTGGAGCACACTGAGGACGGCAGAAGAGGTGGTTCAACGGTGTGGGTGCTAGAGGTCCAGAGAGTCTTGTATCCCTGATGAGGACCCAGAGGTTCATCCTCTAGTCTCCACTAGTCTCAGCCACATTTACAGCCACACTGTGAGAGCGACATTCACATGCACCATGCTTCCCGGGGTCACATGGGGATCTGACGCAGTCTCCTGAACACCAGAGTTTGTCCTTGCTTCTTCCTACTCAAGAACATGAAGTGATAAGAGAGTCATGCTCTCTTTGGGAGAATTCTTTTACCTTCTGAACAGAAATCTCTTTTTAAATTTTAATTTCTCTTAATGAATTATTTGCAGCACACCTCCTAGGTGATGGCAACAAAGCACCACATCCCCAGGTAGCAGCTGAGAACTTGTGCTGTGGGTCATAGGAGCCCCGGGAGGGCTTTAAGCTCAAAAGAGGCAGTGTCACATTTGCATTTGAGAGAGACAGCCAGCAGCACTGAGAAATGGGAAGCCCTGCCTGGTGGTCACAGACCGTGTTCCGGCCAGCTCCTGCATCTCCGCAGTTCCTTTGCATCCTTTTATCTTTTCCTTTCACCTTCCATAATGAGCAGATCAAAAGCTGTACCCCGTTCAATGGCTCAGGATTCCTGCACAGACTTCTTTGTAGGCAGATTATTAAACAACACCCAGAATATGCCAAACACATGCATTACAGATCACAGGGAGACAGCGAAGGGTGTGAACAGAACAAAGCAGGTGCGGGCCCAGCAGCTTCAAGCTGTACTTGATCTGCCTTCAGACACAGCCAATTCCAGGGGGCGGGGTCATTAGAAGTGGCCTCATTTTTCCCATTTATTGGCTCTTCTTTCCCCATTATATCCCCTGGGATGCTGTCAGCTCCAGATTGTATTAATGAAGATAGGCCACTAGCCCCCACCCCCCGCAGATAGTTTCAATAAGGCTCAGTTGGTAGAGTGCTTATCTCACATGCACAAAGCCTTGGATTCAATCCCCAGCACCCCCCCCCAAAAAAAAAAAAAAAAATTGTAGGATTTACTTGCTCACATTCCAGGGAGTTTAGAGATAGTAGCCTTCTTGGATGTTGTGGTTTAGATATAAAGTATCCCCCAAAGACTCCTGTGTTGAACGTGTGGTCTCTAGTATAGCAACCTCCAGAGGGAAGTGATGGGACCCCAAGGGCTCTGACCCCATCAATGAATTAATCCATTGAAGAGTCACAGCTGGGTGGACTATTGAGAGACGGTGGAAACTGGGGGAGGTAGAATCTAGTTGGAGGGAGTGGGTCCTCTGTGGTGTGACCTTGGGGACAATATCATGTCCCTGACCTGTTTTTTCTGCTTTCTGGCTGTCACAAGGTTAGCAGCTTTCTACCACTATAACCTTCCACCATGATGTTTCCTTACTTCTAGCCCAAAGCCATGGAGCCAGCGGATCAGGAGACCTCCAAAACCATGAGCCAAAATAAATTTTTCCTCCTTTGAATTCTTTTCTTAGGTATTTTGTCACAGTTATAAAAAACTGACTAATACTGGATCAGGTGTAGTTTTGGCTCCTTAGGAAGCTAAGATGGGTGGACCACTTGAGCCCAGGAGTTTGAGGCCAGTCTCAGCAACATAGTGAGACCCCAACTCAGAAAGAAAAGCAAAAAAAGGAGGGGGAGAGAGAGAAAGAGAGAGCGAGAGAGAGAGCGAGAGAGCGAGTAAGCAAGAGAGCTTATAACTGTTATAGATCCTACTGAACATGGATCAGGAGAGTCCTTTTCATAAGATAAAGTGAGGCCAGTCCTGTGGGCCCTAAGTACTATTGTTCTTTGAATGCAATGGGTGTCAGTTTTACCCACCTCTAAAGTTTGAATTGAAACACATGTGTTCCTAAACCTAACACATCACATTTTTTTAAGTGGTGTTGGATTCAGAGCCAAGGGTGGAGGAAGGGTGGAGGTTTTTCTCCCCTGATACACTTCTTTAGAAGGTAATTGGCGAGGATGGGAATTCACATTTGAAATCAATATTTTGGAAGACTTAATGACAGCATGACAATTGCGCATTTGTGGATTTCAAAAGGGCAGCTCTGTGCAAATCAGAAAAGATGGAGCAAAAATCGGTCATTTCATGTCTTGCTGGAGAAGAGCATTCACCGAGAATGTTAACAAGCAATGAAGCTGCTGGGAGAGTCTCCCTTTCGCATTCCCCCCCGCCCAAGATTCTTGATAGCAGATTCAGGGTACAGCTGTTGAAAACAGGATTCATTAGTTAAAAAGCTGCAGCAACTTCCCTTTGTTTACAGAAATAAATTCTTACTTTTCACCAAGACATCTAAAGCCCTTTGCAATCTGGGCCAGCTTGCATTTCACATTCACTTTGCTAAAAATACCCATTGCCCTCTACAGGTTGCTTGTTTTCGAACACATATTCATCCAACAATTTTAATAGGTCCTCACAATGCATCAGCCTCTATATAAGGTACAGAGAAGACAGTGGTAATTAAAACCACACTCTTTCCTCTGTCGGATGCCCATCTGACATGACAGGAGGAGCCAAGGACAGCAGCAAGACATCAGCATAAGGCTTGGGTAGTTGGGTTAGGATCTAGGATCAGTCACATGTCACAGTCTCTGTGACTTTAGAGAAACCATTTCTCCTCTGCAAGTCTCAATTTCTGTACTATATAAAACGGATAAGAATACTGTATCTATCCAAATGATTGATGCTGTGATTAATAAGTATCTTAGTTCATTTTGTGTTGCTGCAACAAAATACCTGATCCTGGGTAGTGTAAAAGGAGAAGAGATTTATTTAGTTCATGGTGCCAGCATTTGCTGGGCTCTGGTAGTGACTTCTGGGTATATTACTACATCATGGCAAGGAGTATATGTGAGTGGGAGAGATCACATGGCAAGACAGGAAGCCAGAGACTGCTGAAGGGACAAGTTTGCTCTTTCTAAAACAACCTACTCTTGATGGAATTAATCCAGTCCTGAGTGATTGTGTTATTTCCTTCCAAGGGAGGTGCCCCCCTGACCTCACTACCTTCCACTAGGTTCCACCTCTTAAAGGTTTCTCCATCTTTCATATTACCATAGTGGGAACCTAGTATCCAACACGTGAACCTTGGGTTTCAACCCCATCCAAACCATAACAATGAGACAATGTATGCAAAGAGTTGATCCAAAGTGGGTGCCGGCTTCCAAGAGCCTTGTTACTACTGTTAAAGTCATCGCTGCCCAGCACGTCCTTCCTCTCCCACTTTCAAGTGGCCTGGAAACAGAACCCTGAACCCAACACTGGCCCTGCCTCATGCATTCCCCCAAAGCCGTCTTCCCTGGCAAGTGAGGAGCTCGGCATGACTAGGCAGAGGGAAGCGTTCAACTTCAGAGAAAGTAAGAGAGATGGTGTGACTGAATCCGGCTTTCCAAATAAGAAGACGTTTCAATGAATGTGAAAAATCAAGGAAAGACCAAAGAGAAGGGTTCTCAAGCCAGATTTCAGGAGGCTGAGAGCTGAGGCAGAGGCATGGAGATGGTGTGTGTGTGTGTGTGTGTGTAGCAAATGAGCCTCTCACCAAGCCCCCAAAGACTTATGTGTCCTATGAAGCGGATCAGAACCAAGAGAACCTCAGAGAAACCCGCAGACTCCTGGAACTCACAGCTGGGGACACTGCCCATCTGAACTTGTTAGTATATGGAGAAGCACTTTTGCTTGAAACTCAAGCTCATTTGAATCAGATTTTCCTGCAGCTAAACACATCCTAACTAGTGCCCTCTCTACCAGACTGTAAATTCCATTCTGGCAGGAATCTCAGTCATCTTATTTATTCTTGAAATACCTAGGTCCTAGAATAGTGCTCAGCATAGATGCATACATTTGCAGAATAAAATATGTGTAATAAGGTGGTTCTAATAATGTTATTAGTAGAGAGAGATGAAATTGATTAGAAATGATTCTTTAGAAGTATATAGTGGTCTCTCTTTAACCCTGGAAGTTATAGTACAATACTCCCAGTGGATGCCTGAAACCATGATAGTACTTGACCTCTGTCTATCTATCATCTATCTATCCATTCATCCAATGTTTTCTCCTATACTATGGTGAAATCCAATGTATGAATTAGGGACAGTAAGAGATTAATAACTCATAATTAAATAGAATAATTATGATAATTTACTATAATAAAATTATGTGAATGCAGTTTTGTCTTTCTTTCTCAAATAGATTTTTGTACAGTACTCACCTCCCTTCATCTTACTGACCACGGGGAAATCATAGAAGGTGAAGTGTCGGGGGTGTTCACAGGATAGAAAAATCACTATAGTTCTCCTCAACTACACCTTTGTAAAGTATGTAACTGCAAAAAGACATTTTTGAGACAACTGAGGAAGTGAGATTATGGGTTAGTTCTGCACCCTCCAATACCAAATATAATGCAGCATACACAGGCAATTTTAAGTTTTCTGGTAGTCACACTAAAGAAAGGGAAATAAAAGGAAGTACTGGGGACTGAATGGAGCAAATTATATTCCTTATAATGTGTGATTATGTCAAAATAAACCCCACTATTTTGTATAACTACATTGTATTAATACAAACTTTAAAAAAGAAATGATTAAATAAGCGAGAAGACATTACATTAAAAAAAAGGAAAGGGAAAGACACATACATGGAAAATAAATTTTATAATATTATTTTGCTTCAACAATTATAACCAAAATGCTGTTTCAATGTATAATCAATTTAAGAAACAATTAACTAAGTAATTTACATTCTTTTTTTGCTGCAGCTGAAGCATGAAATTTGAGTTTCCAGGGAGCAGGCCAAGACTCTGGGCCTCATGGGCTCTTCTGATTCTGGTTAGACCAGTCATTTTCTGGGTTGCATTGGCCGTTGGTTTTCCTTTCTGGGTCTCTCTGTTCTTTCATCTATAAAGAAGCCCAAAGTGCATAGTAACCTGAAGCTTTGGGACAAATGTTTGGAGGATTGTTAGTGACTCATAGTCCCTGTGCAGAAGATGAAATTTGGAGAGGTTGAGCATCTTGCCAGAGGTTGGGATTGAAACTAAATTTGACTGGAGTGTGCTCTTTCTCCTTCTTTGCTCCTTAAATCTTCTCTTTTTTGGACTGGAGAATATTTCACTATTCCAGGGGCAGAGGCCTCCCAGGAAGTAAATACCCTCTGTTATGACTTGCATCTGGAATGTCTCCCAAAGGCTCATTGTGTTGAAGGTTTGGTCCCCAGAGCAGCAGTGTTCAGAGACAGGACTTTAGGGGAAGGAACTGGATCATGAGGGCTCTGACCTCATCTGTGGGTCAATCCACTGATGGGTTCATAGCTGATGGCATTATTGGGGGGCAGTGAAAACTGCAGGAAGTGGGGTCAAGTTGGAGGAAGTAGGTCATAGGGGTGTGTCTTGGAAAGCCATTCCTGTTTTCTGTGAGAACTTTGCTTGGCCACACCCTTCTGCCTTGATAGTCTACTTTATCCCAGGCCCAGAAACCATGAAGTTGGCTGACTATGGAGACTGAAGCTCTGAAACTGTGAGCCAAAATAAATCTTTCCAACTCTTTAAGTTGATTTTTTTTTCCAGGTATTTTGGTCACAGCAGCAAAACCCGACTAGTACACCATCTTTCCTCCTAACTCTAGGATCCTGGTTGAAGCAGGAGGACTTTTCTCTCCTTTGTGGTCGGCTGGGCAGAATCTAAGGGAGACTAGAAGGTGAGGGTGGGTGTGGTGAAAACAGTATCAAATGCCCATTTGTTTTTTTTTGTAAAATCACATGGAATAATGCATGCCTAAGTAGTCCTACCTTAGAAAGCAAAGGCATGCTTTCCTCCTAAAAACAGGGGGGCTGGATGTGGTGGCACACGCCTGTAATCCCAGTGGCTTGGAAGTCTGAGAAAGGAGGATCTTGAGTTCAAAGCCAGCCTCAGCAATGGCAAGGTGCTAGGCAACTCAGTGAGACCCTGTCTCTAAATAAAATACGAAATTGGGCTCAGGATGTGGCTCAGTGGTTGAGTGCCCCTGAGTTCAATACCTGGAACAACAACAACAACAACAACAAAAAAACCCAAACAAACTAAAACCCCCTAAAACCACCACAACAAAAAATCTGGATGGGTGGGGTGGGTGGTCGGGGCTCTGCTTGATATTTTTAGCAAAGACTTCTGTTTAGTGTCCACAAGACTAACCTTGCAGGGCTGGAGTTGTGGCTCAGTGGCAGAGTGCTTGCCTGGCATGTGTGAGGCACTGGGTTCGATCCTCAGCACCACATATAAGTAAGTAAATAAATAAAATAAAAAGATCCATTGACAATAAAAAATATTTTAAAGAAACAAACACTGACCTTGCCAACATTTCATGGGACTTTGCATTTGCTGCTGCAGGGCCCTGGGAAGAAAACAGTATCTTTCATGAAGGGAAACTCCCCAGTTGCTTCAGTGGTATTGTGTTTGGAATCTGCTCTGCACAGCACCAGTACCAAGGGACAGTCAGAGGCAAAATTTGTTTGAACACTTCTGGCTCAAATAATTTCTTCTTAGCGGAGTGACTGAAACATGGTAATTTAGCAATTGACAGCCATTTTTCCAGTAATAACTGAAATAATAATTCATAATTAAGAGAAGTTCTAATAAAGGATCACATTTAAACTAGATACAAAACATTTACCCCCTGCCTCTGCCTCTTACTTATTTTATTCATTTGAAATATTTCTCATTTCTTTATTTCTCCTGAAACCAGATGAAAAGAGCTATTTTGCCCCTAAGTGAAAATAAGTACAATTTTCTTCCAGCAAGGCTCACCAGCAGTTCACCATTGACTTAGCACAAAGGCCAATTAACAGACAATCACCATCATTTTCTAATCTCCAGTGCCTTAGGAGTGGCTGGGAGTTGAAATTGAGTTGATTCAAGAGGGGCCGGTTCTGGGCTGAATTGTTCTCCTTTTTACCAGAAACGTAATGCCCATGTTTGGGGAGGGCTTCCAGAGAAGCAGGTGGCAGGTTCCTCATTAGCCCACTGTGTCCCTGCTCTGCCCACATCACTTTGATGGGGACTTTGAAGCGTGGCAGCGTAAGCTTCGAAGGTGACTGTAATTAAGTTCCTGCTGCAGGTGCCCTAGGCTTCCTAGAGTCTCACCTGGGTTGCAGGGACCTCTCATGGGGTGGGACAATGCTGAAGTGGCATCAGGATTTGCTATGAGAGTTAATGCTACTTCTAATTTCTGAGACAACTCGGAGACACCAAAGTCATAGTGAGCTGGGAATTTATTCTTAACGTTAATGGAAATAATTTGTGAAAACCATTTTCAGCTGTCCTTGCTCAGAGACTCTTGTGTTTTGTACTGCCGACACCCATTTAACCAATCATTTTTTTTTTATAGCAGGAGCAACTTAACCTTAAAAAAGAGAACAAGATATGTGCTGAATTACAGGAAGAAGCAAGCACTCTCGGCGTCTCTGCTGTTCAAGAGAGTCTGACGGCAGGAACAGGCATGATGGCTCCTTGGCCCGACTCCCTCCAGTAAGATTCACCTTCTTCAAGGGGGAAACTGAGGTGAGGTAGTTAGGAGATGAGGGACAGGGTTGTTGCTGCATCTCTCCAGGGCAGAAATGTGAGGGCTGGAACCACCTCGATAAGAGGAGGGGACAGAAAGGATAAAAGTGAGATACCTCATCTATCTCCCAGTATGTACTAAATGGGTGGCCACTGAGGGACACCAATGGCAAGGGTACAAAAGGAATAAGGATGGTACCTTCTGGCATTCCACATGCCAGGCCTCTTAGGGTAACCCAGCTAAGAGATGTCAGACCCAGAAAAGGTTTGGGTACAATTTCTTTGTTTTCCAGCCCCTCCTAGAGGCTACCAGAAGTAGCCTTAGAAGAAGGTGATTTTTTTGCTGCCTAAGGATACCTCTCCATCAAAGGTTACAGAAACAGTATTTGTAACTGTACCATTTGGATTCCCAGGAAGAATACAATTCTCCTACACTCCTAGGAGGACCAATGTGTTTAACCAGCATCTCCAGTAGACGCAGCATGCCTGATAGAGGGTACCTTAACAGGGACTCAGGACAGGTTTCCAGAGGAAGCCATGACAATGAACTAGACAAAGAGATCCAAAGTATATACATGTCGTCCAAAAGAGTGATTGTTAGAAAAAATAAAGCAAGGTAAGGAGGCAGGGCTTAGGTGTTACCTTGTTCTGTATGACCAGGGAAGACCTTTTTGAAAAGAAGACATTTGGGAAAGACTAGAAGGCAAGGGAGGGAGGGGGAGGGAGAGGGATAGAGGGAAGGGGGGAGAGAGAGAGAGAGAGAGAGAGAGAGAGAGAGAGACAGAAAGGAAGTTGGTGGATGGAGATATATGGGAGGGAGCATCCAAGGCTGGAGGAGTGGCAAATGAAACATCCCAAAGGCAGGAGAATACTTGACGGGTTTGCAGAATGGCAAGAAGGTCAGTTTGGATGTTGTTGTAAGTAGCATTGGTGCTGAAGAGTTGCTGGAGTGAAAAAGAGAAAGAAACATCCAGAAAAATTTTGAGAATGTAGGGATTTTTAATGACTACTGGACAGAGAGTGTGGTGGGAACTGTGGAAACTGGAAGATGACTCAGCTTTGGGGACATAAAGAGATGAATGGGGGGTAAGTCTAGCACTACAGGATAATTGGAAATTCAGGTTACCTGGGCAGGTATGATGAGGTCGGTGTGGTGGGTCCAAGCTAGATGGTAGGATAGCATGAGTTTTGGTGGGAGGAAGGGCTAGAAGGGAATGAATGGGGTTTTCTTTGTGCTACATAGAGATGAGGCCTCCTTTTACTGGTCATAGGGGAACTGGGTAATATTATTGGGAACACAGAGTTCTTCACTCATCAATCAAATATTGGGTATATCCACCCACACACTGCATATGTGCCTTAGGACATTCCATTAGTTTGAAACTTAATATTATCTCATGTGAATCTATAATGGCCTCCTCTAAACCCCTTTCCTACTGTGATTTTTCAGGAAAAAATCCTCCATCATCAACCAGTTACCTAATACAAAACACAAGTTACCTCCTCACCCGCTCTCTCTCCCACTAAGTCATCCATCAAGTCCTTTGGATACAACTCACTAGGCATCTGAAAATGGTCCCCAAGTCTCTCCTGGCATGCACGTTCCTATGTCCCAGGCCCCATCTCTAGTGGAGGTGGCTGCAGCAGTTGTTCCCTGGCTTACTCCCCTCTACGCTTGCTCTGCTACAACCTTCCTTCCATCCAGCTTCCTCATCTCCTGTCTGGCTAAGCTGGTCCAAATGGCTGCCCACTGTCTTGAAGATGAAATCCAAATCCCATGGCTCATAAGGTTTCCTGATCTTTCTTCTTTCCTCCCACCATTCCCTTGCTCTTAAACAACGCCATGTCACATTTTCAGTAGATGTGACAAACCTATCTCACGCTAATGATCAAATCAGACAGCTCCTGTGTCCCCAAAATTCTAGAAACCTAAGTGAAACTTAAGTAGGTGTCTCTCTCTAGCTAAGCTAGCGCTTTTCATGGTGGGAGCAGATGGCTTCTCCCAGTCACATCTGAGCAGTTTGGTTGGCCAATGGGGAATGGGAGTTACCTCCTTACCTGCCTTTCTGGTGGTTCTAGTGGAAAGGGTATCCAAGAAGGACCTTGGTTAGTAAGAGTTGCCCACCTCTGGGGCTGGGTGGTTGGGTATTTGGGGCATGGGTCCCATCTGGCGAGGAAGGCTTCTAGAAGATGCAGGACTGTTTTTCCCTGCAAGAGAAATTTGCAGAAGGAAGTTAGTAGATGGCAGAGGCACTCTCTGTAAGTTCATATTTTGGGGTTGATGGGTCCACAAAGGCAGGCCCACATCCTTATGGAGGAGGTGAGAGAACATTTGTCAGAGATATTTGAAAAGACAACTGTAGGAGGTTATGGTGTTTTGACTGATGGCAGGGTATTAATATCAGTTTCAAAAATATACCAGGGAGATATAAAACACCAACTTCTTAATAATAAAAATAAATATTTTCAATTAAAAATAGTGGATGTTGCTTTTCAAATGCAGAGCCAAAATTTCACAGACCCAAGTTTCTTACTATTCTCAGGAAAAAAAAAAAAAAAAAAAAGAACAACAACAAATTTGCTAGAAAAACAATTTGCAAAACACTCATTAGTCCAAAAGCGTCCCTGAGAATTCTCCCTCCAGGCTTCTAATGGGCCATGAAACTTGAATTCAATAAAAAATGATTTAACTGTCAGGCGGGTGAACTGGGTAGAATTCGGCTTCTTTGCTCTCTCATTATGGAGTATATTTTTTGGGGGAGGCTGTTCGTGTAAATACTATTTGTTCAAAGAAGCTCTTTGTAAAATGGCATTTTGTTTCACGGGGGGTGGGGGAGGGGGAGTCTGTGGGGGTTGACCTGTTGTCTCTTTTCCTGGATGCTCTCTGGCCTCCTCCCACCCTCTGTGGAATCCCGGCCACCTCAAACCCAAGCTGTGTCTTACTGGATGTGCACGGTGAGTCAGCTGGTCTGGGGAATTCTCAGAGCTCGTCCATTAGGTTCTTGCTTTCCAAACCATTAATTTTGTTGTTCTAGGCCTGTCGGGAGCTCTGTTGCTGCTTGTAAGAATAACAGCTCACTGCCAGCTCTTTCGGCATCTGGTACCCAGAGTGGCTGTTTTGCAGATGCTCTGTCTCCATAGCATTGCTGGCCTTTGGTGTGCTTGTGCATGGTGGTCACAGTTTAATAACCAACTCAGCAGGAGCAGGTGCCTCTCTCCCTGAAGGACAGAGTGTGTCTTCCAGTTATGTGGTGCCGGAGGGCTTTGGGCACCTAACAGGAATATTTTCATCGGAAGATTCAGCTTAGTCTCCGAAGTGGAAGGACATTGGAAATTCTTCCTAAACATTTTACAAAGACCTGGAGAAATCTGTTTAGGACCTAGTGGTTTGGATTTCTTGTTTCCTGTTTGGTTTGCATCTCTTGCTAGCACTCCACAAGAAGCGCATCCAGGAACCTGGCCCTGACCTGTGGCTTGCCTCTGCTGGAGGGACTTGGGATTCTTGGCAGCAGCCATTCAAGAGCAGCTGTGCCTGTGGAGGCTGGACAGAAGCCAGCTGGTCAGCACAGAGAGGTGGACATGGGGGACATGTGGATGAAGAAGAGCAGATGGGTCTTATCTCCTTCCCTTTGGTCCTACTGGATCTGGAGGGCAAATCAGCACTTTGAGGGCCAGCAGCTATCTAATTTAGTTTGGGTGACAGTTCTCCCCTTCCCACTCTGATGAGCCTTTTTCGGCAAATGTCATCCCAGGTGATTTAACAACATAGTCACAATTGGGCTTCCGGATAATAAAGTAAAGCAGAAAAGGACTTTGGCACTCAGTCCTGCTACTTCTCAGCTGGGTGACTTTTGAAAATTTTCTTAACTGCTCTGAGGCTTTATTTCCTCCTAAACTGGGGTTGTTGTAAAAATTCACTAAATTGAGATAACATGTGAACCTCTGCTTTGGGCAGAAGGCCTGTCATATAGTGAGCATGCTGATTACTAAGCTGTTGCCTCTTGGCTCCAAATCCACTCTCCTTCACTCTGTGGTCCTATGCCTGCCTCTCTGCAAACCGTATCTCCACATTGCTAGCTGCTCCCTGTTGGGGTCTATCATTAGCAGGTATTATGGGATGGGGGTTGGGGGAAGGCCTGGCTCTTTGCTGTTTGTCCCTTGCTCCTGTGAGCACCACCCCAGCAGTGCTCCTGCATCTCCTACTGCGGGAGTTCCAGCTTCCATCTTGTTCCTGTGCTCCCAGAACCAGCCTCCTGGGGCTCCCTCATGGATACCAGCAGCAGCCCAACAGTTTTCTCCCCTCCTTGTGGATGGGTCTTGGCTTCCTGGAGACCTTTCTTATCTAGGCTCTGACACTGCCAACACCCTCTTTGTTTCTGCAGATGTAGGCATCATAGAATGGTCAGAGGGCTGAAGCCCCGTTGGCTTTAAGGACACAGGAAAATGCCCAGAGCCAAGGACTGAAGGAAGCTTCCAGAAACCGGGAATGACAAAGAAACAGATTCTCCTGTAGAATGCAGCCCTGCAGACACCTTGATTTTACCCCAGGGAGACCCATGCCAAATTTCTGCCCAACTCAACTGTAAGGTGATCCATTTGTGTGGGTTTAAGTCATCAAGTTTGTGCTGTTTTGCTAAGGCAGTTAATGGGGTTGACGGCCTGCATCTCATTGGGGGTTCTTCTTCCTGCTCTGGAGAATCTAAGTCACTCTAAGACATAAAGAATCAAATAAGTAGTGAAGAGCAAGACACAAATATTCAGAAATATATTTACAAAAGGCGAAGCCCCTGGTAGATCTAGTCCACATGGGCTCTGGACAAAGAAGAGATGGCTACGGGGGTTTATTTAAGGGGGTACCTCAAAGGTAGGGATAAGGTTTCAAGGGTGGAGTCTTGCTTCATGATGTCTGGTAGTCAGAAGGTTGATTGACATCTTGGCAGGTCACACCCATCACAGGTGCTGTGTGGGATCTCTGGCAGAGTGTGAGGGGGAAGTTCACGTGCATCAGGGGGTCAGTCCCTGTGGGGGTGCCTCTGGATGTTCTCAATGCCAGAATTATACTCTCATGATGCTACTATGTGCATCATAGTCCACAAACAGCCCATGGATGACTTGTGACAGGAAGTTATAGAAAACTAAATTTGTACACCTATAACCAGGCTCAGCATTGACCCTGGCCATAAAGTCTGACGAAGGAGGAGATAACTAATGCTCCAACATAATTGCAAAACGTGGCCAGTTTATACCAATAGAAATGGATTCTAAGAAATGTAGAAATGGATTTTAAAATTTTAGACAAAGGAGGATAGAATTAACAATAGATGGGGAGAAATGTATTGATATGGGAGTACTTAGCCCAGATCTCGACATGTTGGTGTGTGAAGCTGGAAATGGATCTAATGGCTTGCTTGATCGATTGAATAAAACTAAAAACAACACAGTGTTGCCTCTTTCAATGATGTTAAGATGGCAGAACTCTCCTGGCAGGATGTGGGGAAGGAATCCAAAGGCTTAGGGAGATTGGGATTGGAGTGGAATTTATCATGTGCTAATTGTGATTTCTCCTTCACCTTTTCCTACATCTCCTGAGGTGGTCCAGAGGACAATCCCTTGATGAAATGATCAGGAAGTGTGTCAGTAGCCTTGGAAAGCTTTGTTATAGCCTCTGGAGCCAGGGATGGCGGGTGACATTGGGGGTGGGGGATGGTGCCTCCACTTGGGTGGATGGTCTGATTTCAGTAGGGAGGAGGGGATTCTGGAGTGGCAGGAGTCACATGCAAGGTGGAACTGCCAGAGACCAGGTGAGCACATTTATCATATGGGCAGCAGGGACAGCTGGGGACCAGAGTATTTTGGCCTGCAGTTATCTTTAACAGTGAAGCTGTCCCTAGGAAAGCAGCAGACGGGCAGCCTACTAGAAAGTGACTTGACCTGTGCAACAGGAAGAACTCAGGGTCTGTTGGCCAGAATCCCGATTTCAGTCACCAAAATGTAGTCACGTTTTTTTTTCACCCAATTTTCAGATTTAAGTGGGTTCACACCCTCAGCCTCTTGATTCAAGGGAAGATTAGATCCTTTTGAGGAAGGACCTCCCAGCCCTGCCTGATGTAGACCTTATAAAACTTCCTCTAAACCCCAATCCCTCTAAGTGAGCCCCACCCTGGCAAACCTGCCATCTTCACGGACTGGGTACCAGGAGAAGTGCAACCTGTCTCTGTGTCCACCCAAGGAGGTACACTGAGCTGGAGGCGTCAGGCACAGATTCTCGTGAAGAATGTGGGTTTGGAGTAGGGCAGACTGTTCTTGAATTTCAGCTTGACCACTTACAACTGCGTGCTTTGGATCATGGTGCTGTGTGGGGCAGAGACTCAGTTTCTTCACTGCTACAGCAGAGAGCCTGGAAGTTAAGAAACACCTGGAGTCAGACTCTCCAGGTTCAATTTTGACTCCTCCACCTATTTAGCAGCTCTGTGGCCTTTTACTTAACTTCTCTGCATCTCAGTTTCCCTACTTCCGAAGAGATGCTGTAATATCTACCCACTGGCTTCTTGTGAGGGTTAAATGATATCAATGGATACCAGTGTGTGGTCTAGAACAAGCGCTCAAAAGTGAGTGGTACCATGATTCCTGCCATATTAATGATCTAGGAGAAAGAAAATGTAGTAAGCGAAGGCAAAAACAGCTGTGAATAGAAGTTAGGTGAGGCTTTTATACGAAAGGCCTGGTTGACTATGCTTCATTACCACTCACCCCATCCCAAGTGTGAGTGTGCGTGTACACACACACACACACACACAGCATGCCACAAAGGAGCAGACAGCAAACAAGCCAACTTTATGTGTGAAAACGACTGTGCTGCTTCATCCTCCGTTGCATGGTGCAGGTGAGTTGGCAGGGGTGTTAGGAGTGATGGGCAACAGAAGTCTCAAGATGAGAGGGAAGCTCATCTCTTGTAGGGATTGGGAGGCACCGTAGGTCTTTAAGCAGGGGAGCTGTGGGGAGAGAGTCATACGCTAGCAGGGGTTTCTGTTGGATTCAGTTGCGCCCCTTGCCTGCCTCACATCGGCTCTCAGACATACTCCTGCCTTACGCTGCCGTCCCCTCCTCTGTAGGCCTGAACTGATCCTGACATTTTACAAGTGTCAACATGAACAATAGGAATTATAACGTTCTTGTGTGAAGGAGGGTGCCCGGCATCCATCGGAGGAGGCCTATTAGCTACCAAGTGCCATGTGAAGGGCCTTACATGGTGCGGGCATCTCAGAATGACCTTGGGAGGATGGAACTATGCACTTGACAGTGAGAAAGAGAAAATTAACCCCAGCCACAGCACAGCCATGGCTGCAGCAGCAGCAACAGCCACCTCCATAACGACGTTGACGGAGCTGTGCTGGGCCCTGAGCATCCTGATTTGACCTGCATTCAGTTGTTTAATCCTTGCAGTGAGTCCAGGAGTGTGTGACTTTGTCATGATTCCTATTTTGCGGTAAGAGAATCGAGGTCCAGAGTGGGTGTGGAGATGCATCCAGTAAGTGCCACAGCTGGGAATGTAAGCCAAGAACAGTCCGATTCTCAAGCTTCAGTCTTCCCACATTAATTTTGCTGAAGAAAAGGGAGTCCAAATGAACACGACCATGCTGAGAGTGGGCCAGGCTCTGGTGGGAGCTGGGATGCAGAAAAGAAAAAAAAGCGTGAGGTGGCCTGTTGTTTTCCAAAAGAGAGAGAAGGAGGAAATTTCCTTTCTCCTTGAAACCCAGATTCATTTGATATAGACCAGAGTGAGAAGCTGCTTTATGTAACTTGCCACAGCCCCTGCCCTAGGACCACCACACCAGACTGACCTGGTATTGCAATGTCCCTCTTGGATCCCTCTGCTCTTCTTGTCACGGCAATGCTATGTTTCTGTTTGGGCAGCTGGAACATGCCAGGCATGTGCTAAACCCCGACATGTGGTACTTTCTTGTACCCTTTCCACCAGCTCCGAGGTTGATGGATTTATTCCCATTTATGGAGGAGGGCATTGCAATATCAGGAAATTGTCTGAAGTCTCTTAGGTGGTGCTTATCTCTATGCCTTTTGGGTTTTCAGGCAAATCCCCTTTCTGTTCTACATGGCTAGTTCCTGGAGGAATTAGTTGAGGAACTTCTTCCAAAATATTCTCTGTCTCCAATTGGTTCTGAGACTCTTCCACTAGAAATGACAGGAGCCTGCTGAACTTGTAGATTGTGAATGCCCAGATGGCACAAACTGTCTTATCTACCATGGAATCTCCATCCCAGGGCTGATAAATGGGTAACCAGAAAGCAAACATTATCTAGCTCATAGGTTTTTACCCACAAAGGATCAAGACCTGTATCCCCTTCAAGTGGATGGGTTTATGAGGCCCAGGAGAGGTGGGATCTGGCTCCGGTGTGTAGAATACAGGCAGAGGTGCAACCAAGGTGAGCCACACCTTGCAGTTAATTATGAAACGACTCCATGGTGGCCCCCTTCCCTCACTGCATCCTGGAGTCCAGACCATTTCTGTGCCCAGGGATCCCATACGGCTCCCAGAAAGTTTTCTCTTGTTCTTTCATGGAAAAGTTTGAATTGCCAACTCTTTGATGACATCACCTCCAAGAACATTCTGCCCTCACTCCGCCATGCCCAACTCATCCCATTACAATTTCAATTACAAAGCTCATTTTCCCCCATTGGCCTGAAAGAGTCAAATAAATTCTCTGTCTGAGTGCATTTTTTAAGTGGCCATGGTGTTAGCTTATTTATTCTCTTCCTTAACACATAAATGGCTTCTAAAAAGAGGAGTTTAATTTTGCAGCTCACTGGCCCATCCTGTGCACCAGGAGCTCTGGTGGTTGCAGTGTGCTGTCTCCTGTCACTGCTGTCAGGAGACCAGGGCTGCCATTTGATTTCTGGGGACTGGAGATGGATGTGTCGCTTTAGAAGATTTTCATTTCTGCTACCTTTAAAATAATGACCACCATTCACAGACGACGGCTGTTTTGCATGCATTTGAATCTCTGCGCATTCCCCTGTGATGTGCCATCCTGAGCGTTGGACTTAGTGGAGGGAGATTCTCAAGAGGGATCTGCTGCTGTTCGGTCTTGTGACATTGGGCCTCAATTTTTGCTAAATCAAAGAACCTGATAGGGTAATATTTAAGATTCCTTTCCTTTTAAATTAGCTTCAATATAATTTTCTATGTGCCAAGAAGTCTTCTAGGCATGAAGATGAATTAATAAAGAAGTCCCTCTCTCATAGGCCATACATTGGGGACATGAGTAAATATTGTACAAATAAATCCATAAATGGTATAATGAGGTAGGGGGCTTAATGGAGCCATGTGTCTTGAGGGTATTGCTAAAGGAATGGTAGATACTGCCTGGCAGGAGTAGGTGTGTGGGATGGGAAGGAGAGGGGCGAAGAGACAGGCATGGCTGCAGGAGGTGGTGAGGAGGGGTCTGGGTCTGGGGATACAGGTCAGTGTTTCCTGGACAGGTGGGGCTGGGGAAGAGGTGCAAAAGCACCTGTAGCAGGCTGCTAAATACCTCCAACTGAAAATCTAAGTGTCACATCAAATCAAAGCTTTGTGAATTTGGGAGACTTGAAGCTTTAATTGGAATTCACAGAAAACGAAGCACTTTTGACAATATCAAGTATTTTTTTGTTTTTGTTTTCTTGTTGGAAAGTCCCCTTTCTAGGTCCTCCTTGGGTGCTATGACAGGGTTTAGTAAACATTTACTTAAAAACCCATATAGTAAATATTCGACTTTGCAGGCTGTACGATCTCTGGTCTGGGAACTGCTCTACCATTGTGGCCTGAAGCGGTCATGGACAAATACATCCATTACTAAATATGGTTGTATCCCAGTAAAACTTTATTTATAAAAGAGGTGGCTGGTTGGATTTGACCCAGGGACTCTAATTTGCTGACTCTTTTCTATACGAAGATACAATTTAAAAAAATTCAATAGCTCTATTGTTGGTAGGACAGTTTTACGGCAGTTTTATCTTGAAATTGTACATGGGATGATCTTTAAATGGTGTTCCTGATCTTCAGTGGGCAATTGGTGGTTGCTGCATGAGACTCTGACAAAGAAGAAGCTGTCTTGGGCAGGGAGGGGCTCTGTTCCCATCAGGCCTGGATCACTGCCTGATTATGCAATCAGTAAAACTTCCTGACTTTCCTTGGAATGCTCCCCTTCCGTCTCCCCATCTCCCCCAGCCAGCTGCCTCCCTGACGCCCACAACTTCATGCTGCTTCTCTGGTTTCTCTGCCTGGGACTGTTCTGTCCTTTGTTCCCAAGTACCTCCCTTGGACTGAGTCCCTACCTCATGCTGAATCCCATACCTTATAGTGATTATCTGATACATAAAGCTTAGATTGGACCGTCTCCTGCCTACCCTCCTGGGTCTGGGATCTTCTTTCTATGTTGGAGAAGAAAGGCCTGTAGGAACCAGGAGACCTAAGTTCAAGGGTCAACTTGGTTTTTAACTGGCCGTTAGAAAAATCACTTTTCCTTTCTGAGTGCCTCATCAGAAGAGGTTGGCTTTAGAACATCCAGTTTCACTTCTGCTCTTGTACATCATGACTGTGAGGTACAGTTAATTATGGAAGTAAAACTTTGATGGATTGTTACCATTTTTTTTTTAAAGAAGGAAAGAATTATTGAATTGTCAGAGGGAGGTTTTGATGAGAACATTTTGGGGGCTTCAGACCCCAGTTTATAGCCAAATGTCTGCTATGCTCACAGATAAGGAGAACCCTACCTGTGGGACACTGGACGGCTGGCCTGCAGCAAGATGTCCATGTGTCCATCTCTCTGGAATTCATTCTTTCATACTCCTTGGGCAGGGATGAGATCTGGTTTATCCATGTGAACTCCCCACACCAGCAGGTTACACAGTATCCCACACGTTGTAGGTGATCAGTAATTACTGGTTGAATTGAAAACTTTATGAAAAATTTTAATATTTGTTTGGGGGACTTACAAGTGACCCCAAAGTAAGAAAGTCTACGTTCGACAGGTGAAATTATCTTTTCACAGGTGAAATTATTGGGCAACCACAAAAACATCAATAAGCACTTAGCTTGTGCTGAGGCTTGATATTCATTTAGTCCTTGAAAGGGTGTATATAAGTTCTATTTTACCAGTGAATAACTATATTAAATCAATAGGATAAGACAACTATTTTTTCTTTATAAAATAGATCAATTGTATGTGCTGAGTTCTATTTGCTTCCGTATATCTACATTTATGTGTAATTCTAAAGATAATGCCAGGCAGGTCTTCTCATTATCCTCATTTCATGGGTGAATACACTGAGCCCCAGAGAGGTATCCTTCTTTGCCTAAGGTAGAAGGGGCACTTTGGGACTCCAAAGCTGATACTCTGATGATGTCAAATATGACTTGGATTTTCCTAGAAATCAGCAAAAATCCTTGATGAGTTACACAGGATTTTTTTTTTTTTTATGGGAATCTGTCCTAGAAGGTGGACCGGAGGACCTAGAAGAAATCCTTGATAACACTAGATCTATGTAAAGATGGTAGTTTGTATAAAGGTTTGTGATTAATGCCCTAAATTTTGTTTCTGATAATCAACCCTGGTTTCACTTTAGAATCACTTTTTATCAAATAAAAAAAAAGTGCCTATGCGTATTTCCGCCAAAGAAATGAGAATCTCTGAGTCTGAACATTGATATATTTTAAAAATTCAGTTAAAAACCCTCTGTGGCAAGTATAGCTATGGGGGGAGGGTGGCAATTGGGATTCTGCATGTGCTTCTACTTGTGTGGTTTGGAAAATTAATTTCCCACAGTCCAACTTGTCACGGAGGCCACACTCATGATACTTGGATGTGGGAGGGGATTCCATGACCCTTAGACCTTCTTCCTCAAACACAATTTATCCTAGATGCACATATAATGGAACCTGGGTAGCAGAGAATTTCACGGGGTACTTGCTGATAGAGCCCTTGGCTGTGGGCCTCCTGTGTGTCTGATTGAAGGGTCACGGGTGTGGTTGGTAACCACCTTTCTTTCCAGTGGCCTCTGTGATCTTTGTCCTCAGTAGGTGCCCCACAAGTGGTAACTATGATTAGAAGCAGCATTTTCAGAGAAGGACAATGAACATGATAATTGAGAGAACAGGAACTGGTGACCCACTTAATTCATTACATTTGTTGAGTGTTGGAAATTTACTTTGCAAATCCTTCCCACGTTGTCTATTTTATTTTATTTTTTTGGACAACATTCCCTTTAGCTTCCTGCAGAAGGGTCCTTGTGACAGGACCCTTTGACTACTTTTCCAGCCATTTTTCATGGTTCCTGCTCTGAGAAACCCATGCTCCAGCTATTTGGAGTCATGCACAATATCCTATGGGGGCCATATTCCTCATACCTCCACATCATTGCTCATACTGACTTTGCTCCCTCTGGAGTTCCCTTCTCACCTCTATTCACTTGGTAAACCCCTGCCATCCTTCAGAGTTTAGGCAGAGCATTCTCTTCTTCTTGGATATGCCCTCTGCCATCCTCAGCGGAGCAGCCTGCTCCTGCCCCAGCACCCTCCCTTGCAGCTCACGGGTCTGGTTCATCCATGTGCTTCTCTCCACTAGACTGCTAGCCCCTCAAGGTCAAGGTCAAGAATCTTATTCAGTTCATTGTTTTTGTTTGTTTGTTTGTTTTTAACTGCTAAGCACAGTGTCTGGAAAACGGTATGTGTTTGTTTAATCAATATTTGTTGAGTTACGGAAACCTTGTGACAGAGTTTTTGAAAGAGCAGGACAAGAGTAAGCAGTTTGTTGAGTCCTAAGTCAGTGGCTGTTTCTTGCAATATGATACTTTGAAATGGGACTGCTCTATTCTCAAACTGCAGGGTTCCAGCATGAAGGACAGACCCCAAATGAAATGGAAGCCACGTGTCCTCCTAGGAGGGGAACAGGGTGCTGGGGAAATGGGACGGGGAGTGAAAGAGTTGCTTTTTACTCAGAGAGCTTTTACATTTTGAAATTTGTGCCATATTGTATGCACTGTCTACTCACCAATAAAATAAAACAAGATAAAAACCATTACCTGCATGATGGTTACCAACATTTGTCTTTTGAGTGACTTATATTTGATTCCTATCACTTTCTAGCTGGGTGAACTTAGGTAGGCAAATTGCTAGCCTCCCTGAGCCTTGACTTCTCTATTTTACTGTAAATGTAATTATGACATCGACTGCAAAGGGTAAAGAAAAAGAAATAGAAAAAGAAAAAGAAAAAAAAAAAAAGGATCCACTGTGAGCCACGGGCAGGCCTGGTACTCACAGCTGGGGCTTAGTGTCCTCTTTTGATCATAAGCAAAGCCAGAAATTGTGGACATCAGACAAGGCTCCTCTGTGACTACAACTGAGCAAGATAAGCATGAGCTCACCTCAAATACAAACAAAAGGAGAACATGGTCCAAACCACTACAGTGACAAAGCATCCCCTATGCTGTCTAATGTGAGTTACTGCTGATCACCAATTACAGCTTTCGTCTCCATCTGTTCTTTTCACTTTCTAGATAAGAATGATCAAGTTAGTAAATTATAGAATTTCTCCTGCTTTCTGAAAGCATCCCATCCAGAGCCAAATATCCCTGTCTTGGATTCTTCCCCAGATCTCTATCATAAGCCCAAATCCTGTTAGAAATTCTAACATCCTCTTGCTGAGTTGGCCTCCCACTGAGGCATGGTATGTGTTCTCCTTTGTTGCAATGAATTAATAAGCTCAAATACAAGGTATTGATAGTTGTTTTAAAGATTAAATGAGGTCACGTTCATAAAACATTTAGGACATTGTGGGACACTGATAGTCCCTCAATGTATGCTGGATTATCAACATGATCATCATTATCAAAATCATCAACTGTTTCTTCTGCCTCTCTTTGCACATCTGAGTAATTTGTTAGATATTAGCAAAGTTAAGAATTGGCCATAGGCTCTTGAGTCTTATACCTGAGAACTTTCAACTGCATCATGGGGATTGATGCTTTTGTACAAAAAGAAAAGTGAGGTACGTTAGCCAAGATTCTCTGGAGAAACAAAACCAATAGCAGATAGATGTATAGACACACAAGAGTACATTCATTTTAAGAACTGGCTAATTTTATAACGGAGGTCCGAAGTTCTACAACAAGCCATCTGCAGGTGAGAGAACCAGAGAAATCAGTGCCATCTTTCAGTCCAAGTCACAAAGCCTGAGGACCTGGGGAGTCAGAGCTGTGGCCCTCAATCTGAGACTGAAGGCCTCAGATGTGGATGTGGAGACCCTGGTATAAATTCCAGAATCTGAAGACATAAAAACCAGGACCTCTGGTACCTGAAGGTAGAAGGTAGAGATAGCAGCTCAAAGAGAGAGGGAGAGAATTTATTTGTGCTTTACCTTTTTGTTCTGTCTGGGCCCTCCATGGGTTGAATGATGCCAGCCCATGTTGGTGAGGGTGGATCTTCTTGCCTCTGTCTGTTGATTCCAAGCTCATCTCTTCCAGAAACTCCTTCACAGACGTAACGTTTTACCAGACATCTGGGCATTCCTTAGCCCCGTTCAGTTGACACATAAATTTAACCATCAAAGAACCCCAGGGAATCTAGGTTAAAATGGTCATCGTTGATGTTTAATCTTGCCAAGAATTTCCTGGGTAGATTGAAAGCATATTTTAGAGGTATTACAATCCTTTGTGGAGCTGAAAAAAATTCAAGCAGAAATAATAAACGGTTTCTTAAAGAATTAGAAACTGCTCAAGAATCTATGAGAGGATAGAGAGGATACTTGCTCTCTCAGAAATGGTCAGGAGTGACCTTTAGGGATGGACGCATCTGTGCAAACTGATCCATATTAGTAAACCCTTCCTAGAGGCGGAGAAAGGAAAATATTCTTTTCTGTTTGCTTGGCCACTGTTTCAGGCAAGGTTTTCGCTGCTGTGACCCAAAGACTTGACACGGATGATGAGAGGAGAAAAAGTTTATTTTGGAAGCTCATACTTTCAGAGGTCCCAGTCCATAGATAGGTGGCTCCATTCCTTGGGGCTTGAGGTGAGGCAGGACATCAAGCTGGGAATGTGGGCGGAGGAAAGCAGACGGGAGCTTGGCATCCAGAAAGCAGAGAGAGATTCTACTTGTTAGATACAAAATCTACACCCCCAAAAGCAGGCCCCCAGGGACCCACCTCCTCCAGCCACACCCCATTTGCCTTCAGTTACCACCCAGTTAATCCCATCAGGGATAAATTCACCGATTGGGTTAAGACTCTCATAACCCACTCATATCACCTCTAAACCTTCTTGCATTGTCTCACACATGAGCTTTTGGGGGACACCTCACATCCATAATAGGCACCATGCAAAATAGCTTTTGTCTCTTTGTGCTTACGTCCTTTCTTTTGCTCCCAGTTTGGGCTTAGAAATGAGAAAGCAGTTATTGTTTGTGTTCAGGAATAATTAGGAGATTTTATCATGTAGAAATGCCAATTCTCTAAAGTCTTGTGAAGAGGGGGGATAAAATACGTATGCTTTATGATTAAAGCTAAGTAAAGTGATATGGAGGAAAAAATTTCAAAATCTTGATGCCGGTTGCCTCCATGTGGCAGGAGGGTGGCTTATTCTTCTACTTTTAAAAAATATTTTCTAAATACTCGAAGAGGAACATGTATTGTTTTTATGATGGAGAAAGAACAGGGATAGTGTGAAATGTTATTTTGTGCATTAATAGCGTTGTGATATCTTGTGGGACTAAAGATGATGGCGCCAAAGATTCACAGCAGGACAAGAGGCACCAAGTGACAGAGGCAGTATTGTGCATAGACTGGATAGGGGAGTATGGGAGGGCAGGGGTTTCCTGCTCATCCACAGAGAAGCACAAAGCCGCTGGGTGTCTGCCATGCCTATGTCCGCAGCATGTCAAGCATCACAATGACACTATTCAAATGAAGAAGGAGACTGTAGGCCAAGGTGAGTAAGAAGTAGCCTCTGATTTCAGGCCTGTGGTCAAGTGCAGTGCTGCTTTATGAGTATCCTTGGTTCCCACTCCCTGGAATGGTGTGTTCAGGGAAATGCAAGAAACTTGGTTTAATTAAATCTAGGTTTTAGTTCATTTTCAGTTGCTATAGCAAAATATTTGAAGCTGGGTACCTTTAAACAAAACAGGCTTATATAGTTCATAGATCTGGAGGTTCAAGCTCTGGGAGGATTTTATGGCAGATGGCATTAAGAGGGCAGGATTGTGTGCAAGAGAGAGAGATCACACGGTGAGACAGGAAGCAAGAGAGCCTGGGGAGGGCCAGTCCTGCTCTCTCATAACAACCCACTGTTGTGGGAGCTAACTGGGGTCTTATGAGAACTACTATGTTAATCCTCCCTTGAGGGCAGCACCTTCAATAAACTACCATCTCCCAATAGGCAGGGAATTCAGAGAAGAGGGGGCTAAGGTTGACATGCATGCGAGGCCAGCCTTGGTTCTCTTTGTCTGAGCGATTGAACTTGGGTGTCACATCCTGGAATGTGACAGTATACAAGGCATGGCGTAAACACAACAGATCTTGGGGCATGAACTGGCATGAATTTTTGTGTGAGTGTGTGTGTGTGGAAGAAGGGAAATTCAAATAATCTGAAATAATTTAATTGCTAAGTAATTTTACATCATTACTTTTATATTAACCAAACAAAGATACATTAAGGACTGAAGTGTGAAATCTGCATGAATTCTTAAAAGATAAAACACGAGAGTACAAAGAGATTTTGTGCCTGCTGCAGGCTGCTTCATGGTGTGTCTTCAAACCCGCAGGGATTCAGTCTCCTTGGCCAATTGGACGTATTTTTTCCATCAGAAACTGAATTCATGGAGCAGAGAATGGAAAAAGTTCTGGGATCATGAATTGGGAGGATTGTGGAAAGGAGAGACTGAGGAAGGAAACTGTGATACATTTTTTAAAAGCAAATCATGGGCATATGATGCTTACATTAGAAAATCACATTAGAGCCAAGGGATGATCTTTAAAAAATCATTTTAAGAGGGATACAAATAGGGTATTCTCTGTGAGCTACACAGATGAAGAACGACTTGAGTTGCTACATCATCCAAACTTCACCTCAGCCAAATCGTTTGCCAGCCTGAGGCAGCATCCATCCATCCATTCCACAAAGATCGATCAAGCCCCTACCACATGGAAAACCCTCTACTGCCTACCGTTCCTCCTGAGGAGAACAATTTCCTGCACTCCTCAGGCTCAGAGCTTCCAGATTCTGTGTGTGGGGGGAGTGCAGCCTGAAACTGAATTATGACTATGATTTCCAGCGTGTCCTTGTTGGTCTGTATTCTGTTCTTGTTCTGCTCGACTTGTACTACTAGTAGGCTCTGGGCAGGTATGTGACTATACTGTTGAATGGTCTGTCAGTTCATGTCTTGCTGCTATAACATAATACCATAGACTGTGTAAGTTATAAAGAACAGAAGTTTATTACTCCTGGTTCTGAAGGTTGGGAAGTCCAATATCAAGGTGCTGCCATCCAGCGAGGGCTGTCCTGCTGTATCTTAATATGGCAGAAGGCATCATATGGTGAGAGAAATCCAGAGAGATGGAACTTGTGGCCAAATCATTTCATAAGGGTTAATTCATTCATGAGACTAGAGTCCTCATATCTTAAAAATCTCCATTTAAGCCCCACCTCCCAACACAGTTACATTGGGCATTAAGTGTCCAACATTTATTTTTTGGGGGGACACTGTCAAAACACGGCAGGGTCTTCCTATCTTTGTGCCTTTCCCCCATCTACACCACTCTCTCTACTAGCAGTGCCTCTCTCTTGGCACGGTGTGGGATTCGCTAATGCATATGCAAGGACTTCATCATCTGCAACATGTTCTTCTGTGCTAAGCGAATAATATAAATAATAAAAACAATAATCTCAAAGTGTTATTATTGTAGTCATTAAACTATTATGCCATTATAATCAGGTTTTTCTCAGCTGTGGAGCTAATAACATCAAGGTGAAGAGGTAGATGCTTTTGAGCAAAGAGCTGAGAGAAACCTGGAGTAAAGCTAAACAAAGTGGTGGTATAAAGGAATTTGCACTCACCTCCACATGGCTGATTTCTGGGGGTCACAATGCCAACTGGGGTGTGAACAATTCTTGGCCATGTGCTCCTGAGAAATGCCTTGTATCTTGGGATTTTGCTTCATGGTTTGGGGGTACAATAATCTCAGGTATAAAATAAAAATTAGTTAGTTAGGAATGTAGAACCATCCTTCTCCCATGTGGTGATGTCCTCGCTAACCACACTTTCTTTCAGGAACAGGGCCTTTGGTGGATCCTGAACAGGAGGAGGTGTATGGCATTACCCTGGGAATAATGGGCTGAGGCTGTGGCTCCTTTCCCGGGGGGCGGAGGGGGTCCTTCTTCTCCTCTGCTCTTCACACCCACCTAGAGGTAATAGAAACAAAAAATTTTGGAGGGTTCACTATGCCTCAGCCTTTGTCTATAGCCTGTACCTACACTAGGTCACTTCACCCTCCCCCAAACCCAAGTAGGCAGGTGCTACTTCATCACCATCTTATAGGTAAAGCAAGAGAGGCACAGAGCGTAACTGATCCAAAGTTACACAGTCACACAGGTGAAAAGGATACTGGGATTTAAATGAAGAGCCTGTTGTCAAATCCCTCGTGCTGAGGTGTCGCTCAATGTTATTTTATTTTAACCTCTGGTGTTTTGAATAATGTGTCCACTTACCATTTTGGGGGTTTTGGGATACAGGGAGCTCTAGAACCAATGAGAGACACCATCATGAGTCAAATATTCTATCTATCCATAACTATCTCTTTGTCTCATTGTCTATCCATTTGTAATTCATCTATCTATAGCTGTCTGTCTCTATCTATATCTATCTATATCTGTCTGTTTATCTATCTATATCTATCTATCTAATCTGTCTTTCTATCTAATCTATTTTTCTATCTATATCTATCTATATAATCTGTCTATATCTATCTATCTATCAAATCGGTCTATTTTTCTATTTCTGTCTATCTATCTATCTAATCTGTCAATCTATATCTATCTATATATCTATCTTTCTATCTAATCTATTTTTCTCTCTATATCTGTCTATCTAATCTGTCTATCTATATCTATATCTATCTGTTTATCTATCTATCTATATCTGTCTGTCTATCTATCTATCTATCTATCTAACCTATCTAATCTTCTGTCTCTTTCTCTTTTTGCTCATTTTTTTCAGAGTATGAGTGGGATGGCTATTGTCATGTGGTAGAAAACCACAGGTTTTCGGATCAGAGACACCTGGATTTGCATCCCAGTTTCCATTGTATGACCTTAAATAAACCAATCTCCATGAACCACAGTTCCCGAATTTGTGAAATGATGACTATAATACCTATTTTTATTTTTTAATTAACTAATTACTTTTTAAAATTAATAAAGATTGTGCATATTTATGAGCTATAACAGGATGTTCTTATCTATGTGCAATATTATTTTTATTGCAGGAATATTGTGGAATTAGAAATAATGGTCTGAACTTATCCAGCACAGAGTAAGTGCTTCATAAATGTTAACTCTGCCCTGAGGAGAGTAGAGAAAAAATAGACTGCTTACTCTCTGCTTACATTTGAATATAACCTGTTATAAACTAAATGCACAAAACCATAATAAATGAGTCACCTGCTCTCTTGATTGCTATTAGAGAGGCTCATGTCGCTCCTATGACAGTGAACATGAGATGGCAACACCAGAGTATCCGTGAGCTCTGCTGCTCCTGGAAGAATGTGTCTCATACCAGGAACATATTAATCAGCCTAGGCTAGGCAATGATGCAGTGACAAACAACTCCCAAATCTCAATGCTTAGGCTTGATATGACAAACTTTTATTCACCTTTCACTCCACAGGTATACTATGCTAGATGGAAGACCCTGCTTCTCACAGTCTCTAATGGATGATGGATGCCTTGTCGTTATGTAGCTGATCCATCTGAGACATGCGGGCTTCTTGGTAGGATACTGGCATGGGAGAAAATGAGGCTGGAGGGTTTTACATCAAGAGTTAAATACCTCAGGCTGGAAGAAACATACATCACTTCAGCTATCATCCCTCAGGGCTGCATGGCCCTGCCTAATTGCAGAGAAATCTGCCTTCGGGCCCAGAAGGAGATGAGAAATGGATTTTGATAATCACTCAAAGATCCTCTTCATAAATGAGCTTATTTCTGACCAGTTAGACATTTCTTTGCAGCTTAGATCCCAATCAGAAAGTAATGACTTCTTCTAAAAGATACTGATGCTTCTTACCTTTTTCACTGCAGACAGGAGGGAGCCCCAGAGAGACTTAGGACACAGAGCACTCAGATCATAGGAAGAAGTCTCTTGGGTGGAGGCTTCTCTGGATTCAGGCATTGAGAGCACCAAGCCAAGGAAGTAGCTCTGCCCTAACTCCTTAAAGGGCAGAGCCTGAACCAGGCTTCTTTGGCTTCTTTTAATATTAGAAATTTTGAACAGTTGGAGATGAAGGCATTAGAGATCAGAAACTAGAACATCTGGATTGTCTCCTGGGTTCAATGCCATTACATGAATGAATTTAGCCCCTGACAGGGTTCAAAGACATGAACAACATTACTAATATCATTCAAAATAAGGAATGTCCAAACACTGGACATTTTCTTGATAACTCACTAACGCTGTATCATTCATGGTAATTTTGAGGCTTTTGAAGGGATATTCTTTTGTTTTTGAGCTGTTCCTCAAAACACAGGGCATGGTGTTCTGGTGGAAGAATGTGGGTGTGAGATTCCTGAAGTATCACTTATTAGCTGCTTGGCCTTGGACTTACCCTCTTGCATTCTCAGTTTCCTTATCAGTAAAATGGGTATAATGATAACCCTAATCTTGCAGGGCTGTCTTGAACATCAGATGAACTAACACTCATGAAGGAGTCCAGTGCTACACACAGTCAGAGCTGATTAAAAGCTAGCTATGATGTCATGTTCTATATTCACTCACCCATGGTTAGTTGGGATTTAATTTATGCTCTGTGTGTTCTCTGTAGCCTGTCCTGGGATACTGGGATTTACATCACAAAATGATGCTATTCCCATCAGTGAGGACCCTTTCTGGACCAGCAACATCCAAGATCCTGCAGTGGTTCTTAGCTAGTAAGTAAATCCTCAACTTGTCCCCAAAAGAAACTTGGTAATGTTTTCTTCCTCTTCTATCAGACGCCCCCCCCCCCCCCCCACCGCACTCAAGCCGTCTGGTTTCTGCCCACAGAATCAGTGAGGGAATTAGGAAGCCCCATTTCCAAGGTGAGTGGAGAACATGCTGGAAATGACAGTTGCTGCCCACCGAGCAAGTCATCTGGAGGTGGAAAACTAGAAAGGAGACAGGAAAAGGGGCAGAAATAGCCTCCATCAGTAAGTAGTTTCATTCTGAATCACGTTTGCTCATTTAAAAAACAGATTCCCATTGAAATGCAGCAGCGAAGCAGCACTTGGCTGGCCACCCAGGCCCTGCAAGAAGGAGATAACACAGGTATTTATTTGAAGACCCTTTTCCACATGCACACAGGACAACTTTCTCTAGCTAATTAGAAAAGTAGTTGCACTGCCAGCATTTCCCATCTCCTATCAATCTCTGCAGCAGACAACTGCTTGATGGAGGTAAAAATTTCAGTTTTGATGGTGTTTGGGTAATTCATGGGTGTCCAAATTAGAAAGTGATGGGGATGGAAAGGACCTTGGCGAATCATTTAGACAGAAGCTCACCTTTGCCCACGAGCTGTCTCTTGCGGCACATATATGCCTCGTCACAATAATGATCTCCATCTTTCCACGAATCCTTCTATTCAACAGCCATGTGTTGAGTAATAGTGCCAATAGATGGCTAGCGTTTATTAAGTATTTACTCGTATGGCAGACACCATGCTAAGTGCTTTACACAAATTGACTCATTTTCTAATAATAATGCCCTGAGAAATAGAGTATCACTATCTTATTATATAAATGAGGTTTGGGAAGGTTGAATTTGGGCACCAAAGCTCTTGCTGTGACTGGGACGTGCAAGGAGCTCATGGACAAGTGAACACAGTGTGCTAAGCATATGCAGCCACAGGACTATGTGTGGAGCTGCACCGAAGGCAACTTAGCCCAGTGTGCAGATGGTCAAGGCAGACATCCTGGGGGGGGGGTGATGTGTGGACTGAAACCTGAGTCGAAAACCTCATCTACATAATAGGATCGTGACAGGAAAGTGATTCCTTAGGGGATTATTTGTATAAAATTAGGAAATTTGTGAAATGCACTGTATCCATCATTGTTATGGTTTAGATGTGAGGTGTCCCCCAAAAAGCTCATGCAAGAAGGTTTAGAGGTGAAATTATTGGATTATAAGAGCCCTAAACCAATCAGTGAATTAATCCCCTAATAGGGATTAACTGGGTAGTAACTGAACGCAAGTAGAGTGTAGCTGGAAGAAGTGGGTCACTCAGGGTGTGTTTTGGGGTTTATATTTTGTCTGTGGTAAGGGGAGTGCGCTCTCTTTCTCTCTCTCTCTCTCTCTCCCTCTCTCTCTCTCTCTCTCTCCCCCCTTCTTGGTGGCCATGTCCTGACCTGCTTTTCTCTGCCACACTGTTCTGCCATGATGTTCAGCCTCACCTTGAGCCCTGAGGAATGGATCCAGCTGTCTGTGGATTTAGGCCTCTGAAACTGTGAGCCCCCACATACACTTTTCCCTCTCAAATTGTTCTTGTCAGGTCTTTTGATCTCAGCAATAAAAAAGCTGACGAAAACAACCTTGTAAGTAGATACTTAATAGCCAGACAAAAGCCCTGCCTCAGTTCCCTTACAGGGGGTGTATTTCACCAGCAATTCTGGCTTGCTTCAATGGTTGGTGCCATTGTGGCAAATTGAGATAAAAGCTTTGGAGGTTAGAAAAAGAAAAGGGCTGGATGGACTCACAGGCCTAGTCCCGGTGCATGGAAGAACCTCCCTAGAATTTGGTCTCTGGGCACAGTAGGATCAAAGACCAGGTGAAGAAACACTTTGGTTGAGTAATGAATGGGGTACCTGGTTCATCGTGGCAACGGTGGGAAGAAGGGGAGAGGCAATTATACTGGGGAGGAAGGAGGCTTACATTTCAGAAACACTACTCTGGCTACAGTAAGGAAAATGAATTGCCTCGGGAAAGCTGAGTTAGGGAGACCAAATTAGGAGCCATTGCATTCTGTGGGCAGATGAAGGATGACGGAGGTCCAGGAGGGGACAGGGGTAGGAGAGATGGCGAGGAATGGGTGACTTGATGCAGCACCCAGAGTGTGAGGATGGACTGAAGAAAGGGAGGTGAGTGAACAGGAGTAAAGTGGCGCCCACGTTTCTGAGTTGGTTTGCTGCATAGATGCAACTGGCATTTCAAATTAATGGGTGTAACCATGAAAGCGACTTTTTAAATCTTCCTTTTAATCTGCTAAATTGGGATGGAAACTTGGGTCGGTCTCATCACTTTTTAAATCTCCAGGTCTTTAGTCAGTTCAAGTCAAAAAAAACATGGCCTTAATTATCAAGTGGAATGGCCAATCCAATACAACAATGAGTGCCCCAGTCGTCATTTAGGTGTGGGGCCTCCAATTTGCCCAGCTGGGGTGTCTGCAGGTAGGATTTTGCCTGTGCAGAAGGCAATATAATTAGTTTCTCTCTGTTCCTAGCTCTTATTCTCATCTACTCTTCAGCTGTTGTCTCTGATCCCACCAGGGTAGAAATGAGGGTGGAGGAGAGAGACAGGGAATGAGAAGTCTTTAGTACACTATTATGGTTTGCAGATGAGTGTTCCCCTAAAAGCTTTGTGTTAATATAGTAAGTAAAATGATTAGCTCATGAGAACTATAACCTAATCAGTGGATTAATCCATTGGATGGATTATTAATTTGAATGGACTAATTGGGTGGTAATTATAGGCTGGTGGATTGTGGCCGGAGGAAGTGGGCTACTGGGTTCATTCCTTGGGGATTAGATATTTTGTCCCTAGCTCCTTATGCTCTCTCTCTGCTTCTTCCTGGCTGTCATGAGCTGAACAGTTTTCCTCCATCATGCCCTTCTGCCATGATGTTCTGTCTCACACAGGCCCATAGAGATGGAGTTGACCAACCATGGACTGAACCTCTGAAACTGTGAGCCCAAAGTAAACTTCCTCCTCTAAGTCATTCTAGTCAGGTGTCTTTGTCTCAGTGATGAAAAGCTAACACATCCATTAATCTCTTAGTGAAATGGACATGTCCTTTCTTGGCCTGGCAGACACTCACTTATGGGGACTTTTAGAGATTATTTGGTGTCTTCCTTCTGGGCCTCTCGTTCATGGGAAATGCTTCTCTTTCAAGAGAAGATGTTTTCAATCTTTTCTGAGCTTTTGTTTCTGCCTCTACATCTTGTGGTGTCTCCATGCTGAAGCTCCTCCCTGGCATATAAGGTCCATGGTTGGTCAACTCCATCTCTATGGGGGGTTGTGGGGAGACAGAACATCATGGTAGAAGGGTTTGATGGAGGAAAACTGTTCAGCTCATGACAGCCAGGAAGCAGAGAGAGAGAGAGAGAGAGAGAGAGAGAGAGAGAGAGAGAAAGAGAGAGCGAGCGCATAAGGAGCCAGGCACAAAATATCTAATTGATTTTAGGATAACCCTGGGTCAGCATTTCTGTCCTGATACAGTTCCAGCCATGAACTTCACTCGCCTTTGATCTGCCCTCAGAGTGGAGACACTGACTTCCCAGACACTGGACTAAACTCTGTCTCATTTAGCTTTGGTTTCCCCAAGCTGAGTCAACCTTGCTTTGTTCTTACCTGCATGGAGAGCAACTCAAAGCCTCCTACCTGTTGGAGTTCCTCAGAGGCTCCTCTCCATTCCTCACTGAAGTGTACGGTGTGGAACTTCCCGTTCCCCATGACCACCCTAAAATAATCTTGTTTCAAAAACAAGTGAGAGTACCAAATACTAGCAGACATCACTAACAGAAAGGTAAGAACTTGGCACTCCTGGGTTCTACTTTCAGTTCTGAGGGAGGGTCCCGATAATCCTCTCATTCTTTGACCCCCTTCCTTCATGGAGGGTCTCAGCTTAAGGACAGTGTCTACAGTTTATCATCTGCTCTATGGCAGATAGGGTGCTGGAGTTAAGTATGCATCACCTGATGTGGTCGTTCCTTAGGGCAAGGCCATGAGGAAGGTATAGGACTCCATTTTAACAGATGAGAAAACTGAGGTCCAAAGAGGTGAAGGGACTTTCCCAGAGCAGAAGAGCCTAACAGTTCACCTGGACTCTGCTCTGTCTCTCTGTCTCTTCCTGGCTGAATACAAAAGTCAGAGTCGTGTGGAGGCTCTAGTCTCACATCTGTCTCTTAGTCAGCCTGAGCCTGGGTCATTGCTGTTCTGTCCCACCTAAAAGGCCCACCTGGAGCACTGTTCTGGAGGTCCATTGCCAAGACCCCTGTCCAGAGTTGGCCAAGGCTGCTGAGACTGGCCCTCCTGACCCAGTCACTTCCACATGCCTTTTATTGATTAACAGAGACTACCATGTTCAACTACAGAATCTTCCTGTTTCCACGGCTCCTCATCCGAAATACAGGGACAGGATTTCTTTCTTACCTGGACCAGGCACGCTTAGTGCCAGACCATCCTAGAGGAGGTGGTCAGGGTGTCTATTTTGCCTTTCCCACCTTTACAAATTGGAGGAGGATGAAGCACTTGGATGTAGTGGTTAATATTTTCTGTTTTTTGCTAAAGGTCAAACTGGCAATGCTGCTCTGGCCATTTCTGGCATCTCCAATGAGTTATTTATGTTTTCATTAGTGTGTCTATGTACCCAGCACACACACCATTTATATACACAGAGATGAGATCTATGCATTTGAAGGATGTTTATGGCCATAGCCTTTCTGCTATTTTGAAAAAAAAAAAACCTCCAGGAAATATGGTGTTTTTCTCAGAATACCAATATAATAGTTGATATAAAGATTGGTGATGTGTAAGCTTTGACATTACATAAATATATATGGGCATTGTAAAAGTTAACAACCATTTTATTTATAATTATATTGCAGATTGATATTTTTATATCTACATTGTCAATGGTAACCTTTCTGTGTTCTCTTCAGTCTTGGCCCAAAATGTTTAGACTAGATTTTTATGTTTGTGTTTCCTACTGTAACATCAGGGTACACACTGCCTTTCCTAGTCACAGGAGTATTAGTGTCACCCATTCATTCCACCAGGAAAAAAAAATCTTGTCCCACTAGATCCATGATTCATGGGAGTCTGGTGCACAGTTTGATATCTCTTCATTGCCTGGAAGTAGACTATGATTTTTTTTTAACATACACATAAGACTATTTCTCGATCACCACATATATAGAGAGAGATTTAAAAAAAGTTATTTGGTTGGAATGTGAGCCACGGGACTATGAGGTACTCATTATCTGACTCTTCCAGATATTCAAGAATGTAAGTTTCAAACTGTGCTCTTTGCATACATATGAGAAAGTATAAGGAAGATGGCTGTCTGTCCTTAGCTTAGCTCTTCTCTAAGAGGCAAAAAAGCCCCATCTTAAACAGTTGATTCTCTCTACAAAAGACTTCCCATTGAACAAGGAAGTAGTGCTTTGAACTGGCAGGAAGCCATATTGGTATTGCTTTTAAAGTGGAAAGGGAAAAGCTATCTTTACATAACAAGGAGAACTACTGACCCCAGAACAGTCCTATTTTCTTTCTCGATGGGCACCACATTAAACAATACCTAGATGATACTGATGATTCTCCTGGCGGCATCTCAGTGCATGTGGATGACCAAGTATACTTTTATACAAAGTTAGGACATATAGATTCTGTTCTAGATTCTGCTTCCTGTCAGCTCTGTAACTTCCTTAAGCCTCAGTTTCCTCATCAGTCAAATATGGCTTTGAAAGGTACTCCCAGTCTACTTCATAAGATCACAGATGTAAAAGATTGATATGAGTGCAATGCATCATCTTTCTTTTTTGCCCCATGGAGTTGAGATCAATTCGCTAATGTTCCTTGGCTAAATTAAATCACTTGTTCTCTCATTCAACATATTTTAATCTAATTGTTAAGCTAAGGCTTAAATCTCTGTGTAAATGATGCTATCAGATTCAAGCATATGGGAAGCCCCTGCTGGTAGTGGCAGTTGTATTGTTTCTGATGGGTGTGCTTAATTTGCACACCACACCTCAAACTAGTCAAAGGCTTTCTGTGAGAGGTGCTGGATGGGCCTTCTGAGAAGGGATGTCTCACCATCTCCTGGCTTGAGAAAGATAGAAGTGGCCCCTGAGGAAAGAGTCTGAGTCAGATCATCCTGTGTGTTCTTTGTCCACTTGAACTCTTTGGGGTGATTTATTGCTCAGCAGATTGGCCACTCTTTAAGCGGAACAGGTACAGACATTTGAGTCAGGGATAACTGGGAGCCATGCACTTTATATAATAAATAATCATTGGGGATTAAAACTATGGCAGAAAACAGATAAATTCCCTATTCCAAGTCTCACCGTATGGTGGAGACTTCTGACAAACCCTCTAGGAAGGTATTAGGATTTCCACTTTCCCTATGAGGAAAATCAGGTTTGAGTTGTAAAGGGGACTGCCTAACTCGACACCAATATCATGTGGATGGTAAGAAGGAGAATCAGACCTTGGTCTCTAAGTCCTTGTACTCTCTCCTACATTTTGCCTTTTTCCCCATCATGTGCTTGGTTCGTGTTGAGTCAAAAGCTAGTGATGACCACCAAGTGATATCTAGACTAGCAACCAAGGCAGTTGGATGCCTCTGAGCCCAGGTGACACCACCAAAAGAGTGATGTCTGCAGTGGGTTGGAGAGTGGTGGCCACCAAGACTGCAGGTGATCATTGTAATTCTGGAAGGAGGTGGTACAGGTGGACTCTCCTTGATGAGGCCCTAAGTGCTTATGGATTACAACAGCCCCATCTCATAGGGTTTCATGTGTCTAGGTGAGAACCTTCCAAGGAAAAATGGCTCATCCACTACACGTCATCCAGGTCTTTCAGTTGTGGGCTATCTGACCAAAGGGTGACACAGATTTAAAAAAAAAATGTAAACATTTAGCAAACATTCAGTCTTTCTGAGGAAGTAAGTGGTTGGACTTCCATTTGCTTCTCTGCATTACTTTGCCAAAACTTTACATTTATCCTCAGGAGCAGCCATAGGAAATTATTCCCATTTCAATGCTTTCTAGTTTCAATCTATTCCCATTTCAATCATTCTAGTTTCAGTGCTTCTTGGCTTATAGACTTTCATCTTTTACTCTGGTCTGCTCGAATGGTTAATTTTATGTGTCAACCTGACAGGGCCTAAGAATGCCCCGATATTTAGCTAAACATTATTCTGAGTGTGTTCATGAGAGTGTTTCTGGATGATTAGCATTTGAATGGGTGAAATAAGTAAAGGAGATTTCCCTTGCCAATATGGACAGGACCCGAATAGAACAAAGGGTGCAGGAAGGAAGAATTTGTTTCCATTTTTTTCTGCCTCACCACTTGAGCAATACAGTGGATTGAATGTATTGGATGCTGTGTTTCCCCCCCCCCCCCAATCCACAAATTGAAACCCTAATCTCCAGGTTGGTCTGAGGAGGTGGAACCTTTGGGATATAGTTGGGTGATGAGGTTAGAGACCTCATGAATGGAATTAATGCCCTTATAAGAAGAGTCCAGAGAGATAACTAACTCTCTCACATTAGGACATAGCCGTGAGTCAGACATCTGTAATCCAAAAAAGGACCCATACTATAAGCCATGACCTCAGATTTCCAGCTTCTTCAACTTGAGAAAAGAATGCATTAGAGAAGCCCAAACTCACTACGACAGTCCAAACTCAGCTCATCTCCCCCTCTCCATGATTTCTCTGTTGATGGCTTCAGCCATATACAGAAAGCCCCTTTCTGTGCCCCTGTACCTATCAGCCCCCATTGCATTATCAATGGCACAGTACATTCCTCTTTGCATCTTACCTGTTTGTCTATTCCACTAGATTGGGAATACCTCCTGCAAAGGGTCATGGATTTATTTTCTGTCTCCATAAGACCTATAATAGTGTCTGACATGATGAGATGCTCAGGAAATGTTTGTTGAATGGAAAGTAAATCAACGAGTGAATGGGCACTGAACAGTGAATTGAAGGAAGCATTTTCAGGACTTTTTAAACACTCCCCATAGATCTTGGACATGGCATGTGGAAAGCTCAGATACCTGATGAGTTCCAGAAGTTCTATTTACCTTTCAATTTGGTTTTGAAGCATGTTATTCTGCTAGATTATGTTAGTGGCCGTGTTTGGACTATTAAATGTGGTTCTGTCTCAGGGGCCAGATGCCAACTCCCTGTCAACATCAACAGTTGTAAGTTTAGAGATAGTAGGGTCTCAGTATATTACTCCCATACTAATAGCAAAGGAGTTTAAATTTTCTGTCTGGCCCAGGTGAAGAAAAGGTTCAACTCCTTGAGGACAGGACATAGGTCTCATTTATCTCAAGAACTATGGCACTGGTCACATGACTTGGCCTATCTTTGGTGTAAATAAATGTTTGTTGAATGAAATGAGCTTGGAGTTATGACTGGTAACACTTTATGCAAAATCCCATTTAAGAATGAAGAAATGCTAAACTTGGGAGAAAACAAAATACCTTTGGATTTTCAAATGACTGATGATAACGTTAATGATTGGGAAGGTCATGATTTTTCTCTCTTCTCTGCGATGAACTCTGTACTTAGAACTTTACATTTATCATCTGAGTTAATCTCTGAATTAAGTCTGCAAATTAAAATTGTATCCCTTTATGGATGAAGAATTAAAGCTCAGAGAAGCTGGGTAATCTGTTTAAGTTCACACAGCTGGAATACACTACAGTTGGGATTGAAACTCGGAGCTGGTTTGAAATCAGTGTTTTTGTGGAGATGACTCAGACTTTATGGTTGGTGATCTAGAGACCAAGTTACCCCGAAGAAAATAAGAAGGCTTTTAGGCATTTAAACTTGGACTCTGCTTGGGGAATTCCTTCAGCAGGAATTCACCTTTGAATTTGAGTCTGATTGTAGCTTGTAGAGGGGTTTCCGGCATGGTCAGAGAGTACAGACTTCCACTGATGTTCTGTAGCCTCAGGGGTTCTTGCAGGGTTGAGATGGTCTTTGAAACGAAAAGATCAAAAGCACAACCTCTGACTTTCAGATATTGTTCCAACCTCCAGCATTCCTCTCAATTCACTGCAATCTGTGCCCTTTTCTTCTTAAAAGATAATTTAGACTCTGGCAAGATGGTTGCCCATTTGGTTTGCGTGTGAGAATGCAAGTAGATGAAATTAGCATTGCAGGCACTTGACAGTTGCTTTATTAATTAGACTGCTTTATTTAGCAGACACTTTTCTATCATCCTCCTCTTGCATATGCAGAGTAGGCAACTACTTATGTGTTGTGAATTGAGGAGTTCTGGGTTGGCCTCCTCTCGTCCAAAAATAGCTCCCCTATTAGCTGTCCTCAGACCTAGAGTCTTCCTATAGATAAGCTTCTGTGTCCTGGCTAGTTGTAAATTTCAAATTAACCCCAATGGGGTAGAAAGGAATCCTGGAAGTTGTACTTAGAAAAAAATGCTAGAATTTCTCTTGTGCAAGCTCCCACCTGTTCTAAAATAACTTTTCTACCATTTTTTTTTCCAGATCTGGCCATCTAGCTATTGCATGAATGCTTATAGTGGAGGGGTGGCCTCCTATCATAGTTAACTCTCTCTTCTGGGTAAAAAAATTCTTTCTTCTGCAGAGCTCACATCTGTTTCTGTAGATTTTTTGTCAACATGGAGAGTGTACCAAAAAATGGTGAGGATATATAAAGGTTAGTAGGCAGATACCTCTGCATCTCCTAATTTCCCCCACTCCTTGGAAGATGACTCAGTTTTCTCCATCAATGCTTATCAGTGCTTTTCACTGTGAAGCTCAGATTTCCCCATCTAGTCTGTGAATTTATGTATCACTATCCTCTCTAAAATATTTGAGATTTTCTGCTCTGGGGATCTCTCTCTTTTAATGTTAAATGTTCTTTCAACATTTGATGCTCTCTTATTTATCTCTAAAACAAAACTCAAAATCATCACTTGATCTTTCTATTCTTATTCAATTTTTTTCTTTAAGTATCAAATTCCTTGACTGTATAGATAGTCTTCACTTCAATTTCCCTTCATTTCTCCTTCCTTCCTTCCTTCCTTCCTTCCTTCCTTCCTTCCAACCATCCATCCATCCATCCATCCATCCATCCATCCATCCATCCATTCATCCTGCTTCTTTAGTCAATCATCTGGTCACAAAGGTGTTTTCTAAGTTTTACCTAAATGACAGAAATAAGGAAGCTCGTTCTGTGCTTATGGGAAATTGGAAGCTGATAACAAAGCCTCATGTCTGCCCTAAGCAAACAGCCCATTTGCCTGCCCTCCATTGCCATTTTGCTACCCATAATATCACTAGCGGTTGTCTCCATGGCAGAGTCTTAAAAAGAACCATATTTGAAGACTGCGGGGGAAACGTGGCTTTCAGACACCCTCCATGAGTTACAGGATATAGAGGTGGTGCTGAGGCTATCATCTGCCACCACCAACTAACAGATCACCTTTTTGCCTCTTCAGCATCTATGAACAAACCTACGTTTGTATTTAGCTTTCAAAAGACCAATGACAACACAAATATGCTTCTACATAATAACAACAAGACTCTCCTACAACATAAGTGTTCTCATTCTCTCCAGGAAACAAGAGAAACAAAGTCACAATTGTCACAGTAACTAGCTCTGCATGACATTCAAGTACCTGTATCAGTCATGATTATCTATAATAACTTATCACTTAAAGACTAAATTGTAAATTCAAATATGACCAGCCAAACTGTACAAAATAATGAGGGGAATAGAGACTGAAAAATAAAATATAATAAATGTAAGTATCCGAACACCAATCAAGGATATACACAGCTATTGTACTTTTAGTTTATGTAATTGGTGGAGGACTTACTTGGCATTTGAAATTTGCTTTTTTCCACTATCCATTCCAGTTCCTCTTTGCCCCCTACCAGACTTTTAGATGATCAAAGTTCTTTACCTGATGGGGTGACTTGAATTTTTTACTTTGAAAAAGTCTATATCTGACTGTTGAGTTTGACAACCCAATAACTTTTGCCATTGGGTATGGGATCAATAGACAGTTCCACTAGGAAATTCTTGACATATGTGGATTATTGACATAGTGTTCCCTGCCCCTATTATTTAAGAGCACTTCTATTTTTCTTTCACAATGAATAAATATCATCAAAGACAACAAGAAACCATTTTCTTTGCCTTTTGGACTGGAAAGCCAGGTAGCCGTCTCAACTTACAGTTCAATGGAATGATTGTTGAGTTCCTCAGTGAAACTATTACTACCTCAGCAACCAGCAGATCTCAATGTTAAAGCGTCAGAAAGAAGAATTTTGAAAGTTGGTTAGAGGAGTAACAACAAGGGTGGCCACTCTTGCTTTCATCGTCTCCCGCCATTTTATTTTGATGTCAGAGAGGGAGTCCTTTATAGGTGGCTGATTCACAGCCTACACTGCAGTTTTTAAAGATTGCTTCCTGATTCTGAGCTACTGCCATAACTGAGTTTTTATTAGGCCACTGCAATATTCTAGAAGGTCAGTGGTTTCAGAGTGATAGAGAAAATGGTTAGAGAAGTGAACCCTGAGGGCACAAGTCCATCGCCTGACTCATCCTGCTGAAATGAATTTCTTTGTAGGAAGCAATGTCATATGGAAGTAATATTATGGAAATAAAGGTATTTGGTGGGTTCAGGGATAAATCTATCCGAAGCATAGGGATATATAAAACAAATCCAAATCCAGAATAAGTCTATTTTAGTGAGGACAAATTGCTCACCCTTCACTAGAAAGAGCCCAGTACAATCTAACTGCCAACAGGTGTCTGGCTTCTTCCCTAGGGAATGATGTCATATTGTCAACATGGTTTCCATTTCTGATTTTGGTGGGTGGGGTATTTGGCAATGGTAATAACAGCCAGCAGAGATCCATATTGTTGAATTAATGTATAACTTCAATCAATGTCCTGATCATGCCTCTCAGGAGCCCCCTGGCTGGTGGGGAGAGACCTGAACCTGTCTAGAGTGGCTTATCTTCTCTACTTAGTTATTGAGATTTACTTCCACAGTAGGTTCCCCTTGGTGAAGGGTTGACGGAGTCACAGACAGCTCTGTTCTCAGTGCCTCTTCTTACATGTTCATGTCCCTAGTATTTCTTTCTCAGAGCTCCTGGTCACTTCTCTGATCCAAATCCATCCTCTCAAGCCTTTCCCCATGTGGCCAAACCATTGGTTATTGCTCAGGAAGCAATGGAGATCTATATCGCTGACCATCTCTCCTTGAGGGCAAAGTTTGATCCTTCGTGTTGTAAAACTGTTCCTTGAGTGGACTTTTGATTGGCCACCTATTTCTATCTAGAAGTTCGAGTACTGATTGAGGAAAAGCAGGACCTGAGGGTCAGAATGGAGACACTTATATGAATTCTGATGAGACCCATATTTCAACCCTCCACTCTGTGCTGAGCTCTCTTATCAAGAGGGTCTGGTCTTCTCTTGGATGCAGACACTGTGATGACCTCCCTGCAGGCATTTCACTTCTCAGGGCATGTAGAACTCAGCAGCCCCCAGGAAGATGTGCAATAGCTGTTGATAATCTCAGCTGTTCATCTCCAAAGGGGTGCTCTTCTAGAAGCTTCTGCAGCACTTCATGCTTACCTGCCTGATGCAGGAATAACAAGAGCTTTAGCTGTTTTCCCTCTTCCAAACTTCTGTGGTGCTTCTCAGGGAAAGATTCAAAAAAGGAACCAATCTGGCAAAAGAGTCTAAGAGATGTGGTTCTTGGGCCTCTGCCCAAGTTCTGCCAGGGAGAGCTTAGGATAGCAGAGACAATGACAAGTCCCAGCAGCCACCATTCACGCGAAGGACCTGGCAATGGGAACACTTTGAGGCTCTGAGCATAAGGAGAGGTGTTGACGAGGGAAGGAGGGAGATTTCTGTGAACCAGCTATTTGGGAGTTTAGAAATACAATAAAATATCTTCGATTGGGCAAAAGTTTTAACATCACCAGAAACAGTTTCATAACTGCCCTTGCTTGAAAAAGTAGTTTTCCAGGACAGAAAAGTGATATAGTCAGTCTCATACAAATGGCTTATGTCCTGGTAAACACTGCTTAAAGTTTTAAAAAATTAAAATTTCCAAAGATTCCTTGAAAGTGGTTAAAAATGTAGCTCCCTGTGCAAGTAAACAATTCTCTGTGGGATTTGCAAGAGTTGTTTGGGTTTATAAAAACGCTGAAGCCTTTCTCTCATGGATGTGTTTTCTCCTGAGCATGAAATATGTTCCAGTGGAAGCCAGAAGAGTGATAGAGCCAAGGAGTGAGTGAGACACATGTGTTCATTGAGAGGTTTCGACAAAGCATCCGGATGGGGGCATCTGTTATTAACAGTGGGAGCTTAATTGCACTCTTATTTCTCTTGGCCCATGCCGAGAAATAAGCCCAACCATCCCCTTTGGAGTGATTGCTGAAATGTGAGCTCTCTGGAAAAGAATAGGGCTTAACATTTGAAAAATGTGTACTTTCTTGGCATCAGTGCCCAGAGTATCTGAATCCTGAATGATGCATACATGATTACTTCTGATTAATATTTTAATTCTCAATATTGCACCAACAGGGAGAATTTGATGACTTCTATAATAATAGGGACAAGGATTTTGATCCAGGCATCAGAAGCAAACTTCACTATATCTGCAAGGACCCCTGATGCCCCGGGAAAACCCAGATCTGCCTTCATATACAGAAACCAGGCTCCAGATTCACTAGAAAGGAGTGGGTCTGTGTTGAGATCCTTTTTAGGGAACTAGGATAAGCTCAGAGGGAGCTTCACACCAAGGAAAGAGATCCCACAGTTGGGCCCAATCCTACAGTTGCAGAGTTGGAGAGGACCTCTTCCTGGGCTATTGCGGCTACCCCGGTAGGCAGGAAGATGGCACTGCAGGTTGAGGCAGGGTAGAAAGTGAAAGCTGCAAGGAAGGGCACCCTAGGATTCCAGAAGGAGCATGCCTGGTTCCAGCAGGGGCCTGGGATGGGAGGGTCAGGTCTGCTTTGTGGCTGGTGGCCGGGTCCTGGGGTTGCTTTTCCTACTTGTGCTTGTGGAGGTGGAGTTGACAAGTCATGGCAATGGTGTGAGACTTGTTAACACCTCAAGACTTGGTGGTGTCAGGAATTGTACCCCTGTGTGGCTCTGAGGAGCAAATGACAAACAGCCTCCATTTGTAGACTTTTCTTCTTTGTAAAGGTCCTTCGATGAGCACTTTTTGTTTTGAAAGCACGGTGCTGGGCACCAATTTGCTGGATGTGTGTGTGTGTGTGTGTGTGTGTGTGTGTATGTTTAAACCATCATAAGACACAGGGGATCAAGGGATGTCATGACTCATGAGGACTCAAATGCCTTCTCCCACTCAGCTCTGATGTTCTCTGAGTTAATGTAACTCTTATGAAGATTCACTCCCTTTGAAACCTGCCCTATGATTTTGCAAGCATGGGTACAGGAGTAAAGCAAGTTTCTCTTTCCTGTTTGTTCTGGTTTAAGTGCTGAGATGGTCTTTTTGGATCAAGTTAGAGCCCGTGAGCATGTCTGGTCTAATCTCTCTGGACAGGGAGATTTCAGTGTTCTGACTGGCTGGGCCTGGCTCATGCATCTGCTAGATAAGGGATAGGAACAGAATTATTGTACCTGAGCCACTTAAACTGAAGGGGGGAGGATGGGTAGATCCCCAAGATAAATTAGGGTCTATAACCAAGAAAAGAGGTAGGAAAAAATAACAAGTGTTTATGGAGAACAAGGGAAATTAGGCAAACAAGCCTAGTTCATAAAGCCATCAGCATGTGGTGTGCCACTATTGTCTCAATTATGGATATCGTTTGATTAGAATGACTGCCTAAAACTCTGACTTGAGAAAAATTCTGAGGCTGAAGTTTTGCATCCTGGCTTACAGTAAAAATCAGTGCCTCATGGATGCAGAAGCGAACGCTGCTGCTATAAGTGTCATGTGTTTGTCAACCCTGACCTAGAAGGTTCTTTCTTTCACCCTGCAGATCACATATGTGTTTTAAATGATATGTTTTTGTTTTTTCCTTTGAGAAAGAGAACATGAATCTAGGAAGATCTCTTTCCTACTGGAGATGAGCAATATACTCAAGTGTCTCTTGCTTTGATGAAAGTTCCTGGGTATCCTGCTCTCCACTTCCTTCTGTAGAAATCAAGGTAAAGCAGAGAGCTCGGCAAGTATTATCAAGATCTGGGTAGAACTATGGAGCAGCACCAGGGAGTGCTTGAATGCTTTTGCTTCTAGCACAATTACATTGTGAATGAGCCAATTGTGTGGAAGATGTAAAATGTTTCCAAGTGGATTTCTCATCTTGACAAACTCCTCCGCTAACCACCAGGGAGCGCAGAGCTCTTTAGCAGTTAACAGAACAGGCGCTAAGGATGAGAAGTTGGGATGCCAGTGGCCCCAGCCCTCCCCGCACTGAACAGTACAGTCAGCTGAGTCCACTGTGTTCTGTGGCCACCACTCCTGGCCTTGTGGCACACTCCTATGCATGGGCTTCCTGCTCTGCATTTCCTCTCTCAGCTGACGTTTCCCATTGTAAGACCTTGAACTTCATTTTTTACCACCATTGCTCAGGCACAAGTCAGTTTCCACCATGGTCATCCTATGAGGTTGGCAGAACATGTGTTTTTATAATCATTGCTCCAGAGTATAATATCCCATGTCCATTTGCTCATTCATCTAACTTTTTCCAGTATTTCCTGTGTGTCAGGTACATTGCTAAGTGCTGAGCACGCAAAGATAAAAATGCTGTTCCGCACCCTTGACCTTGAGATGCTCACATTTACCCCCTGGACACAGGGCCACCGAATCACTGTTCTTGGAAGTACAATTTATTCCCCTCACCCAATGCAGATTCTCCTCCTAAGATCCCATATTATGCATTCCACTGGAGGATAGGGCTTTCCTAAAATGATCTGCTCCTGAAGGCAGCACAGGATTTTTGCAGCAAGACATTTCTCTAACAGTTACCTGAGGTGTTTTTCCTGCGTGGAGAAGAAGTCCTGGTTGTATGGATGCAGAGAGAACTTACTGGTAGGAGGTTATCCCAAGAACAAAGGAAGATAACTCCCTAAAAATTTCTCTGTTCAAATGGTTGTTGATATCTCTCTGAAGAATTTTTAAAGAATGGTCTATAAACACCACACTTTGGAGTCATGTTTACAGAACCATCTATCATGTTTGCAAAGATCTTGAGGCAGGAATCTCTGGGCTCTGCATAGACCCAGCAATGCTATCCTCTGGGTATTGTGCAAGATGCCTTTGAACTACTCCACAGTGAACCAGGGAATCCTGGGGCCTCTTGAATCCTGGGTCAAATACCAGGAAATTCTATGCTCTTCTCTCAATTGTAGAAGGTATTAGAAAGGACATTAAAGTTATTTTTCTGCAATCATCTAATCCAATGCTTAAGCCAATGGTTTGTTTTTAACCACTTTCTGGAAAAGTTGTTAAAAATAAAGGATATTTTTAAGTTGATAAAGAGAACATTCTTATTTTTTTCTTCCAGGGTCAGGCTGTCCTAGCTGGAGATAGAAATGTTGAGGTAACGTGTGTGCACCCTTTTGGAGGAATTCTGCCACTTCTACAGAAAAGCACAAACCCGCCATCCTGTAGAACTGGGAAGACGTCATGGTGAGCCACAGAAGGCTCTCTGGACAGCCTTCACTCTGGTGACCAACAAAGAGCCTGTCTGTGGATGGTGGCCCGTGCTGTCATAGACAAAGGAAGCAGAATAACCCTCCACACTGCTAGCGGGTTGCTTTGCCTTTTTATGCTCTACTCTCTCTCCTTGGGCAGTTGAGGGCTTTGGGGAGCATCAGGCTGGTAGAGTTGGAATGGGGTTGTGACCAACAGTTTTTTTGTCCTTTTCATGCCTAATAAATCTACCTGGAGAATCCGGAAAATCACTCAGTCCCACAAGGCTGAGTGACATTGCTTTCTCCTCCAGAGCATACTCTCTGGGGATAATTAGGATTCAGTTATGCCAAGTCCATTTAGATTTTTAAAAATTCTTAAACCTTTCTGTTTGACCCAGTGCTGCCCTGACAAAGAATACAGAGGGTCTAGTTAATTTTATCCCACAGTTTTCAACTAATATGAGGCAAAATCCAATTATAGATGTGAAATTGCCTTCTTGACTGCATGCTCATGGTTGAATGTCACTGAGTCACCATGCACTCTTAGGAAGAAACAGTTTATCTTCAACATCCTCCGCAGTAAAGCGCCACCTGTAGCAGTGAATCACTGAGAACCGGAGGCTGTTTGAGCTGAACCTTTGCATACTAGCAGCCTCAAGCACTCTCACGGTCAAGGCCTTCGTTAATCTCTATTCACGGCAGATGTTACTTATTGTCAACTACTCACAAGGGCTCAGATCTGCTTTTTGTTGTGCTGTCCTTTGTAGGCATCCAAATGCAGTGGGACTGGTCTCCTCTAAAACCGGGCTTCTGGGGGCTGCTGTCCACTGTCCTGAGAATGGCTGTGTCTATTTTTTGGAGAAACCTGGGTTTCATCCCCTGATGAGTCCAGACCTTGTAAATTCCTTTATTCCTCTGTCCTGTCTGTGTCCCATCTATCTTGGTGATCATCTTTAGTCTACAGGACACTGAGGAATCTTTGCTATACCAACGTTGGTCTGGGGAAACCTGGGTGACCTCTTTCTTCTCCTAATATTTCCAACCATGGCCAAAGGGGTCCCATGTTGGACATGGTGATTCTTAAAAGGTTTTTAAATTTTTCCATCTGTGTCTTGGGGGGGGGGAGCACAAAATGAGCTTCATTTTTCTTGGATTCTACAAAAATTTTCATATGATTCTGTTTCAGAGTTTGTCTTAGAAATAAAGGGAAGGAAGTAGAAGGGAGAGAGGTCTTCTCTTTCTCTTTTTATTCCAAAATACTGTGTCCTCCTCTGCCTTCCTGCCTGGCAGGACCTTCCCCTGCATCATCAGCTTCTTCCTGAGATGGCATCTACCTTCCCTTTCCTGAGGCCAAGCTAAAAGAAAACTCAACACACACATAAAAACAAACAAACAAAAAACCCCTAAACAATCCCAGGATATCCCAAATGCCAGTGGATATTTCAAAAATTGTCCTTGTTGCTAAAGCAAGCTTAAGATTAAAAAAAAGTTCAAGCACCTCTACTCCCTTCTCCTTCCCTATGAGAAGCAAATGCAAAGAGCCAAGGGAATGGGTATGATTCTTCAAGGTCACAGATAACAAATGCAAATAGCCACATAGGTTCAGGGTGTTGAGGTACCACCACACTGGGAAGACAATTAAAGGGGTTTTGCATAAAAATAATTTTTGGCATAAAAATGATCTCTCCTTTCTTCTATCTGGGTTCTGGGTTTCTTTTTTTAATTTGGCAAAGGCAAAAAATTTTTTAGTATTTTTTTCTTTTAGATATCTATGACAGTAGAGTATATCTTGGCATAATATACATACATAGAGTATAGCTTATTCTAATTAAGATTCTATTCTTGTGGTTGTACATGATGTGGAGTTTCTCTGGTCATGTATTCATATACAAAGACAGGAAAATTATGTCTGGTTAATTCTACTGTCTTCCTGGGTTCTGGGTTTTTACGATGTGCCTTTGCAATCTCTCACAGCTGTTTCTGGATCTTGGCCACTTTGAACCCAGGCACTGGATCAGTAAGAGGTGGCATGAGAGGTCAATGGAAATGCATGGCAGAGTGTCCCACCTGAATTCCTTTTCTCAGAAGGGGTGATCATCTTGCCATGCCTTGAGCTCATCTTTAACTTCTGAGCTTTCTGGCTGAGGGCCGTTAGTTATCACCTTGTCAAGAATTATCCCCCCAGACCCTGTGCAGAATGACCACCTATACCTGGTGATCTGCTCTGAAAGTTGAAAATTTCTGAACACCCTCTGAGACATAAGGTAGGCTGAACAAATAGGAAAGAGGGCAGAAAAGAGAGTTGTTCTCACCTACCTACTGGGATGCTGAGCCAGGCGGGGACTTTGCTAAGCCCTGTTGCCCTCCAGCAAAGCCTGGGAGTGTATGAAGTACTCAGAGGTCCACTTTGATTGGAGGTTGAGTGGCAGGTGAAAGCCAAGGACTGGATCCATTTGGCTGTGAATACTGCTCACTGGCAAACTGAATTGACTGTAGCTTTCTTTTTTTGTAGCCATTTTCTTGATGTCAGTTTTACAAAAGCTCCACATTTTTTTCTTCTTAAAGGATGCCTTTTCACTTGGCAATCTATCTTATGATTCCTTCCTTGTTATTTCTTCGGCCTGCTATTTAGCACTGACTTTCTACAGGTGTGCCCAGAGCCCACAGTCATTCATCAGAGTGACTTCCTCTGAATCTGTCTCCCACAGGAGCTGCCTGCATGTCCTCCTTTTGTTCTGATATGACAAGATGACTTTAACAGCCAAATCCCCACTGTTAATTCATGTGGGGGAGATAGAACCTTCTGATGGATTCCCTTTCCCTTCTACCACACCACTGAACACACGATTTGATACTAACTGATTCTACACATGCGGTAAAACATGAAAAGATCACAATGCCTTTTTGGAAAGTTAAGCAAGCGCCTTCCAATTTTTTGATGCTGCTTTTCTTCCACAAAAATTAACCTGGAGAGTAGTTGATTTTCTTCTCTCAAGGAAGCTCTAAAAAGAGAGAGGAGATAAAATTGTGTTATTGAGGGCCATCCTTGAACTTGGCCTTATATCAGCTGCAGGAGGAACAGGGAGCCTTGCCTTGGAATTCACCACATAAAAGAAGATCAAACAGCTCAGAGAACCTTGGAGAAGTCTCTGCAGCCACTGGAAGTGCTTTCTGTGCTCGAAGACTTTGTAAGTCGTCTCCTTCTAATCATTTAAAGGCTCCTGAAATGTCTCTTCTTTTTTGCCCACTCATTTCTGGGAAGTGAAGGGTCATCAGTATTAGTAAAATATTGGTTTTGCTAACAATGAAATTAATGATGATGATAGCTGCCATTTGTCGGCACCGAGGTTGCCTCAGAAGTGCTACGGTGGGCACTGTTGTGTTTAACACTTGCCATGATTCTGCAAGACAGACATTATAATCTCCAGAGCACAGCTAGAGAACAAGGCTCAGCGCAATTAAGTTACTTGTTGAGGAACCCTGAGCTAGCAGTAAATGGCAGAGAATCCAAACCCAGGGCTTTTTGACTTCACACCTGTGCCCTTTCTGCGATTGCAGTTTAGTTCAATTTTATTGCAGGTCTTTTCTCTTTCTTCAGTCTCTCTTGTCAATGTCAATAGTACTTCTTTGATTTTCCTGAAAAAGGCTTAATAAAAGCAATGGGTCACGGTTTTGAGCAGTGACGCCTGAAGCAGAGAGAACATCCTTAGAAGATCTCAAGTGGTAAGTACAGGAAGCACACACACATGCACACACACACACCACTCTTATTTATTTTATTTCAGAAAGGAGTAGCTTATTTTGTTTTCATTGTGAAAGATTCAAACAATGTGGAAGTATACAGAAAAATATAGCTTTGGGTAGATTTTTTTCAAAAGTATAGATGCTGTGATTCTCCTTGGAGATTCTGATTAGAGGATGTGAGATGAGGCCTGGGGCTGGGAGAGGCCTTTCTTTACTTTACACAACCTGTCCAGGTTATTCTGACCCCTGATCCCAAGCCTGAGCTAAATAAGGATGCCCTTCTCTAGACCAAGGTCAATCCTTGCAACAATGGTTTCTCTACTGGCCTACAGTGCATGTCCTTTTCAGATCTCTTCTAACTCCCTTTCTGAGTGGGAAATAGAGCTGCTGCTGGCTTGGGAACAGGAGCATTAGAATGGAAGATGAAAGATGTGGAGGGGCCTGAGTATTTCAGACATCCTTTCCATCCCTTAAGATATAATACCTGGAATTGGCATGGCAGACATTCAGTACATCTTGATTTTCCAGGAAATTGTATTATCTTCTTTCTGAGATGCAGTGTGATACATCAGGAAGAATGGCTCTGCATGCATGAGGCAGACATGCTTGGCCAGGTGTTGGGTTCTTTTCCTTAAGCTGATGTGTAGGGACATCATGGGAACCAGTGGTCTTGACATTAGACTTCCATGTATGCATTTAGCCCTCTCACCTCCCTGGGCAACTTCCTTAATCGCTTTTGATCTCAAAGTCTTCCCGTATGAAATGAGAATGGGAATGAGTAGAGCATTCATTTAAGAGTTGACAAGATAATCTGTGCCGAGTGCTTGATGCTTTGTCTTAGACTTCTAGGCTCTATTTATCTTGTTCAAGTCATTTAGCTGCTCTTGGAAGTGAACTCTTTCTTGAAAATTACCTATAAAAACATCTATCAAATGTTCTGGTTTATTGTAAATATGCAATAAATCCTTGATCCTTTTTTAATCATTATGAAAACACCAGACTATATAAAAGAGTGTTAGGGACAAGAAAGGCCCTGCAGTCTAAGCAATAAAGAGGAAATCCCTTGAGATTGGCCACCTCTGCTCATAGATCTGTCTTCCTTTACCTCTTCAAGGTGATGAAAGGCTCAATACTCTTCCTGGTCCCAAGGAGGCAGGAAGCCTTTCAAAACAGGTAAACTACAGGAGCAAAGCACATCTTTGGTCCAGTCGAGATGTCAGTGCCTCCATCTTCAAGAGAAGAATCTGTTCCACAACCATTGTAAGGAGACCAGCAAACACTTGTAAGTGGTGCAAGTCACGTGTGTGATTTATGGATGCCCAGTTATTTAATTTGACTGCTGCCCTGGAAAGATACCTTGGATGACTGAAGTGTAAAAGAGACAGGGAGAATAGTGTCCGTGGAAGTTCCTTGACCTTGTTTGTATGCTTGTTTATGTGCTTATAAAACCAAGGTATAAAAGAAAGATTAAAAAAAAAAAAACAAAAAACAAACCTCCAGCAACTTGTGGTTTGGGAGCCGTTCTCTACTTCAGAGAAGCATTTGAAATGAAGCTTTTCAGACTCTTTTCTCCAACTTCACCCCTTCTCTTCTGTCAGTGGCTGCTGACGATGGGGACCTTTACAGGTCAGCTCATCCATCCTCCAGCCTGTTGACAGATCTGTTGCTCTGCAAAAAAAAAAAAAAAAAAAAAAATCTCAGACAGATGAGCGACTGTCCCCCTTTTCAGAGCTTTCCTGAAAAATAGAACATCTTTCATGCTCTGTAACCCACAATGGTAAGTATGTCTCAGATTAGCACAGCCTTCAAAAGCAGAATACTCAAGAGTTCCATGGGGGTGACATGGATGTCATGATTTAGATGTTAGGTGTCCCCCAAAAGCTCATCTGAGAGACAATGCCAGAAGGTTTAGCGGTGAAATGATTGGGTTCTGAGAGCCTTAATCCAATTAGTGAATTAATCCCCATCAGGGGATTAACTGGTAGTTGAAGCCAGGTGGGATGTGGCTGGAGGAGGTGGGTCCTGGGGCATGCCTTTGAGGTCTATATTTGGTGAACTGAACTTGCTCTTTCTCTTCTTCCTGGTATGATGTCTTGAGCCACTTCCCTCCACCACAGTATTCCCCCATGATGTTCAGCCTCACCTCCAGCCCTGAGGAATAGAGCCAGCTATCCATGGAATGAAACCTCTGAAAAAGTGAGGCCCCCAAGTCAACTTTTCTTCATTAAAATTGCTCTTGTTATATCTTTTGAACACGGCAGCAAAAAAGCTGACTAAAACAATCGATTATGCATCTTCAACTAAAGAGGACATGGAAATCAAGTATGTAAGGGTCAGAAATGAACAACTCTATACTTGCCCTGTGACCTCACTGACAATACCACCTATTGTTTCCACGGGAAATCACCTCCACTTCCAGCAGCTGTTTTTCAATTTGATCTAATGTTGCATTACCCCATTCAAGGTAGTCAATTAAGCCATCAAGACCTCCATTTAGGATAGGCAAAATAATTTTTTCCCTGTGCAGAGCTGAACCTTAGTAGACCAAGTTGGCACTTACCCTCCTGGGTGTGGCTTGAGGGCTCCCAAGTCCCTGGTGCTTAGGATTTTTATATCCCATATATTTTTAGTTTCCTTATTCAGTACCCATGCACACATACACTCTTAAGTCATTCCAGTGTTTCTCCCTGCAAAAACTGCATATATTTCCTGGAAGATTTTGTGTCTGGTGCTGTTGGATGGCTCTAGGCACACTGGGTCAGTGTCAACTAGTCACACCAGATGTGTCTGGCTTGCTGGAACTGAGTGCTTCTCTCTGCCCTCTTGATTGATCTCTGGTCTCTGCTTTCACATTGGGAGGACTGGAGGATGGCCTAGGAGAACTTTCTGTCCATTGGTACTGACATAACTGCATCACCCCTGTCCAAATTATCCCATGATGACACTAACAGTCATGACCCTCTGTGATCAATGTTCCTGCCAGGCACTTACCCCTTAACTGGCTTTGTGAGTTAGCATGCCTTTGTTTGTAAGTAAGAGAAGACGGTGACCAAAATTTGGTGGAGTGATGAAGAAATTTATTATTGAATCTAATGATGCAAATGAAATATTGCTCTAGGTCTGACACAATAAGAAGCCCAGGGATGACATTGAGAGGAGTCTCCCCAGTCTGCCATCCTCAGTGTTTTCCCTGAGACCTCCAGATGTCTCCCTCTTGCTCATAAATTGACTTCTGTTTTCCAGCAGCTACATTCAGATCTTGCAATGCCCGGGGCATAAAGACATTGTTTCTTCCAAGGTCTCCTTCTGAAAAGAGAAAGGCCTCGTTTACCAGAGTCCTTGAGAACTTTCCTCCTGCGTCACTGGCCAGCTGATTGCATGCTGATCCATCAATTTTCACAGCAATAGGAATATGACCCAAGATTGGGCTGAGGCTGAATCCATATTATCCTGGGCACCCAACCCTGAGGGAGGAGGAGGGACACCACTATCAAGGGTGTCTATAAGCAACTGAGCAATCTTGGACAAATGTACTTCTTTTTTTTTTTTTTTTTGAGAACTGGTTCATGATCATAGTGTTCATTTGCTTGATTGACAGCAATGGCCTGGGGTTTACACTGACTGCTGAAATCAAGAGAGACATGATCTTCACCCAACTCCAAGTTTAATTTTAAGAAAGGTCAGGAAACAGGAAATATCACAGCACACACATTAACAATGTAACTGAGATCTCTGGGGGTTCCCAAACTTTTAAATATTTGCACATTACTTTGTACTTGAACAATTCATTACCACAAGACAAAGCCAAGAGGGCACAGACAGTGACCCATTCTGGGGATCTATGACTTTTATACCCTGCTACACCTGGTTGAGGGGTGACTGACCAGAGGTCATCCCCAGTGCAGCTGCATCTCATCAGTAAGTAGTCTCTTATCAGTTGCAGGTTACTCAAAAAGTAACCTGAATGATGAGGCTCTGGTGCTCAGTCTTCACATTTTCTTGCATTTATCTTGGAGGTATTATACTTCTCTAAATTCCTTAAGTGAGCTTTGCAAGAAAGATTCAACTGAAGATCAAATCTGGGGTTCCCCTCAGGCTAGAGAAAAGGCCACTACTAGCCATTGACCCTTCCCTTCCAAGTTTAAAATGCATGCTATATTAAGCATTCTAACAGAGTGATAGGAAAATGATGTGCACTAAATAAACACTAGTGTCCTAACCTTTTCCTTTCTGCCATTCACTGTCATTTTTATTCTCCTCTGTGCCATTCTCAGTTAACTGAAAGAGATTCTGTTCAATGGTTTTGTGTGGTCTTTCACTTAGATTTGGGTCCATTAATATTCTTTCTACAAATGCATGGCAGTGAGCATTTCTTTTAGAATTTTTGTCAGGTTTCCAAGCAGTTGAAGGGTTCTGGGTATTTCTGAGGAAGCAGTTGGTTGCCATCACTTATCAAACCCCCCCTGGACCCAGCCATTTGAGCATGGCCATAGCTCAAGAAGGTGACAGTAAGATTTAGGGTGCAATTCTTCTTTCAGACATGTTTGTGTGTATATGGTTTCAGGCTTAAAGGGAATAAATTGCTAATGGAAAGACTGTCACCTCCTACCTGTGTAATTTCAGGAAAGTCACTTAGTAACCAATGGTAGCCTCATTTCTCTCATCATGGAGAGGGGGACAACATCACCTGTTGTCCTAGTCTGTACAGGTGGTGCTGTGATTTAGATATGTGGTGTCCCCCCAAAAGCTTGGGTCCAAATGTATGGAGGCAGCCAAAAACGGACTGAACCTCTGCAGCCATGATCTAAAATCAACTTTTCCGCCTTTAAGCTGTTCTTGTCAGGTCTTTTGCTCATAGTGATGAAAAACTAACTAAAGCAAGTGGCTGAAACCAAATAATAAACACTGGGTAGCTTATAGACAAATGGGAATCGATTTGTCACAGTTGTAGAGGCTGGAAAGTTCAAGGTCAAGGTGCTGACAACTCAATGCCTGGTGAGGGCTCTTTTCCCAGGTTTCAGATAGCTGTCTTCTCCCTGTGTCCTCACCTGGTGGAGAGAGAGGGAGGGAGCACAGAGGGAGGGAGGGAGGAAGGGAGGAACTAGGAGAGGGAATTAGAGAGATGGAATAGAGATGGGGAGGAGGGAGGGAGGGAGGGGAGAGAGAGGGGAGACAGAGAGATGGGGAGAGAGAAAGTGGGGGGGAGAGGGAGAGAGGGAGAGAGAAACTCTGTGGTCTCTTCTTTTGTCTATAAGCTACCCAGTGTTTATTATTTGGTTTCAGCCACTTGCTTTAGTCAGATGGGAAACTAATCCCATCACAAGTCCCTACCCTCGTGACCTCATCTAAACTTAATTGCCTACCAAATATTCTGTCTCCAAATACCATCACACTGGGGGTTAGGGCTTCAGTGTATGAGTTTTGGGGAACACAAATATTTAGTACATAACATTAATCTTTCCCAGGATGAAAGATGTGAGAGTAGAGGAGAAAAATCCTGTAACAGACAAGGGAGGGACCCTCTGTAGTCTGAATATTTGTGGCCTTCTTAAATTCATTTATTGAAACCATAACCCCCACAGTGATGGCAGCAGGTGGGGCCTTCAGGACATGATCCTGCTAAGAGGGTGGAGACCCCTTGAATGGGATGAGTGCCCTTATAGGAGCTTGCTGTCTTTCTGTCACATGAGAACATATCAAGAAGTTATAGCCACTGAAATAGACTGAGACAGGAACCCTGCTGGCAATTTATCAAATCACATAGACCATCAAGAGAAAGAGAAACAGTCTGTGCAACTTATGCCTCTCTTAGAAGGAGGGGAAAGCCCTGCTCAGTCCAGGAGGACCTGTCCCCTATGCATAGATGGATCCAGACACCTGCTTAACCCTTCTCTCCATATCTCTGGCCCTGAAAACACCTGCAAGCTAAATCATGGTCCAGGGGGCAGGCTGGGATGGGATTGGGGTGGTGGGTACCTGCTTTCAGTGCAGTGAACCAAGTGAGCCTGGTACTCCTTTAAAGTACAACAGAGGGAGGTAAAGCCATCATCTCCACTTCATAGATGAAGAAATCAAGGTTTGAATGGTAGAAAGCTTACCTGAGACCACATTCTCATCAGGTATGACGGAAGATCCCTGTGTCTCCAACTTTAGCGATTGATTGCCCACATCCTTTCCACCCTGCTTTAGCTCAGGAACAAGTGACGCAGCTGGAGAACCATTAATTTTCAACAGACCTGACTTCCCTATTAGTCCAGCCTCTGGCCTGAGGGCCCACCCCTGGATACCAAAGGACCGCATTTCAATGAACAGAACAGAGTCAACTTTTCTAGCCTTCCGTGGGGCAACCGAGGGGACAGAGCAAGAAGGTTCTTATTCTCAAAAAGTCTGTGGTCTTCAGGGGTGCAGGAGGCTGGAGGATGGTTCTGCAACTATTCACTGCTGTCCCCACCATGGGAGGAGCCTATTTCCTCTTTATGGTTTTTGCCTTGGCCATGAGACTTGATTTGGGCGTACAGCCCAAATGGGATGGAAATATCATCAGTGGCTCGGTTCTGGGCTGAGGCCCTCGGAGGCCCCGTGTCCTCCTGCTTGTCCTTATACTCTCATCCATGTCCATGAATGACTATGCCCCAGGAAGCGAGCTGGTCCCAGGAGGATGAGAGACATCAAGCAGACCCGGGGGCTGGCCAAACCAGCAGAAACACAGACGTGAGTGAGAAATAACACTTACTTTTTTACACCACCGAGATTTCATGTTGTTTTGCAGCAAAAACTGACTGGTACCTGGGGAGACATGAAGATGATAAAGTATAACAGTAGCATAATGTATGGGAGGAGGCAGAGGGGCATGATGAATGGCATCTTTCCCCGGGCACAGCTGCAGCCGTGTTGGTCCCTGCACGGCAAAGCTCGCTTCAGCAGGGAGCTGGATTCTGCTTCGGAGCCCCCTGCTCCGCCCCTCCCTGCTGCAGTTAAGTGGGTTATTCTCTGAGAAACAGGACTGACTCTTCCAGGTCCTATTGTTTAATTTGCCTTACTCATCCCGTGCAGTTAGGGCCTCCCTAGCAACCTCCAGGCAAGTCAATTACCAGCCTCCAGTTCGGCTAGAAACACTGCAATTATTCAGGAAGGCTTATTGAGCAGTGCACATTTTAACCTTAAGTGTTATAATTATGTCAAAACTTAAATGACAACCATTTGTCCTTTAGATAGCTTTGTGAGGGATCTGGAGATCTTTTATATTTTCCTTTTAAACACAGTTAAATTGCTAATGTCTCCTTTGCCAGATCTTAATTCTGAGCTTACATGTTAGTAAAACCAACCCAGTAATTACAGTGAGAGCAAGATGTCAATAGGGCAGCGCCACCGGGGAGCAGAAGGTGATCATGAGGGGTTCCCAGAAAGGTGACATCCTGAGGAACCACAGGAGATCATGTAGTTCCAACCTGGCACTTGTGTGTTTAAGTCTAGAAAAATAAAGGGTTGTGCTTAAAGTCACATAGCCCTTGGTTAGGGTTGGGATCTAAGATTTATGGGGCATCTTCCATGACGTTTCTACTGTCTTTTGAGTTTCTTTTTTTCTTTCCTTTTTTCTATAGTTGGTGAAACTGAGGCTCAGAGAACTGAACAATCCACCTCTTCCCACCTAACCCCCACAGAGAGGAAGGAAGGGTTTTGCTCCCTTTTTTACTACATTTGAACCCTTCAAGGTAATAATTAAGTTCAAGAACATCCAAATATCATCACTCATTGTATTCCAACCTATGCCACAGTCACGAAGTTGCTGGACAAGATGTCTCTTTTATTTCAGTAGATGTTCACATGATGTTCTACCACATATTTGGCCTAAAAATGGGGTTTTGTTTGGTCCATAACAGTGTATGAAATTAAAACAAAAGTTACCAAATTCAAAAATTGAGATATTCCCCATTAAAATCTTAATTTCTTTTATTTTCGTTTTTGAAAGAATCTGAGAGCTGACAATACTGACAGCATTGAGACAGGACATGCCATTGTCACCACCACTCTCAACCTCCCTGGGTCTCCATTTGAAGAAGTCTTCAGTCATCTTCTTGGCCCCAAAGATCTGCCATTTGCGCATGGTTTGGTGTAGGGTGTGGATGATTCCTGAGGGAATAAATGATTGCTTTCTCCCAGGCAGGGCTTTTGTTTACTTTCTAGCCATTTCCCCTTGCATTTCTCCCATCTCCTTCACATTTCGGAGATTTTATCATCACAGGGTAGGAAAAGCCAAGGCCGCCATTTTGGTGACCCTCCTCCATCAGAGGAAACAATTAGGTTTACTCATCTCCTGAAATGGTCACCCCAAGAGAGTGGTTTGCATTTTGGACAAAAGGGAATTACTCTGAGAGAAGAAGTCTTTATTCACTGGGTTGGGGGGACAGATGACTTCTAGAGAATACTCCCTGTAAGAACGGGGCACTAGTAAATAATGAAAGCAGTAAGGATGAAGACAGTGGCCGTGGTAGTAATGTGTGGACCTGATAAACTGATGTGACTCCATTTTTGAGAAACCAGCCTCTACCTCAGAGCAAAGCCTGTCCAAGGGGGGGGGGGGGGGGGGCGTGACCTTTGTCCTTGGAAAAACCCACAGAGCACTCCTAGGCACATAGCCACCCTGCTGAGTTGTTTGTCTGTAAATAATAGGAGAGATCTGCTGTGTCAGGTGTTCCTGACTCAGTTATGCTAGTTCCTAGAAAGACCAAAGAATGTTTGGGGCCCAATGCCTGACCCTGAAGACCCATAGAAACCCCCTAGCAACCACCAATCAGTGTGAGACAGAGAAGATACCTGGGTTGCCAGATGACCCCCCCAGTAGTCTCGGTGATTGATAACATGTTAGGAAACCGTGTAGTTTAGCACGTACACCCCTCGTGGCTTAAACCAATCAGTTCAAATGTATCCACCCCTTGAACTAACCAATCATCGTTACCCGACTTGTTCCCAACAGTGAATGTGCTAATCAATGTTAAGAGTTGTTGTTTGATTTTCCCGTGGTATGGAATGATTTGCTGTGTCATGTTGTGACACATAGAGTATCCCCCAAAACCAATAAAATCTCACTGAACAAAGGACCAGGACTCACTCCTTGGGACCCCTACATTGAGAACAGTTGTGAGTCCAGGCTCGAGCTTGCAATAAAGACTCTTGTGTGATTGCATCGGATTCGGCTCCTGGAGGTCTACTGGGGTCCCACAAATCTGGTATAATAGACCCACGAGAGCATGAGTAGCCTCCCAACAGCCTTTGGCACTGGCATGATGCTGGGTCCTCCTTGCAGAATCCTCAGACCTGAAATGTGGGCCACGAGGAAGGTTTTTCTCACCACTGGACAGTGCCATTTTTTCTGACTTTGTGTGAGTTTTTTTCAGGCAAGTCTTAGAAGAGCAATGCTACTTCAAGAAGCTCCATCTTTCTGCTCTAGTGAGGGCGTCTTTCACGATTATTACGATGCCCCGTTTTCCTCCAGCGTGCCTATGGAATGTGTAATGCGTTCCCAGTAGTGGGGTTTCCTCTGAAATCTTCAAAGGAATGAAACTTGGCCTCAAAAACTATCACAAAACTAAATTAAAAGGCATATGTAATGATTGTTTCCCACACTGGGTTTTGGAGTAAGAGAGATTGGCTTCTAATCTGGATCTTGCCATTTCTTGGTCATAGTGTTTGCTTTCTGTCTTAGCTGCTCCTCCTTCTTTCTTCCCACCCTCTCTGCCTTTCTCCCAGTCAACCTTCTATTCTCCCCTTCCTCATCACATCCTCCTTTCTCTTCCTTCTTTCCATTAAATTAGCATTTATCTGAATAGTTGAAAAAGAAATACGTTTAAAAAGGATTTGAAGCGCTAAAGTTAATGCATTATTAAGAACCAGATATTTAATGTGTAAAGATCATACTTCTGTGCTCTTTCAACTCCATATCAACATTCTGGGGTAGAGAAAGCTCTTGCTGTAAACTTCATCTTCAAGACATGGGGACTGTTTAATTGCCCCTCTTGAGATTCACTGTGCTGTTGGGTGAACAGCTGGGTTGAGGATCTGTCTCTTTAACTTGCTCCTCTCTATGGATGTCTATGAGCTTCTATTTCTGGTGACATTATGAAGCTGTCCAGGAGAAGTATCCATGGTCACCCAGGGTGCAGAGGAGGAGCTGAGAATATGACTGTAGCACCAGCCTGAGAGGCATTTGCTCCAGATCTGGCTGCTTTATTAGCTCAGTGAAGTTGGGCAAACTGGGGGCCACTCTGACCTCAGATTCAACACACCTGTAAAATTCATAGAAATGGGGCAAGAATTGAGTGGTCAGTATAAGTTAAATCCTTAAACTAGAGCCTAACATGGGCACAAAAAGACCTCAAAAATGGTACTTGATACAGTTACTCATTGAAATTTGCATAGCAGCTGCTTTGCTATTCAGAACCTGAAGGAAGATTGGGGCTGGAACCTAAGCTAAAGTATAATAAAGGTCTGATTATAATTATTGTTAGGAATACAACTGACTTTCTTAGAAGGCTCTGATGGCTTAATGATTTTACTTATTCTAATTCATTTGTGCTGGTAGAACTATAAATCATTGACCTCCTACCCCAAACTGTTTTCATGTTTCCCATAGATAAGGTGGTCTAAAATCCAGAAAGACAAATTTTCTATGATCCAAAAAGGTAGACGAGTAGACCCATCTCACTATTGAATAAAATAGAAAGTATCTGTGCTTCATTTTAACCCTTTCTTCATAGCCCAGGGCTCATTTTATTTCTTTGACTTCTGGGTTAAGTACCAGCATATAACAGACCAAAGTGGTCAGAAACCCTTGTTTTAGGCATCATGGTGAGTATATGTTGTATGTTAGTGTGTTGCTGAAAATAATTCACACTGTTAATTTTACTTTGATGTGCATGTTATAGTTAAACTTTTTGGATTGGTGACTTCTTACCAAAAAAAAAAAAAAAAAAGTCTCCTGGATTTTAAGCTGGGGATGAGGCTTTACAGGCTCAAGTCCATATCTGGATATAATCATCACCTTATCACTAAAGCAAGCAAATTGACACAGACTGAGCACACCCACCCTCAGTCAGAGGAACAGCAAAATCCAGTAGGAGTGTGAAGGAGAGTGAAGCCTTTATCTTACATTTTTACATTCATAATATACAGTGGAGGTGCAAGGGTGATATTTTTCCCCTTTATACAACCCCTTTTCTTCCTTATTATATAGTTGTAGATTTTGTTTTATTCTAGGAGGGCTTAATTTTTCACCCCAAAATGGTGACATAGTGACACAAGGATGGCTGTGGGTAGAGGGTGAGATGATCTTGGTGGGTCCACACTGCAGAGCTCTGTGTGTGTACACGTGAATGTGTGTGTGTGCCTGTGTGTGCGCACAGGGAGATATTTCTTGGATGAGCTGAAGACACTTGTACGCTCACCCCTCTGTCCACTCAATCCAAACAGGACTCGCACCTCCCTGCAGTGGGGCTCGTATCTTGGACAGGTCATGGAAACTGCTGTCACTTTTAGGTAATAAGACATCTTTTGACAAACAGCTTCACTTCTACAATTAAAATAAGCAGACTGTGTCCCAGAACCTAGAACTTCTTTCAAAGTGAAATCTTCCACTGACTCACAGCTGCACCTGCTTGAGACAGAAAGACTGAAGTGGGGCCGAGAGAGGGTGGCTTTCTTCCCTGTCACCAGCCTCGTTCTTGACGTTTTCCTCCACAGCTCTGTAGCTGCAAATTCTGGCTCCTGCAGGGTTGGAGCTGGAGGTGGGGGAGAGGAGAGGTGGGGCAGGGAAGGCTTCCTGCCCTTGGCTGGTGCAGATTTGCTGGGGCATTGGGGCTGCCCTGGTGGCTGCTGTATGGCAATGGCAGCTGCCTTGTCCTCCTGTGGGGCTCTCTGGTGACTTTTCCTGGGGTTCCTTGTTGGGCATGGCAGGCTCTAGTTTGGGTGCTGTGGCCTCCTCTCCAGTTCACAGATTCCTCACACTTGTCTCCAACACCTTCTAGTCTTGCACGGTCCTCAGACTCCATGAGACACAGGATCACAGTCAGGGTATTGCAGCTTGTGCAACTGGTTTGTACTTATTTCAACGCTCTGGTGTTGCCATGTAGAAATTCTTAATAAATGTTTTAGCTTGTGTTTTAGAAGTCCAATGGGACAATGCCACATGCACATGTCTGCTGAAGCCCCATGCAAAATACAGAATTCAAGGTGCCCTGTGTGCATAGCATCCTGGTGGACCCATGGCATGTGTGTGTCCAGAGAGAATCAAAGCCAGGATGACGTCAAATCTTCCAGCTTCTATGGAGTGTTGGCAGAAAAATGCACACATTAAGAGTGAAAAAATAAAAATTAAAAAGTTTGAGTTTGTTTTGTGCATGGGTTCTACTCTTTTGGTCAGAATGAAATACATACACATGTACAAGCTTTAAAATAAAAAAAAATTGCCCCCGAAGGGACTTAAGTTCAACGCTCTTTCTTATGTTTGCACTTACACCTGGCATTATGCAATGTGAAGAGAAAAATAGCACCTTAAATATATGTCTGTACAGGACTGTGCAGATGACAGGTGGCTTTCTCTGCTTATTAAAAGCTAGGCTCCAGAGAGTTTCTTTCGTCCTCAGGTTTATAATATATGGTGGAAATGGATTTTTTCCCTTCTAAACAACCCCCCTCTCTTTAGTAGACTTATAGATTCAGTTTTCTTCTAAAATAGGTTAACTTTTACCCAAGTGGTCAAATAGTTAACCCAGTGCTTGTGGAGGCAAGTTGAACTTAGTGAGTCCAGGGGGCAGAGCCATCCGTGTGTACATGTGTCACGTGTTTGCACTTACGTGTGCACACGTGCATTGGGACACAAACAAGCCCTGTCTGCAGTGGCATTGTTTCTAGCACATCCTTCAGAGAGGAGTCTTGAGTGATATTCCAAGTGCATCGTGATCTTCTAAATACTGAGCTCATCTGTGCTGCTAATGGGCTCTCCAAGCTGAGGAGAAGTGATTGCTCCCATTAGTCTTGAACAGAATATCAAATATATTTGATCTTCAGAGCACTTTGTCCCAGAGTAGGTCTCTGAAAAATCAAAGCAAATTGCATTCGGCTTAGGAACCAGTAGGACTGTTTACTAAATACCTAAAGCACTGTTCTTAGTGTGGGATTTGCAGACCACCTGTCCCAGAACCGCCTGGGATGTTTGCTTGTTAAACAAGTGTTTTCTGGGCTCCTCCCCAGGCCCGCTCAATTAGAAAATCTGGAGACGAGACCAAGAAAACTTTTACCAAAGCCACCATAGGATTCTTATGCACTTTAAATTTGAGATTTGGTGAGAAGGGCCCCTTCTCCCTGTGAAGTTGTATAGCTTCCTGTGTGGGGTGCTCTATCCTTGGATTTGGTTCTTGCCATGTTCTATCACTTTCTAGCTGAGGAAGTTACTTAAAACCCTATTAATTTTGATTTATATAAAGGGGTTTAGAGGGTGAGAAGTCATACCCTAAAGGATTATGACAAGGTTTAGAGCAAATACTATGTGCAGCATACCTGGTACTGCCCCTGGCATTAGTGCGTACTGATGAATGGTACTAATGAATGGCTGGTTATGGTCAGGCAGTTTCCCTGTCCATCAGCTAAGCCTAATTCACGTCTTGAAGCACCTGGGTTCTGAGGCATGCAGATGTGTGAGATGGTGCAGTGGGCTCTGGACCTACATCCCAGCAGGAGAGCAGGTGTTGTCAGTTGCTGCCAGATTCAGGAGTGTGGAGGAGACATGGACTCATGTCTAAACTTCAGTTTCTTCATCTATAAAGTGGGAGCTTAACACTGACCCCTGTTTCATGTGTTTTCTGCCCAGGACTATTTTGAGAATCAGTGAGCTACTGTCTGTGCAAGAATTGCAGGCACAGAAGTGGTTACCATTATACAAAACAGGTAAGGCTCCAATGGCATTCCAGAGCAATGCTTGGTGTGACTGGCGGAACTCTTGGGCAACATGTGGGTATCATGCGAGGGCCGCGTGGGGTGTCTGCCCCACTTGAGAAACAGCTCAACACCCTGCTGCTGGTGAGGAGCTTATTTGCATTTGTTGAGTCCTCGCTGCAGATGGAGAGGATCAGCAAAATTCTAAGGAGATTTTTGTTGTCGGGAAACAAATTCCATTGCCATATTTTCGGTTCTGTTGTCAGGGCCAGCTGGGTCTGGTCTTGGCTGCCATTTGAACATTTTTCTTGGTAGTGAAGAGTGTTGGAAAGATCCTTCCCACTCCCCGCCTTTGCCAGCTCCTCCCAAGGCTCCCAGGGCAGGGGAAGTGGAATCCACATGCCTGGGCACTGTGTGGCCAGACGGGCTGTTTGTAGGTGCTACTCCAGTTCATCTTCACAACTCCATTCCGGGCAGGTACTTCTGTGTTAATGGGTGAGGAAACTGAGGCTCAGAGAGGGGATAGCTCATGATAGTGAGTATCAGAGCTTGTAGGCAGCAATGTCAGGATTTAAATCAGGCATTTTCTCCTGTTTCAATGTTCAGCTCTGTGTTCCCTCTCATAAGCCTCTGTCCGTCTCTGCACACTGAAAGGTTTTACCCAGCTGTGACCTCAGATGACTTCCCACTTGTGCCCTCTCTGAACTCACCCCCAAACGGCCCTGCAGCATGTGCTGTGGAGTGGCTGAGGCATGTTATCTGTGATTGTGTTTTGGCAGAAGGGAGAGTGTCACTTGGTTTTCTAAACAGATAAGATCCTCAGGGGTTGGATTTATTTATTCATTTAACAGACATGAGTTGGACATCTACCACGTGCCAGATGCCATCCTAAGCCCAGGAATACAGAGTGGGCAAAGCAGACCTGGATCTATCGTTTGGATGTGCAACACTCCCCAGTGAAGGCTTGGTTCCCAGCTTGTGGTGCCATTGGGAGGAGGTGGAACCTGCAGGTGGGCAGCCTAGTGGGAGGAAGTGAGGTCACTGAAGGCATGTCCTTAAATGGATACTGGGACCCAGGCACTTCCTGTCTCTCTTTGCTTCCTGGCCACCATGAGGTGAGCTGCTTTGCCCCATCACGTGCTCTCTCCCATGATGCATGGCCTCGCCACAAGGCCAGGGGATGAGGCCGAGCAATGATGAACTGAAACTTCTGAAACCATGAGATGAAATTAACCTACCTTCATTTAAGTTGATGTTCTCAGGCATTTTGTCACCGAGACCCCAAACTAACACAGGCACATTTCATTACTTTCTTGGAATTATATGTTAGTGGAAGGCAGATGGAGAATTCAACCACAAACGTACCAACGAGCCAGCTAACACACTCATTCAGCTTGCTAGGTGGTAAAAAAAATGCCACGGAGACCAACAAAACAAGAAAAGGTTGGGAAGCATTGCAATTTTAAAAGGGATGCACGCAGCCACTGGACATTTGCCAATCGGCATTCGAGCAAATTTGTCTCTTGTCAGCAGCAGAGAAGTAGGGACCTGCAGGACACTGGTGCTAACTGAAATAAGCCAGGCACAGAAAGGCAAATGGTACACAATCTCACTTATACACAATCCGAAAAAAAGGAAACCACAGAAACAGAGTTAGAACAATGGCTGGGGTTGGGGCAGGTATTGGAGAGTTATTGGTTAAAGTATAAAGAGGTGCAGTTAGGAAGAATAAGTTTTGGAGTTCTATCATATAGGTGGTGACTGTAGTTCATAATATAATATGATTGAAAATTATTAAGAAAGTAGGTTTTTAATGGTCTCATCACAAAATAGTGTATGCTTAATGGATACACCATTCCACCATGCACACATATACACAGTATTATCCTATATACCCTAAATATCTAGAATTTATCACTTGTCAGCTTAAGAAATTTAAAGAGATAATGTAGAGGAGGAACGGCAATTGCAATGGTTTTGAGATTCAACATGCAGGTCTGTTTGCTGAGTGGAGAGGAAGTTTGTTGGCTGGCGTGGACCAAATGGGTCAGGAGATGATGAGTTCAGAGACATCATGGGTTGGGGCAGATGATGGGGTGCTCTGGGTGGATATGACACATCCAAATGACCATGCTCTGTATTATGAACAAGAGGGGGATTGTGGGAGACCAACCTTGCACTTGACTGAGTCACACTACCCAGCTGGGTGCTGAGGCACTCAGTCACAGAAATGTGGCAGAGCTTTCCCCACCCTTCTTGGGTTCAAGGGTCGGTGTCTCCAGCATGGGTGTGTCTTGCTACAGCCCCATGGGTGAAGCTATGCTCACCTGTTCCTTTGTAATATAACCCCTTGCCCTGTTTTAGGATAGAATCTTCCATGGAAGTGCCTTGTGTGTGTCTTACTGTGCCCTTGGGTGTGGCCTACCCAGGTGTCAGTCAACCTGCTGACAGTGGACATCATGAAGATAGACTCAGCCCCCTGAAACCTGACCCCTTGCCTCATTTGAATAGCTTCTCCTCAATAAAAGGGGTCAGCACGTGCTCTCGCTCTCTCTCTCTCTCTTCCTGCAGACCCTTAAGGTCAGAGGAGCCATCTCAGCGACCCTAAAGAAAAAGGTATTTGTGTCTCTTGTGTGGTTATTTCGTGCAGCCCAGTTAGCCCAGTTTAACTGGAGTGACCCCTGAGCCTTTTAGTCACGAGAACAGAAACCTGGCAGGGGAGTTAAGAGTCAGGTCCTGAACTCAGAGGTGACATGGCCTGAGTCACATTTCAAAAGGATCCTTCTGCCTGCTTTGCAGGCAAAAGCCGGAAAGAGATAGTGAGAAGTTAGAAACCTATTGCAATAATCCAGGCAAGTAGATTAGTGCCTAGGTCCACTTCTGCCTGTGATTCTTTCAATTCCATTCTCCCTCTGCTAAGGCTCATAGAAGACAAATCATAGGTGCTCGATAAAAGCAAACCATGGGTGCTCAATAGAAAATGTGTTGCAAAGTGAAAGCAAGAGTGGTAATGTAGCCTAGTGGCTAAAGAGTGTGGGATTCTGAGACTCAGATCTTAGTTCTACCTGTGTTAGCTGTGTGACCTTGATCCAGTGACTTGACTTCTGAGCCTCAAGTGCCCTATCTACATGTGGGAATGACGACATCATCCACCCAATGCACTTTTGGTGAGGAGGGCTTGCAATGATGTATATGAAGTGCTTAAAGGAGGGTTATTCATGCTCAATAAATACTCCGAATTACCACTTCAAGAGCAGGCTGTATGTGCGTTTGTTGAAGAGGGAAGGAACATGCTTACAGGATAATACTAGAATTTTGGTGAATTATTTGGAAATGTGGGAAATAAAACAGTAGTATTCCTTTTGCTGCATTTCCATTTGAGTGATACACTTTTTACATATAATCATTTTTATTTCCTGTTGCAAAATCAGATTTGGGTTTTGGTGCCATAAGTGACACATGGCACAAGCCAGAGGTGGGTTCGCGTTTCTCCCCAGTACGGAGCAGCCCCGTGTCCTTCTCCTTTGATGGAGCTTCATGGCAACCACATTTAAAGTTTATTGCTAATGTGATTAGTTTCTAATCAGAGCCGACCGAGATTATTACCTAATAGTTATTGCTCTGTACTTCCAAGCAGATGTCAGAAATAATGAGCCAATAAAACTGCTATTAATTTAGACTGAATGACAATTTTAGACCCTCAGAGCTGAAGATTAGGGGCCTCATAAAAAGCAGGGCACAAATAATTTGAGTGTTCAAAAGTAATAACAAAAATGGTGAGGATATGAATTAATAGGTAAGTGTTTCTAATTTAAAAATGGAGCATGTGGCTTGGAATATCAACATTTCTCCTGCACTCTCCCTGGATCATGGAGGAGAACTCGCCATTCCAGCCGCCAGGGCTTGGGCACAGGAGCTGAGGGGGATGTTCTTCGTGGGAAGATGTGGTGCAGCCGGGAGGTCTGTTTTTCATGGTCCTGTCTGGTTTGGGTGAGGGCCCGGGGCCAGGTTGACTGGAGCTTGGAAGAGGGGAGCTTCTCCCAACACCAGAGGGAGCCACCCAGATAAGTCTCCATTCCACTGCCTGGATCTACTGCTTCCCGGTTGGACTGACCTCCCTGTGCCTCTCCTGACACACACCCTGCTCTAATTTGAAATGAAATGTTCTCTCAAGGACCACGGGTTAAAGACCTCTGGAGCTATTGGGAAGAGGTGGAATCCTCAAGGATGGGACCTTCCTCGTAGTAGGAAGTTAGGTCATAGAGAGTATGAAGGGAATATAGGGACCCCAGCCCCTTCTAGTCCTCTCTTTTGCAGTCCTGATCATGAGGTGAATGGTTTCTGTGCCAGGCACACTCGCCATGACGTGCAGCCTCATGACAGGCCCAAAGAAATGGTCATGGACTCAAGCCTCCAAAATTGTAAGCTGAAATAAACCTTTCTTCTTTTTAAGTTGATTATCTCAAGTATTTTGGTCAAAGTAACGAAAACTAGACTAATAGAAACTTTATTATAGATGATTATATTCCTTGTAATAGATGTCATTTGTCATTTTGTGCACACCACTGGGAGTGTGATGCTTGTGTTGAAATCCCAATAGCATCACTCTCCGAGGGAGTGATTTTTTTTTTTTTTTTTGGTACTGGGGATTGAACATAAGGGAGCTTAGTCACTGAACCACATTCCCAGCCCTATTTTTATTTTGAGTCAGGGTCTTACTAAATTACCTAGGGAGTAGCTAAATTCTTGAGGTTGGCCTCTAACTTGTGGTCCTCCTTCCTCAGACTCCTGAGTTGCTGGGATTATAGGCATGCACACACCATCTGACTGAGGGTATGACCTTGAGCAAGGTGTTCATCATTTTTTAATTTCAGCTCCCTCATCTTTTAAATTCCCCATATTAATAGTACTTACATCACAGGATTACCAATAAATATGGACAGAAATAACAGACAAGAGGAACTTTGCAAGGCCCGGCACACCAATGACTGGGATAAGCTGCTGCTATGACATAAATGACACACAGGCTGTTGCCTTCACCTTTCTCATCCATTTCCTTATGTGGGTATCTATTTACCAAGGAGGAGGATTATGTTAGTTTTCTGTGACAAAATACCTGAGATAAGCAATGTGTGAAGAGGAAAGGTTTATTTTCACTTGAGTGAGTTTCACAGTTTTGGAGTTTCAGTCCATGGGCATTTGGGCCTGTTGTGGCACAGTACATCATGGTGAGAGTGCATGGCAGAAGAGAGCGGCTCACCTCACGGTGGCTGGGAAGCAGAGAGAGACAGGAAGGAATCAGAATCCCAATATCCCCCCTATATTGATATGTTCCCAATGACCAAACTTCCTCCCACTAGGCCACACCTCTTAAAGGTGCTGGGGTGGGGGGAGGTAGTAAGGGCTTCAGAAGATCCCACAGAGCCTTCCCTGAGAAGATTGCTAGACACATAGATGTGCTCCATTTTCCACCTGGTGGAATGTGGGCAGAAATGAGGTATCCCCCTCTCTCCTCCCCAGATCTGGCCCATGTCTCTCCCTGCCAGTCCTCTAGGCCCAGGAGACTCTTCCTTGGCCACTGGACAAGTGTAGAAGATGTAGCCATGTTCTTGGAGGCCCTGGGCTGGGAGGAGCTTGGTCTTAAATGACTGAGAGAGTGGAGGTCGCTGGATGGGTAGGCCTCAAGATAGTGAGACCCTCCAGGGGAGGGGATGTTTGTTACAGCAGCAAGGTTTTGCTGACTAATACAGACAGACAGGACTTTGCCAGGTTCCAGAGCAGGAGGAGGATGCTGCAGACAGAGTGAAGAACAGGAGCCCTGGTGGGTGTGGAGGTGTGAGAAGCCATGTGTGTTCTCTGGAAACTACAGGGGACCAGGATTTCAAGATGACATAGTGAGAAGGCTAGGGGAAGAGATGAGGCTGAGGTCACCTTGCCATCTGGAATCACATAGGAGGCATAGAGAGCATGGGAGGGATTAAAGTAAGAACTCTGATGGCAATTTTGTCAAGCATGCCATTCTGGGGCACTTCTCTAAGGGAGGGTGGCAGAGAGTGGTATGGACTCATTCCAGGCTGATGGTTAAGGAGGCTTTGGGACTCACTCAGGATGGGGGTGGAGTGGGTGAGAGGGATGGACAGTACAAGACCTGGGACTGGGGAATGGATTGAGAAGGCAGGAGCAGAACAGATAGAGTGACTAGCTAGGTAAAAGTCAAGGGACTTGGGGTTGAGGTTGTGGCTCAGCGGTAGAGCGCTCACCTAGCACATGCGAGGCCCTGGGTTCGATCCTCAGCACCACATTAAAAAAAATAAAGGTATTGTGTCCAACTACAACTAAAAAATAAATATTAAAAAGTCAAGGGATTCAGTGTGTGTGTGTGTGTGTGTGTGCGCGCGCGCGTGTTATTTTAAATTATATGGATGGCCCCTGACACACAATGATTTGTCTTATGATTTTTGATTTCAAGATGGAATGACCACTTTGTATTTTTTAATTTCCTTCTTTCTTTTTTCTTTTTTTAAACTTTCAGTACAGTATTCAATAGATTAAATGAGATATTCAATGCTTCATTATAAAATAGATGATTTTGTTCAACTGTGGGCTAATGTAGGTGTTTTGAGCACGTTTAACACAGGCTAGCCAAAGCTTTGATGTTCACTGGGTAAGGTGGATTAAATCCATTTTCAATTCAGACTATGTAAATCTGTGATGGATTTATCAGGATGTAACCCCATTGTAAATCAAGAAGCATCTATCTATATTGCAGGGGTAGGATAAGATGTTTTGATATATATCTGCAAAGGGAAATGATTGCTTACAGTTATGTAAATGAACCTATCCATCACTTTCCAAGGATACATTTTATTGTGTTAAGAGCACCTAAAATCTACTCATAGTAGATCCTAAATATACAATATGGTATCATTAAGATCACTCCTCATGCTGTATTGGGGTGTCTAGAGTTTTTCCTCCTATATTACTGCAAGTCTATGCCCTTCGACCTGCGCCCTTCTCTCCTCCCATTTCCTCCCCATCCTGCCCTTCCTAACCTAAGTGGTTATTTTGATCTGGGTTGAGGTTGCTCTGCTTCTATATCCTTGTGGCTATCCACTCCCTTTTATATATTTCTTTCCACTTTGTGGGCAGTGATGCTCTGTCTGCCACAAGTGTTGAACTTGGTTCTTCTTTTCTCAGTCAGTCCATAGCCAGGGCAGACACTGCCCTATCCTGCCCCTGACTCACTCTCCTAGGGCAGATCCCAGGGATGCACAGAGGGATCTGGGCATCCAGGCTGGCCTGTTCCCACCCCTGCTGGTGCTCACATTTTTGCACTCCCTAGTTTCCCTAGGGTGTTAAGCTCCTCAATTATAGGTGGGGTGTGGGGGTAGAGTAAACCCTTCTGTTGGGTCTGTTAATAAACTCATCCCAAGCCTAGAAAAGGGGAAATTATTTGAAATTGATTTGAACCTAGTTTTAACACGCTCAGCGCAGTCACCTTCTTTTGGTGCTCTGGTTAAAACGTGGTGTGTTAATTGACTTGCCTGTCTGGCCTGATTATTCTTGTTGCTGTAAAAGTAGAAATCAATATTAATATTTCCTCATTGTTAACTGTCTCTCTTGAGCCAATATTTTCCCCCTCCATCTCCTCCCATGACTCTGTTACCTTTGCATTTCTAATTGTGTCTGGAATTTATGGAGTGTCTTATTCTTTTTTTTTTTTTTTTTGTAAAAACACAGACACTTTGTGATGATGCTGCGTTTCCCACTGCATCTGTGATCAGTATTTGGAATAGATTGGTTTTCACGCCCAGCTCCTGAAGAGCACCCTCATTATCTGATAAGAGAAGATTATCTTCATTGCCCTTTCTGGGGTAATGAATCCTTCCCATAGCTGGGCTGGGAGCAGAGGGCATGTTTATCCGATGTGTGCTTTGGAGAGCTTTTCTGGGCACTTGGCAGTGACTCCTTGCTGTTGTGTGGCTCCCTGTGTGACCATGACCTCTGCAGCACGGGGTGCCTGCTCTTCCCCTGCCCGGGCAATAGGTGAGCTCACCTGTGCTTACCAGGATGTTTTTTTTTTTTTTTTTAATTGGTTGTTCAAAACATTACATAGCTCATGACATACCATCTTTCATACATTTGATTCAAGTGGGTTATGAACTCCCATTTTTACCCCAAATACAAGTTGCAGAATCACATCGGTTACACATCCACATTTTTCCATAATGCCATATTAGTGACTGTTGTATTCTGCTACCTTTCCTATCCTCAACTATCCCCCCCTTCCCTCCCCTCTTCCCTCTCTACCCCATCAGCTGTTGTTCAATTCTCTCCCTTGTTTTTTTTTTTTCCCTCTCCCCTCACTATCTCTTATATGTAATTATGTGTAACAATGAGGGTCTCCTGTTTGACCAGGTGTGTGCCTCCACGGCGCACGGTGCCCTGTGGTGTCTGTAGGTGGCGCTACTTCTCAGTTGTAATCTGGGTTCACAATTATTGCTTGTGCTGACAAGAGTCTCATTCCTCTCCTCGCACTCCACATTTGGTGCAGCTTAGTGATCTTATTATTCCTCTAAGAATGGCTCTCACACTATTGGAGCATAAAATCTTAATTCCTTATCTCTTTGGCCTTATCTCGAGGTACCCTGTGATGGAAACCTGAGAGCTTGTGGTGTAGAAACTGCTTGCAACCCCTGAGGTGCCTTCTGAGGACCCTCTTGTCCTTCTCCAAGCCTCTCCTTGAGAAGCCTCCTGTGTCTCGTGGGGTGCTGGCCACTTTCTCCCTTGAGAGTCCTCGTGTCTCTTTCCTGTTTTCCCACTGTACTCCCGAGCTCCCTCAGTGGGGCTCTGTCTTCTCCATCTCTCTATATCTGCTATCTGGCATGTGGCCTGGTGTCCAGATGTGCTTGGTGACAGTTTGTTGAAAGGCATCTTTTCATTCTCTGGCAAGATGGCCCAGACGGTGACTGTGTCACAGGTGTGGTTTCACTCCTGTGAGGAGATACCCAGCCTCTCTTTCACAGACGGATCACTCGGGGCACAGGCAGGATAAGTAGCTTGTCTATGGTACATCAGTTTGTAGTAGAGGAGATAGGAATAGAAGGCAGGACTGTGGTGCTTGATTCCTTAGAAAACTTGGAATGGAACCACCATTGACCCAGGTAGCCCACTCCTGGATCTTTACCCAAAGGACTTCAAATCAGAGTACTACAGGGACACAGCCACATCCATGTTTACAGCAGCTCAACTCACAATAGCTAAACCATGGAACCAACCTAGATGCCCTTCAATAGATGAAGAGATAAAGAAACTCTGGTATAAATGCATAATGGAATATTACTAAGCATTAAAAGAGAATAAAATTACGGCATTTGCAGGTAAACGGATGAAGTTAGAGAATATCATGCTAAGCGAAGTAAGCCAATCCCCCAAAACCAAAAACCAAATGTTCTCTCTGATAAGTGAATGCTGATCCATAATGGGGAGAGGATATGGGTTGAATGAAGGGACTTTGATTGGGCTAAGGGAAAGGAGGGAAAGGGAGGGGGCATCGGAGTAGGAAAGATGGTGGAATGAGACGAACATCAGTATATGCATGCTGCACATATGGTGCAACTCTACATCGTGTACAGCCAGAGAAGTGAAAAGTTGTGCTGCAATTGTGTATAAAGAATTGAAATGCATTCAGCTGTCATGTATAACTAATTTGAACAAATTTTAAAAAAAGATAGTTTAAAAAAAAACAACAACTTTGCCTTATCCATTTTAGTACATGGCACTTCTCTCCTCTCTGCTTGACCAGACCCTGCATGGGGACAGGCCCTTGTCCTCTGTGCTGGCATTCCTGCCTCTCTTATAGGTTTATATTGTGGTAAGAGGAGATGGCAGTCTTCATGAGGTCTGGGAGGTAGCAAATGAGCACTGTGTGCTGGTTTTTCCCTTTCTCCTTGTGTACACTCTCTGACTGTGTCTGCCCTGCTCTGGGTCTCAGGACCTGAGCTCTGCAGACCTCTCTTTGCTCTCTGACTGACATGAATTTGGCCCTTGGGAGACACTAGGTCTGGGAAGAGGAGATAGGGTGGCTCCTTTATTATGTTCCCAGAGCAATGGGCTTCAAACTCTCTCCTAAAGGATCAGATGCTTTGTAGACCAAAGGACAAAATATTACTTCTATACAGGCAGTCTCTGGTTTACTTTAACCTGTGATTTTTCCATCTATATGATGGTGCTAGAGTGATATGCATTCAGTAGAAAGTGTACTTCAGATTTTGAGTTTTGATCTTTTACCAGGTTGGTGATATGTGATATGATGCTCTTTGGTGACACTGTGCAGTGACAATAGCCACAGCTCTGTCAGCCCCATGATCACACTGGGAAACAACCAACACTATTCATTGTGCTGTGTTGCTAAGCTGGGCTGTTTGTGAGGCGAGGTGTATGCAATGCATTTCTGACTTAGGTATTTCCAATGTATGATGGTTTTATCGAGTAGTAGCCCCATCGGAAGCCTTGAAACAACTGTACTTATATAATCATCTAAAATAGAGCCATTGAAAAAATAAAAAGCCATTATTAGCTCATGAGCCCTTAAAAAAATAAAAACAACAATGATTACTACAAAAACCAAACCAAACCAAAACAACAACAAGAAGAAGCAACAGTGGATGGGCCAGATTTGGGCTGGAGGTTGCTGACCTTTGATCCAAGTCCAGAGTGGTGGTTGCCAAAATTGAACATGCATCAGAATCACCTGGAAACTATTCAGTCACAGACAGATCCTTTTCTGACTTTGTACATCTGTGATGGGGGCTGAGAATTTATCTGACTGACAGGTTTCTCTGTGGAACCCCTATTTGAGAACCATCCATATAGAGACAGCACTGGCAAGCTTTTTCCCCTGTTCCAGGGACTCTGTTCCTTCCCTTGACCCTTTTGGGCCTGCTGGGTGCTTTCCCATTCTTTGTTGGTTACCTTTATGCTGCCCAAACCTCTGCCCATCATCCTTCTCCAGACTCTCTTCAGCTAAACCCTTTGTGTGCGCCATCTTTGTTAGTTGGACGTTTACAGATATACTAGAAGTATTTTCATGTTCCAGAAGTGTCTGGGTAAGTGTGCCTGTGGCTTTTTATGTACATCCTTTGGAGAAGATTTCATCACTAATTTATTCTTGTACTGATTTCATAGACATTTCTTAAGAATCTCAGTCTCCTCCCTGTGTGGTTGTGTGGAACTGGGACCAGTAATATGATACACAGGAGAGACTGGAGAGCCATCAGGAAACAGGCATCTGTGATGCTGTGGGCTACCTATCTCCACGGGCTTGGGTCTGAGTGGGCTCTCCAGAGGAGGCAGCCTCCAGTGTGACTTGAAAGGAAAGGCAGACACAATCAAGGATGAGTTAGAGGGTTCTCCACCAGCAGAGAGTGTGTGGAAGCATGGATCAGGGGAGCCATGGGGGCTATGATTTGACTGAAGAACAATGTGTGTCTGTGTGTACCAGGGGTGGGGGAAGCAGGGTCTTGGAGTGGCAGGTAAAAGGGAGAAGTGAGTAGAGGCCAGATATGGGGCCCTGATTGTTTCTTGGGCAAACGAAGTAATGCTAGTGGTTTTAATCAGGGGAATGATGTGGCATGAGTTTGTAGTAGAAAGATCTCCTCCATGGAGAACTGTATGAACTGACCAGGGAGAAGCTGGTGGCTGGGGAAGAAACCATCCTAAGAGGCTGCTGGGCTGGTTTCCCACTGATCTGGGCTGGGTCAGGGCTGAGCCTTGAGGTGATGATTGAGAATAAGCTTTAAGATGGTGTCAAATCAAGCCACTGCCATGGAGCCCTGTCCCCAGTGAGTTTGTGAGATGTGAATGTTTATGTCAATGGCTTTGCCTTCTTCCCCTGGGAGGTGGTATTCTTTTTCTGGAAGAGATTGACCCCCCACAACTTCATTTGATGGCTTCATTTCACAAAAATTAATAACATCAAGGAAGTGGACCATTTAAAAGAGTTACAGCATCACAAGGCAGGGAAACCATGATACCTCAAGGTCTGTGATTCCTATGAAGCAAACACTTCTCTGAAACATTTACCCAACACCTCAGAGAGCTCCCGCCAACAGGACTACCTTTGTGGAAAGGTCAGACTTTTTAAAGGTTAATTGTTACCCTTAAGAAAAATGCAAAACAAACCACACAGCTGCATATTTAATAAGTGTTTGGGTACAGCATTTCCCAGCAGCACGATTCCTGGTTATTTGATTTAAGCAAACGAAGAATAGTCTAGAAATAAAGTGCCCATGGCTAGCTCTGACTTGAGGGAAGTGAGCTAGCCATCTTTGCCTGTGGCTTAAGGAGAATTGTCATTCTTCTAAAGAGTTCTTTCCCTATCAACCATAAAAAGAAACAAGCCTGACAGTAACTTGGCCGTTGCTAAAATCCTTGGTCTTTGCACTAGGGGGGCTGACTAGGACCTCAGGACCTCACCTTTGGGTATCACCCATCTGTCCTCTACTCTTTCTGTCTCAGAGTCTCCTCAACCCTCAGTGGCTGAACCGTCACCTCTCTGAAGTAGGTTCTCCTTCTGGCTGCCTCCTGTTCCTTCTGCATGGTTGACTGAAGAGCTTTCCTCTGATTTTCTGCAGGTGCTTCCAGTGCACTTTGTCCAAACCACACTAATGTCTCTCTCCTTTGGCACCAGTTCTGCCCTTGACCTCTGTCCACCACGGAGTACTCCCCTCCTCCTCAAGGAGGTCCCAGGGACTGACCTCACCAACTCCATTGTCTGCCTGACTCCATTTGCATCTTTTAACTTTTTTCCTCCTGAGCCATTTTGTTCTGCAGTCACTTTGAATTCCCAGGAGTCACAGGTCTGTTTGATAAGCATCTTTATGACAAGGGACTGAAACTACCCCCCAAATAATGTGGAGCTTTACAGAACAAATCATCCCATGATAGGACTGACACCCCCCCATATGAGAGCAATTATCCCATGAGAGAACTGAGGCTGCACAAAATCAGTCCTGAGGTGATGATCACCCAGACGATGGCTGGCCAGGATGACCTACACCACCAGTTCTGCAAACCTTGCAGCTGTGTAAGCCCCCAATCCTTATCTTTCTTCCCCTTTTCTACAAAAGCTCAGTTTCTGTCAGCTCTCCTGAAAACAGATCTTGGATCATTCCAGTCCTGTGTCTGCTTTTCCTGAAGCTGATTCTGATTAAAACTGTGGTGAGCCGTTTCTGCAGACTATGGTCGCCATTACAAGATGGCGCTGGCTCCGCTGTGGTCTGTGACAAACAACTCCTTATTTGGGAGAGTTGGCACATGATTTTTCACCACCCTATGAGAAAGCTCCACGTGGCAGCTTTGCATTGGGGCTTGAGATGCTTTATTAAGGCTGGGAGGGGCATCCGAGAGGAGGAAGAAGAAATATCAAAGGCCTGAATAAACTGCTGAAAGAAGATTCCTGAGTTGCGTCTTCCTTGCGGGCAAGGGGTCGCGACATAAAACTCCCTTCCTGCCCTTCACTACTGCTATCTCTTTGATTAGTGCATTGGAATGAGTGGCCAATCCTTTTGGGACCACTGGAGCTAGGGCCTTTGCCCAAGGACATTGGCAATACTCCCTGAGCTTATCTTGCCCCCAAACCCCCGACTTGTATTCTTGGGTTATTTTTTCACTACTTATTGTCCTTCTAGAATCCTGTCTACCCAGGTGACAATTTCTATTGACATTTTCTTTACTATCTACCTCAGGATGGTCTCCTTTCATTTAGAAGGCCACACTCTAGCCAGACCTTCTTTCCTGGGTCACTAGAATAATTTCCTAACTGTCTCTTCTGCAGCTCGTTCTTTGCCTACTGACACAAGACGCGTGTTCTTGAAGATCCATTGGGATTCTGCAAATGCTTAATGGGAATTTTTTGCTGCTTTCTTATTTTCTGTCTATGGAATGTGCTTTGGTTTGAAAGTTTTTGCCCCCTTCCCAAACTCATGTTAAAACTTAATCCTCAGTACAATCGTGTTGGGAGATGTTACCCTCATGAATATGTAATGTCATTAGACAAGTTTGACGGTAAGTTTGCCCTCTTGCTCTGCCCTCCCAGTTTCAATCATGGGTTGATGAAACCAGAAGTTCCTCCTGGATGTCAGTGTCTTGATTTTTTTTTACTTCCCAGCCCCCCAGAAATATAATGAAATGAGTTTCTGTTCTTAATAAATTACCCAGCCTCAGGTACTCATTTGGGGAAGAACAAATGGAGACAGAGATGGAGAACCAAATGGAGAATAAGATGGAGACAGAGCATAATGTGGCTACAACCCTGTTATGGTTTGGATATGAAGTGTCCCCTAAAGACTCTTGTTAAAAGCTTTATCCCCAATGCAGCAATGTCTAGAGGTGGGCATTTGGGGAAGTGACTGGATCAGGAGGGCCCTGACCTTATCAGTGGGTCAACCCATTGATGACTTCATACCTGAGAGGACTAGTGGAAGGTGGGAGAAAGTTTTTGAGGTTAGGTTAGTGGGTCCTTGGGGATGTGCCCTTGAGCACTCTATCTTGTCCCTGGGACCTTAATCTTTTGCTTTGTTTTCTGACCTCCATGAGGTGAGCAGCTTTCCTTCTCCTTCCATGATTTTCTGCCTTGTCTCAGGCCCCAAAGCAATGGAGCCAGTCCACCATGGACTGCAACCTCTGAGAATATGAGCCCAAATAAATCTTTCCTCTTAGTCATTTTGTCACAGTGATAAAAATCTGACTAACACCAGAACCTAAAATCATTGAATTGGCATTGGAATAGGGTTCTAAGAGAGGTAGGGAAAGTTTTGAAGTACAGGTTGGAGAACGTGCCTATATTTCCATGAACAGAGGAGACTCTCTCAATCAATTCTGATGAGGACTCAGAAGAGAAGAGCTATAAGGAAAGTCTGAGACTCTTAGAGCTTCCTAAGTATTCATGATGAGACTTTGGTAGAAATATAGGCCGTAGAGATGATTTTGATGAGGTCTCACATGGAAATAAGTAGCAAGTTATTGGAAACCGGAGAAAAGGCCATCCTTGTTATGTAGTGGCAAAGAACTTGGCTGAATTATGTCTGTGTTCAAGGACTTTAGGGAAAGCAGAATTTAAGAGCAATGAACTAGGGTATCTGCCTGAAGAAGTGTCTATGCAAAATATTGAGGGACTATGTGACTCCCTTTATGCATAGTAAAATATGAAAAGAGAGAAACAATTTAAAGGTAACATTTATAATTTAAAAAAAAGAATAGGACATAAAGATTTGGAAATCTCACATCCTCGCTATGTGAAAAATAAACATCCTGTCTAACACAGAATGCTACTCCACTCCATAAAACCTTTTTGGACATTTCATATTTCCTTGACTCCTCTCCACAGTACTTGGGTTCTGATGGGTGCCATGGGGTTGCTTCCTGAGAGAATTCACATGTATTTGGAAGGGAATGGGTATAGTTATCTCTCCAGAGCCCTAAATCGTTCTAACCACAGTTTGGGAACCAAACAATTACCTGTCTCTCCTGGAGGGTCCGCCTCTTGCCTAAGCTCTAGCTATCTGAATTTGAACTTCTAGACCACTGTTAAGTTTGCTTCCTAAAGGTACCAAGTGATCACAACCTTCTATCTGTCTTCCTAAACTGACAGGAATTGGTCTCAACCTTTCCGTACATTCTCAGTTTCTCTATCTGTGTTTTCCATCAATTGTTTCCTTACTAGTTTGTTTCAATTGGATCTCATCTTTCTAAATTCCATCATGAGGGCTTGGCATAGAGCTCACTGCCAAAGTCTGAATCTCTCTTCTCCCGCTTACTGGGCATTCAGAAACCCACCACATGGACTATGCTACTGTCGACATTCCTGCATGTCTGTTCGAAGGCTGTTGAATATTATTCCCTAGAAACAGAGAGATTTGTGACTTTTGACCTTGAATCATTCTGGACTGTGCAATTTTTCTATTCGTCACTATTGCTTCTCCACATCTGAAGCCTGCCTCCCTCAGAACAAACACTTCAATGTCATTCTGACTGCAGCTCCAAATCCTCCCCTTCAATCTGGCCCTGTCTTCCCACAGATGCTGCATCTTGGCTCCCATTCATATGACTGTGACCAGTGAGTCCCAGCTTGCCTGGTAGTTAAACCTGAGCTGGAGACCACATTCCAGGAAGTCTGGCCCAGCAGCTGAAGCAGAACAATCCTTCTCAATGATCACAAGCAGAGACGTTAAGGTTCTTTCCTCTTTCAGGATTAGGTGTCATGAGAACGTGCATTAGTCATCAATTTCCAGTTTCATTGGTTGGTTGTTGGTTTTATTTCTTATCTTTTATCACCCTGGTTGTGGCGTACAGAATGCTCGCTCTGTGTTTTTCTTTCCACCCACCTTGACCTGGATATCAATTTTTACATTATTACGCTGATCGCAAGGTTATGTCATCACTATTCTCTGACCTAGGCACCAACATAGCCTATGAAGAAGGAACAGTCACCTTTTCTCCTGGAACCGTAGGTCTCTGGTATGGCAGTCAGGTGGAAGGTAACTCTGATTCAATTCTAGAATGATAATTCATTGATTTTGTATTGCATTGAAGTCCAGTTTCTTTGTTTTAGGATCCTAGGTCTGTGCTTAATGTTGGTAAGATGTCAATGGGGCTCTGATGTCAACCATGCCTTGAATCTTCAATTGTGTGTACTGTATGAGACCAGAGCTCTCTACACACCTTCTGTGAATTTCAAACTTGAGTCTTCATGGTAGCCTACAGGCCTCTCGACTGACCTGATTCAAATTTATGCCTGTTCACCAGTTTCCTCCAAAATTTTACTTGAACCACGATTATGTGCTGCCTTTTCTGTGTTTTTGTTTGATTATTTGTTTTATTTATTCACTTATTTTGTTTCTGGTTCTTGGTAAGGAAATAGCCATTGCAGGTCAGTCAACTTTCCCTGTTTTTCCTCCCTCAATCATGACAAATAAAATGTTATCAGGTAAATAATTTTAAGTTGGAATTTGCAGAATTCATGATATTATTCCAAACTCAGTTGTGGGTAACATTTTAATGGGTTTGAATTTATAAGCAGGGAGTTTGGTGGTGAGTATTTAATAGTATTTGGCTTAATAGGTTAGTTCTAAACATGATAAGTGAGAAAAATGGTCATTAAGTCATCTATTTCCATGTTCACATTTGTTTCTACATTTGTTGGATTTTTCATTATTCCTCAAATTTCTTTTTTTTATTAAAATACTTGCATTCTTATTATTAACATTCACTTATAATTAAGATTTATAACATGCATTCGGCAAACTAATGGGAGTTGCAGTTGGGAATTTGCTTAGTTCAAATTTCCAGCCATTTAAAAATCACCATTTACTGCAATCTTGACTTTAACATTGAGGCATAAATATTTTTCGCATACATGTCTTATTCTAGGGGCCAGACTACTTTCTAGACAGTATTCTTTCCAAACACTCAGGGAGTCAGAAAATGTGGATGTGATTTGTTTTCATAGGAATTTCTATAGAAAAAAATTTTATTTATCTGTTTGGCCTGAATAATAATAATATCAAATTTCCTTCTTCTACTCTTGTCATGAGACTTAGAATCAAACATGTGCAATAACTTTCAGTTCCTGCCCTAGACAGCAGAATATTCCCTCCATAGTTTTATGATCACAAATATGATTTTCCACTACAATTTTAAGTTATAATCCATTCTCTTTTAATGATGTATTGCTACCTTTATCTCTCTTTGTCTATAATTGCATTTTAAAAATATAAAATGTCCATAATTTTGTCTTCTTTTTCATACTTTTTTCTTATCCTAAACACATTTCAATGTTTTTCCAGTCTTCATAAGTAGAATTGTCAACGCGTGTATAATAGTCTATCTGTATCTTCAACAATCAAAATTTTCATTTTCCCTCTGATATCTTACAAGTACATTTGCACAAAATGTTGCTTCTAGACTATGATTTTAGGGGAGCCGCCTGGATGCAATGCCTGGCTTCTCTCTGCCTTGGCTCTATGATTTAGCCTGAGTTCCTCATCACCCAGTGTCCTCATCTGCAGAAAGCTATTAATAGTCCCTCCTTGTAGAGCTGCTGCAGGGATCCCATGTGTCATTAGATGAAAAGCCTTTGGATCAGTGCCTGGCATAGACTAAGCCCTCCATAAACATTATCTATTATTCCTTTCTGACTCTTACTCTTATTTTTGCAATTGTCCACATTGGAAATTATCATCTAGTCCCCCAGGCTATCCGTGTCTCTACGTAGGTTATGTGAGACATAACCTTAATTCTCTTCACTTTGGGGTTTATGGAAAATCCTCTGGAAATTCTCCACTTTTTGATTTAAGTGGTTTTCCAGGTAGAGTCAAATAAAATGTCTTTGTGTGGAGGCCAGCTGGCCACGTTGCATTAATTACAGAAGTAACAATAGCTTTCCCTATGGAAGCAGCTGTTACTTTTGAAAATTTAGGTGACAGGTGCTTTGTGGAATATGCTTTGTTTGAAAACAAGTAGTTTTATTTCTTCATAGGTAGGTACAAACCAAGGAGCAACCCCAAATGTGGAAAGTTGTACAGAGCAATGCGAACGCTTGCGTATCTGTTATGTCTATTTCCTTTTGTGGAATCACAATGACTGCATTGTTGGGAAACCAATCATGCTGACATTCTGAATGAATTGATCTTTGACTAATTTACTATTAGCCAGTATCCCTATGGCTAGCGGTATTGCTTCCTTGTCTTGATTAGACAGTTATGAAGTTTGACAATTTAATTTCTTTTCTCTATGTCTCAATCTTTCATTCATCAAATGGAGAGAATGAATGAATCCCTGCTGAACTTTACAAGGATGTAAAACACTTTGAAATGTAAATATAACTGTAAATGCTTGTGTAAAATAAGCTATAAAGTATTATGCAGATATCTTATTAAACTAAACATTTCCTTTGAAAGGAGATAAAGGTTCAGAGATTATTTTTAATTCCCATTTTTGGGGAGCTTATCTTTCAATTAAAACTAGGAATAGCAGCCTTTGTGAATGAGGAAGTCTATTGAGATGTAGGGTTTTATTCACATGATGGAAGGACCCCTGTTCGGGTCTCTGTGTAATATAATACTGCCCTTTCTTTTTAGAAATACCTTTACTTTTCAGACACCACCTAGGTGAGTAGGTGAGAAGACTAAAGTCAGATTCACAGTTCTTCTCCCACTTTATGCTGGTGAGATCATCTCTGGGTAAATTCCATTTTGAACCAGCAAAGACAGAAAGTGTTGCATGTAGAAAGAACAGTACAATTAAAATTAGAAGGCCTGTATTGCTTTTGTTTCTCCAGAGTAATCATCAAGAAATCAAAGACCCTCTCCTTACCATCTCACACATTCATCCTCTTGCTGATTTCCTCTGAAATCTATTGCATGCCCAAATTATCCATATACCTATACACTTCTATTCAGAGTATCACTGGAGTCAAATATAACTCTTTTGTAGTTTTAACTATAAAAACCTTTCTAGCTAGCTATATAAATGTAACCTTTTTAGCTAGCTAAATTGCTTTCTAGCACTTCCTTGGAATTGCACAGATACATTTTGGTTCTATCGCACAGATTATCATGTCTCTGGGTTTTTATTTGCATATTAATCTGATATTAAGCTTCAATTAGAAAAGATAGTTATTAAAATAGAAATTTCATTTCATGCAATAAGATTCTCCTAAGGCCTTAGGAAGTTCTTCATTTTTAAGGAAAGAAGAATATATCTGAAAAGTACAAAACATACATGGAAAAATTGTTATAGGCTGAATTGTGTAGCTCAAAGCATGATCTTATTTAAAAATAGGGTCCCTGCCAATTTAATTAGTTACAATGAGGTGATACAGGATTGGCATAGATTCCAATTTCACGATGACTGATATTCTTCCAAAAGAGGGAAATTTAGCAAACACAAGGACAGCACCATGTGACAATGAAGGCACATGAAGGGTGATATTTCTATAAGCCAAGGAACATTAAAGATTACCAGAAAACACTAAAAGCTACAAAAAAGGCATGGAGAAGATGCTCCCTCACAATCCTCAGAAGGAAGAAACCCTGTCAATGCTTTGATCTGGGATTTCTACCCTTCAGAACTCTGAGACAGTACTTGTTTTTGTTATGTAAGCCTCCCAATCTGTAGTGGTTTGTTAAAGCAGCTCTAGCAAACTCATAAAGATTTGGTAACAGGAAATGTGGTGCTGCCGCAACAAATACTTAAAAATGTGGAAGTGGCTTTGGAATTTATTGAGGGGTAAAGATTAGAAGAGTTTTGAGGTCCTTGATAGAAAAATCCTAGATTGCGTATAGGAGAGATAGCATTGTTAAAGGTGCTTCAGGTGCGGACTCAGGTGGAAATCAGGAGCACGTTATTGGAAACTGGATGAAAGGAGATCCTTCTTATAAACTGGCAGATGAGTTGGATTAATTGTTTTCAATTATTTGGAAAGTAGAACTTGGACACAATGAACTTGGATATTTATCTGAGGATATTTCCTAGCAAAGTGTTGAAGGTAGGGCTTTGTTTCTCCTTGCTGCTTATAGTAAAATGCAAAAGGAAAGAAATAAATTGAAGAAGGTCCTGCTTAGCAAAAAGAAAGAAACTCTTGATGATTTAGAAGAGTCTCTGCTTGTCTTGATAGTGTACTCTGGAAACAGGACCAACGGTGTGGCTGAACAACACCATTTGCCAGAGATTAGGTGTGTGGTTTGTGGACCCCATGAGCCATTGCAGAAGACGTGCTGCCATTCTGGACTGAAGGAACAGAGAAGAAGGAAGGTTGTTGGGCATCTGGGATTCTCCTGGGCAGGAAGTTGATTGATGGAACTATGTGGCTGTTCATATGTGTTTTGCTATTGGTTCTGTGTGACTGGCATCCTTGGTGAAAACAGGTCACTCCTGTTCATTCTTCTTTTCTGTCTTTTATGTTTCTACTTTGCTGTGCTGTCTAAAACGTGGTTTATCATAAGAAGGAGAAGAATAGAATAGAATACAGCTGTAGACCCTATAAGCTTGATATCTGAGTTGCCAAACCACAGATAATGAGTTCGCAGATCTCTCTGCACAGCTGGCCACTTAGACACATATTGCTGTGAGTGACTAATAACACTAGGTCTTCTCCCATCTCAGCATTTTGTTCTGAGTGCTTGGCTCTGATCACAAAGAGTGTTCTTTCTGACTTTTTCCTCTTTGGGCTGCTGGGGATGTAGATTATGAGGTCTGTATTTGGAGCACATCCCACTGGGGACCTAAAACATGAAGTGCACAGCATCATGTTTCTCCTGACCATCGTAGGTCTCACGTGGTCCTGGCTCCTCCAGGAAAAACTCCAGCTTCTGATGCATCCTCTTATTATAGTTCTAATTCTCATGCCTGTCTCAAATGACCCACCTTCACCCAGGATGGTTTGGACCTTCGGTGGCCACTCTGTGGGAGGATGGAGAGATACTTGAGAAAAGAAAGGAAATGTGATTTTATAAAACCCCATGGGCAGCATTTTTTGATTGATATGCAGAGGCCTCCGAACAAAATTCTGATCCAAAAATCACTTAGAGTCTTTGGACAAAGTTAATGAACAATATGACTAAATTGGGCAAAAAGAAACTAGACTCATTTCCCTAGTGGATCCTCCTCCATCTCTTCCAGTTAGGTACTTGCCTGCATCCAACTCTCCCTCCTTTCCCTTATACTGTTTGACTCTTTCCTTCTTCACCTCTATCAACTCATCCCTTCTCTTCCTCATGTCCAGACTCCCTATCATTTGCCAGTGACTCTCCTAAACCCCTGTGTTAGTCAGATTTTCATTGCTATGACAAAATACCTGAGAAAATCGATTTAGAGGAGGAAAGATCCATTTTAGCTCATGGTTTCAGAGATTTCCATCCATGGTCATTTGGCTCCATTGCTATGGGCTTGTGGTGAAGTGTAGCATCAAGGCAGGGAGAATATGGCTGAGCAAAGCTGCTCACCACATGGTAGCCAGAAAGCAGAGAGAGAGAAGAAGGGACTGGAGGGCATGTCCCTAGTAACCTATTTCCTTCAATGAGAAAAATATGGGAACTTAAAGAAATGGTCTAGCATATCACTAAAAACAACAGTCTTAATCCTCAGAGAATTTAAAGACACCATTATAAAATAGCAGTGATGAGCTCCTGATTTTGAAATGGAAAAATGAGAAATCTCTGGTTGAACCCTACACTCTGATAGTCCTGGTGCTCCTGAGAGTGCCACTTGGTGATACTAGATTACTCTTAACTGGTATTTGTTAAATTTCTCCATGAAACTAGTCATCATGGCATAGACCAATCAGTTACTATCCTAAATCAACATTTGTAAGAAAACTTTAAAAAGACATCTGAGGTTCTTCTGGTGTCACGTGTCATTTATCAAGACCTATTCCTATAAAATTTGTAATGGTAGAGCCTGGCCAGAGCCAGATCCTTGAAAGCCCTTTGAATATGCTCAGATGGATTTTATCCGGCTTTCATACTCCATGGGATTTGAATATGTTCTAGTGACTGGGTGTCTATTTTTAGGATGAATTGAAGCATGTCCATGTCAAAAACTTACGACCCTTACTGTAGTAAAACAATTGCTTGATTTTGAATTTCCATCCTGGGCACATCAGCTTTTATATCAAGTGACTGAAGCATATACTTTATGGGAACCATTATGGAAGAACTCTGAAAAGCATTACCTTCCCCTCAAAGACGACTCTTGCTCTTACCATGCATAATTCTCAGGAATGTTGTCTTTTAAACTAAAATTAGCAACATTTTCAGAAACTCTTCAGCTGCCTTGCCCAAAGTTGCTTCAAAATGCCCCTTATGGCTATGTAGCCCTTCTCTCCGGAAAACGTTGTTTTCCCTCCATTAATTGGTAATTTGAAGGCCCATGTACTTAGAGGTTTCACTTCCAGTACTAGACACTGCCATGTTGCATGCAGACACAGCAGATTAGTGCAAAGAACCCATGTTACTATTTCCAGGATATCTTCAAGAGTTAACCCATCTTCCCATAATATATTGCTAAAGCACCTCCTGATAATCTTCAACCAGGAGAATTTCAATAATATTGGAAGACTCATCAGAGAAAATTGTTTTTATAGTTTTGATGTGTGTCTCTTCAAGAATTATGTTAAAATCCAATTCCCATGGTAGAGGTATTAAGAGGTAGAAGCTTTTGGGAAATGATTGAGAGTTTTCCTCCATGAATCGATTAGTGACCTGAGAAATGGGCTGTAGGAAACAAGATTAGGTCCCTTTTCGCCCTTCTATCACTTCTGCCCTGTGAGGACACATCCTTTATCCCATCTGGAGGACACAGCAACAAGGTGCTATCTTGCTTGGCAGGTGAGACCAGACTCCTCAGGAGACACCAACCTGCTGGTGCTTTGATCTTAAACTTCTGCCTCTAAAATGACACAACTTCTTTTGTTTCTAAATTTTATAGTCTGTAGCATTTTGTTATTGCAGCACATATGGGTGAAGACAGGACCATCTCATGTACTGGTAACCAAAAAATATGTAGTAGTAAAACTCTAGGAAATCGATACTTAGGTGAACAAACCCGCAACTAAACAACAAAATAATCAATTCAGATTTCTGTAAGTTGGATCCAAACAGACCCAAAGTCTGCTTCCATAAAGGCTGAAAACTGTGGATTCTTAAGAGACTTTCCAAAAGTTCATCTTCAGAAATAGTGGACCTAAGACCTTTGGAAGGCGTATATGGCCTCAGATAGTAAAAAGCATCACCCCAAACTTTGGATCAAGACCTCTAATTCCTGATTTGATTTTCATCTTCTTGCTTATAATCATCCTTATTATCATTTTCTTTATGTATTTGGTTGTTATTGACCCACATTGGCCAGCTCTTTTTCCATTTATCATAAGTATTTGGTCCCAACCTACACATTCTAAAACCATGCATAGACTATTTCAAAGAATCACCAATCCCCCTCAATCTTCTTGGCTTCTGGGCATGCTATCTGTCAGCAGACCCCCATAGAAAAAAAACCTCTGGGCAATTTTGGTCTCATCAAACAAGACCATAGGCAATCATAGCCAATAGAACGCCCACTGCACCTTCATGGAAAGCTGATTGTAAACAAGCCAATCTGTGACTCTGCTAGTATCTCTAGCTCTAATACAAGGATTATTACATTGATTGCTCCAACTCTAAGCAACTCCAAATTTGAATTCAACAAATTTTGTGGGATGATGGGCCACATTCTTACTACCTGGGAGAGACTAATAGAGATCTGAATGTTTTTTCAGCTAATTTTAAACTTTTGGCTTAAATCTCATTATCCCCATGTGTCCCTACTGACTGATATTTTCTTTTCAGCATGATGATTATTCTTTTTTTTTGTCTCAGAGTAACTCCTCACGCATTTAAAAAATAACATTTAAAGATGTCCTGTATATATAGTCTCTATTTCTGTGAATCACCAGTGCTGGGAATTTTGACTCACATGTGGGCTTCCAAAAAACCACCTTTGATTATTCAAAATAGTCTATTTACTGACTCACTGTTTATGTGAAGAATTAGATCAATGTTCCCAAAGGGTAGTAACTCTGTTACAGAGTTTATTAATGATACTACCCCTGCCCTGGATGGGATAAAGATTAGCCTCAATTCACTGGCATAAGGAGTGGTGGATGATTACATGGCTGTAGATGTTTATGTTAACTGTTTGTGGTAGAATCTATGCCATGGTGAGTTTGTCTTTCTGTACTTGGAGCCATCAAATAGACAATATGAAAGAGGCCATATGGAGAAAGCTATTTGGTTGTCTATGGTTGATCTTCACAGTCTGTATGGGATTTTTTCTTGGCTTAGGTTGAACCATAAAAGTTTCCTGGATCGAAATCATCTTGTAGAGATTGTTCTTGCATTTGTCATGTGTCATGATGCTGGTCTATCACATTCTATTTAGAGTCTTAAATGGTCCCATACAGCCATCCATTCTCAGATGATCATCATGATGACATGACAGCAGAAAGGTTAAGATCTCCTAGCCACCTATGGAGACGACTCTACCATCCTGGAGTGGTGAAAGCCTGGATCTCTAGCTTTCTTGGAATTGGCCAACCTTTCTCAAGAAAGAGACCGATCAAAGGGAGGGACTGAGAGACTGACTATATAAGTGAACAGTGGTCAGGTCATATGTGTCAATAGATCTGTGGCCCACATCAGCAGCAGGAAGTCCAGAAGCCAAACCACATCCTCTACAGCAATTGTTTCAGTGTGGTTGAGACTTGATCAAGTGTGGACGGCTTCCCTAATTTTTGCCCATACCCTGACTGGCTTCCAACTTGGAACTCACCAGAGACAGCCAAATATGGTCCCCTACATCAGTCACATAAGGTGTTCTACTTCCACTTCCCTGTGCAAACATCATCCAACCAGAATGCATTGGAAGTCTTTTCCTTTTCCATGCCCCTGCCTGCCTTTGAGTCGCTGCCAAACTCAAGGGATCGTGGCCAACTCCCTTGATACAGTAATCTCTGAATAAACAGACTGTGTTTGTTCTCAGTTTCATGACTTTACTTATTTCCATACTTCTTAGCAAGAAAGACTAAAGGGCAATCTCATAATTAAGAACAATGTGCATATGGGTGTGAGGGAGGAGAAAATTCTGAGTCAGGTAGGAAAGAAAAGGTTAGTCTGATTTAGTACAAGGGTGAAATAGACAATATTTTCAGAGTTGCCTTTTTTAAACTTTCAAGTTTAAAAACCTTTTTTCTGGTGCCTTGTCTCACACATGACAGACAACTAATGCATGGTTGTTTTTTTTTTTTTTTCAATGAATGAGGAGATGGAGATTTGCTTTTCATTCCTTCTATTTCCCACAGTAAATCCTCAGCCCCTACGCCAAGGGACATTATGGAGCTATTTTCTGCTGTCCCTGGGGCAGAATGTGATTAGTAAAAATTTGTTCAATATTTGTTTTTCCAACTTCTCTTTTGAGCTATGGTTGGGTTTTATTTTTGTAGGAACCCTTGTTTTGAAAAAGTTGCTAATTCATATTAGATTCCTTTTATTTAAAGGAATTACCCTGTATGCTTGCAAGGACAGGCGTGGTTGAGAATATTTCTTCCCAGGAAGTGATGTAGGTAGTATTCCCCAATTGTTAAAGTTAATTGTATTGAGGCCTTATGAGATCCACAGTTCATTTATATAGTAAGAGGATTATGAGAGGCTAAAATAAGTTTTAGTAAAATAAGCAAAGATAAAGCATGAGTGGACATTTTGACTTTACATCAGAGCACATGCATGGAGAGAGAGAGAGACCTCTGGTTGGACATGTCTTTACTCTGAGCCATGGCTTCCTGGTAGGTGTGGTGTGCAAAACTCACCATAGACTTTATCCAATCTTTTCCTCCATCTCTTCCTCTAAACAGTTTCCTCTCTTCAGTTTTTATTGTGAAAATTTTCTTATCAACTTTAAATTTTTGGTCTATGTAATAGAATACCATAGTGTGTGCACATGTGCGTGCACACACACACATTTATTTTAAATGGGGCTCACTTCTTTTGAGACGGCTTCCCTAACTTTCCTGGAATTGGGTCCCTCCATCTGTGGCTCTCTTCCTTGACACTCTGTACTTCCCTCCTATCACTTGTCCAGATTGGAATTTCATTCCTATTTCCTACCATCTGATTGACCTTTGTGCATGCTTTCATATCATTCTTGGCACATAGTGGTGGTTCAACAGATCATGGCTGAATTAATGGAATAAAGGTACTGCAATTAGCTAATGACTTAGCTATTTCTACACCTCTTTCCTCATTAGGCAGTGCTGGTTCCTCAGAACCTAGGGTCGAGCTGATGCACACTGGAAGCTTAATAAATGCTCACTTTTGAAGTGAACAGGTTGTATATATCTGGCATCATTACACCATCCCAGGGGGCATGTGAACCAAGAAAGCACCAAAAAGCTTGAGGAGAGGCAGGTGAGAAGCTTGCAAACCAAAGATGTGGCCACTTCAGAGCAGCTGGCTCCATTTCTTGCAGATGATCAGTGTTAAATGAAGGGCTAAGTCACCACCTGCAGTAGCCCTGGACATATTGTCATTTTGATTAGAAATGAGCTAGAAGATTTTCATTAAAGTGTAGTGAAAATTTTGGTCTGGGTATTAGATACCTGACATCTCCCTTCTATTTTGTCTTTAGTTAAAGATGAGCAAAGACTTTTACTCTTTGTACTTCACATTTCCTCACTTTAAGTGAAGACTTTGGTACAAAAACACTCTTAAATTTCTAACCCTAAAATTCTCTGTGCCTTGTAAAACAAGACAGTGTGCATGACATGAATTTTCATTTATTGTACTTATTTCAGCCACACTTCTGCAAGTTTAGTTTCATATTTTGGAAAAAGTGGAGCACTTTTAAGAGTATTTTGAAGACAGAATACTGCTGACTTAAAACATCGCCAGAAAACAGTACAGTCATGTGTTGCTTAATGAAAAATACGTTAGGTAATTTTTCATTGTGCAAATATTATATAGTATACATAAACAAATATTATATAGTATACATGTCACTAAGCAGGGTAATCTTATGGGACTGCTGTCATATATGCAGTTCTTTGGGAATGAAATGTTATGTGGCTCATGACTGTGTTTTCATACCCAACTTGTATTCTAAAGCTAACACACTACAGTAACATCTCACTCAGAAACATATTATCAATTAAAAGTCCATCATTCTAATTTTCTACTTCTGTATATATGATAAATATTATGTATGTATGTGAATTATTTTATCTCATCCATCAGAGAGCCATGGTGGTACAGTTTATGAGTTTGTGTGTCACACACAATTGGGTTCAACTTCATCTGTGGCACTTACCGGATGTCTTATTTAACAATTTATTTTACTGAATCTAAATCTTCACTTCTTACTCTAAGGAAGAATTCTGATGATATCTGTACCCCATTGTAGTTTTTGTAAGGATTATAAGCCTTAACACAGAGTGGGAGGGAGTAGGTGTGACGAAGCTCCATCAAGTTCCTGATACTATTGTGCATAATAAGTGCTCAATCAATGCAGGTCCCTCAACTTGTACTGCTCTCAACAAGCTTCTATAAGCCAGAGACTCTTTCTTCTTCACACATGCTATTCCCCCATGAGCAGCAATTTCAGAGTAGGGACGTAACATAGGCTGATGATTGGAGTGAAAGACTGCTCCAATTCCAAGAAGGAACATAGAATTGAAGAATGTTTTCTTTGGTCAGGGGAATTAGGAGGGGGATTAAACCTATAAAATGTAAATGTCACGGGGAACACTCAGAAGATGGGAGACTTCAATGTGCAGGGTGAAATATATTAGAGGCTGTGCTGTCAGGATCGACCAAAAAACTATTATCCCATTAAAATGCATCTCCTCTGGCTCCTCTCTGCAAGGTGGCACCGTTGTAAAAGTGTTGTGCATTATTTCTCAGTAAATCACAATGGAAATGCGGTGGAATTGTGCATGAGAACTTAAAGGATTCATCATGGTTTATTCCATTACAATAAACACCAAGAAAGTCATAATGGTATGCCATTTATTATATAGTCTCATCAACATTTTTATATGTTAGACAGAGTCTCCACAGGCTTGCTAATGGTATATAGGCCATAAAACCTTTACACAATAATGTTTAACTGTATCTGAAATACTGGAATCTTCTGGTGGTTGCATAAATGATCTGCTTCTTAAATCTTCTCTAAGAGAACATCAGAAGTACAACAAAAGGCCTCTGAGATTTTCTTCTTCAGAACAGGTAACAATCAGTCTCCAAATACTCATTGCCTGGATGCCATCTGCAAGGCTACCTTCTGGCTGTGTGTGATGGCATGTGTAGGTGAGTAGACATGATGACACCAGGTATTTCATATCAGCCAGCCAAACAAAAGGTAAGTGGGGACTTGGGTACACAAGTCACCCAAATCTCAATTGAACTTCCTTGTTGGGTTTTATTTTGGTTTGCTTTCACTGGGTCTCAAGCCAAATTTATTTTTTATTTAACTCCTAGAAAACAAGTATGAATGCATTGAAAAGGGATAGATAACATGTTTTTCATAATGAACCTGGAATGAACATGTTCTTCCACACTTGGGTAACTGTCATTGAATTTCTCTCCTCTCTCCTTCCTTTGGCTTGGCTTCATTCTTCCTCCTTCTCTCTTCCACTCATCACTTTTCTTCCCCCAAGTTTGGGAAGCACATTCTCCTTATAACTGCATTATGAAATGGAATAGCCTTTAGGCAGAAAGGAATTTTGAGATATCCTCAGATCCGAGCCCAGAGTTTTGGATTTAATTATACCTGAAAGGCCACATAGATGATTGTTGATCTAGCTCTGAACCCTCATTGCCTCATTCCCAGCATAAGCAGTAATGAAAAACAGTAAACTTCTCTATAGAAGATAGCCCACATCTTGCTTTAGGTCGTATGGTAAGATCCATCTCGGTAACTGCAGAGGAACATTCAATACCAATTCTCCATGCACACATGAAGCCATCAGCACATGTAAGGGTCTTATGGGTCCATAGCCGTGGGCATTAATACACAGAGTGATTGATATCATCACTCTATAAACCATAATTTATTGTCTGTGCTTCTTCCCAACCTCATGAATACTGATTGGTGGAGGCAGAACAAAGCGGTGTAGAATATGACTCCAACTGAGCATCTTCCACATGAAAATGAACATAATATATGATGCCTAGCAGATTAGCCAATGCATGTGTCAAAGGGAAGCAGCTCAGATAGCCTGGAAATTAACATTGATCTTTACTGTTCAATGGGTCCCTGAGTAGTGTTTTCTGTACGCTTATCTTTACATCTTTTATAAGTCATAGTGGCAACAGGTGTATTTTATAACTTAAAAGGAACAGAATCATATTCTTATGACATCAGACTTGTGTAATGAAGACTTTGTGCCAAATTGGGAGGGAAAAGGGGGTATTTTGCTTTTAAAAAGTATGTTGCATGCTCAGTGAAATTAGCAGGCTTTGAAGCTGGACAGGGCAACCTGAATGCTCGCTGAGTCCGGAAGGAGAGGTAAATCATTTATCTTCTCTGAACTGCAGTTTCCAAATTTGTTAAAGGAGCTGCTTGTGATTTAGTGGTGATGCAGAAAGGAAGGGGGCATAAATAATCAATAAGCTGCAGTTATAATAATAATTAAGAAAGTGTTTGCCTGGCAAATGCAGAGCATTAACTAAATTACAGGGGAAAGTTAACATTGCATAAGATACATATTTGGCACTATTTATGTGCAATTGATTTGATCATTTAAATGATGCTTACTAATAAATACAGTTTTTTCAAACAGCAAATAAGAAGGCATAGTATAACCAGATTCCATCTACAAGTATCTGAAAATACTTTGAGTGCTGACCTGGTTAGGACATAGAAAAGATAGAAAGCTGAAGTCCAGCTCCCTGGCTTCAAACCCCACCTGGGCTGTTCACTGATGGTGTGCATTTAGTTCCTCTTTCTAATCACTTGTAAGGATTCATGTGAGAAATAAGAAGAACCACAGCACATATATCATAAGACTTCAGCTATAATTAAATGCAATCCATGCAAGCATGTGGAGACAGAAAGTGCTCAATAAATATTTGTTATTTTTAGTGTTTTTGGTCTCAGTAACTGTAACTCAGTTACAGTTACTGGACAATGAGAGAAAGCTAGAAGAGTCAACCCTGATAATGTAGGATAATTGTTGTGTCTTGGAGGCATTTTCAAAAATAACTGGCCAATTAAAGAGATGGACAACTCACATTTCACTCTTTATTATTCCACACAAACTGAAAAATGACTCTGGTGCTCAACACCACCCCTGTATAGAAAGTCTTTAACTCAAGAAATGAGAAATTCAGATGCCATGTTACATCTAAAATATAAAAATTGGTTTGGCAGTGATTGGGGAATCTAAGAACTGATTGATTTGAAGCACAAAAAAAACCTTTGTTACCCCCCAAATTAAACTGGCATAGTACCAAGGGGACACTTCACTGAGCAGAGGCTGAAGTCCAAGGTGGGCAGAGAACAGATGGTGGTACAATGAGACCAGAGATGGTCAATGTCTTGTCAGTATTCTTGACTTCTATAATTCTGCCAGAACCGTTGGTAGCTCATGCATGAGCCTATTCCCCCTTGAGAGTTTAGGCAGGATGTGTTCTCATTAAAGTCAAAGATAAAACGATGAGTGCTCACTGGAGAAAATTTTTTTGTGGATATCATCAATTAAATCTCAGTGGTTTATAACTATATATTTAATTTCCTCCCACAGAACGTCGTAAAGAACTACAACACCTTAGAGAGCCACAAGTATTTTATGATCTGAAGAGCCCAGGAGATAAATAGGAAAACCAGGAAATCCTATAGAATAGACGGCAACTTCACTCACATTTTTAATTTTTAAAAATAATTGGCATTTTTCCCATGCTTTAATGACCTAGATTTTTCTTTGAATCCCTGGGAAACTTGAAGAATGCTAAGAAAGAAAATAAATTTGAGAGAAGAGACATTTCAAATTTGTAAAGATGAACATATGGCCTTGTTGGTTACTATGAGTCCTTAGTTCTACCTACCACTGATACCTGAGCATGTGTTCCTGGCTTGACCTTTAGTGACACTATTCTTATTTCTCCTATAGGTGCCTTCCATTAAGCCTTCTAGTAACCTTTCACTAGGGGGAAAAAAAAAAAAAAACCTGGCCCCTAGACTAATGGGTTTCAATCCTCTTATTTTTCATTGACCTTAAATTTAAGTCTGTTTTTCTGCACCTGCTCTCTGGGACCCTTTCTTTAATGAACCTATAGGTCCTTCTGATGTATGAGCATGGGGGTAGGAAAGATGGTGAAATGAGATGAACATCATTACCCTAGGTACATGTATGACTGCACATGTGGTACGACTCTATATTGTGTAAGACCAGAGAAATGAAAAGTTGTGCTCCATTTGTGTACAATGAACTGAAAAACTTTCTGCTGTCATGTATAACTGATTAGAACTAATACAAAATAAATGTTAAAATATTTAAAAAAAGAAACTTGTTTTGAGATGTCTTTACTTCCTATTACTTCATGGACAGTTTACATACCTGTATGCAAAGATACTATATTCCTTCCATTTTCTCATTTTCACATGGAAAAAATCAGTTTTAGGAAATTAAATGCTAAGTGGATCAATCTATGCATATGATCAAACTGATCAAATTATTATACAATCAATGATCTCACCTCAACCTAAAACTTAAAACAATCACGCATAAAAATAATTTCTGCACATGTGCAGTGGAAATTTTGCCTCTATCCAAGCACAGTGCCCAGTCCTGCTCAAGAGTGACTACTGCACACTAGGTCTTGTAAATATGTCCAGAAGTATTCGTTCTATGTGCACATACAAACACACATGCACATATTTTATGTCCTCTTTTTGAGCACAGAAATAAAAATACACAAATAAGATAACATTGGTTCAATCTATATTTTAAAGAATATATAAACAAATATAGATGCACTTCATGCTTTTTGAAAAAAATCATTATGTAATAATGTACTAGACTATACAGCCATCCCTCTGTATCCTGCAGATACCCAAGTCTGAAGATGTTCAAGTTTCATACATAGAATGGCATACGTTTAACATGTAACCTACACACATTTTCCTGTATACTTTATTTTTTAATTGTTCTTTTTAGATATACATGACCTTAGAGTATATTTTGACATGTCATACATACATGGAGTATAACTTCCAGTTCTTGTGGTTGTACATGATGAGGAGTTTCACTGGTCGTGTATTCTCATGTATGAGCATAGGAAAGTGATGTCTGATTCATTCGACTGTCTTTTCTATTCCCATCCTGCCTCCCTTCCCTTCATTCCCCTTTGTCTAATCCAGAATAGCATAATAGGAGTTCTATATACTTTAAATTATCTTTAGATTACTTATACTACCTAACAGAATGTTATGTAAATATTGTCACATGGTATTGTTTAGAGAATAGTGACAAGAAAAAATCAGGTTCATGTTCAATACAGATGCTTTTTTTGTTGAATTAGTGGATGTGGAATACAGACATGGAGGTCTGAGTGTGCATGTTACATAAAGGGTTTTCACATTGTGGCTGGAGACCCACTGCCTGTTTTCATGGGTAAAGTTTTAATAGAACCCAGTCACATGCATTTATTTGCGTTTTTTATGGTTGCTTTGCCATCACAATGGTGGGGTTGACTAGTTGGGACAGAGACTGTACTCACAAGCATGAAATATTTACCATCGGATCATTTAGAAAACTGTTCTCTGACCCCTGCAATGTGATATTATATGTCATATGACAAATTGAACAGTGCACAGGAGTGTACAGCTGGATGTGCGTCAACCAACAGAACAGTCACAGGTCACCAGCATCCAGATCAGAAATAGCATTGCCAGTGTCCCCTCATGCCCATTTCCCACCCATACTGACAGTATTATTACAATTATTATTATTTTGGTGGTACTGGGGATTTAACCCAAGGGTGCTTTATCACTGAACTATATCCCTTACTCTTTTATTTTTCTTCTTGATTTTATTTTGCGACGGGTCTTGCCTTAGCAAGATCCTCAGGATCTCACTAAATTGCTGAGACAGGACTCAAACTTGCCTCCTCTTGGTTCAGCCTCCCCTTTCAGAGTAGCAGGGATTATAGGCATGTACCACCACACTAGGCGGGCAGTATTCTTTTTAACTACTTTATAATATTCCTCTGTTTAGATGGACCTGAATTTGTTAAGCCATTTACTTATTCATGGGCACTTATAATGTTTTCTTTCTTTCTTTTTTTTTGTTAAAAATAATGTAGCATTTGCTGGGTATGGTGGTACATGTCTGTAATCCCAGGAACTCAGGAGGTTGATGCAGTAGTATCACAAGTTTGATCCCAGCCATAGCAATTTAGCCAGAGCCTGTCTCCAAACAAACAAACAGACAGACAGACAGACAGACAACTCCCTCTACCAAAGCCATTGAAATGTCTGGGATAAAGCTCAGTAGTAAAGCACCCCTGGGTTCAATCCCTAGTTTAAAAAAAAATGAAGCTGTATTTAACATTTTTGTAATTATATTCTTCTGATATTTGGAAATTGCATTTCATTTTAAACCTAATTTTTATTATTATAATAAAATTCAACATTTGTAAAATTTGATTTTTATTTTTAAATTATTATTTTAATTTGGGCTAAGATTTGTTAGTTACATTTCTTTTGGGAGGGATAATCTCATGACAACTTTTTCAATATTTTCTGCATTAGTCTGTTAAATGTTTAGTCTCCTGTTTGTGAGAATTGATTCTTTATAATTTCTGAGGTTAACATTCATTGTGTCTAAATTTGTTGACATTTTTATACAGGGACAAATAAAGCTTTCAATCCTGTACGTTTTTTTAATTTTCAGTTTATGTGGGGCTTTCAATTTTCATTTCTAAGGTTATAAATTTCTTCTTTCCTTTTTTGTTTATGTAACATTTTTTTTCTAATAAGCTTCTATGATCTATTTACCCATTCAATGATTTTCTTTTATTTTATTAATTTATTGCTTTAATTTTTCAAATTACTTTCTATGTTCTACTTTCTTGGAATTATTTTGCTATTAATGTCTTCATAATCTGATCAGTGAAATTATTCTAATTAATTTTTATTTATAAATTTAATATTTAAGACTAAAATTTTCCTGCAAACACAGTTAAATACAGCATTAAAATACCGATGCTTATTGCTATCAACTTTAAAATTTTCTAGATATTGTGCAATTAGACTTTTTTTGCTTTCATTCCTAGATGACTTAAGAGTTTCAGAAAATATCAGTGATTTGGTATTTTTGTTGTCTTTTCACGCTGTTAACTTCTAAACGTTCATAATGGTATCAGAGAGATCAAAGGATGTAAGTTAATACATAGTGTACATTGAAGATTTCTTTGTGGCAAAATATATGACCAATTAAAAGTCACGTTCCTTTGGCCTCTGAAAAGAAGTTTTGTGCTGTGGCTTCATGATGTAGAGTTTTGTATGTCGATTAGATCTCACATTAATCAGGTCACTGAGATCTGTAATAGTGTCATTAATTTTGTTCTACCTTGTTTTCAATGGCCAGAGCCCAATGTGTAAATGCACCCTACGGATTCTTTCCCTTTCTCTTTCTCTCTCTCTCTTGTTCTTGCCTCATAAATGTTTATGTTTTCTTGGGTGAAGATTTATGGCAGACCTTCCTTGTGAATGGTGCCTTCCATCATTGTTAAGTACACTTCATTTCATTTACTGCTTTATGCTTTGCATTCAGCGAGGACTAATATTAATAGTTGACTCCCGAATTCTTTCATTTCCATTTGCTGGTATGGTAGGTCATTACCAACAATTTTTCTTTCAAAATTTCTGAGTCATACTTTTTTAATGTCTTTTTTGTACGGCTGGGATGGATTTTCTGTTCTATGAAACCTGAGAAATGGTTTCTTTTAAAAGATAAACTCATCTTAATAACACTGATTGATATGGCGGTTACATTGGATGAGTTCATCCATTTTTAGCTTATATATATATATATTTTTTTTTTTCTACATTTTGGTAATTGCCATTTAAACTCTAAAGAAGCGTGGAACTTTTATACTGTATACAAATGTATCAGAATGTCTTCTTCACTGTAAATGAGCAAAGCTTTGATCTTTGCCTTCTGATATTTGGAAATTGCATTTTATTTTCAACCTAATTTTTATTATTATGATAAAATTTAAAATTTGTAAAATTTGATTTTTATTTTAAAATTATTATTTTAATTTGGACTAAGATTTGTTAGTTACATTTCTTTTGGGAGGGATAATCTCATGACAGCAATACAAAATCCATATTTTGTATTTTCTTTGCCCTTACATGTGCTTGTGTTCTTTCGAAAGCCTGTGAAGTTTATGCTTTGTTTTTAGTTTTTATGGTCAGTATTGTTATTATCCTGTTTGTCAGGAGCCCTTGGTGGGCTGTGTGTGGACTATGTTGCCCATCGTAGCCCAATGAGGGGGTAAGTCTGGCATTGGGAACCTCCCTGGCACACCCACAGGGATTGACCACCTGATGCAGGTGAACTTCCCCCTCAAGCTCTGCCAGAGATCCCACACAGCACCTGAGATGGGTGTGACCTGCCAAGATGTCAATCAACCTGCTGACTGCAAGATCCAACCAAGCAAGACTCTGTCCTTGAAACATTATCCCTGCCTTTGATGTCCCTTGATATAAATAAAGCAGGTGCAGGCTCCATTGTGCCAGAGTATAGACGCTCCATCTGTCTGATTGGCTTGCCCGTCCTGTCCTGCCCCCACTTTTTTTTTTCTGGTGCTGGGGTTTGAACTCAGGGCCTTGTGCATGCGAGGCAAGCACTCTACCAACTGAGCTATATCCCCAGCCCCCTGCCCCCTGCTTTTGAAACTACTTTCTGTGTCCTGTAGTTTTCTCGTTGTTCTATTTTCTTAGCTTTTATTTCTCAGCCAGCCCATTCCGCCGAGGGGAACCCCATTTCCATCGCCTGCCGGGACCACAGGTGAGACCTGTTGTCATTATTTTTCTGATAACTATAGTAATACATTCAACCCTACATTTCTTGACTTATGATGCTCTAGCATATAAATTCATGTCCTACTACAACAGAAAAAATAATTAGTATAGTTATATATTCTTTTACTGCCATTTGCTTCTTGACCTCTGATGTTTGACCTGCTTCTTTTCTACCTTCTAGGGGAACCTACGCCCCACCTTTCATCTACCACCCCTGCCTCTTTACAAATACCCCAAGTGCTGTGAGTTGATCATAGTCCCATATAGGAGTATCTTTGTACCTTAAAAAATGTACTCAAATTTCTATTTTTTTGGTTTCCTGTATTTAGCAATACTCATGGTATCCTTGGTATGAGGAATGAGCTGATCAAGAACTTACCTGTCCTCTTACTTTCTTCCAAATGCTGAATCAGTATGGGTACTTTCAATGTCTCCTAATTTCATCAAATTGTTACACCTGCTTTTTCATAGACATGAATTTGGGTTATAGTTGTTTTGGGGGCTGTTTTAGTGTGTATATACACATCCATCTGATAAAAATCACAGATTTATATAAGTAAAAAACAACATAATTCTTATGAAATAATTACATTAGATATTTTACAGTGTATGTATATATATATATATATATATATATATATATATATATATATATATATATCTCATGTAAGTTATATGTTTCTTAGATCATGGCAAAATACATGTTATATATATAAAATTTTTAATTTTTACCATTTTAAAGGGTATAATTTAATGGAATTTAGGACACTCCTAGTGTTGTGTGACCCTCACCACTATCTAAATGCAGAACATTTCATCCCTCCAAAAGGAAATCCCATGCCCATTCCCCTTTACTCTCTCGCCCTGAAAGCCGCCAATCTGCTTTTTATCTCTCTCTATACCTTTGCCAGTTTTGAACACTTCATTTAAACGGAATCGCACAATAAATAGCCTTTCATGTGTAGTGTCTTTCACGTAGTACATGACCCAGCAATTCCAGAAAAATACACAAAAGCACTGAAAACAGGTTCTCAAACAAAACAAATGTTCATGGTAAGACTCTTCACAGCAACTCAAAGGGAAACCAGCCCAAATTTCCATCAGCTGCTAAATGGACTATATCATGCAATATTATCCAGTCTTAAAAGGAAATGAATGGAATGTGGGTAAATGCTACACCATGGATGAACCTCTAAAAAACATCACATATTGCTTATTGTGTTGTTAGGAATGACTTGCATATTAATGGAAATTCTATATTTCTGTCTGGAAGACTTTGGTGCTCCAAAAGCCTAAAGTCTTGGAAGAAATTATTAAGAAAGGCAGACAGTGCACCCCCAGTCTCCCTCGCTGCCCCCAACTAGAAACCATTTCCTGTGTAGGTGGGAAGCGATGAGATCGATGAGGTTGAGAGGAACGGATGAGAGTAGAGTTTGGACAATCCAGAGAAAGGGATCTTGGGTCCTGCGTCCTCACCAGAGTCCCGGGCAGGGAGCAAGACCCAGAGAGCTTTGGAGGACTCAAGAGCAGAGGGTTTGCACGTGCAGTGGTGGAAAGTGACCCTGTTCTGGAACAAGAGCCAGGGTGCCTCAGCAGTAGCCAAGCTGGCTGCAGCTCTGGGGCCCTGTTGGCCTGTAGGCACAATGGCCCTGCCTTTAGATCTCATGAGAGTATGGGAGCAAGCCAGCAGAGGGCGTGTAAGTGGGCACAGAGCCACCAGGCCAGCAGCTTCCGGGGTGTGCCAGTGACTGCAGTTCTGGGAGGCCTGGATGTCATGATTTCTTCTGTGGATGTGGAAATCCAGTTCTAGGTGGCTTTCCCTGCCTCCTCTACAGACAGTTACAAACACTCATCTCCTTAGTGTACGCAGACCTTGGAACCTGAACGCGGTCTCGGGGAAAGTCGGAGGGAAACCAGAATCAATGGAGACAAATTTCCCTTCACTTCATTGGCTGGATTTTAGTTGTTACAGAAAAAGAATGATCATTTCTTTAAAAAAAAAGTCTTTTTTTTTTCCCAAGAGACATTTTAGGTTTACAGTAAAATCAAGCAGAATGTGTTAAGTTGGATTTCTGTTGTTATTATAATAAATACCTGAGATAGATCTGCTTAATGAGGAAAGGTTTATTTTGGTGTCTAATTTCAAAAGTTTCAGTCTAGGGCTGCTTGATCCTGCTGATTCAAGCACATGAGGAAGGAAGCAGCTCACCTCATGGCAGCTAGAAAGAGAGAAAGAGAAAGGGCCCAGGGTCCCAATATCTTCTTTAAGGATCTCCACGATCTAACTTCCTTCTATTAGACCTGACCTCTCTTTTTTTGGAATGGGGGATAGAGGAATTGACCTCAGGGGCACTCGCGCCACTGAGCCACATCCCTATTCCTATTTTGTATTTTATTTAGAGACAGGGTCTCCCTGAGTTGCTTAGCATCTCGCTTTTGCTGAGGCTGGCTTTGAACTCGTGATCCTCCTGCCTCAGCCTCCTGAGCTGCTGGGATTACAGGTGTGCACCACAACACCCGTCAGACCCCATCTCTTAAAGATTCCACCACTTCCAATAGCAACATGGGTTGGTGACTAAGTCCCTTTAATACATGGGCCTTTGGGGACAATTATCTAAATCATAGCACAGAAGGTTCAGAGATTCTCCACATGCCCTCATGTCCCCATATATTCATAGCTATCCATTAGAGTAATATGTTTGTTAAAATTCAGAAATTTGCACTGACACATCATTATTAACCAAAGTCCATGGTTGACTTTAAGAGTCACTCTCAGTGGATTAGGGCAAATTAATAATGACATGTACCCTCTATTATAGTCTCACACAGAGTAACTCACTGCCTTGAAACAATCATATGCTTTGTCTATTCATCCCTCATTTATAAAACTTAGGCAACTGCTGATCTTTTTACTGTCTACATAGTTTTCCCTTTCCCAGAATATCATATAGTTATAATAATATACAATGAAGCCTTTTTTTACACCTAGTAATATGCATTTAATTTTCCTTCATGATTTTCTCATAGCCTGACAGTTCTTCTTCTCCTTCTCCTTTTTCTTTTCCTTCTTCTTTTCCTCCTCCTTCTTCTTTTGGTATCAGAGGCTGAACTCAGGGGTACTCAAGCACTGAGGCACATCCCCAGCCCTATTTTGTATTTTATTTAGAGACAGGGTCTCACTGAGTTTCTTAGTGCCTTTCTGTTGCTGAGGCTGGCTTTGAACTCGCAATCCTCCTGCCTCAGCCTCCTGAGCCGCTGGGATTACAGGTGCATGTCACCGCACCAGGCTTCATTTCTTTTCAATACTAAGTAACATTCAATTATCTGGATCCACTTTAGTTTATTTTTCCATTTACCTACTGAAGGATGTCATAGCTGCTTTCAAGTTTTGATGATGATGAATAAAGCCGCTAGAAACATCTATGTGCAGGTTTTTGTGCAGCACACATCTTCAACTCCTTTGGATAAATGTCAGTGAGTACAATTCCAGGATCATATAATAAGAACGTACTTACTCCATTTGGCAAGAAACTGCCAAGTTGTCTTCCAAAGTGACTGTGACATTTTGCTTTCCCACTAGCAACAAACGGAAGTTCCTGTTGCTCTATGTATTTGTCAGCTCTTGCTGCTATCAGTGTTTTGGATTTTAGCCATTCTGATAGGTGTGCAGTGGTACCTTATTATTTTAATTTGCATTTCTTGATAACACATCATGTGGTGCATGGAATATGTTTTCATATGTTATTTGTCATCTGTATGGATCAATATATTATCATTTTATTGTGTGGGTTTTTAATTGTTAGAGAAAAATAAAGAGAACGCCAACATTATTTTTTAAAAAATTTATTTGTTCTTTTTATTTATACATGACAGTAGAATGTATTTGCAAATTATACATACATGGATTGTAACTTATTCTATTTAGGATCCCACTCTTATGGTTGGACATGATGCTGAGTTACTCTGGTCCTGTATTCAAATACAAGGCTAGGAATGTTGTGTCTGATTAATTTTACTGTCTTTTCTTTCCCCCTCCCCCTCCCTTCCCTTCATTTCCCTTTGGCTAATCCAGTGGATTTCCATTCTTCCTCTCCCCTCCCTCCCTTTTTGTGGGTTAGCATCTACAAATCAGAAAATACATTCAGCCTTTGGCTTTTTGAGATTGGCTTACTTCATTTAGCATGATATTCTTCAGTTCCATCCATTTACTAGCAAATGCCATTATTTCACTCTACTTTATGGCTGAATATTATTCCATTGTTTATATATAACACATTTTCTTTATCCATTCATCTGTTGAAGGACACCTAGGTTGTTTCCATAGCTTGGCTATTGTGAGTTGAGCTGCTATAAACATTGATGTGGCTGTGTCACTGCAGTATGAGTTTTTAAGTTCTTTGGGTATAGATTGAGGAGTGGGATAACTGGGTCAAATGGTGGTGCCATACCAAGTGATGTAAGGAATCTCCACACCACTTTCCATAGTGGTTGCACCAATTGGCAGTCACACCAGCAATGTATGAGAGTACCTTTCTCCCCATATCCTCACCAACATTTATTCCACTTGTGTTCTTTATAATTGCCATTCTGACTGGAGCAAGATGGAATCTCAGTGTAGTTTTAATTTGCATTTCTCTAATTGCTAGAGATGATGAACATTTTTTCAGATATTTTTTGACCATTCATATTTCTTTTTCTGTGTTTGTTCAGTATTTTAGCCCATTTATTGATTGGGTTATTTATTTTTCTAGTGTTAAGTTTTTTGAGGTCTTTGTATATCCTGGAGATTAATGCCTTATCTGAGGTACTGGTGGTAAAGATTTCTCCCATTCTGGACCTCTGTTCACGTTCTTAATTGTTTCCTTTGCTGTGAAGAAGCTTTTCAATTTGATACCATCCCACTTATTGATTCTCAATTTTACTTTCTTTTCAGCAGCACAAGGAACATTCTCTAAAATAGACCACATCTTAGTCCATAAAGCAACTCTTAACAAATACAGAAAAACAGAGGTGATACCTTGCATTCTCTCTGATCATTATGTAATAAAATTAGAAATTAATGATAAAATAAAAAAGCTACTCTAACACCTGCAGACTAAAAAGTATACTATTGATTGACCAATGGATTACTTAAGAAATCAGGGATGAAATAAAAAAAAAAAAAACTTAAAGGTAACTGAGAATAATGAAACAACATATCAAAATCTCTGAGATACTATGAAGGTAGTGCTAAGAGGAAAGTTCTTTGCATTGAGCTCATTCATTAACAGAACAAAAAGTAACCAAATTAATAGCATAATTTTACATCTAAAAGTGCTAAAAAAGAAGAAAAAACCTCACCCAAAGCAGTAGAAAACAGGAAATAATTAAAATCAGAGCTGAAATTAATGAAATCAAAGCAAAAAAGTTTTCAAAAAAATCAATGAAACAAAAAGTTGGTTCTTTGAAAAAATAAACAAAATTGATAAACCCATAGCCAAACTAACAAAGAAAAAGAGGGAGAACCCAAATTACTAAAATTTATGATGAAAAAGGAAATATCACCATAGACACCACTGAAATACAGAAGATAATCAGAAGCAACTTTAAAATCTATACTCCAATAAAATAGAAAATGTTGAAGATATCAATAAATTTCTGGAGACACACAACCTATCCAAATTCAATCAAGGGGGCACAGAGAATTTAAACAGATCAATTTCAAGCAATGAAATTAAGGTTGCCATCAGAAGTCTACCCACAAAGAAAAGCCTAGGACCAGAGGGATTCACACCTGAGTTCTACAAGACCTTCAAAGAATTCACACTAATATTCCTCAAATTATTCCATGAAATAGAAAAGGAAGGAACCCTTCTAAACTCATTCTATGAAGCTAATATCACCCTGATACCAAAACCAAACAAATATCATCAAGGAAAAAAAAACTTCAGACCAATATCCTTGATTAATGTTGATGTAAAAATTCTCAATAAAATACTGAGAAATCACATACTAAAACATATTAAAAAGATAGTGCACCATGATCAAGTAGGGTTCATCCCAGGGATGCAAGGTTGGTTCAATATATGGAAATCAATAAAGGTAATTCTCCACATCAATAAACTGAAAGACAAGAATCACATGATTATCTCAATAGACACAGAAGAAGCATTTGACAAAGTTGAGCATCCATTCATCCTCAAAACATTAGGAAAACTAGGGAGAGTGAGAACATATCTCAACATTGTAAAAGCTAGATACACTAAACCAGAGGGCAATATCATTCTAAATGGAGAAAAGTTGAAAGCATTCCTTCTAAAAACTGGAATGAGACAGGGATGCCCTCTTTCACCACTCCTTATTCAACAGAGTCCTCAAAACTCTAGCCAGAGCAATTAGACAAAAGAAAGAAATTAAAGGGATACAAATAAGAAAAGAAGAGCTCAAATTATCCCTATGTACTGAGGACATGATTTTATTTTTAGAATACCCAAAAAACTCTAGTAGAAAACTTCTGGGACTCATGAACAAATTCAGCAAAGGAGCAGGGTATAAAATAAACACCAATGAATCAATAGCATTTCTATACACCAAAGATATATCAGCTGAAAGAGAAATCACAAAAACTAACCCCTTTATGATAGCCTCAAGGAAAAAAAAATATTTGGGAATCAAACTAACAAAAGAGATGAAAGACCTCTATAATAAAAACTACAGAACACTAAAGAAAGAAATCAAAGATCTCAGAAAATGGAAAGGTGTCCCATGTTCCTGACAGGCAGAAGTAATATTATCAAAATGGTCCTCCTACCAAAACTGCTATACACATTTAGTGCAATTCCTATTAATCTCCCAAAAATGCTCTTCACAGAAATATAAAAAGCAATCATAAAATTCATTTGTAAAAATAAGAGTCCAGAATAGGCAAAACAATCCTTAGCATGAAAAGTGATACAGAAGGCATCACAATGCCTTAGATTATAGTACAGAGGTACAGTAACAAAACAACATGGCATTGGCACCAAAACAGACATGAAGATCAATGGTACAGAATGGAAGACACAGAGACACACCCACATAAATATAGTTGTCTTATCCTAGACAAAGGAGCTATAAACCTATATTAGAGAAAAGAGAGCTTCTTCAAAAAAAATGGTGCAGATTTAGCTACATAAGCAAGGACTCATCATGTATCATTTGCAAATGGAAAAGAATGAGGCAGAAGCACAGCAAGAATCCTATCCCACTGTCCCATGGCCAAATGACCAGAGGTGCCTAAAGGCCATGACTAGAGGAGTCTATCTAGGCTGCCATTTGGAGAAAGAGAGTAAAACTCTCCAAAATGTCTTAATTAAAGCTCATCATGCAAACTTATTGGGAGACATGCAGGGATTATGAAAGTGTGACTAGATAAAACTGAAGAATAAACACTTTGGCTTCCAAAGGACACTATGTGATTCTGAGGATGAGGTGGCCATCTGTGGGGTGTGCTGGCCAAGCCTGTATTATCTAGAAGGACAGAATTTGGGTGGAGGGTGAATCCGTGAGTCCTTTTTCAACTCTGAACAAAATACAACAAATAAACAATCATTCAATCGGGCAAGCTAGCAGCTTTTCAAGCTGAGTCTGCAATCTGTTTTAGAGATTGGCTTCACCATTAGGATGTTCCACAGCGGAGTGACGTGACCATTTTTCTCCTTTCCAGCTGTTTGTTATTGTTTAGACATACTTTTTGTGTTAGATATAAAATTACCTGACAAGGTAAAATGAGATGATGTTATCTGTTTAATAAACGTGTAATGGCCATGCTGGTTTGGGCAACATTGATGGATCAGCCCCTCTTTGGGATCCAGAGAAATGATTAGAAAGACCATTAACAAGTCTCTTCTTGCCTCTGGGAAGGGAGCATGACAAGATGACATCATCGTGCACACAGAGAGTCTGTGTGATCCTTTCCTAAGTGGGAGAGTGTCCGATCACTTCTTTCAGGACATTCTGTGATGCCCTAGGGGACGGTTTACATTCTGTAGTCAGCTGACCTACCAAAGAGGGGCAGCAGGTAGTTCAGCTATTTGGACTCATTTGATGTGCAGTACCAGTGCTCTGAAGACCTTTCAGTGGAGGATGACAGATAGCCAAGCTAGACAGCCAATGGTGTTTGATTATATAGACTCTGATGGCATCGGAGACCACTAGGGGCCTCCCAGGAGGTAGGCTGCTGCAGTGGGTGGGTCAGTGCTTGGAGCTCAGAGGGCCATGTCCAAATACCAGCTGCAGTGCTGACTGACTCGGATGGCCTTGTCTTCATCCATTGATACTGCTCTTACCACACACTACACTAGAGACTGGGTAATTTATAAGGAATAGAAATTTATTTGACTTATGGTTCTAGATGTTGGGAAATCTAAGCACATGGCCTTGGCATTTGGGGAGGGCCTTTGTGTTGGGTCAACCCAGAATAATGGAAGATCAAGAGAGTGTGAGAGATGGAGAAATTTTGGGAGCTGAATTTACCTTTTATTTTTCTTTCCCCATCTCCTGGGGGAGTCTTTTATTTCTAAAAATTTTCTGGGATGAAATTCCTAGTTCTGAAAGAATAAAGTAGAAAAAAAAAAGGATTCCACCAAAGCATCAAAACAACTACATTCGCATTCACTACATTTAATATTACATATTGAATTATATATCATACACACCATTTAAATTATATATATATATAAATATGTCATGCATGAATTATATACCCAAACATATTGTACATAAAATCCTTTTATCAGGAGCCTATTCCCAAGATAACTAACCTGCTTCTGTAGTAACCCTGTTAATACACTTGTGAGCGTAGAGCTCTTAATCACCTCTAAAAGTCTGCCCCCCCCCCATACCATCACAGTGGTGATTCAATTCCAACATGTGTTTTGGAGGGAGCATTCAAAACACAGCGTGCCTTGGATGAGTTATCACTACTATCCTGAATGCTAGATTTATCACCTGGAATAGGGACATAAACTCTATCCCAAATCCTCCCATGAAATCATTACATGAAATGAGAACCGACTATGCAGCAGAGTCAGTTAAGAAAGACACGTTCATTGTTACTTATTCGGCAAATACTAATGGAAAATATAGTATGTGCTAGGCACTAAAATGAGTACAAATAATAATAATGACAGGATGGAAAGAAAGTGTGATCAATACAAAAATATGTATTTTATCTATTTTTAAGGTCTTACTATTGTAAGGCTCACTGAGGGCATACAGAAAAGAAGGTTGTACTGAAGGGATAGAGGAAGCTTAGCTAACAGAACTGTTTGTGCTCAGCTTTGAACACCCAAGCAAGGGAATGACAGGCTCTCGTGTTATGTTTTTGTTCTATGACCAAAATACCTGACAAGAACAACTTAACGTAGGAAATGTTTATTTTGGCCCACAGTTTAAGATATTTCAATGCATGGTCGGCAGACTCCTGTACTCTGAACCTGAAATGAGACAGAACCTCATGGCAGAAGGGAGTGGTGGAGGAGGTACAGAGAGGGGAGGGGGTGCAGGAAAGTTGAACCCTTGCAAGGCAAGCCCCAGTGACCCACATCCTCCAAGGGACCTGTGCCCTACCTGCCTGTAGTTACCACCAAGTCCATCCATTGTAACTAGGTAGATTTACTATTTCAGCTCTTATAATATAATAATTTTACCTTAGGTTGACTATTCCTATATTAATACAGGAGCTTTATGGGGGGACATCTCGTATCCAAACCATGATACTCCCCTAGTAAGCAATAGAGAGAAGCCCAGCCCTACCTCCTGGGGTTGATGGTCTCCTAGGCTAGTGTTCTTTTTCACTGATGAATTCAGCAACTTGTTCTGAACTTTGAACAATTAAACACCACTCTGACAGTAAAGGCATTTAGGAGAGAAAGGCGTAAAACCACAAGTAAATCAAATATTAAAAACCATTTCAAGTGAAGCCTTCCATCAACCTCTCAAAACCAGGATTGACATTCCAATTCTCTCCTTAAATGATCATGTCCAACTTAAAAACAAAGTCTAAACTATGGAGGTTGGGGATGAGGCATAGAGATTGTGTTACGTGGCAAGAGTTATTTAAAATCACTGAGATAATAAAACCTTCATTCTTTAACAATAGTGAGATAATGAGATGTTAATACTTCCAAGATTTAATAGATTATTCTAATGAATATAACTGACAGCTTTGAACTGTATATAAAAACTTATTAATCTTTTGACAGATGCTGAGGGTTTTCTTTCTCTCAGTCTAAGTATATGATCAGAGAGTTATAGCTGAAATCACTCATTGACATTTTCATGGCATAGTACAATACTGAGGTGTTGGGCTGGGGTTGTGGCTCAGCGGTAGAGCGCTTGCCTAGCACATGCGAGGCGCTAGGTTTGATCCTCAGCAACACATAAAAATAAATAAAATAAAGGTATTGTGTCCAATTACAACTAAAAAATATTAAAAAAAAGCAATATTGAAGTGTTCTCTCTCTTTCTTTTCCTCTCTGCCCTCGTGTGTTTATTGAGTTAAATAAAACTTTGCAAAGCAAAAATTAGTAGTGATGGAATAGATTAAGTGGTGTGGGGGTCCAGGGATAAAACAAATTAAACACAAATGATAGTGGCTTTTATCCACTGCTCAGTAGGACTCAGTCTTATAAATTGAACAGGTTCATTCATTTCATGAAGCTGTTCTAAACATCTTGTTTGTGCCCAGCAAGATTTTGATGCCAGGGGTAGAAATTAACTGGAATGTGCTCTCTGACCTTAAAAATCTCAGTATGGAGGGAACAGTTGTGATGGGTGACCATGGACTTCCCTCCAAACAAGGAGGAAAGCAAGCACCTGGGATGGTAAAGGATGCACGAAGGGGCAGGGTGATGGATGGAAAGGCTTGGGACTGTTGGAACAGGGATACCAGAGAGAGTGAGCAGGAAGACAGAAGGTAGTGTATAGAGGGTGAGCTACTTAATAGGAAGACTGGATGGGGTACAGTTATTGATAATGAGTGTGTTTATAACACTGGTTTCCAAATTTTTTTTGACCATGACTCAACATAAGAGAAATCTATTATATTTCTTGACTCCAGTACCCAAGCATATAATTGAAACAAAATTTCATGAGATAATTCTTACCCTTACTGTCATCAGTGAATGCTGATATTTCCTCTTCTAATTTATTCTATTTTGTGTAATATAAAGAACGGATTTAAAGACTTAACTACTACATTGCCACTCTGGCTTAAAAATCACAGAGGATGAATGGCTGACAGGGGACAAGGGATAGGAGCCAAACCCATGGGTGGTGACAAAGTAAATTAATAAAGAGGCCAGAGTGTTAGATGAAGTAATCAAGGGTTTTTAAGTCACCAAGGATCAAGAGAGGAGTAATGGCAGAGAGAAAGAGGGTGGTTCAGGCGACAGATCTTGACTGAATAAGGGGAAGGAACCAGGCAAAAGGCAGGGGACCGATACAAGGGAAGGGTGGGTTATAGTCTGATAGAGTGTGCTTCAGAGGGGCTGGGAAGACGTGAAGAACCCGCTGTGGAAGCAGTTTTGAGGTGCAACAGGACATCTGTCCCATAAGACATGGGTGAGAGGGAGACGCAATTTTCACCTAGAAATTTTTTTGTGGGGAAGATACACCATCAGTTAAAATAAGGTGTGAGAATGTTCAGAGTGAGGTAGGGGTAGCAGGGACCTTGCCCTCTGGAACTCAAAGTCTCTCATCAAGTTTGAGGGATCAAGGAAAGGTGGGAGCTGGGTTAGTTTAGGAGATGTGTCGACCTTTGAGGGCAAAAGTCTCAGGGAGGAGTCTGGGACTGATGTGGGAGTAGAGTAGAGACTAAGGGGCTTCCACAGGGCTCTCTGGGGTGGAGGCTGAGCATCCTTTATAAGTCTGTTGGGCAGTGTGGAGCACCAAGTCAGGGAGAACTTTGCGGGTGCATGTCTGATGTTTCCACCAAAAGGAGATGAGAGGGAGAAACAAGATACCACCTCTCTCCTCTAAAGAAAGACTGAGATGTTTGATCCAGCAGCTGATTACACCAAAGTCTCAATGCAGGTACCGGTCGCCAAGGGAGAAAAGAGAAGCATTTTCCATTTCTCATTTCTCAGAGGAGGTGAGAAAGTGTCACACATAGGATGAAATCTAAGTTGGGTTTTGACTAGTGAAGCCTGCTCTTGGTTATAAAATGAAAAACAAACAAACAAAAATAGTCCAAAAAGTGAGAAGAGCCCTTCAGCAATGACAGAGAAAGCATATTATAGTAAATATATAAACCAGTAACACAAATTATAATATATGCATGTGTAAATAGGTCATAATGAATCCCACTATTATTATGCATCAATAAAAAATTTTAAAAGAATCACAGGATGCCCCATATATAAGAACATATTTATATGTTGATTCTTGGGATGGTCCAATAATCTGCCTATCTTCAGGTAGGTGACCTGGTCAAGTGAATGGATGTGGTCAATGCTCACAGCTTTACCTAGAAAGTCTTCAGCTTTCCATGGGAGGAGACCCTAGCCACTTGTTCATAGTTGTTCCCCAGAGGTGTCCCTGCAGGGCAATGGGCTCAGAGAAGGCAAATCATAAATCTTGAGTTACTGGATTGTGAAGATGATCAGACCCTGGCTGTTGGTCCCAGGCCACTTATTAATTTCATTCTTCTACCAAGTTCATATTGAGCAACCAAAAACAAGGAGGAAGATTGTGTGGATGGAAAATCCTCTTGGAGGAAGTGAGACCTGAGTTGGGTCTTGTCACTGCCTTACAACAAACCAGAGCTGCAATTCATTAATGCATCAAAATTGTAATTAATATACATATTTTTTAAAATTCTAATTATTGCACTGCTATTTTTTAAAGTGCAAAATATTCTATAATAGAAATACAGTAAGGGAAAATATCATTTCCTAAAGAGTTTCCATGATTGACTGTAGGTGTGGTGTGTTTGTGAGCACCACATTTGGGTATCAGAAGCACAGAGGTTGTGGTCCTCAACAGCCCCATGAGGGGTAACTCTAATGCCTCCTTCTCGAGGACTTTAGGTGGGATAGTCTCTGCTTCAGCATCTTAACCTGTAAAGCACAGGGGTTCTCATCTATCAAGATGACTATGTGTGATAAGCCATTGTTATAGATCGTGGCCGCCATTAGAAGATGGCGTCGGCTTCCACTGTGGCCTGTGGTAAACAACTCCTTTTATGGAGAGTTGGTGCGCAATCCCTGACCGCCCTATGAGAAAGATCCACGTGGCGGCTTAAGATTGGTATGCGGGAGGCTTTATTAGGCTATGCTTGGGCGCTCGGCGGGGGGTCGCTAGAAGATGATACTTGAATCAAGGCCTGAATAAACTGCTGAAAGAAGAATCCTGTGTCGTGTTTTCCCTTGCCGGCGAGGGGTCGCGACACTTGGTGGCCCGTACGGGGAATTAATATTCCTCAAACCCAGGATCCAGAACTTTCAGCAGTCAGGGTGGTGCACCGGTAAGTTCCCAGGTAAAGTGGGAATCCGCAAGCTAATAGCGGGACGCTCCTCTGTAGAAAAAGAGAGAGCAAGGATTTCATAGAACGGGACGCTCCTCTGTAGAAAAGGAGAGAGCGAGGATTTTTGTACTTTCACTTTCATTATATCTTTGGAGACATTATGGGCGTTACCTCTTCAAGCCCAATTTTGTTGGCCCTAGATGGGTTGCTACGTTCAAAAGGACTTAAGGTAAAGCAGAGTACTTTGCAGATGTTTTTGAGAGAAGCTGATATAGCGGCTCCTTGGTTTGCTTTTTCAGGGAGTCTTACGATTGCTAGTTGGGACAAATTAGGGAAAGATCTAGATTTCGCTCGTGAGCAAGGCACCTTAGAGGGTGGTGTTATACCACTTTGGAAGTTAGTTAGAGGATGTATAGTAGATAGTAAATGCCAAGAAGCTGTGAGTGAGAGTCAAGCTATTCTTGAGCAACTACATGAGGAAAAATCTGAAGGATCACATAGTGAAGTGGCAGAGAGTATTAAGAGTAAGAGTAATGAAAAGGCAAAAAAGCCTGAAAATAAAAATAGGAGAAGGCTCTACCCAGACTTGACCGAATTAAAAACGCCTGAGAACACAAGCGACTCAGAGAGTTCTGAGGACCTTGATATATTGCTACAACAACTACGCAAGATAAAAATGAAGAAGAAGAAAAAGGAGATACAGGGCACGCAGGCCTACTGTAGGAAGGGGAAAGGATCTAATATCAGTCAACAAAACTCTGAGGAGGAGGAGGTAGAATATCTAGAAGAAGATATGGTGCCGGTTGCCCCACCCCCATATGTGGGGGGGAGCCAAGGTTCCGGGAGATCTTTTCATGTGCAAGTTTGGAGGACAGTTAATACAGATATGGGACTTGCATACCCTGTATTTCAGGACAATAACAGGGGAAGATATCATGAGCCTTTAGACTTTAAGATAATTAAAACCTTGGCAGAATCTGTCCGCACTTATGGCATAGATGCCGCTTTCACTCTCACTCAGGTGGAGGGACTTACTAGATTTTGCATGACTCCCTCAGATTGGGCTAGTCTAGTCCGCGCTTGTGTTTCCCCAGGGAAATATTTGGATTGGAGAGCATTTATGTTAGAGGGTGCAATAGAGCAAGCTGCCCAAAATCACGCAGCAGGACACCCTGCCTGGGATAAGGATATGCTTTTGGGGCAAGGCAGGTTTGCTAATCAACAAACAGGATACCCCCCTGAGGTATATGACCAGATTAATAACATTTGTATCCGTGCATGGAAATCACTCCCAAATAGAGGAGAAGTGTCTGGCAATTTGACAAAAATTATACAAGGCCCCACAGAACCTTTCTCAGACTTTGTTGCCAGGATGGTGGATGCCGCAGGAAAAATCTTTGGTGACCCTGATAGAGCAATGCCCTTGATTAAACAACTTGTCTTTGAACAATGTACTAAAGAATGTAAAGCAGCTATTACTCCTTATAAAAACAAAGGCATAGAGGCCTGGATGAAAGTCTGTAGAGAAATAGGTGGGCCATTAACTAATGCAGGCCTTGCTGCTGCTGTCCTTCAATTATCACATAAATCCAGCCCTGTTGCCAGAAAGTGTTTTGGGTGCAGCGCTCCTACAAATTAGCTCAGGGAAGCACCAGGGCTCAGGAACATTGACAAATACTTCTGAGCTTAATATTACCACTATGGCCATTATTTCCCAGGTGTTAATTCCGTTGTCTCCTTCTAATCAGACCTCTAATGCCACTCATTTTAAGGCTTCTCCTTATTGCACTCCTAAGTGTGGCTTCCCCCCAATATTCACGCCTTGCCAAGATCATTCTTGGGAGAAACATCAGGTCGCTAAAGGTTTCTCTCTTTCCCCCTCTCTTAAAAGATACTTGTATAATTCTTCCAACAATAATTCCTCTATAAGAGCAGGTTGGTCTTGGTTTCAATGGTTGATTTCCAATGGAAAGGGAGCCACAGCTGATATCTCTGCTTTGGCTCAATTACGAGGAGTCCAAAGTTGGCTGTTTAATGTTTCTGGCAGTACCCAAGACTTGGAACGAGGTAGGAGACTCGGAAATTTTTCACGTAATTCACAATTAAGTAATGCTACGTTACTCTCCGCAGCAGTCTGTCTCCAATCTCCGTTCCTGTTTCTTTTGGCTAATGATACATCACAGGGGATGCTTAATTGTTCTAATGTTACCTGCTATTTGTCTGAGTGTTGGAATGACTCCTGGACTATGGCAGTGATTATGAAAATTCCAACCTTTGTCCCGATCCCGGTTACTGCAGATCCAGAATCTTTTCCTATTGTTGAACTGATTAGAGTCCATAGAGATTTTGGAATTATGGCAGCTATAGTGACAGTTGTGGCGGTATCTGCTGCTGCAGCAGTTACAGCTGGAGTAGCCATGGCCAGCCAAGTACAAACTGCTGCCACTATTAATCAGGTTATTCAACAAACATCCACCATACTTGAATCTCAAAGTAGAATTAATCAACACATTTTATCTGGGATTCTGGTTGCTAATCAAAGGATAGACCTGCTTCAAGCTCAAGTTGAGGAATTGTCTGTTCTAGTACATTTAGGTTGTGTTGATCAACGTGCACATTTATGTATAACCTCTGTCAGATTTAATGATTCCAGGAATGCCTCCCGCATCATCGGGGAGTATCTATCCGGAACCTGGTCCATGGAAGCAGAAAACTTGATCCAGTCTCAACTAACGCAGATTGCTGTTTTGAATAGTACCCGTATCGAACCAGTGACTTTGGGTCAATTCACCAGTTGGCTATCCTCTGCCTTTTCCTTCTTTAAGGAATGGGTGGGAATGGGCATTTTTGGTGCTATGTGTTGCTTCGGTGTTGTGCTTTGTTTGTGGCTTCTCTGTCGCCTTAAAACTCGCCATGCAAAAGAGAAGGCTATGATCGTACAGGCTCTTGCGGCCTTGGAAAATGGCATTTCTCCACAAATCTGGCTTGCACATCTTAAACAGTGATTTCTGGGCAGGGCCATTGCACCCCAAGTTAGTTTCACATTGCACTGGGATTGGCATGTCCTCTTTCTTATTCTCTCCCAGTGCTGAATAGCCCTTGCACTCTGCAGGTCTTGTTACCATTGCACGCAGATGGGTTTCAGGACTGGTCTTTCTTCTCTACTACAGACTCTTTACCTTCCTCTGGGGCTTAGGGATTATGTTGCCAACTTAAATTTTGTTATTATTTACCAGGCTACTCGTGTTATCCTACTTCTCGCCATCGTCACGATGCAGGATGCAAAGCAAGGCACTGCACTTGAGTGATTCCTCAGCGGACCTCAAGGAAAGCATGTCCTATTGCATGCGGGTTTGACGTCCACGCCCCGCCCTACAAAAAAAGGCGTTGGCTAATATGGGATCAGGTCTGGGGAAGACGCCTCCTTAGGACTGAACCATACATTGCAGCCACTTCTGCACAGTGGGATAGGACCTCTACTTTCGCCTGCATTGTTATTTAAAATAGAAGGGAGAACTATAATAAGCCATTGTTATAGATCGTGGCCGCCATTAGAAGATGGCGCCGGCTTCCACTGTGGCCTGTGGTAAACAACTCCTTTTATGGAGAGTTGGCGCGCAATCCCTGACCGCCCTATGAGAAAGATCCACGTGGCGGCTTAAGATTGGTAAGCGGGAGGCTTTATTAGGCTATGCTTGGGCGCTCGGAGGGGGGTCGCTAGAAGATGATACTTGAATCAAGGCCTGAATAAACTGCTGAAAGAAGAATCCTGTGTCGTGTTTTTCCTTGCCGGCGAGGGGTCGCAACAACTATGAATCTGAGGCAGACAGAATGCTAATGTACATGGAGTCAGAAAATTAAACTCACTAGCCATATTGTTAAAATAATAAAACGTCTTGGAAATCAGAGATTTCATTTTCGTATTCATCACTGATCACTGAGTTATATTCCTGTGGTCAAATAATGAGTTATATTATTAGCTACATAAATAATGAATAACATAATCAGTTTTTTAAAAAGCTATATTAAAGTGGAGGAAATTGACTTAAACTCCAAATATAAGGAGGTAGAGCTATTCTTTAAAGCAAGTTAATTTTTTTTCCTTTTTAACTGATACACTTTGGACCTGGCTAAAAGATAAGTATGAAAGTAGGAAATGGTCTTAGAGGCTTTTTAAAAATAGGTCTTAAATTGCAGTTCTGCATAGAAGCAGGAAACTTGATGATACAATGTATTTGTCTTCTCTTAGATTCACCTTTCTCTTTTTCCTGACTGCACAGGTGTCTTTCATGTTGAGCTTTTTAAATGACTAGCTTCATTTGCAATTTGCTAGAAGGAGGTCGAATGCAACTTCTGATTTTTGAAAGGAAATATTTTAGTGTAATAGAATGATTGAATACAAGGTACTACTGATACAGTTTCTAATAACTTCCCCAGAGATTAGAGAGAGAAAGCTGTGAATAGAAAACATGGTTATCTGAGTTTTAAATGTATATGGTTAAAATGAAAGAGTTTTTTTTTCTTTAGATAGAGATTGATATGGGTTTAGAAGTTGGGCACAGCAGAAGGGAGAAATAATAGCTTTAGCTGCACTGTTATCTGCTATTACTTATCATCGAGAATCAGCTAATGGTTTGCAATTCTTCCTCTTCTTTATTTAATAGGTTGGGGTCACATCTGCATATCTGTGATGAGAATCCAGCCACAAATAACTGTAGTTGTTCTAGGCATCTGCTGTGTAGTCATTCTAGATGATAGAAGAATAACAGAAAATATTGTAAAAAACAGCCTGCATTGTGTGGTTTCCTTAAGTGTGAAAAAGTAGTTATAAAAATCATTATTCTAGGGCACAGTAGAAGGTAGGTAGACATTAAATGATGGCTATTATTATTATGAGAGTATTTATTAGAAAGTAGGGCTTGTGGCAAAACAACCAACCAAGCAAACAAAAAACAAAAAAATCTCAGGTTTCCCCTTTCTGTTTTTTCTTTATTTACAATGTATGTTAAACTTTAGAAAAATAACAGATGAATCGATAAATAAACTGTGATATATATATATATATATATATATATATATATATATATACATACAATGAAATATTACTCAGCCTTAAAGAAGAATGAAATTATGGCATTTGCTCGTAAATGGATGGAGCTGGAGAGTATCATGCTAAGTGACATAAGCCAAACCCCCCAAATCAAAGGCTGTATGTTTTCTCTGATATGCAAATGCTAATTCACAATAAAGAGGTGGGGGCTATGGAAAAATAAAATTACTTTGGATTAGGTAGAGGGGAGTGAAGGAGGGAAAGGAGAGAGGAAATGTACCTTTTTATATAACAGGAAGTATAGGGTAGGAAGGATAATACAATGAAGCTGACATTATTACACTATGTACATATAGACTACACAACTGGTGTGATTCTATATCATGTACAACCAGAAGAATGATAAATTATACTCCATTTATGCATGATATGTCAATGTGCATTCTACTCACAAGTATAATTAATTAGAACAAATAAGATAAATAAAAAAGAAAAAAGTTATAAAGAAGTTGGTATACTGAAGAAAGGGGGAAATAATAATAACAATATGAAGAATGCCCACAACTCTTTACTTAGATTCACCTTCACCTATTGTTATTTGTTCTCTCTCTTTACATACATCTTAATTATCTATCTATCTATCTATCTATCTATCTATCTATCTATCTATCTATCTTGTAATTATCTGTCTTTATATTTTTCCTTCATCAATACATAATATATTTCATATACCATGGCCCTTTAAATGTAAATACTTTACTAAATATTTCCTAAGAATATAGATATCTTTGTACATAAGCAATGCCATCCTCAAATGCAACAAATTTAATATCAGTAGGATGCTTTTATCTAATTTTACCCTTCATGTTCTGATTTTGTCAGTTGACCTAATTTTTTTCATGGAATTTTTTTTTACCATAAACTAGAGAACCCAGCCAGGATCAGATGTTATATTTGGTTGTCATGCCTGGAATATTTCTATATCAGTCTTTGTATTTTATGACATGGTGTTTCTGAAGACCACAGATTCTAAAGTCAATGTTACATAAAAAGGTACATTTCCTCTCACACCTCTGCTGTCCTGTCCTTCCAACCCCTTGTAGATAACCAGTATCATGGTTTTCTAGATTATCCTTCTTGTGCTGCTGATGGTGAAGATGGGTGCATGCAGACTGCTTTTTTATTTCTGTTTCTTATTGAAAGGTAGTTTTTGTAAGGATTCTGGTTGTGGAAATGTACAGAACAGTATTCCTCTGGTGAGCAAACTGCTGGGGGTAACAGGTGCCCTGTTTTCTACACTTGGAATATTCTGCAGTTTCTCTCAGGGACTACTAAGATAACTAATATATGCAATGCCTAGCTGCCGTGGCAATGTCCTGCATGAGGAGACTCTGTGCTAGAGTCTTATCAGCCTCAACCTTGATCTCAGGCACACACACTCCTGGGAATACAGGAAACTCTCTTGTTAAACAATCACAATATTTCACCAAGCTCCACTGGGCCTGAAACTGTCCACATAACAGTAGTTTTAAACAATGGACTTTCTTGAGAGCTACACAAAACTCCTAACATTTATTTGCACAATGCAAATATAGTATGTAACTGGGGAATAAGCTGCATGATGTTGCTGACTCTGTAACCTGCCTAATGACACAATGAACATTAATGGACTACTGATGCCAGTGACCTAATGTAACCTATTGATAAAAATAATGCTGGAAGCTTGGGTGAGGGCTTTCTGCCTCTCTGCCACTCTGCCATTCTGCCATTCTGCCACTTTGCCTCTGCACCTTGCTTCTGTCTCTTTTTGTTTTCTTTACAGGTTTTCACTTTACAAGCTTTACAGTATCTTCTGGAAATCGCTTCACATTGGTTCATAAAATCATCTTTCTTATTTTTCATAGCTATATGCTACTCTATTGTGTGTGTGTGTGTGTGTGTGTGTGTGTGTGTGAGAGAGAGAGAGAGAGCGAGAGAGAGAGAGAGAGAGAGAGAGAGATTATACCCAAATCTCAAGTCTCTCTATATCTGGACACTGGTGGTTTCCAAATTACTATTTAATAAGACCAAATAATGTTGCAACAAGTAACAGTACATCTGGATGTGTATTGCTTGAAATTTATATTCAGGTTAATAGGAATGTTGAAGCTAAGGATGAATTATGCATATGTAGATATATTTTTAGAATTACCAAAATCTATAGAGGTATTCAATTTGGTATGGGCACCTGTACTGGACACAGAGCTGGGAAAACTCTATGGTGGTCCCTGGTGATGTACAACATTACCAGCTACCATTAAGTCTGGTGCTTTTAGTTTGGCTGACTCTTCTGTCTCTTTAGTAAATATTTCTTGAGAATATGGAATTTTTGTTCACAAACACAATGCTGTTTTCAACTTTAGCATCTCTTCCTTAGTCATCAAACCTGCTTCAATTGCTCACTTTGAGGAAAAGTGATGCTGACTAAGTTGGGAGCTGTCTTTTGTTATTTTTTCTTTTTTTCCCCTTATTTTTTAATTGGTGCATTATAGTAGTACATAATGGTAGGATTTGATGTATTCATACATGCATGAAATATAGTGATATAATTTGTCCAGTATCATTCCCCAGTATTTCCCCCTCCTCTCTGTGCCTTCCTGATCCTGGTCCTGTTCCTCCATTCTACTGACCTTCCTTCAATTTTCATGAAATTCCCTTCATGTTTCCATTCCTTTTTCCTCTTTAGCTTCCACATATGAGAGAAAACATAGAACCCTGACCTTATGAGTTCAGCTTATTTCTCTTAGTATAATTCTTTCCTCCTCCTCCTCCTCCTCCTCCTCCTCCTCTCTCCTCCTCCTCCTCCTCCTCCTCCTTCTTTTCTGATCATGCAGGAGAATTTCCTTCTTTTGAAGAGGACCTAATGGTGAAATCAGAAGGTGGAATAGGGCCAAGAGCCGAGCATGGAGCAGCAATGAATAAATCAGGGAGGGGATCAGAACAGAGCATTGGAAACATTTACTCTGTGACAATTTGAGACAGAGAATGCAATTGGGTAAGGAAAAACCATGGCCCAGGGCAGAGGAGAGTGAGCTCCACAAGAATCTGCAACTGCTGTGATTCATAGGAGGACTGTTTACATTCAAATGACCATCAAGACAGAAGAGTGATCAACATTATCAAGCATCTTCATCTGTGCTTGGATTAGTTGGGAGACACCTTCAGCAGCTAAATTTAGCTAATAGTTATTTTTCATTCTTAGACTACTATTCATTTTTTCCAGCTTAATTCAGCTCAGTGCTTACTGAAAATCAGGGATTATATTAGATGATGTGGCTTAAAGGCATATTCTCCCCAGCCCCTGCCTTCTGGGGTCTCCTGGTCATAAGTCCTCATGTGAGTGTGATACCCATAGTGACAGGAAGCTCCACCACAACCAGGTAGGTGTAGAGCAGGTGGTACTGGGATTCCTGGGACTCTTGAGGAGCACCAGACATTCCAGAGGAGGTGGTGGCCATCTAGCTAAATTTTAGCAAAATAATGAAAGAGAACCAGAAGACAGGCAATGGGATTTCGGCAGAGAGAACTTTCTCTAGACTGCAAATATAGCTTCGAAGAACAAAATGACAGGTATGCCTGTGTTCAGCTGCATACACAGGATGCCAAGTGGGATGCAGAGGGAGAGGGGGGAAAGACTGTCTTTAGACCCTCTTGTTACTTTTTATGGTCAAGGGGATATGCAGGGATTTTTCTTTTGTCACTAACCCAACTATCTGTGCATTGGTTCTAGTTGTTAACAATCAGGAAAAGCAGTGGAAATAATATTAATAATAACATACAGATGATCCTATAAGTAGATCCTATGAGAATCTATAATATGCTGATTTAGATTCTTTTGATAGGGTCACATCCCAATAAAACCAGTGTAAAAGGTGCATGGATCATAAGTAAAAAATGCATTTCATACAGACAAGCTGCCTTAAATGGGCTCAGAAAACTTACATTAGCCAATGATTGGCAAAACAGAGAGCCTATTTTATAATACAGATATTGTTGAATAATCTCACGGATTTATTGAAAAATTGTCCTGAAAGTGAAAAACAGAATTCTTGTATGGGTACACTTTCACACCCTGGTAAAGTTGAAAAATCAAGTCAAACCATCAGGGTCAAGACCATCTGGAGTCACTTCTCCTCCTCCTCCTCCTCTTCCTCTTCCTCTTCCTCCTACTCCTCCTCCTTCTTTATAATGACAGAAGTTCATTGCTCACAGCTCTGGAGTCCAAGATCAAGGTCATGGCAGAGTTGGGGTCTGATGAGGGCCTGCTTTCTCATAGACAGTCTCTTTTCACTCAAACCTTACATGGCAGAAGTGTGGAGGGTCTCTCTAGGGCCTCTTTTGTAAGAACACTAATCCCATTTATGAGGGCTGAATTACCTCCTAAATGCTCCACTCCTCCTACTCTCACCTTAGGGCAAGGATTTTGGAAGGATATAAACATTCAGACCATAATAACATCGTTGCCAGATTCTGCCAATTCTTTTTCACAGTACTATGCTTTTACCAATTTATACTTCCACTAAGAGTTTCTCAGAATTTCCATTTTCTTACACCCTCACTTCAACTCATAAATAGTTAAAATATAAAAAGTAAGAAGTGGTGCCTCAGTGTACTGACCTGTGTTTCCCCAGTTGCCAGTGATTTTGAGAGTTTTTTTTTTTTTCACATTGGTCATTGATGTTTTCTATACATAGCAGGTTTCTACCTCATATGTGTTTTTATGTCATTTGTGTAATTTGCTTGTTTTTTAAAAATTATTTTATTTTAATTAGTTATACATGACAGTAGAATACATTTATGCACTTTGATATATCATACAGAGATGGAATGTACTTTCTTATTTTTCTGAGTGTACATGTTTCAGAATCATATTGGTCATATAGTCATATATACACATATAGTAATAAAGTCTGTTTCATTCTACTATCTTTCCTATCCCCACATCCCCTTCCATCCCCTCCCATCACTTCCCTCTACCTAATCTAAGGTAATGGTATTCTTCTCTAGTGCCCCCTGCCTTATTGTGAATTAGAATCCACATATTAGAGAAAACATTCAACGTTTAGTTTTGGGGGATTTGCTTATTTTGCTTAGCATGATTTTTCTCCAACTCCAACCATTTACTGGCAAATGTCACAATTTCACTCTCTTTAAAGCTGAGTAATATTCCATTGAATATATATACCACATTTTCTTTATCCATTCATCTATTGAGGGACACCTAGGTTGGTTCCATAGTCTAGCTATTGTGAATTGAGCTGCTATACACATTGATATAGCTGTGTCACTACAGTATGCTGATTTTAAGTCCTTGGTATAAGTCAAGGAGTGGGATAGCTGGATCAAATTGTGGTTCCATTCCTAGTTCTCTGAGGATCTATGTACTGCTTTACATAATGGATGCACCAATTTGCAGCCCCACCAGCAATGTGTGAGTGTGTCTTTTCACCACATCCTCGCCAACATTCATTGTTGCCTGTATTCTTGATGACTGCCGTTCTGACAGGAGTGAGATGAAATCTTAGAGTAATTTTGATTTGCATTTCACTAATTGCTAGAGATGTTGACCACTTTTTTATATATGTATTGGTCAATCATGTTTCTTCTGTGAAGTGTCTGTTCAGTTCTTTAGATCATTTATTGATTGAGTTAATTTTTTTTTGGGTGTTAAGTTTTTTGAGTTCTTTATATATCATACAGATTAATGCTTTATTAGCGGTGCATATGGTAAAGATTTTCTCCCAATCTGTTGGCTCTCTCCTCACATTAGTAATTGTTTCCTTTGCTGAGAAGAAGCTTTTTAATTTGAATCCATCCCATTTAGTGATTCTTGATTTTACTTCTTGTACTTTAGGAGTCTTGTTAAGGAAGTCAGATCCTAGGCTGATGTGGTGAAGATTTGGGCCTATTTTTTCTTCTATTAGGTGCAGGGTCTGTGTTCTAGTGCCTAAGTCTTTGATCCACTTTGAGTTGACTTTTTGTGCAGGATGAGAGATAGATGTTTAATTTCATTTTGCTACATATGAATTTCTAGTTTTTTTCAGCACTATTTGTTGAATAGGCTTTCTTTTCTCCAGTGAATGTTTTTGGCACTCCTGCCTAATATGAGATAACCATATTATGTGGGTTTGTCTCTGTGTCCTCTATTCTGTACCATTGGTCTAGAAGTCTATTTTGATGCCAATACCATGCTGTTTTTGTTACTATAGATCTGTAGTATAGTTTAAGGTCTGGTATTGTGATGTCTCCTGCTTCACTTTTCTTGCTAAGGATTGATTTAGCTACTCTGGTCTCTGATTTTTCCAAATAATTTTCATGATTGCTTTTTATACTTCTAAGAAGAATGTCATTGGGATTTTAATAGAAACTGGATCAAATCTGTATAATGCTTTTTGTAGTACGTCCATTTTGACAATATTAATTCTGCCTATCTATGACCATGGAAGATCTTTCCATCTTCTGAGATTTTCTTCAATTTCTTTCTTTAGGCTTCCACAGTTTTAATTGTAGAGGTCTTTCATCTCTTTTGTTAGATTGATTCTCAGGTATTTTATTTTTTTGAGACTATTGTGAATAGGAGTAGTTTTCCTAATTTCTCTTTCAGTGGATTTATTACTGATGTATAGGATGAACTTGATTTATGGGTATTAATTTTATATCCTGCTACTTTGCTGAATTTATTTATTAGTTCTAGAAGTTTTCTGATGGAATTTTTTGATCTTCTAGATATAGAATCATATTATCAGCATATAGTGATACTTTGAGTTCTTCTTTACCTATTTGTATTCCTTTAATTTCTTTCTTTTGTCTAATTTTTCTGGCTAGAGTTTCAAGGATGATGCAGAATAAAAGTGGTGAAAGAGGAAGGACATCTTTGTCTTATTTTCAACAGGAATGCTTTCAATTTTTCTCCATTTAAAATGAAGCTGGCCTTGGGTTTAGCATATGTAGCTTTTATAATGTTGAGATATGTTCCTGCTATCCCTAGTTTTTCTAGTGTTTTGAACCTGAAGACATGCTGTATTTTGTCAAATGCTTTTTCTGCACCTATTGAGAAGATCATATGATTCTTTTTTAAGTCTATTAATATGATGAATTATGTTTATTGATTTTTATATGTTAAAACAATCCTGCATCCCTGGGATGAATCCCACTTGATCGTGGTGCACTACCTTTTTAATATGTTTTTGTGGGAGATTTGCCAGAATTTTACTGAGAATTTTTGCATCTATGTTCATCAGGGATATTGGTCTGAAGTGTTCTTTCCTTGATGTGTCTTTGTCTGGTTTTGGTATCGGGGTGATATTAGTCTCATAGAATGAATTTGGAAGGGCTACCTCCTTTTCTATTTCATGGGGTACTTTGAGGATTGTTGATGTCAATTCTTCTTTGAAAATCTTGTAGAACTTGGCTGAGAATCCATCTGGTCCTGGGCTTTTCTTGATTGGTAGGTTTTTGATGGCATTTTCAATTTCATTACTTGAAATTGATCTGTTTCAACCATGTATGACCTCCTCATTCAGTCTGGGTAAGTCATATGTCTCTAGAGATTTGTCAGTGTCTTTGATATTTTCTATTTTATTAGAGTATAAATTTTCAAAATAGTTCTAATTTCTAATTATATTTTGTATTTCAGATGTGTCCATTGTGATATTTTCTTCTTCATCTTGTGTTTTAGTAATTTGAGTTTTCTCTCTTTTTCTCTTTGTTAGCATGGTCAGGGGTTTATCTATTTTATTTTATTTTTTTAAAAGAACCAACTTTTTGTTCTGACAATTTTTTCAGTTGTTTCATTTGTTTCAATTTCATTAATTTCAGCTCTGATTATAATTATTTCCTGTCTTCTACTCCTTTTGGTGTTGATTTGTTTTTCTTTTTCTAGGGCTTTGAGATGTAGTCTTAGGTCATTGATTTGTTGACTTTTTATTCTTTTAATGAATACACTCAATGCAATAAACTTTCTTCTTAGTATTGCCTTCCTAGTGTCTCAGAGATTTTGTATGTTGTATCAGTGTTCTCATTTACCTGTAAGAATTTTTTTTATTTCATCCTTGAATTCTTCTACTATCCATTCATCAATCAATTGTGTATTATTTGGTCTCCATTTGTTACAGTAGCTTCTATTTTTTATTTTATTGTTGATTTATAATTTCAGTTCATTGTGGTCTGATAGAATGCAGGGTATTATCTCTCTCTCTCTCTCTCTCTCTCTCTCATATTTACTAAGAGTTTCTTTGTGGCATACGATATGGTCTGTTTTAGAGAATGAGCCATGTGCTGCTGAGAAGAAAGTATATTTGCTCATTGATGGATGAAATATTTTATATATGTCTGTAAAGTCTAAATTATTGATTGTATTATTTAGTTCTATATTTTCCTTATTTAGTTTTTGTTTGGAAGATCTGTCCAGTAGTGAGAGAGGTGTGTTAAAGTCACCCAGTATTATTGTATTGTGGTCTATTTGACTCTTTAAATTGAGAAGGGTTTGTTTGGTGTACACAGATGCTCCATTGTTTGGGGCATAAATATTTTAATTGTTATATCCTGCTTATATATACTCCCCTTAAGAAGTATGAAATGTTCTTCTTTGTCTCTCCTGATTAACTTTTGTTTGAAGTCTAATTTATCTAAAACAAGAATGGAAACCCCTGCTTGTTTACGCAATCCATATGAGTGATATATTGTTTTCCCATCCTTTCACCTTCAGTCTGTGGATGCCTTTTCCCAAGAGGTGAGTATCTTGAAGACAGCATACTGCTGGGTCTTGCTTTTTAATCCAACCTGCCAGTCTATGTCTTTTGAATGATGAGTTTAGGCCATTAACATTCAAAGTTATTATTGAGATATAATTTGTATTCCCTGTCATTTTGATTGAGTTATGGTTTTTCATTTGTTTTAGTTTCTCATTTGGTTGAGTGTCCCTTTAGTGTAGATCCTCCCTTTGCTGGTTTTCACTTCATCCTCCTGGAATATGTTGTTGAGAATGCTCTGTAGTGTAGGCTTTCTAGTTGTGAATTCTTTTAATTTTTGCTTATCATGGAATGTTTTAATTTCATCTTCAAATATGAAACAATTCTGATGGATATAAAATTTTTGGTTGGCATCCATTGTCTTTCAGAACTTGAAATATATTATTCTAGGACCTCCTAGATTTAAGGGTCTGGGTTGAGAAATCAGTTGAGATCCAAATTGGCTTCACCCTATACATAAGTTGATTTTTTTTCTCTCACAGCCTTTAAGATTTTATCTTTATTCTCTGTGATAGTCATTTTAACTATAATGTGTCTTGGTGTGGGTCTGCTGTAATTGTGTACTTTTGGGGTCCTGTAAGCCTCTTATATTTGATTTTCTATTCCATCCTTTAGGTTTTGGAAATTTACTGCTATTATATCATTGAAAAGATTGTGCATTCCTTTGGTTTGTGTCTCTGCTCCTTTATGTATTCTGATAACTCTTAAATTTGGTCTTTTCATGTTATCCCATAATTGTTGGATATTCTGTTCATGGTTTCTTATCATCTTCTCCACATGTTCAATTCTACTTTCAAGAGTATATATTTTGTCTTCATTATCTGAGATTCTGTCTTCCAAGTGGTCTAGTCTGTTAGTTATGCTTTCTATTGAATTTATAATTTGGTTTGCTTATTCCTTCATTTTGAGGATTTCTGCATGTTTTATTTTCATGATCTCTAACTCTTTATTAATGTGATCTTTCACTTCCTGTATTTTTTCTTTGATTTCACACCTTATACTATCCTTTACTTCACATATCAACTTAACCATATACATTCTGAACTCCTTCTTTTCTACTGTGTTATCAGTGGCTTCTGTTGTTGAAGCATCTTGATTTTTTGGAGTGCTTTATTCCCTTATTTTTTCATATTGTTAGTATGTTTTCCCATCTAGAAGTATGGATCTCAGGCAGCATTAATTCTACCCTGTAGACCTATAGTGTCCCTGAAGGTTTTCAGTGCTTTGCCTTTAATGGTCAGACCAATATCAACAGCATCCAGTGTACACATTATATAGCCTTAAACCTAATAGCTCCCACTAAGGCATCTACTGCTTTCTCACATTAAATCAAAGTGATTAGTTCAATAACTACTAGTTCTATAATACAAACACAATATTTGTTAAAATGATTTACAATTTCAAATGGTGGGTGAGAAAACAGAGGTAGTATAGTATGAAATGTTCTTGAGGGAGGAAGATAGAAGCTAGAAGTAAAAGTTCATAGGAAGAATGGAAAAGGAGCTGACTGAGATTGGCTATTGGTTGGAGAAAAGTTGGAAAGAAAATAGACAAGAGAGAGGAAGAATATGAACCAAGAGAAAAAATTAAGATGTAAGAATACAACAAAAATGCAAAATACCATTCATATATCATTGTCCTCCACACAATGATGCATAAAAAGCATCCTGTTCCAAATATGGTAGAAAGATTAGTAAATCAAAAAGTAAAATAAAAATAAAATAAATCTTGCTGGAAAGTCAAACTGTCAGTGTTCAACAGTTTCTCAGCCCTGTCTGTGATATCTCTCAGGATCACCACACCCAGATCAGACCTTGCAAATCCAGTCTCTATCCCACCAATCTGGACTTTGGATATGTCAGGCTTGACCACACAGTAGTCCCAAGATCTCAGTGCTGCTCCTACTTGCTGAGAGACCACCAGGGATACACTCATGCAAAGGAGCAACCCCGAGATGCAGCAGCCAGACAAGGGTCACCAGCCCTCTCAGCAGGAAGACCCCAGGCTCCTCCAAACCTGCAGGCAAGCCCACATTGGACCTGCAGGTAGCATCAGAATTCGCTGGAGCCATTTCTTGAGAAAGGAATTGTACAAGTGAGACCTAGAAATTGTCAGGTCTAGAGAAACAGTGGTTTCATGATAATTGGCCAGGAGGTCCTGGGAAGAGTGCTGCTTGAGTTTGAGCTTAGTTGGAATCGCTGTAATTATCACTCTCTTTTAGAAATCATCACATGGATTATTTGGGGTAAATATAAAGCATGAATTCTCCAAGGCAATGGGTTTGTGACATCTTCTCCACAAGGTGAGATTTAGCGCCCTGTAGATAGTGTCAGGGGTACTCAAGAAATGTTAGTCCTTGGAAATTCAGCTTTGGTCATTTTACTGTAAGTGATATGTGGGTCTGACCAAAAAGATTCCTGTTATTATTTAATACAGTTCTTAACAACACTATGTAGTTCTTTCGAAGTCTAAAACTAAGTGTGACTTTTTTTTGATTTGTTGAAGTTATAGCATCCGAGTTAGCAACAAACTGGTTTTCAGTTAGAGCCCCAACTTTCCTGTTACCCTGGAGGAGATTCTGACTACTCACCAGCTACTGAAGCTTCCACACCTTCAAGGCTGACTTTTCTCTCTTCCCCGTCTGTTCCTCTTCCTTTCTCTGACTTTCTGCCACCTGTTTCTCTCCCACATCGCATACTTTTCAATCTCAGCCGGGGCATTATTATATGATCCATAATTCCAAGTTGATGATGGATTGACCTGATCTATTAATGTCATTAAAACTTGTGAGTTTCCTTCTCTTCTTTTGATATAATTGGTAGAGCTGGCAAGAATTCTCATCTGGATATAAATGGTGGTGTCTGCTAGGTGTGTTCTTCATTAAGTTGACCCACAGAACATTCTGGAAACCACTGCCAACCCTCTATTTGGTTATACAACTCCCTGTTTTCTGAGTTTTTGTGTTTTCTCTGCTTGCACACTTGAAGCTAATTGGGTTTGTTCTTTCTTACTCACACAAATGAAAACAAATGCCCATTTGCAGATTAGAAGCAACTGTACACTGAGCAGAGAAATATAGTATCATACAAATGAGCACTTCTGAAACTCAATAGAAAGTGTAGCCTACTATGTATGATAGGATAATTATGTGTAAGTTTCATATTCATATATTAACCCCACTAATCTGGGGTTAGAGTACCTGTGAGAAATTGTTGATTTTTGTAAGATGATGTTGATTCTAGTCACATTATTAAACTGTATTGATTTTTTTCCTTCTCTAATTGTTCTTTTTTTAAAAATTGATCTTATTTCTTTAAGTACATGACAGTGGAATGTATTGCAATTCTTATTACACATATAGAGTACAATTTTTCATATCTCTGTATATATATAAAGTATGTTGACACCAAATATGAGTCTTCATACATGTACTTTGGATAATGATGTCCATCACCTTCTACTGCCCTTGCTAATCCACTGCCCCCTCTCTTTCCCTCCCACCCCTATTTTACTAATAGAATGATTCTATGCTCTAGCTAGATGACTATATTGCATAACAATAATAACAAAAATATGATTTCCTTCCTTAGATCATTGGCCATGACCTCAGTACAATGTTGAATCATACCAATGACAGTGGTTGCTTTAAATTTTACAACACTGAGCTTAACATTGGCTGTACATTTTTGAGAGACAACTTTTTAAGTTAACAAAGATTTCACTAGAGAGTTGTCTTTAAAAAAAAACTGGAAGAAGGGTTGAATTTTATCAATATATTTTTTCAGAATCTGTTGAACTGATAACATGATTGTTATCCCTTACTCCCTCTCTCAAATGTAATATAATTTCATGTGGTATAGTGAATCACTCTGAGAACATTTTTTGACATGGAGCATGCTCACTTCCTGAGACAAATCTATGGGTATCAAGTTGTTTTTGTAGTTGTATGCTGTCAGGTTTTATTTATTTATTTATTTATTTATTTATTTATTTATTTATTGCTTTATTTTACTCTGTTGCACTCAATTTCTTAGCAGCTTTCTGTTGGTCAGCTAGCTTTTGTCCAGTGCAACATCATAAGGCTGTTGGTAGAAGTTGGGCCTCCTTGGCCTTTCTGTACCCTAGAGGAATCGTGGAGCTAAGTTTTGTTCAAATGCCTCCTCAAAACAATTTGCTCCTGTCTCTATCTTATAATAATGATGTTGGTTATCGGAAAATTATATTTACTACTTTTTACTGAGTCAATTTTGACAATTTAAATTTTCCTGAGAGATGGCATTAGAGCAGATATGCTAAGTGAAGCTAGCCAATCCCTAAAAAACAAATGCCAAATGTCTTCTTTGATATAAGGAGAGTAACTAAGAACAGAGTAGGGACGAAGAGCATGAGAAGAAGATTAACATTAAACAGGGATGAGAGGTGGGAGGGAAAGGGAGAGAGAGAGAAGGGAAATTGCATGGAAATGGAAGGAGACCCTCAGGGTTATACAAAATTACATACAAGAGGAAGTGAGGGGAAAGGGAAAAATAATACAAGGGGGAGAAATGAATGACATTAGAGAGGGTAGAGAGAGAAGAGGGGAGGGGAGGGGAGGGGAGGGGGGATAGTAGAGGATAGGAAAGGCAGCAGAACACAACAGACACTAGTATGGCGATATGTAAATCAATGGATATGTAACTGATGTGATTCTGCAATCTGTTTAAGGGGTAAAAATGGGAGTTCATAACCCACTTGAATCAAAGTGTGAAATATATCAAGAAATTTGTAATGTTTTGAACAACCAACAATAAAAAATTAAAAAAATAAATAAATAAATTTTCCTGAGAGACCTTTTTCTCTTTCATGTTTTCAGATATTGGGAAAAGGTTGTACACATTCTTCTCCTATCACTTTAACAGTTTCCTCTTCATTGTCGTGTAAAAATGACTTCCAAGAGTGTTCCTTCAAATGTTTAATGTTTTGGTTCATCTTTTCCTTTTGTGTCTTTAAATAATTTTTCCAGGTTATCTCTTGTTAATCAGCTGTATTTTTCAATAATTTTTGCTTTAAATTGTGTCAAAACCTTTCTCCTGTTTATTAAGGTTTTAGAAAACCAGTTACTTTTTTCCATTTTTTTTTTCTTGTTTCCTAATAAAGAACTGCTATGGTTGAATTGAGGAGTCTCCTCCCAAGCTCCTGGTGTTAATGCAGGAATGTTCAGAGGTGAAGCGATTGGCTTGTGAGACTGAAACCTAATCAGTCCATCCTCATTGGAATGGAGTGACTAGGTGGTAACTGCAAACAGGTGGGCCATCGCTGGAGGAGGTGGGCCCCTGGTGCCCTGGGAAGGTGCATTTCCCAGTGGCCCTTTGCCCTTTTCTTTCTCACTCTGCTGTCTGATTCTGCCATGAGTGGAGAAGCTTTCCTCTGCCATGCCCTTCCTCTGTGATGCAGAGAAATGGAGTTGGCCATCTGTGGACTGAACCTCTGAATCCATGAGTCCCAAATAAACATTTCCTCTTCTAAGTTGTTCTTATCAACTACTTGTGATAAAAAGTAGTTATGATGCAAAAGCTAACTAAATCAAAGACTTGCAAAAGCTAACTAAAGCAAAGACTTATATTTCCTCTCATTAACGCTTTGGTTAAGTCTCTCAGTTTATATGAGAACTATTATGAATATTTCTGTGAAAATTTGAATTTTTGACATGTTATTTAACACAGTAATTAATTTAGACCATGTTTTTGTCATCCGTGTATATGGATTTTCTTTTGGATACCATTTTGTTGCTCTTGTCTACTTCGAATGTGTTTGGTTTAGCAAATGTAGCCTCTTTGATTTTTGCTTTTTAGAATTTGGTAAAATTTCTTTTGTGGCTTAACACATGATTGGCGCTGTCAATGTTTCATGTATGTCTGAAGAAAAAGTGCTGTTCTTTTAGGGACAAATTTTTATCTATATTTGGGTATACATCAAGCTTTTTAAATTTTATTTTTTCCAGTATCATCTTGTTTTCTCAAGTTTTACTAAGGTTTGTTTAAATCTACTTTCATGCCTTTGGGTGCCAATTTCTCTAATATTACCCACACATTTTTCTTTATATGTTATGCCATATTTTTCTCTATGAATTGGACTTTTTTATGTGATCAACATGAAATATTTTCACTTCCTCTGTGCTTATATTTCCAATATTGAATTATGTTAGTAGTTAATGTTAGAAATTATAAAACTACTTTCTTAGTTCTTTTATTTACATTTGAACTGCAAATAGATTTCCATCTTTATTTCAGTTTATCTTAATGTTTCATTATAGGTGTGTCTCTTTTTAACAACAACAAAAATCTCATCTTGTTTGTTATTCAATCTGAGTTTAGTTTTGAAACACAACATTTGTTTTTGAAGTAAAGCATACATATAACACAAACTATGCATTTTTTAACAATTTTAAGCATTTAAATCTATGATATAAATTATATTCTGAATATTATATAACCATCACCACTCTGTTTCCAAAATCTTTGTATCATTCAACAGAAACTATCACCATGAAGCAATAGCTCCTTATACTTTCCTTTCCCCAGCCTCTGGCAAGCTCTCATCTACTTACCGTCTCCACAGATTTGCCAGTTACTCTACATATTTATTTGTAAGTGGGCTGGTATAATATTTATTCTCTTGTGTCTGACTTAATTCATTATCGTAGTGTTCTCAAGGCTCTTGTATGCTGTTGTGTCTTAGAAGTTCCCTCCTCTTTTAATTGAGTAATAATTCATTGTATGGATCTAACACATCGTTTAGCCATTCATTAGTTGGACAGTTGAGTTGTTTTTCCCTTTGCGTTTTTCTGAATAGTTCTGCAATGAATGCTGACATATATGTTTTTTGAGTCCTTGTTTTTATTTATTTTAGGGTTCTCTCATTAGTTCTTCCTGGGATTGGCCTTGCTGGCTCATATGATAATTCCATTCAACATTTCAGAAACTGAATAACTGTTTTCCATAATGACTGTACTATTTGACAACCCCACCATGAATGTACAAGGTTCTTGATTTCTCTAAGTGCCTGGTATTTTCTGGTTACAGCCATCTCAGTAGGTATGAAGTGGTATCTCATTGTTATTTTGATTCGCATTTCTGTGAAGATTAGTGATGCTGAGTTTCTTTCTTTTATGTACTTCCAGGCCACTAAATATCTTCTTTGGAGAAATATCTACTCAGATCCCTCACCCATTTTAAAAATAGATTGTTTTTCTTATTGTTCTCTTGTTGTTGAGTTATAAGCATTCTTTATATATTTGCATATTAATATCTTATATTTGATTTTCAAATATCTTCTTCCATTCTACATTTTTTTTTTACTTTCTTCATAAGGTCCATGGATGCAAAAAAAATTTTCAATTTTAAAGGCGGCTGATTGAATCTCTGCTCATGTTTAATTTCTGCTCATGCTTTTGGGGTCATAGCTAAGTCTGTTGCCAAATTCATAGTCAAGAAGATTGACCTTATGTATGCTCCTAAAAGTTTTTTTTGTTTGTTTGTTTTGGGTTTTGTTTAGCTCTTATTATTAGGTTATTCATTTCAAGTTAACCTTTATATATGGTATGATGTAAGATTCAATTTTGTTCTTTTGAGTGTGTACACTTGTCAAATATCAAGTGATCATAGACGTATGGTTTTATTTCTGACTTGTGTGTTTCATTGGCTTATATTCCTGTTTTGATTATTGCAGTAATGTTGTAAGTTCAAATTTTGGAAGTGTGAGTTCTTCCAACTTTGTTCTTTCTCAAGATTGTTTTGCTATTTGGAGCCCCTTGCAATGCCATAAAAATTTCAAGATTGACTTTTCCATTTCTGCAAAAAAGAATATAGGAATTTTGGGAAGTGTTTTACTGAATCTTTAGGTTGCTTTGTATACTATCAACTTTTGAGCAGTTCTTACATGTAAATATGAACATCTTTCCACTTACTGAGCACTATTCACAATATCAAAGATGTAGAATCAACCTAAATGCCATTTAAGGGAAGAGTAGATAAAAAAAATGTGGAGTACATACACAATGGAATACTCTTGAGCCATAAAAGGAAATCCTGGTGTTTGCATTAATGGGAATGAGCTTGAAGGACATTAGGCTAAGTGAAACAAGCAAGGTACAGAAAGGCAAATATTGCATTATCTCACTCAAATCTAAAAATATATCTTGTAGAAGTAGAGAGTAAGTTAGTAGGGAGAAGAATGGGAAGGAAGTGGGGAGGGGAGATGAAGAAAGGTTGTGTATAGATAGGAAGCAGAGATCCTGGTTATCTATCACACAGCAGGGTGACGGTAGCTAAACATATTCAGGTTTTCTTCGCATTTTTTTCAGCAATGTTTTGTTGTTTTCACTATTACAAATCTTTCACATCTTTCATTAAATTTATTCCCAGATATTTTGTTCTTTTAGATGCTATTGTAAATAAAATTGCTTCTTTATTTCCTTTTCAGATTTTCACTATAGGTATATAGAAATACAACTGATTTTTCAATCTGAGTTTCTCTTTGTTTCAATTCACATTTATGTTGATTTAAAATATGTTTGGGCTTATTTTGTCCTTTCATTTTTCATTGGTGGTATATTTTGTGATTTCTTCCCCCCCCCTTCTTTCTTTTTGTATAATTAATTCTAGTGGTTTTGAAGAATGGATTCAAAAAATCTTTGAAAGAATATCTGTTCTTTTAATGGTTTCTCTTAAATTAACAGGTATACTAAATATTTACTATATATATATATATATATATATATATAACATTAATTTCCAGAATTAATTAGAAACTATATCTTTGCTTGGAAAAAAGCAAGAATCATGTCCTGTTTTAATTTCCTTTCCTTTTCCTCCACCCACCTGATATAATGTAGGGTTTTAGTTATATTATTATTATTGGTTATTTTAATTTTTCTCTCTTAGACTTAGTGATAGGTTTTAACCATCACTTTTTCTCATAATCATTTCCCTATCTACTATTATTTCTTGGATTTACTTTGTTTTCTGTTTTGCCAGAGTGCATCCTATGGTAATATTCTAGACTAATCTGTGAATAGTAAACCTAGTTATCTTCCTTAATTCTACATGTCCTTTAACTTTGCTCTCATTCTTAAATAATGAATAGCTTGAATAAAAAGTATTGATCCAAATTATTTCCTCAGTTCCTTGGAGAAATTATTTTATTGCATTTCTGCACTTAATGCTGTCAACAGTTTTACATCAATTTACTTATATTTCCTTTGTAAATAATCCTTTTTTTCTTTCTAGAAATTTTGAGCATGCTCTTTTTCTTTGGTGTTCATCATGATACATAAGCATAGATTTTCCTGTGGTATGATTTGGATTCTGTTTGAGGTTTCACATTTCTTTAAAATTCTAAGACATTTCTCCTGTTATTGATTTGTGTGTGTTTCTCATTTGTTTTCTGTTTTGAGAGTTGTTATTAAACAGTTACTAGAATATTTGTATATCACTTCTACTTCTCTTTCCTGTCCCTTTCTCTCCTCTCTCTCTTTCTCTCTTTTTCTTCCTTTACTTTCTATCTTTATGTGGTGTTTTCCTGAAGGTCAGATCAACGTTTCATCTCACTTAAAAAAAATCTTATCGTGACTTATTTGCAACATATTAAAGGATACACATTTTGTACATAAATTATTTATGTACAAAATAATGAAGTTTTAAAAAAATAAAAGAGTGCCAAAATATCTGAAGTCTCTTGTGCTCCCTTCCTCAATTAGCAACCTTCTTTTTTACCAGAAAGAATCAGAATTTTTCATTTGGTGTTTTACCATTATAATAGTCCTTTCATGTATGGTATTGCTTCTCATTTTTGGAGGGTGGGGGTGGGTACTGGGTATTGAACTCAGGGGCATTCAACCACTGAGCTACATCCGCAGCCCTATTTTGTATTTTACTTAGAGACAGATTCTCACTGAGTTAGTTAGTGCCTCAATTTTGCTGAGGATGGCTTTGACCTCAAGATCTTCCTGCCCCAGACTCCTTAGTGTCTGGGATAACAGGCATGTGCCACTATGCTGGCAACTTCTCATTTTTAATATCATATATATATATATATATATATATATATATATATATATATATATTTATATAATTTCCAGAATTAATTAGAAACTATTGTGATGTATTCCTTTGTAATTTTGCTTTTTATAAAAACTCAGCATTACATTTATGACATTCATCTATCTATTTATAGATAGTAGCTGCAGTTTATCCCTTCAAACTATTGTTTATTTATTTATTTTTATTGGTTGTTCAAAACATTACAAAGCTCTTGACATATCATATTTCATACATTAGATTCAAGTTGGTTATGAACTTCCATTTTTACCCCAAATACAGATGGCAGAATCACATCGGTTACACATTAAAGCGGTTGATTGGGCCTCCGTTTATTTATCCATTTTCCTCTTGGTAAACGTTTGGGCTGTTCCAGGTGTTTGCCATCACAGGAAGGCTTGTGAACACCGAGGCTGGCCTCTTTCTTATTGAATTGCAGATTGCCTTCCATATCCTAGAGAGGAATACTTAGAGGGTGATATGCATTCCAAATTCTGTCTTCCCAGGGGCTAATAGGTTATTTTTGTACTCTTCAAATGGCTTCTTTTAATAAAGACAAGTTTTAAAATTAGCGTGTAGTCGAATATATTAATTACCATCGTTAAAGTTTGCCCTTGTTCTGTCTTATTAAGAAAGACTTTCTTAAGTGAGGTCATAAAACGTACTCCAGTGCTTTCTTCTATTTTCAAGAATTGATTTTTTCATACTAAGTCTTGATTGCCTATGATTGATTATTGCTTATAGACTAGTTAAGAGAACTAATTTTATTTCAGTTTCCATAAATTAACCAAATATCTCAGTCTATTTGCAGCATCACGTAGCTATAAACAAGGTAATAGGATAAATGGCCATTGGGGCTGTTGAGGCAGGAAGATTGATCTCCCATAGGCAGCCAGGATAAGGGCCTTGGAGAAGAACAGGAGGGGAGAGGACATCATGCCAACCTGAAAGGAGACACTGGGTCTGAAAGGCATCCTGTGACTTGCTGCTCCCTTTCACCATTCACCATTAACCTGGTTAGTGGTGAGTTAGAAGATCTGCTTCTGTTTCTCACAGTTTTACCATGGCAACCCTTCCTTAGTTACCCTTATCCTTACCCCTACCAATGGTCAACCCCTACCCAAAATGCCTCCTCTTCCCAGACATGTCAAACCACAGGATTGGACCAGTCCTTTTAATTATGTAAATAAGGGATTGAAATTATGCACTTCTCATTGGTTTATGAAGCTGAAGAGCTTGATTGGTCCACCCTGGCATCTCTCCCCCAACCTGTGCTGGCCATCAGCTAGGCCTTTCAAAACCACTTCCCTCCCTCCCCTGTTGGTGTCATCTCTTGGAGCCCCTCCCTTTTGGGAGATCTGCCTTTTTTCTTCCTATTATTCTAATAAATAGTATTGCTTTGTTCTCACCCTTATGTCTGTGGATTTCATTCCTTGAATTTGCAAGACAAAGAACCTGATTGCTTAGATCTGTGTTATACTACTATGTACATTATGACCCTGAGTGATTTAGATATGATTGGCATCTACCAAGCTTTGAAAAAATTGTGCCATGTACAGTTTAACTCTTATCAAAAAAGGAAGATCCAGGCCAGTCAGCTTCTGTAGTCTTAGCCCAGAATGTGACAGATAGAAAGCAGCACAGGATCTTCCAGGTCAGAATGTCACTGCTGGGCAGCAGAACAAGATGTTAGTCCCTTCACACAACTATGCCAGAGAACCTGGGGCAGTGAGACTTTTTGGCTATTACTCACTTGCAGAATTCTTTGCACTCCATTGAGTAACCTGTACTTAGGGAATAGCTTATTTCTTTGTATTCTTAAGTTATAATCATTAGCTTAATATTTTGCAGGATCTTTATGTTGTAGGGTGTCACTTGAATGTTGTGTGCTTGCTATTTTATAATAGGTCTCTGATGGAGAGTATAGGAAACCCATCTGTTTGGGCCCAAAAGAAGAGAAAGAAAGATACAATTGGCTGCCATCTCTGTCAATCATCTTAGGTATAGGAGGAGGGGCAGTTGCTAAGTAGAGTTCATAAGGTTTGAGTGTGAATTAATTTCTTTTCCTGTCTTAGCTGAAGACCACGAAGTTATTATGAGTAAAAAGTGACTTATGGTATTCTGGATAGACAAACAAAGAGATTTTGTCAGAAAACAAAAACAGAAATGAAACACCTCCTCTAAATGTTTTAAGAATTACTTCTGAGCTAACAGTGGAAGTGAGCCATAAAAGAGCAACTTAATTGTTCTTAAAAACCTTTAAAGCAGTTTTTCAGAACATAGGCACAGAACCCTTAGACCTGACCTAAAATGACCTTGAGAACCAAATGTCTCTGTGACAAGAGGAACCTGAGATAGGAGAAGAGGGCCTCAGAGACCTAGATTAGAAGTAAGGTCAGACCAGGGTTCCACCTAGATGGCATTTGGGGCTCAGACTATTCCACCAAAATTTCTTGTTACAACCAATCACCTCTTTATTTCTTTTTTTAAAACTTTTTTTTAACTTGTTCTAATTATTTATACATGGTAGTAGAATGCATTGCATTTCAATGTACACAAATGGAGCACAACTATTCATTTCTCTGGGTGAACACAATGTAGAGTTGCACCACAAGTGCAGTCATACATGTACCTAGGGTAATGATGTTCATCTCACTCTACCATCTTTCCTACCCTCATGTGCCCTCCCATCCCTCCCTCCCCTTTGCCCAATTAAAATTTCTCCATCCCCCCAGCCCCTCTCCCCCGTTATGAGGTCAGCATCCACTTACCAGAGAGAATACTCAGCCTTTAGTTTTTTGGGATTGGCTTACTTTGCTTAGCATGATATTCCCAAGCTCCATCCATTTGCCTACAAATACCATAGTTTATTCTCTTTTAATGCTGAGTAATATTTCATTGTGTATATATAACACAGTTTCTTTATCCATTCATGTATTGAAGGCCATCTAGGTTGGTTTCACAGTTTAGCTCTTGTGAATTGAGGTGCTATAAAGATTGATGTGGCTGTGTTACTGTAGTATGCTGTTTTTAAGTTTTTAGGGTGTAGACTGAGGGATAGCTGGGTCAAATGGTGGTTCCATTTCAAGTTTTCTAAGGAATCTCCATACAGCTTTCCAGATTGATTGCATCAATTTGCAGTCCCACCAGCAATGTACGTGCATGCCCTTTTCCCCCACATCCTCGCCAGCACTTCCCGTTGTTTGTATTCTTGATAACTGCAATTCTGACTAGAGTGATATGAAATATTAGAGTAGTTTTGATTTGCATTTCTCTAATTACTAGAGATGCTGAACATTTTTTTTCTTCTAAGAAATGTCTGTTAGTGCTCTGATGTGCATGTGGCAAAATTTTTTCCCAAACTGTAGGCTCTCTCCTCACCTCATTGTTTATTTCTTTTGCCAAAAAAAGATTTTTAGTTTGAATCCATCCCATTTATTGATTCTTGATTTTATTTCTTGCACTTTAGGAGTCTTGTTAAGGAAGTCAGGGCCTAATCTGACATGATAAAGATTAGGGCCTACTTTTTCTTCTATTAGATGCAAGGACTCTGGTTTAATTCCTAGGTCCTTGATCCACTTTGAGTTGAGTTTTGTGCATGGTGAGAGATAGAGGTTTAGTCTCATTTTGCTGCACATGGATTTCCAGTTTTCCCAGCACCATTTGTTGAATAGGCTATCTTTTCTCCAGTGAATGTTTTTGGTGCCTTTGTCTAGTATGAGATAGCTGTATTTATGTGGGCTTGTCTCTGTATCTATTATTCTGTATCATTGGTCCCACAAGTCTATTTTGGTGCCAATACCATGCTGTTTTGTTACTATAGCTTTGTGTTATGTTTTAAAGTCTGATATTGTGATGCCTCCTGCTTCACGTTTTTGCTAAGGGTTGCTTTGGCTATTCTAGGTCTCTTATTTTTTCCAAATAATTTTCATGATTGCTTTTTCTATTTCTATAAGGAATGATGCTGGGATTTTAATTGAAATCATGTTAAATCTGTGTAGTTCTTTGGGTAGTATGACCATCTTGACAATATTGATTCTGCCTATCCAAGACCATGGGAGAACTTTCCATCTTCTAAGGTCTTCTTCAATTTCTTTCTTTAGTGTTTTGTAGTTTTCATTGTAGAGGTCTTTCATCTCTCTTGTTAGATTGATTCCCAAGTTTTTTTTTTATTTTATTTTTTGAGGCTAATGAGAATGGGGTTGTGTTCCTAAGTTCCTTTCAGAGGATTCATCACTGATATATAGAAATGCATTTGATTTATGGGTATTAATTTTATATCCTGCTACTTTGCTGAATTCATTTATTAATTCTAGAAATTTTCTGATGGAATTTTTGGATCCTCCAAGTATATAATCATGTCATCAGCAAATAATGATAGTTTGAGTTCTTCTTTTCCTATTTATATCTCTTTAATTTTTTTCATCAGTCTAAATTGCTCTGGCTAGAATTTTAAGGACTGTGTTGAATGGAAGTGGTGAAAGAGGGCATCCCTGTCTTGTTCCCATTTTTAGAGGGAATGCTTCCAATTTTTCTCCATTTAGAATGATGTTGGCCTTGGGTTTAACATACATAGCTTTTACAGTGTTGAGGTATATTCTTACTATCCCTACTTTTTCTAGTGCTTTGAACATAAAGGGTGCTGTATTTTGTCAAATACTTTCTCTACATCAATTGATATATCACATGATTCTTATATTTAAGTCTACTGATGTGATGGGTTACACTTATTGATTTCTGTATGTTGAACCAAACTTGCATCCCTGGAATGAACACCACTTGATCGTGGTGCATTATTTTTTAAAAAAACATGTTTTTGTATGCAATTTGCCAGAATTTGATTGAGAATTTTTCCCTCTAAGTTCATCAGGATAATTGGTCTGAAATTTTCTTTCCTTGGTGTGTCTCTGCCTGGTTTTGATATCAGTGTGATACCAGCTTTGTAGAACGAGTTTGGAAGGGTTCCCTCATCTCCTAGTTCATGGAATAATTTGAGGAGTATTGGTATTAGTTCTTCTTTGTAGGTCTTGTAGAACTTGGTGGAGAATCCATTTGGTCCTGGGCTTTTCTGGGTTGGTAGGCTTTTGATGGCATCTTCTATTTCTTTGCTTGAAATTTGATCTATTTGAGTTGTATATGTCCTCCTGGTTCAGTTTGGGTAGGTTTCATGCCTCTAGAAATTTGTTGGTGTTTTTGAGGTTTTCATTTTACTAAAGTATAATTTTTAAAATAGTTTCTAATTATCTTCTGTATTTCAATAGTGTCCATGATGATATTTCCTTTTTCATCATGAATTTTAGTGATTTGAGTTTTCTCTTTCCTTCTTTTCATTAGGGTGGCTTGGCTGAAGGTTTGTCAATTTTACTTATTTTAAAGAACAAACTTTTTGTTTTGCCAATTTTTTGAATTGTTTCTTTTATTTCAATTTCATTGATTTGGGCCCTAATTTTAGTTATTTCCTGTCTTCTGCTTCTTTTGGTGTTGGTTTGTTCCACTTTTTCTAGGGCTTTGAGATGTAACATCAGGTCATGTATTTGTTGACTGTTTCTTCTTTTAATAAATGAGCTTAATAAAATGAACTTTCCTCTTACTACTGCCTTCATTAGTGTCCCAGAGATTTTGATATGTTGTATCATCGGAGTTCTCATTTACCTCTAAGAATTTTTTTTTTAATCTCCTCCCTGATGTCTTCTGTTATGCATGTGTCATTCAATAACATATTATTTAGTCTCCAGGTGTTGGAGTAGCTTCTATTTTTTATTTTATCATTGATTTCTAATTTCATTCCATTATGGTCAGATAGAATGCAGGGTAGTATCTATTGTTTTTTGTATTTGCTAAGACTTGCTTTGTGCAATAATATATGGTCTATTTTGGAGAATGATCCATGTGCTGCTGAGAAAAAAGTATATTTGCTTGTTGATGGATGGAATATTCTTTATATGTCTATTAAGTCTAAATTATTGATTATTTTATTGAGTTCTGTAGTTTCTTTGTTTAGTTTTTGTTTGGAAGATCTATGTAGTGGTGAGAGAGGTATGTTAAAGTCACCCACTATTATTGTGCTATGATCTATTTGATTCTTGAAGTTGAGAAGGATTTGTTTGACATTCACCCTCTACTTCTGTTTCCCTGAGATTGCATGAATTCATTTACTATGGCATGGAGGCTGAATGGGGAGATAGATTTGAGCTTTTTTCCTGTTTCTTTGCTGGACACACTTTAACAAAGCTCTTTGTCTCTGCAAAAACCTGAAGCCATGGTATCAGCTTCTTTATGCTTTGCCCATGCTAGGTGTCAAGAGGGCCTCTCAGCCTATGTTCATTACAGCACTGTGCACATTACCCCAATCATTTCTTTTTGCATTTTTCTTTCTACTGCACTATGCAGTCTTATACTTGGACATATGCCCTTCGCCTGTGTATCTTCTCTCCCTCTCTCTTTTTTTCTTTCCTTTTTTATTTTTTAAAATCTGTTCTTAATTAGTCATACACGACAGCAGAATGCATTTTGACAGATTGTACACAAATGGAGCACCACTTCTCATTCCTCCTGCTGTACAGGGTTCAGAGTCACACTGGCCGTGTAATTATACATGTGTATAGGGTAATAATCCTATCTGTTGAACTGAATTGACATAAATGTAAGATCTGATAACTAGAGAAGAATAATAGAAACCCTCAAATAAACTTTTGGGTTCCAATGCTACTTGAGTCATTTATTGCCTTGATACTTCGGAACAGTTAATATCTGCATCTTACTTTACTGTTCTATGATATGAGAATCATAACTAGGGTTCTGTTGGGATTAGAAAGAATCACACCGTTCATTTGAAATGTCACACAGTTGAGCCTATATTTATATTTATTTGTGATGCTTATATTTATATTCCTTCTCTTTTTTCAAAAAATGTTTTTTCTCTTGTTTTCATTTTTAAAAGAGCGCTGTTAATGATGGTATCTTCTGTAAGCAAAGGATGAAACCACATGTGTTCTTTACTCCTTGGTCCTCTGCTGTGTCCTTGTATAGGGAAGACAAAGTGGATGAAGTGTTGGCATCTGGTTCCAGGGACCAGAGGCCACTTGAGAGCTTTTGAGAAATGTAGAATCTCAAACAGTTTGAATCAGAGAAGTGCATTTTAGGATTTTGTCCTAGGAGATTTAAATGCCCACTTAAGTGTGAGAAGAGCTGAGCCAGCACAAAGTGCTGAACCCAGATTTGCATAAGCCTAAGAAATTTATTCTAGGGTTGTGCTAATGAAAGGGGGCTGATGAGAACACACAGACTGATCCATTAAAGGAGGGTGGGCTTTAACTGCTCTGACTGATTCCACATCCCGTGGCTTGTATCATTGGTGTGCCAGCTTAGAGCAGCTGGACTTCGTGGTAGCCACCATCCCCAGAGAAACCATCCCAAATGTCCCCTCTGATATATAGCAGTGGCTTATTTCATTTTTCCTTCTAGGGTTCTTTCTTGTGCCCATGTCAACAGAATGTAAAGTCTTGTGACTCCCCAGGGATTCAGGGGACTGAAACTATACTCCCCTGCCTCCCTTTTTTTTAGTGTTTTATTAAAGAAAAAAAAAACTTCCAAAACAAAGACTTTAATATAATATATATTGATTTGTGGTGTTCCAAGTCTCATAGAAAACATATTATTACCTTTTGAAGGGAAAACCTTCAGTGACACTTTGAGTCAAGCATATTGGCCTAGTGAATCATATTTTGTTGTTTTCTTAAAAAATCTGTACATTTATTTGAGATTTGAGGTGCTCTCAGATCAATCTGATGTATGTTCTCTAAAACTAATCATTCACGAGCAACTCTGCAGTTTCCTTGGTGGCAGATGAATGTAGACTTACAGGGCCATCGAGATGAGGGCCTTTTGTCCTATCTTGTGTGATAACTGACAAAATCCCACCACAGAGAGTTGGGCAGATGCTTAGGAAGCACTTTTCAATAGGAAAAAAATGACTATTTTCCAGCTTATCTTTTATGTGTTGGTTCAGCAAACATTTCAAACACACTTGTAATAGAACCTGATCTCAAAGTAAAAAGATGAGAAAGAGAAAGCGTGAGAATTTCTGCCTTCAAGACATCAAGAATTTAGGAAGTGGACAAATAGTGTTCAATTAATGGTCAATGAAAAATGGTACAAGCGATTGGACTTAAGTAGAATGAGAGGAGTAAGGTACATAGAGAGTGCAGTCTGTCCCAAGGAAAGCAAAGGAGATTGCCTGAGAGGGGATTTGAAGTCACTGAGCAAGTAACTAAACTTAACTGTGTATTTTCCAGAGAAGACTCCATGAAGACTAAGGTGAGCAGAAGCACATGCCCCTGGAGAAAAGAGAGATAGGAAACAGTATTCCATTAGGTAGCATCCTGTGGTAGAGGCTTATTTCAATTAAAATTAGTAATAAGCGATTCATTTTTCATTGAATTTGGTACTCCTAGGGACACACTCAAATACAACTATCCTAAAAGAGAAAAGCTTTACAAAAGTATATTTATCTTTGCTACACACACAATGTGATTTGATCTTTTCTTTCTTTTTTTCTTTCTTTCTTTCTTGTTTCTTTAATTCTATTCTGTTTCATTGATTAAAACGATGGTCATCCCTTATTAACTTGATGACCATTCACTAGGAAATTTTTAGCCACAGTTTGAAAGACAAACTGGTGAGTCTGAGGATGCACGTGTAGGTGATGAAGCTGGAGAGACAGCAAGATCCAGACCACCCACGGTGGTGTTCTCATCAGCCCCCTTTCATTAGCAGAACCCTAGAATAAATTTCTTAGGCTTATGCAAATCAGGGTTCAGCACCTTGCTCTGGCTGAGCTCTGGCTCAAATAGGTAGACTTATTTGAGCATAAATGTCGCTAATATAAGAGAATGGATAAAATGGATCCTCATCTATTTGTCTTTGCTTTTTCTTTCCAGCACCTCATCCTCCCTGTCAGTAAAATTTCTCGTTTTGTATTCCATTATCTCCAGACTGATGCCTGCAGGTTTATCTTATAACCCAACTCACTTAAACTGTCTATGGGATTAGATTTAATCTGACTAAAATTTATATGTTGGCTTACTTAGTTTACCAACTATTCCATGAATCTTGTAATAATACTATGAAGTTAAGATTTTAATCTATGTTTTACAGTTTAATAAATGGAGACTTGGGGGAAGCTAACCGACTTTCATAGGATCCCACAGCCAGTTAGTGGTAGATCTAAGGATATTCCCTTTCTTCCATACAATCCTCAGTCCTTGATGGATTGATAATATCTTTTTACATAATGTAGTTGAATTTTAGCAGATATTTTCTGGAAATCATATTACTTATAGGTGACAAATATGATAAAGATATTTCAGATTAAAGACCAGTTAGAAAGGGAGGCCATTTTGTAGCCCTCAACTGACACCTGCTACACCCAGGGATGGCTATCTGGCTGCTTGTACCTGGAGTGCATAAAGGCCTCCATAGATCTGCACGTGCTGATGTAGTTAGGCATTTCTAGAATGTCTGTGCAATTTAAGTTCTGATATTCCACAGGGTCAAATGTAGAAAGGCTCTATCAAGTTGCCATGGTAAAAAGGCCAAATGAGCTACACTCATGATATAGACTCAAGATCTCAGGGAGAACATTCAAATCAGGAGAAGCAGCTCCTTTCGGTAGCCTTTGAACCCCAGCCATGTAGGAGGCTGTTGGCTGTGCCAAGAACCTTTTCTTATTCATTTGTTCAACAAATACTTGTTGAAGAACTAAGAAATGACAGGATCCAATGGGCAAGTGCAAAGGTGTGGAATAAGTTCAGATTCACTCATCCTACTTCCCTAAGGGGCATCTCAAAGGGGAGTGATGGCTACTGTCACAGATGAGGGAGTGTGGCACTAAGACACAGTTATCTCATTGCATACACTGGATCTACCCAAATTAGAGAGAGATGTGATATATCTGCAGTACCCAGGAAGCTCTGGGAGCACCGATCAGCTCAGCCCCTCACGTCCACTTCATTACCTCATCCTTTGTGTAGGGACAAGCCAGGCTATAGACCTATGCGGACCTTCCACCCAAGTGAGGCCTATAGAAACTGTCATTGTTCTGCCCTTGATTACTTGTGCTTGGAATGCATAAACGCCTATTCTCCACAATTACATCAAAGTGATTTTTCAAAACAAAAGGTAGATCATGTTATTTACTGCTTAAATTCCTCCAGTGGCATTTAATTCTGCATATGCATTTTCACATATAAAATCATTCTTTAGTAGGGAGTCCGGTGGTAGATGCACAGTTTATCCTTTACCCCAAATTTAACTCTCCTTGGTCAAATACCAATGGTGTTCTTGACTCTTTTCTTCTTGTGTGTTTGAAAACGAAAATGTTTTGTAGATCCTCTGACTTCTTCTCCCTGTTTTGTTTATCTTGCCACAAGATCTCACTGCTTTTTCCCCAATACTTTCTTTCAAATTTTTATTTTATTTTATTTTTTCAAAATAATACACATATATTCTTTAAAGGTCAAATTGTATTAGAGAATTGTAGCAAAAATAGGATTTTTCCAACTGCACCATTTCTTACCATTACTGTCTCTAATTGTTGCTTTCATAGACAACATTTTCAATATTTCTTGTTGATTATTTTAGTATTTTCCTTCATATTTCTAAAAAGCAGACTTAAATGTTATGTATTGATTTTTCAGTTTTAGTTATGATCTGCTAACTGCAAAAATAAAGAACTGCATAATCAATTTTTAAAAAGCCATATTAAAGGGGAGAAAATTGACTTAAACTCTGAAGACATGAAGGTAGAGCTGTTCTTTAAAACTAAGTTAATTTTTTTCTTTTTCTTTTTAACTGGTATGCTTAGAACCTGTCTAAAAGATAACTATGGAAAGAGGAAATGGTCTTAGAAGTTTTTAAAAATAGGTCTGAAGTTGCCATTATGAATTCTGTTTTAGTTTTCTGTTATCCTCCCCATTTTTCCTCCCTGGTCTTCCTTGAGCATTAAGCTCAAGTTTCCCTTCTCAGCTGCTGTCCTGGAACTTAGCACAGAAGTTAGAGAGGGAGAAAGAGAGAAAGAGACAGGAGTTGAGGCCAGAGGGCCCGTGGGCTCTGTTGAAAGGGTGGGTTTTATCTTCAATGCAATGGAAAGCCATTGGAGAAACTTAAGCAGTAAATAAACATGACCTATAATTTTGTTTTGAAAAACCAGTTTGATGTAGTTGTGGAGAGTAGATTGTAGAGATGGGAGAAATAAGAGACCATTGAAGAAACTATTGCGATAATTTTGAGGAGATACAAAAAATGGCTTTGTCTGGTGTGGTTGGTCAGTTTGTGTACAACATGGGACGTGTTGGATTCAGTGTCAAGGACTTGGGAATAAAGGAGAGCGGAAGGAAGGATTACTCCCAGGCTTTGGCTTCAACAACTGGATGGATGGTGGAACGATTTGTTGAAATGAGAAAAATTGGAGGTGAGCTTCTGCGTGTTACTGAGCTAGAAAGGAGATGGTCATCAAGGATTCTGTTTTGAATACATCAAATTGAGATTGCAATTGACATCCAAGAGGAAATGGCAGGTAGGTGGTTGACAAGACTATTAAGGAGCTCACAAAGATGCCTGTGTCTAGATGCCCGATAATGAGTGCCACTGGTACGGGAGTGGCATTTCAATCCACAGGACTGGCTGAGATCATATGGGCAGAGTTTGCGGATAGAGAAGAAAGAAGAGCTAGTTCTGCATTCAGTGTGCTCCAAGATCAAGGGATCTAGCCCAGGAAGAGAAGATGGAACAAACACTAAGGACTGAGGGCTAATGTGGTAGAAGGGAGACTGGGTGGTTGTGATGTCGTTCTCTTGGGAGGAATGCATGTTTGGAGAAGTAGGGAGTCTTTAGTTGTGCCCAAAGCTGATGACATGTCAAATAACAGAGAAGAAAAAGTTGCCTTTGACCACCTGGAGGATTGTGGTATTGGAAAGAATGATTTGCCTACTGTGTGGCTTTGGGACTATGAATATAAAGGGCTTTTTGAAGAATAATCATGAGAAAATAGGAGCTGAGATGGGTATGCTGTACCAGAGCTCAGGAGGCAGTGAGAATGTACCATAGAGGGCTCGACCTCCTTAGGCAAGTCAGGAAGTTGCCCTGAGAGCTAACAAAGATTGGGGGAATATAGGAATGAAGCATGAGGAGGGTGGGAAGGCGGGCTGAGGGGTACTCAGAAACCTGAGTTTCGTAAGATGTGCTCATCTTACTTGCTGATCCCAAATGCAGTGGGAAGTTATTGACAGATCCTTCCTTCCCTCCCTCCCTCTCTCCCCTTTCCCCCTTTCTTCCCCTCCCTCTCTTCCTCCCTCCTTCTTTCTTTCTTTTTTGTTTTAATTTTTATTGAGGGAAATTTTATATAATATCAATTATTTTTAAGCAAACAATTGGGCTGCAGGTGTAGCTCAGTGGAAGAGCACTTGTGTAACATGCATAACTCCCTGGGTTCAATCCCCAGCTCCACATAACAAACAGACATACAGGTAAGTGAGTAGCATTTAGTACAGTCATGATATGGTCTTACCATTTTATTCCAAAACACCTGCATCATGCTATAGCCATGCCACTCCCTATTCTACCTCCCCCAGCACCTGGATCAGCAACCTGTCCTTAAGCCAGTCACAAAAGACCCATAGTATGTGAATCCACTTATATGAGACCTCCAGAAGAGGCAAATACCCTATACAGTGGGCAGATTATTGAGAAATTTTCAAGAAGAGAGTTTTGTGGCTTTGAAATGTCATATATATATTATATGAACAGCAGACCGGGAGGTGGATGAGTTTGGCTAAAGAGAAACAATGAGAAGGCTTATACTACAGTCCAACTGAGAAACCAGAACAGCTTATTCTTAAACATCTGGGTCAGTGAGGGAATTATGTCACAGAAGTCCTTCACAGAACAAAGAAGCAAGTTCAACAATAGAAGTAAAAGTGTTTTATCTTTGGAAATGAGCGTGATTTTTTACATTTGACAATATCTCGTGTTAATTTATTCCATTGACTAATTGTTCTTTGGTGAAATGGAACTCATTTACCATTATGTTTGACATGTTAAATTAATCAGATCTTTTAAAAGGTTTCCAACTTTTGAAAGCCTCAGACAGCTCAGGATTGTATCCACATTTATCAAAACTATTTTTGACATGATATGCAAAGAAAAATAGCCTCT